>NC_134520.1:11181200-11797931 GCF_027942865.1 Odontesthes bonariensis | reverse complement strand
GAACCCAGTGACCCCCATTCAGCACTCTGTGGCCCGATGAAAGCCTAACTTCTGGCCCCTGGAGGAAGCTTGGCATGACGTACTTCATTGTATTTCCTAATATTTACTATTTTCTTTCCATTATTAAAATACCTTGCTCACACCCCAGGGCCTAACAAAGCAAGGGTGCTCCAACCACTGTTGCATGTTTGTTTTGATGGTAAGATCTATTCAGTATGGTATATTGTTGTTGTTATCTATAAAATGTTTGCTTGCTACATTCAAAACACACTATTTGTATTAAAAAGTGTATCCTGGGGAATATGCATGATATTATATTCACCAGTACCTCTTGACTTACAGTACGCTCTGTACATTGTAATGGGGGCCAATTGTGATTTCAGATGTGAAAATTGTGACACGTTACTCAAAGGTATTACTTTTCGAAACATATTTGAATCTTCTTTAATTTCCTTCTTCAAAGGAAAACATGCTGACAATTAGAAGATGGTGGTGTCTTGTTCTCCTGCAGAACTTCCCCATGCCGGAAGTGCCCTCAATATCACATTGGATCAGATCATCATCAAGATCAACATCAGATCCTTTTAAATCGCCTGTTTTACTGTATTCACTGTCAACTGACTAACATGAATGTTTTCATCGTGAATGTATGTTTTCATCAAGTCATCAACGTCAGAAGAAGACAGATTGCGGGAAAGAAAAAGGCGACGTGATCAAAAAGGACTACAGGTCAGAGGTCATGTGATGAATTATCATGTAGTCAAACTGTTGCTTGAAGACGAAAGCCTAACCCCTCCACTTCTTTAAGGATGTGGAAGATGTCCCTCTTAAAAAGTTCAGGCATTCAGAAGCTGTCTCTGAAGCATCAGGTAGTGTTCAAAGCAGCATTGTTGTGCACACATCCATCAAGCTTGTAGGGTGGGATGTCAGTTTGTTTTGCAGTCATTTCTCCGTTTTCATTAAGCCAGTATACTTAAAATCAGTCACTGATTTTTTTTAACTTTTTTTTTTTTTTACATCTTGTGCCTAATCTGTTTCCTTTCTAGAAGGAGCTGACAATTTGCCAGGACCGATAACAGGGAACGGGGTATGTTGCCTGCAGTGGGCTTTTCTTATTTCACTGTTTTCTGCCTTCTCCAACCCTTACTTTAATAATTGTTTTCTTTATTTTTGATTTGGAGGACGCTCTGCTGCAAGACACCATGGCGGCAGCAAGGTGGTGTGGAACCACAACGTTCAAGGGGAAACTTTCCCTTCCACGAGTCCTCTCCATGGACAGGAAAGGTCACTTAAGGGCAGTGGAACTCCTCCGTCTGTCCGGTCGCCTGGATCCAGAGGAGGATGATGAGCTGATGGAACTGTTCATGTTCCTTTTTGCTTTGCTAAGAGATTATTGACAAAAAGCAAATGCAGGCGTTTTCTGCCTACCCTAACCCTAACCCCTACAAATGTCCTGTCGTGGTCTGTGTCTTTTGTTCCCTGTTGTGCTCCTGTTTTATTTTGAAGTTCAGTGTCCTGTCTTCCTGTGTGTTCCGTGCCTGTGTTGTAGCCTGTTCCCCGTGCCTGGTGTTCCTGTGTTTCTCCTCTCTGGTACAATCATATACAGTAGGTTTCTATACAGAGGTGTATGTTTTTGTTTCTGTTCTGGGTATAAGCTATTAAAACTTTGTTTTAAATATAGGCAGGATGGATAAAATTATGGACAGGAAGAAAAAAGAAGATATATCGAATATATATCATTTTAATTGTATGGATAAAATTAACGGGTTTGCATGGTGGTGTGGTGGTCCCAGGTTCAACTCCCGGCTGGGGCCTTTCTGCGTGGAGTTTGCATGTTCTCCCCGTGTATGCGTGGGTTCTCTCCGGGTACTCTGGCTTCCTCCCACTGTCCAAAAACATGCATGTTAGGTTAATTGGTGTCCCCCCTCCCCTTCCTGAGGCTCCTGTGAGAACTGTTGAACTGGCTGACATATTCCAACTTTGTCAAGGACAAATCGCCTGATAATACACTCTGCGCAGATTTATTGAACACAAACACATGCACACACACACATGCTCATTGATAACATACGCAACTCCTCACCTCTTCACTGGTCCCATTGCTTAATGATGTGTGTGTATGTGTTGCTTTTTTGTGCTGAGGTTTTTTTTGCAATCTCAAACTGTATCCTGATAAAGGGTAAGGTGTGAAGTATGAATTTGTTTTTCTTCTCCTCTCACCTAATGTTGTTCCTTCCTTCTTATCTGGCGGTGCTCATTACGTGGGCTGCGTTGCCTTGGTCACTCATCTCCCTGTTGTGTTTGTTTTGTGTTGCCTGTCCTGATGGGTTGTACTGAAACTTGTAATTTCCCCTCGGGGATTAATTAAGTATATTGATTGATTGATTGATTGATTGATTGATTGATTGATTGATTGATTGATTGATTGATAAAATTGTCCATAGGAGTGAGTGTGAGCGTGTGAGTGGTTGTTTGTCTCGTTTGTCTCTGTGGGGCCCTGTGATGGACTGGCGGCCTGTCCAGGGTGTACCCCGCCTCTCGCCCAATGACCGCTGGGATAGGCTCCAGCCCCCCAACGACCCGACCGATGGATTCAGCGGGTATAGAAAATGGATGGATGGGTAAAATTAAGGACAGGAAGAAAAGAAATAGAGAAGTTCTAATATATATGATTATAATTGTTTCATATATATAACTATCTATCAAATATATATAATTACAATTGTTTCATATATATAATTAGAATTGTTTCCTTATTTTAGGCAACTCTGCCCATAGGCGCTGCATTGCTGTTTGTGAATGTGCTGCTGATCTCCGGCGCCAAAGTGCCCCCGCAAAATCAAGTGGGGCTCAACGTGGGTGGGGCCAGAGCTATAGAGTAATACAGAGTTACGACACACTTTGATGTCTCAGTGGACAGGTATACCTTGTTCTCCTTTATACTTAAACATGCCACAGTGGTCCAGCTTACCTTCAGATCTACATCCTCCACCAAAGCATGATATTACTGTCTGTTCCCAGGACTTACTCCTGTTGTCCCCAACAGCCCATCTGTAGAAGATGTCATTCAGTCTGTTTGTTCTCTCTGGTGTCAGATGGAAAATTAGCTGAATGGCAAAGTTGAGCTGAATAAATTATTTTAAAGAAGATTTAAATGACTTTGAGGGAAATATGTGGCTGTAGATGCTTTGACTGATTCTTTTACTGCTATTTATACTGTTGGGCAGATTAATCTGCAACAGTGAACTGTATTTGATCAAATTTAAGGGTTTGGACATTGTAGAAATGTGCTGAAGTCTTGAACTATCCATCCATCCATCCATCCATCCATCCATCCATCCATCCATCCATCCATTATCTTCCGCTTGTCCGGGGATCGGGTCGCGGGGGCAGCAGCTTGAGCAGAGAAACCCAGACGTCCCTGTTCCCGGCCACTTCCTCCAGCTCTTCTGGGGGGACCCCGAGGCGTTCCCAGGCCAGCCGAGAAACATGGTCTCTCCAACGTGTCCTGGGTCTTCCCCGGGGTCTCCTCCCAGTGGGACGGGCACGGAACACCTCATCAGGGAGGCGTCCAGGAGGCATCCTAACCAGATGCCCGAGCCACCTCATCTGACTCCTCCCGGATGACCGAGCTTCTCACCCTATCTCTAAGGGAGAGCCCAGACACCCTGCGGAAGAAACTCATTTCGGCTGCTTGTATTCGCAATCTCATTCTTTCGGTCACTACCCACAGCTCGTGACCATAGGTGAGGATAGGAACATAGATTGACCGGCAAATCGAGAGCTTTGCCTTCTGGCTCAGCTCCTTCTTCACCACGACGGGCCAGTGCAGAGCCCACATCACTGCAGATGCCGCACCAATCCGTCTGTCAATCTCCTGCTCCATTCGTCCCTCACTCGTGAACAAGACCCCGAGATACTTGAACTCCTCCACTTGGGGAAGGATCTCAATCCCGACCCGGAGAAGCATTCCACCCTTTTCCGGCCGAGGACCATGGTCTCAGATTTGGAAGTGCTGATTCTCATCCCAGCCGCTTCACACTCGGCTGCGAACCGCTCCAGTGAGAGCTGAAGGTCACGGCCCGACGACGCCAACATAACCGCATCGACCGCAAAGAGCAGAGACCCGATTCTGAGGTCGACAAAACGGACCCCCTCAACGCCCTGGCTGCGCCTAGAAATTCTGTCCATAAAAATTATGAACAGAATCGGTGACAAAGGGCAACCCTGACGGAGTCCAACCCTCACAGGAAACATGTCCGACTTACTGCCGGCAATGCGGACCAAACTCTGACACCAGTCATACAGAGACCGAACAGCCCATATCAAGGAGTCTTGAACTAATGAGGGTTGATCCATGGCAGCATGACAGCAGCGACCACCGGATCTGCTGACCTCCCGGACAACAAGAGAGAAACAATTCATTATCACAGCTGCAAAGTCATGCTGAAAAAGACTTACTTAATTAGATAAAGACCAGGCAGCTAATGCCTCACAAGACCCAAAAATGTTGTAATTTCATCAATTTACCAGAGAAAATACTTCAGAAATACCAAAAATGCATTAAATGTATTATACCTATAGGCCTATATAGTATTTTGGTAATGTTTTAAAACTTAACAATCAAAACAACTTTACACAATGTCACCTGACAATAAAAAGTTAACAGACCATAGTGAAATGATCACGTTAATTACCTCACGTTAGCCTCCATTACCAAGCTTCAGTTAGGTCCCTAAATCCATTACATTCTTAAAGCTGCCGTCGGCAGGTTTTCAAATTCCGAGACTAAAGTCAGAAAATTCGAACTGATACAACTTTCAGGTCCCTCCCCCTCTGTGGACGAGGTTGTGCACGTGAGTTCACACCAGTGTGCGCGCACACAAGCCGGGGGCAGACTCACGCTCAGCATGGAAGATGTGGTTGGTGACTGTTCTGCTCAGATAATAGATTAATAATAAACCTAACGTGATTGGTTAAAAACAGCCGGGAGCGCGCGATTTTTGCAAGCACGATTACAGGCTTCAGAGGGAGCTACAGAATTCGGGATTTTTCCTAAATAGCCTATTTAATATTCTCCTTTCAGAATCCCATGACAGTTCAAGCTAATATGACTAAAAAAAAGTTGCCGACGGCAGCTTTAACATCAACATCGACAATTCATGCTAACCAAATGTAAAAAATAACGATGCCCAAGATTATACTTCGATAGCTTAAGCTTAAAAATGAAAAAAAAAAAGTTTAAAATGCTGTTATTTCATTAACTTAGCAGTAATTTTTCTTGACGAGAAATTGAAAACAACGGAGCTACGTCCCTTGTTTGGAACTATTGGCGTCTCCGTCACCCAAGTGACTTCCGCATTCATTTCTTTCTATAGATGTCTATGGGAGTGTCGCCACTCTCTTTTTACACCACTCTGGGTGGGGCTCAACGTTGAGCTCCGCCCATATTGAGCCCCACCCTGATCTGCAGTCAGGGGTACTTGCATTTATCAGCTCCCACTGCCTTAGGATTAGGCTGCATATCTCAGCGAACTTGTGTTGACATAGCTGATGCACCAACAGATGCAGAACTCCACCGTTATCATCATTTATTAATGCTTGCTGAACAAACTGCAGTGTCAATCTGTCCATCTTTATTTCTAATGCAGTGACAATTGTAGCATAGCTTGATGGCAAACTACCCAGGGGAGTTACAATCTGGTCTTCCTCTTCAATTACAGCACCTATTGCTCCAAGCTGGTCAGTCAATTCCTTTACTCGTTTTAAATGTTTAGTTAAACTTTCCCCTTCTTTCATTTCACATTTGAAGTATTTCTTTCTTAAGGAACAGTTTATTTGCAAGAGTGTCTCTCAAAATGTCCTCTCAGTGTATTCCACGCTTGTTATCAGGTACAACTGGTGGCCGTGGCTCAGTGGTTAGAGGCGGTCATCCAATAACCGGAAGGTTGGTAGGTTTGATTCCCACTCTCGCCACTCAAAAAAGATTGGTGACAGCTGGAGGGGTGTCAGTCCACCTCCTTGTCACGGCCGAGGTGCCCTTGAGCAAGGCACTGTACCCCCATTCTCCCTGGGTGCTGTGAATGGCTGCCCACTGCTCTGGGTTGGTGTCTCTGAGTGTGTGAACCTGTGCATGTTCATGTGTGTGTCAACAGGTGCCAACCTGAATGGGTTAAAAGCAGAGGACAAATTTTGTGTGTATGCATGACCAATATATCGGATCTGATCTTAATCTGACTTACATTCAGCACCAAGACGGAGAATGCCTTTTCTTTCCGTTGTTGAAATTCTGCTCGTGCATTAGCATTAGCATCCGCTGCTAGCATATCCATTTCCATTACCATGCCCCACAAACCTAAAGTGCTCCATCTGAAATTTCGATGTTGCCCAGTTCTGTGGTCCGCTCAGATTGTAAAAAAACTGTTTATCTTCCATTGTGAATCCCGCAATACTATGTATCTTACACACAAAACTGCCTGTCAGCTACGCTCCTGGGTCTATAACCTGTTATTTCACATGTTTGTTCAGAAGGAAGAAAAGAAGAACAGTAGGGGTCAGTCTAACAGCTTCTCAACACTGTGTCAAATTACTGTTTCCACAACAAGATGGGGGATTCAAAAACCTCCAGGGAGTAGGCTGTGATGCTGTAGCAGGGGTAGAAGAGGAAGGAAGCCGAAGGTGAGCAGGCACAAAGGCAAGTGGGAGAGGGAATTAATCCAAACCGCGATCAGGTTACCGGGCATGAATGAGAAAAGGTTATGACAGGGGAGATACAGAGGAAGACAGGGCTCCAAATCCTATTTCCTTTGGAAAGAATTAGGGCAGAAAGTCAGGTGAGGTAAATCCATAGATGCAAACGATAGCCGTCAGAGAACTAATTATACTCCGGGAGTGAAACAGAACAGAATCAGGTCCAGGATCTAAACAAGGTTGATCCACTGAACATTAGTGATGGGTCCGGCAACACTGATGCATCGGCGCATGTGTCGAGCTCAAAGAGCAAAACCCTGTGTCGGTGTATTGTATTGCCTGAAGCTGGATTTACAGTTGACACATCGCTCACGGCGCAGCCAACCCGTGACGTCAAAATGACGTTTCAGGCATGGCGCTTGCCTTGAAAAGACGGCGCAGCACGTTGTCGTACACCAGTCGATTTTTGTAACTTGGCTGTGCCGAGAACGACAAACCGGATGGACCAATGTGAGACCAGGCTTAGTGAGGAGGTGCGTTTGTACAGGCAGCTGTACGAAACTGCAGTGAAACAGCACAGGGAGCACGTAAACTCCCAAAACTGGTGGACAGATATTGGCAGAACTTTGGGGAAAGAGGGAGAGTTCTGTAAGAATGTGTGGAAGAAGCTACGGGACAGATATGTGAAGGCAAAGAAGAGGGCAGAGACTCCAAGTAGTGATGCCGGGGGCTTCAGACCTTCACCTCTATTGAATTGTCTTGGCTCACCAACTTCGTGAAACACAGAAACACATGAAGCATTTCATCTTCCAGATACTGCAGCAGCATCATTGATGACAGTGTTCCTGCTCTTGACAGCGGCATTGTTATCTTCTCGACTTTCGTTATAGAATAGTGGTAACCTTCACGTAGCAGCGACACCTCTGTGACAGAGAAAATTGCAACTACTGGCGCATCGACTTGCGCCACCATATATAGCCAGCACGAAATCATGATGTCATCAACACCGCTCGCCGACGCGGCAACCATGCTAGAGGCCCACCACACGGCACGCCGAGCGCGTCAAACTGTGTCTAAAAGGAAGCGAATGTGTCAATGGGATGCATTTCTGCCAAAACAATCATTCATCATTTCAAACGGACATCTTATCTACATGCCATAATGGAGCCAGAAAGAAAAATTTAAGGCGATGTAGGACCATTTTGACCTTAAATTGGCAAATAAGGTATTTGTTTTTATTTCATTGTTGTTTCATCCTGTTCCTTCCAGTTCCCACTTAATCTATCATAATTCAAATCCATTTCAAAGTGACACAGTTTAAATTATTTTATTTTAGCCAGGTTTAATGTCCCATTTGTTCGACAGAACTGTCCTACATTAATAAAAGCCCTCTTCAATGCCGAGGCATTACAGAGCCAGGTACAAAAATGAGGCCACAAATAGGACTACACCAGGAACATACACAGGTAGGCCTATAGAAACATTTTAAAACGTCCTCATGGTCGCATTATTGATAGTTCATTCATAATATTTTTACTCTGAAATAAATAAATAAGAAGAATTTAATAATAAATACTGAATAAAAATGTATTTAAAAGAAATCCCCTCCCTGCCTCAAGGACAAGTACATAAGCATCCTCACATTCACAACACTTTCATTTTGATTTTTACGTTATGACCTTAAAGATATAAGGATGTTTAAACTTTAATTAAGATATGAAATAGTACGATATAAAATACAATACCTTAGATTATATTATTTTCATAGCCTATAGGCTACAATGTCATTAAACCAGTATGTCAGTTGAGTCTCTCACTGGGTTTTTAAGTTCCTGGAGATGTCAGTATTGAGCAACACAGTACCGACACAGTATCGTTACAGTTTGGCAATGTGTCGAAAGGCCAGGTATGTAAAATGATATATAAATATCTGTGTGCATGAATGCTTATTGCTACAGGTTTGTACATTGGACGATATAAATATATATAAGTCAAGTCAAGTCAAAGTTTATTTATAATGCACTTTTAAAACAACAATAGCAGCTGACCAAAGTGCTAACAGGAAGGCCTAACAGGAAAGCCTTGAGGAACATGAACAACACAGACAATAAGACTTGAAGACACCCATAAAACACAAAAAAAACACAAGCATGGATATGCTTTAGTTACAATAAAGTAAAGGTAAACTAATGGAATAACAGAAGGCAACAAGAATGTCAAAACATAAGAAGGATAAAAGAGAAGGGGTTAAAAATAAATAGATAAGACTCAGATGAGATTAAAAGACTAGGATCATAAAGAAATAAAAGCCTGGGCATAAAGATGGGTTTTAAGATCTGTTTTAAAAACAGCTAAGGTGGGAGCCAGGCGGATATGAAGAGGGAGCTCATTCCACAGTTTTGGGCCAACAACTGCAAAGGCCTGGTCCCCTCTTCTTTTTAATCTGGAGCGGGGCACCACTAAACGCAGTTTGTCTGCTGACCTGAGGGCCCTGGAGTGGCTCTGGATTTTTAAAAGATCAGCTAGGTAAGGGGGTGCCAAACCATGTAGGGCTTTAAAAACAAATAAAAGAATCTTAAAATGTATCCTGTATCGTATGGGGAGCCAGTGGAGGGCAGCAAGAACAGGTGTGATATGTAAGTTGTAGCCGCGTGAGAGAGGTGGAACTTATGCCGGCATATAGGGTGTTGCAGTAGTCTTAAGCGGGAGGTGACAAAGGTATGGATGACATTTAAAGTTTTTAAAAGATAAAAAAAGGTTTAACCTTGGATAAAAGCCTTAGTTGATAAAAACTGGATTTTACGACCATACTGATTTGTTTCTCCATTTTAAAAATTGGATCTAAGGTCACACCAAGGTTTTTTGCCGTGTCTTTGATATAGGGCCCAAGAAGGCCTAGGTCAATAGGTGGGGCAGGGGAAGTATTGGGACGAAACACTAAAACTTCAGGTTTTTTTTCCATTAAAATTTAGAAAATTAAGGGCCATCCAAGCTTTGATATCCTTCAAGCAGTTGAGAAGGCGTTTGAGGGACTAGGGGTCATTTTCTTTAAAAGGCACATAAATTTGAGTATCATCGGCATAGCAGTGGAAAGATACATGGTACTTTCTAAGAATAGACCCAAGGGGGAGCATATACAGGGAAAAGAGTAGAGGGGCAAGAATGGATCCTTGCGGCACGCCACAAGAGAGAGGTGCAGAGGAGGACAGTGAATCCCTCAGACAGACAGAAAAGCTTCTGTCTGCCAGGAAGGATGTGAACCATTGAAGGGCAGTGCCTCTGATGCCAACACAGTGCTCTAGGCGTGAAATTAAAATGTTGTGGTCAACCGTATCAAAAGCAGCAGTGAGGTCAAGTAAAATTAAAATTGCAGAGTCACCAGAGTAAGTGGCTAATAAAAGATCATTAAAAACCTTGAGGAGTGCTGATTCTGTGCTGTGGAGTGCTTTAAAGCCAGACTGGAGGGGTTCCAGGATGCCGTGTTAGTCAAGAAAAGATTGCAATTGCTGTAGTACTAATTTCTCTAGGACCTTGGATAAAAAGGGGAGCTTTGAGATGGGTCGGTAGTTAGAGAGAATTGTGTTGTCCAAATTAGGTTTTTTGATGAGTGGCTGTACTACTGCATTCTTAAAAGACTGTGGTACACAACCTGAGGCAAGGTTACAGTTCATAATGTTTAATATGCTGGAGCCTGTGGACTCAAGTGTTTGCTTGATAATAGATGGGGGCACTACATCTGATTGACCAGAGGGAGATTTTAATTGGCCAATTGTTTTGGTTAAGTTTGCCAGAGATACAGATTCAAACTGATCAAAAGTTACTGTGGATGTGATGGGGATAGAGGGGTCAGAGGAGGGGGGGGTTATCATAGCTCTGATGTTGGTGACTTTGGAGACAAAAAAATTCAACAAGGCTGTTTCTTGGCTTTAGGGCGCAGGGTTTTAAAAGGTGCAACGCAGTCCAGGATGTTATTACAAGTCGAATAGAAAGATGCAGTCAGCTGCTCAACGTCACAGCAAGCAGCGGGGTCATGAGGCCCAGCAGCATTATCGAAAGCAATAGAGAAACAGGAAACTGAGGTGGAGTTAATAATGCGTCGCCGACGCACAGAGGCGCGCGCACTTGAAACATTTACAAGGCAGGGGACTTCAAATATTATCGGCATGTGATCGGAGAATACAGCGTCAAGAGTGTTCAGGTTTTGCACGATAAGCCCATAAGATAAAACCAGATCCAATGTGTGCCCCAGTATTTGGGTAAGGCCCGACACTGACTGGGCAAGATTAAAAGAGTCAATAAGGTTTAAAAAGTCAGTTGACAGTGGCTTGGACAGACAGCAAACGTGAATGTTGAAGTCACCCATTAAAAGCACACGATCATATTTGGTCATGACCCCCGACAAAAACTGGGAGAAATCTTGTATAATACCTTATTGTATTTTGGGGGACGGTAGACCACAGCGCATAGCAGTGGTTGGGGGAAGATCAGTTCGAACGCATTCATTTCAAAACTTGCGTACTGCGCCATCGAGACTTGTCTGCATTTCAAAGAGTTTTTGAAAACAGACGCCAAACCGCCACCATGACCTGTAGTCCTCGGTGCGTTTAAAAAAGAACAGTTTGCAGGTAAAAGCTCCGTCAGGGGGCTCAGCTCACCTGGGCTCAGCCAGGTTTTTGTAACGCACAGCAAATCCAACTGGTGCGATTTGAAGAAGTCATTTAGGATGAAAGTCTTGTTACACAGCGATCGTGCATTCAAAAGTGCAAACCTGATGGGAGTTGGTTCGCAGTCCTTTCGGGGTGCCCGACCCACTGGTCGGAGATGACAGCGGTTCACCCCTCCTCTGCGGAGCCGAGGTGAACGGAGGCGTTGGGTGTGGCAGGCCTCGGGGGGAGTGACGACGGTTCTCAGCCAGGTGTACGTGGGTTCCAAGGAGCGCCGTGACACAGTCAGGCTGCGATCGGGAGGAAAATCCAGTGCTCTGGTCCGACGACTTGATCCAGCAGTCAGCGACAGATGGATTTTCAGCTTCACCAGTCGACCACTGCGCTTGCCCCGACGTTTACGCCTTCGGCACCGCTTCAGGTCAGGTCCGCGGAGTATGCACCCAGGTAAATCCAAAGAAAGTAGAGGGGGAGGGGGGCTCCGTCCACCATAACTCCAACGCAACACATCTTCAAAGTTTGTGCGGATGCCGAGGAGAGACTGCCGGTCATAGACGAGCAGACCGTCCACTTTGATTGTCACACAAAACAACGTCAAGACAAACACAGAGAGACACACGAGAGCTGACAGCAGCGGACGGCAGGCCACACACACCGGCGCCATCACGCCGGTGTGTATATATATATATATATGTATATAAATATATATATATATATATATATATGATAAATATAATTATTAAGTATGTACAGCGATGCAGATTGTGATTATCACTAGGAAAATATATAGTATAAACAATATTTGTCTTATTTTACCAGATATACTGAAAAAAAAAGAGTAATTCAAACTTTTTGAACACAGTCTTGTTCAAGCTCCTTTAACAGTCAAAAGCTGTACTGATCTGTTAAGAAATAGGACATCAGCTTTCTGCTTCTAAGGCTGATCGAGGGCAACACTTCACTTTGGCAGCATTGAAGCATGGTGGCTAAGCCAAGAGGGAAAAAAAAACATGCTTAACGAACAGCATGTTTCAGATTAAGTAAGTACACAGAAACCACTGCATTTAATAACTATGTAATTTAATAAATGTGTCATTTAATAACAGTGTCATTTAATAACAGTGTCATTTAATAACGTTACAGTGTCCTTGGGAACAAAACACAGTTATTAAAATTGAATTTCATAAGTAAAGACACTATTGTAAGGGAACTGTATAGGAAATGAACTCAATGCCACTTACATTATAATGAAATGACTTCTATGGTTACAAAGTTTTTAGCTGGGTTCCAATGTGGTTAACATGTAATGTACGTATTTCTATTTAAACACATTTATTATGTCTTCTCACTTTTCTGGTGTTTAAAGCCAGTTTGAGTTTAAACAAGGAGGTCTGCAGGTGCAGCATGCTTTTTCAGCAGGGATGGGGAACATTTCCCTAAATGGAGAAAATGCTACTTTTGTTTGGGACTCATTTCAGCGAGAGAATATTCAGCCTTTTTGAAAATACCAACTCTCTTTAGTCAAAATGTGTTAAGGACTGTCAGTGGATTTCTTTAAATTAAATAAATTAAATTCTTCTTTGTGGGGCAAGAGTGATTTCAGCATTTCATTTCTTAATGCAGTATATTCAATTCAATTCAATTAGTTTTTATTTATATAGCGCCAAATACAACAAATGTCATCTCAAGGCACTTAAATAATAATGTCCAAATCAAGCCAATTGGAATTCAATTCATTGTAATCATAATTATTTATAAAATAATCCAATTCATTTATATAGAGCCAATTCAAAAAAATGTTCTTAGCTAAGGAAACCAACAGATTGCACTGAAACTTGTCTTCAGTCCAATCTCCCGTCCTGAGCGTGCCTGAGGCAACTGTGGAGAGAAACAACTCCCTTTGGACAGGAAGAAACCTCTGGCAGAACCAGAACCAGGAAGGGTGGTCATCCGCCTCGACCAGCTGGGGTTTGAGAAGACAGAAAAGAGGGGACAACAAACACTGTAACACCATTCAAAGGATACCTGTTGGAACAGGGAAACATGAGTTAATGACCACAATAATGTCACATGTACATAATATCATTTGAGAAATGAAACGGGGGGAAAAAGAGAGTAAAGTGAGGAAAGGTGTGACAGATGAGGCCCCCCAGCAGTCTGGGCCTATAGCAGCTTAACTATGGGATGTTTCAGAATTACCTGAGCCATCCCTAACTTTATCAAAAAGGAAAGTTTTAAGCCTGGTCTTAAAAGTGGAAAGGGTGTCTGCTTACCGGACATTTACTGGGAGCTTATTCCACAAGAGAGGGGCCTGATAACTGAAGGCTCTGCCTCCCAAACTGGCAGCTGGTTCCACAGAGAGAGGCCTGATAACTGAAGGTTCTACCTCCCATTCTACTTTTAGAAACTCTGGGAACCTCAAGTAAACCTGTAGTTTGGGAGCAAAGTGCTCTGTAAGGAAAATATCTTATAATGAGATCTTTAAGATATGATGGAGCTCGGTCATTAAGAGCTTTATATGTGAGGAGAAGAATCTGAAATTCTATTCTGAAATTAACAGGGAGCCAATGAAGAGAAGCTAAAACTGGAGATATATGATCTCTCCTGTTAGTTCTCATCAAAACTCTGGCTGCAGCAAAACCTCCGGCCAAAGTGGAGATTTCTGATAACGCCGGTTATGTGTTGCCGTGTCAACTGGGAGAAACGGCGTTTTAGGTTCTTAAACGTCACATTATGCGCCAGAAAATGCTTAACGTCATGCGAGCGCCTTATGTTTACAGTTTGTTTGGCTACTGATCAGGATTATCATGGATGATGTTAAAGTTCTACTAATTTTTACGTTTGTGCAAACGATTTTGGCCTTATTGCATTTGCCACCCCAAACAAAATAGAGGAGCACCACTCTTCCGTGGCCGCTCCTGCGTCCAGTAGCCTATCCACTGACTGTCTATATTTCCCTCTTATTGCCTTCAGTTTTGTTGTGATATTTGCTCGCGTTATCTCCTCCTTCACATGAGGAAAGTCCTCGATTCTGAGGATTTTTATTGGCTTGCATGGCTTTATTCCTTTCCCTACACTGCCGCCAATAGGTTTGGCATTGTTATTATGGCGCTTGAGGGCGTATTTATGCGGGTTGATGTAAATGACAACAAGTATTTTGAAAACGATGTTGTGTGCACGATGTTATTATTGAAAACGAAGGGGGGAAAATATTTGTTTCTCTAAATACCCGGCTATGTGTAAATGTGGCCTAAATACTGTGGAGGGTGATTGGTGATTGAGTGCAGCTGATGGGGAAAACACAGGTAAAGGAAGGGAAGCTGATGGCAGGGCAGGAGAAACACTGAGGAGGCATGGCAAAAACTAAAAACAAGACCTGAACCTAAAACATGGCAAAACTAAGAACTTGGAAAAAAAAAACCCACAGGTCCTCAGGTCCAAAGATAACAACTTCCGTTTGTCTGAATTTAGAAGCAGACAGTTCTGAGTCATCCAGGTCTTTATGTCTTTAAGACATGCTTGTAGTCTGACCAACCTATTGGGTTCATCTGGTTTCATAGATAAGTACAACTGAGTATCATCAGCATAGCAATTGAAATTTATGCCATGCTGTCTAATAATGTTACCTAATGGAAGCATGTATAAAGTGAAAAGAATCGGTCCAAGCACAGATCCCTGATGAACTCCATGACTTACTCTGGTGTGTGAGGAAGATTCTTCATTTACAAGAACAAACTGAAATCTATCAGATAAATATGACTTAAACCAGCCTAATGCAGTTCCTTTAATCCCAATAACATGTTCAAGTCTGTGTAATAAGATACTGTGATCGACCGTATCAAATGCAGCACTGAGATCCAACAGGACAAGCACAGACACAAGTCCGCTATCAGAGGCTAAGAGGAGATCATTGGTAACTTTCACCAGTGCTGTTTCTGTGCTATGATGCACTCTGAATCCTGACTGAAACTCTTCAAACAGATTATTTCTGTGGAAATGATCACAAAGCTGAGCTGCAACTATTTTTTCAAGAACTTTAGACATAAAGGGGAGATTGGATATAGGTCTATAATTAGCCAACACTTCTGAATCAAGAGTAGGTTTTTTAAGTAAAGGTTTAATTACAGCAACCTTAAAAGTCTGAGGTACATATCCTGTCAACAAAGACAGATTGATCAAATCCAATATGGAAGTGTCAATTAATGGGAAAACCTCCTTAAACAGTCTGGTTGGGATTGGGTCTAAAATACAAGTTGATGGTTCAGCACATATGAGCAGATATGATCAGGAAAGTTGGAACAATATCTTTCAAAGGGATGTTGTGGATGCCTTATACCTCACACTTTACAGACCCACACTCTAAAAAGTAACTCAGAGGGCCTGTTAACACCACTTAATTTAATACATTGATGCAAGTTAAAAATTGTAATTAGTTAATTTAGATAAACCTTCTAAGTTGCAAACTTTATTTTTTTAAGTTGTGATCAAATAATAATGTTGGTAATTACATCAAATTAATTTTGTATATAATTTAGACTCAAATTTCATTGTTGGTAGGTATAAAAAAAAAATTCAAGTTGTTGTAACTTAAAAAACTTAGCTTGATAACTTAATTTTTCTCAACATTGACTTTACAAGTTTAAGTTCCCTCTCAGACCCACACAACATGCCTGGACTAGTTAGTAGAGACGGTGTGTTGGGAGGCGGGAAAATCTTGATAAGCAACATTTCATGGTGAGTAAAATTTAATTCTGATAGTTCTAATGAAGTATTGGGTTTATATTTGTTTCAGTGACTTTCATTCAGTTAATAGTGTGTGTGCCCAGCAAGAGAGAGCTGTTAGGAAAAGGATTATTCACATTTTGCTCATTGCATGCGGCCGCCAGCTACATGTTGTTAGCCACTGTCACAGCCACAATTTTTAAATAAATAAAAGAAATTCTTCATTCACATGTATAGCTGTGTTGTTCCAAATTATGGTGTGATGTTTCTGTGAGAAGAATCAAAGAATTAAGCAAACTATTTCTTTTAACTATTTGATTTTAGTAATGTGATGCGGTTTAACTGTGTAACCACCAGCTACAATCTAATGTTACCCCACTGTCACAACCACAATTCATTTTTTGTTTTGTTTTTGTTGTATAGCTGTGTTGTTCCACTGAGGGCAAAGTGTGGTTTGATGTTTCTGTGAGAGGAATCAAAGAGGTAAGCAAACTATTTAAAATCTGGAGAAAGAGATTTTAGTTATGAGTTTGTAATAGCGATGTTGCTGTAATGATGTAATCTTAAAAGACTTTAGACAATCTAATCAGATTTACATTTTGTAAAATTTCCCATTATTTTCACAGATGGGTTTTGAGTGCAAACTGTGTAAATTTGAAACCTCTACACAAACTGTGTTGCTACGGCACTACAGGTTACGTCATGGCCACGGTGGGGAACGTCTGCCATGTATTCACCGAGACTGTTTTTGTTCATTTAAAACATGGGGTAGCCTTAGATCACATCTGTCAAGACAGCACTCTCATGAAGCTCAGCAAAGTGTCAGATCAGAAACTCTCTCCTTTACTTGTCAGTGTTGTAGAACTAGTGCAATATCAACAGAGAGAGAGCTCTTTGAGCACCTTGGTCGACATTTGAAAAAATTGGAGTCTGTAGTATGCGTGTTTAAAAACTGCCATTTTAGCACCAATATTTATGGAACATTTGCCTCCCACAAAAGCAGAAAGCACATACCTCACACACTGCAAGACTTTAAAGATGACGTGCTAAAGAAGTATGCATCTTCTTCAAATGCAGATGGCTACAGTGATATGGAGGTTCAAGATGTTGAAATTTCTATGACTGATGATGGTGATGATGATATCAAAGAGCTACCAAACCTCCTAGAAAAAAGATTAGCATTGTTGTTTCTAAAACTGGAGAGCATATTTCATGTATCAAACAGGTGTATTGATGAAGTTATTGAAGAGTTACACTTCATCTCCCATTCAGCATCAGGTCCCATCATCAAAGACATTTTACAGTCCTGTTTGGGGAAGCACAATTGTGATATTGATGAGGCTGTTGTGTCAGACATGGTGACAGAGCTTTGTGAAGCAAACCCCTTGAACTCTACTCTCAGTCGTAGTGGTCCACTTTCTTCTGCATACAAGAGAAGGTCATTTTTTGCGGAGCAGTTTGGTGTGGTTGAACCAATAGAGTATGTACTCAGTAAGGAGGAAAACAGAACCTTCCAGTACATTCCTCTTCTCAAGTCATTGCTTCAGATTATGAACCAGAAAGAGATCCTTGATTTTATCGTCCATGATAGTGAAGCTCAAAGTAACAGTGACTCTCAGTACAGGGCAATGTCTGATGGCAATTATTATAAAACAAATTAGTTGTTTTCTGCAGGACATCCTAGCATTGCTATCATTCTCTATGTAGATGACTTTGAGATCTGCAATCCCCTGGGTACGTCGAGAAAAAAACACAAAGTCACTGCTGTGTACTGGATGTTGGCTGGTGTTCCTGCAATGCTCAGATCTTCACTGACTTCCATCTTCCTAGCAATTCTCTGCAAGGCTGACGATGTGAAAAGATTTGGGTATAGTACTGTACTGGAGCCATTACTAAAGGATCTTGTGAGCTTGGAAGAGGAGGGTTTGTATGTCCCAACATTAGGCAGAAAAGTCAAAGGAACAGTCTTCAGTGTTGTGGCAGATAACCTTGGGGCTCATGCGATGGGGGGGTTTGTTGAAAACTTCTCTGGTACTTATGTGTGCAGATTCTGTCTGGGTGAACATTCACAGTTCCAGGTGAAAGAAGTGAGAACAGGGGCATTTCAAGTCAGAACCAAAGAACAACATGAAATGCATGTTCAAACTGTACATGAAAATCCTGCTCTGACACATGTCTGTGGAGTAAAAAGGCAGTGTGTACTTACAGAGAATCTGAAGTACTTCAGTGTTTTGTCAGGTTATCCACCTGATGTGTTACATGATGTATTTGAGGGCATAGTCCCTCGGGAAATGGCTTTGTGTCTTCAAGTGTTCATCAAGAGTAAATACATCACTCTTGATGAACTCAACAAAAGCATAAAAACGTTCCCTTACAAATGGTCAGATAAGACAGAAGCTCCACAGCAGGTCCCTCTAAATTTTGCAGCTAAGAAAAGTGTCGGAGGGAACGCCCATGAGAACTGGTCATTGTTGCGATTCCTACCCCTCATAATTGGATCAAAAATCCCTGAGAGTGAACCAGCGTGGGAAGTACTTCTGGTGCTGAAAGACATCGTCGAACTTGTTGTAAGTCATGTTCACACAGAAGAGAGCATATGTTACCTTGACAGTAAGATCTCTGAACATAAACATAGGCTTCTCCAGGTTTTCCCCCAGGAAAAACTTACCCCCAAACACCACTACCTGGAGCATTACCCCCAGCTGATCAGGGCCTATGGTCCACTTGTGTTCCTCTGGACAATGCGTTTTGAGGCTAAACATAGCCTTTTTAAGCGTATCGTCCGGCACAATCATAGCTTTCGAAACATTGTGCTATCAATGGCTAAGAAGCATCAGCTGATGATTGCATACAACCAACATGATCCCAGTGTTGTGAGACCTGTGTTGCAGGCCACACAACTGTCAACTGTAGATGTTGCTGTGCTTAGAGAAGACATCCAGAAAGCACTGCGAGATACATTCCCAACTGAGATGCACATCCAAATAGCCAACAATGTGGTATACAGGGGCACAAAGTATGCAGTTGGAATGGTTCTGGCTAATGGATCAACAGGTGGTCTCACAGATTTTGGAGAGTTAATCCAAATAGCTGTTGTGAAGGGCACACTTCTATTCATTGTGAAAAGCTTGATAGCTTGGTCGGTTGAACATCTCAGGAGCTTTATCCTTGAGAAAACAAGCACTGTGAAAGTGCTACAGCCTACAGAGCTGTCTGACATGTTCCCATTAACACCTTATGTGCTTGGTGGAAAAAGCATTGTAACCCTGAAACGATACATATGTGTTCCATAACTAGTATAGCCATAACTAGTATATCAAAGAACAACAGAAGTGTTATAATTGGCTTTGTTCTTAGACATTAGGAATGAAATAAGTCTCAGTACTTTTCCATATGACCTTAAGTGATGCAGGAGTAGACAGACAAAACAATCAGGAAAGTCTGGGAAACCAAGGGCAGATTGATACACACACATTATTTGAATTCCTCAGAGACATTATTTGAGTTAGACAATTCATATCCAATCACATTTGATCAACAAGGGATCCACCTCGGGAAACTAGGAGACATATATACGAGGTGTAACCGGGGATACGGGGCTCGGGCTGACGGATTCCTGCGAGAGTTCTGTCAGACTGAGACCAGCGCTGAAATGCTCCACTTGTTGCCAGACCAATAAAGACTTCATTTTCACTTGAATTTACTCCGGTCCGTTCTTGAGCCTCCTACTAAAAGAACCCAATCTAACAAATGGTGCCGTGACCCGAGGTTCGAAGGCTAAAGGACCACCGTGCCGTGCGACCGACCCCGTCCGAGGGAGGACGCCTCGAGGTGATTGGAGGGACAGCTTTTTTCAGACAATCAGGCGCCAGAGAAAAGGTGAGCAGAACACCACTTAATGACTAAATGTGAAATATCTGCATATTGGGTAAACTAAATGAAGTTGTCTGAATTAAGTTGTCCTCTGGTCATAGTGAATCCAAGTGTTAATGTACTGTCTGATGTTTGCATTGAATGGTAACACGTGAAGTATAATACACATAGTCTCACATAGGGAAAGCAAATAAGTGTCCTGACAAGTGAATTCGAACAAAGTGACAAGATAAATTCATTTTATAAATGAATGTCCCATGCGGGGAGCTTGTCTTCAAATTTGTTTCCGTGCACTAATAGCTAAGTGTGGCCGAAGTAGTTTATAAAATCCCCAAATTGAGGGGGTAAACTAAATAAATAAATAAAATTAGTGGAATTCCGACACGGAAGGTTTCTCCTCTGACGAAAGTTAGAACGAGGGATTGAGACCTCCGGGGTGCGAAGCGGTCTATAATCCCGAGACAGTCGGTCTGACAAGAATAAATTTATACTGTAGGACACAGGGTCAGATTTTTTTTATTTTCATGCAACTGTGGGGTGGGGTTCGCCACTCGAAGATATTTGACTGCGCCAGCAGATCTCGAGTGGTTTCTGTTCAATATTGGGGTTGGTATAGATAAAAAGAGGGGAGAACAAGTGGCTGCGCGTGCTATACGGGTCGCTTTGTTCGGGGAAATCAGTATTTTTAGGGTGTGACCCAAAGTTTTGGAATAAACAAATGCTTTGATAAGTGGGGTAACCCCGAGAGGTGGAGCGCACAGAACACAGCGTTCTGCGTAGAAGTTTCTTCACCACTTTCAGCATTTGGGCAATTACGTCTTCCATATACTTTGACTAACACGTGTATAACTTTTGAATATGTCACAAAAATTGAATGAAAGATGGAAGAAATGGTCCCGAGGTGAGAAGTAAAACGAGGGACAGATAAATTGGACTGGAGAAATGCAGAAAAAAGAGTGTGTGAGTTTGCTCCACTGAGGCTGAGTGTGTGTGTTCAAAATGTTTTCAAAACAAACCAGAGACTAAGAATCAAGCACATGCATGATACAGAAGGAAAAAGTTGATATATGATATATTGGATCCCAAAGTTTATTGACAAAAGTTAATAATTTTTTTTCAGCATCAAAGCACTAATAAGAGACCTTAAAAAAAAAATTTAACAGATTTGGAGGCTTGACCTGAGGCCTGAGGTTTCTAACTAAAGATCAGCTGTGCAGCAGCATTACAGGAATAATGAATAATAAATAATGAAAAGCCTCAAACGCTTTTTGAGCCATAATATTCCCAATTTAATTTTATAGTTGTTCTCTTTGTCATAAATGCGCACACCCTAAGATTGTCTTTTCTCAACCATGTTTTTTTCTCTCATTCAGCCCTGAGAGTGAGAACAATCCAAACAGACTCTGAGTGATCATTGGCCTGTGTTTATAATGATATACTGCTTATAATAGAGGTTTAATTTTGTATTAGAGCAAATAATATTGATTCATCCTTCTATTTTAAAATGCATATGATTAGGAAAGACACCAAAGTATGTAGATAAACTGAAAACAGCTTTACAATGGAAAAAAATCGCAGAGATGAGATAAGAAACAATAAATCCAGGAAGAACAGTGTTTGAGACATTCATAAAAACTGTTGCTGAAATAGGATTTAACATCTCTCTTAAAGAGCTAAAGTCAAATACACAAGCAGAGTATTTAGGAGATTTGCTCCTTTAATTAAAAAAAAATATCTGAGAAAATTTTCTACAAAGTGAAACTTTATGATTCCACCTGCAACAGGACTGAGATCATGCAGTCAGACCATACGACATAAGTTAAAAAACCAGGATTTAGGATTTAATATCACGGCCAGACAGTCAGATGTCAAACAATTTGATATCATCTTAAAGTTATTAAAGCCTTTATTGTTATTAGGAGATATTAACTTGACTTTAAAATTTTAGCTGCTCTAAATTTTCTCAGCCTCAGATCACCAATTCTGAGTCAATAGTTATCACCTATATTTAGATTCAAACTAAACCATTTGACTATTTAACTAAATCATTAAACTACTTAACTGCAGCAGATCTAAGAAACAATTAATATGCTAACTTAATAAAGCAGCAAAGTGCTTCATAGAAGTTTAAATAAATTAGGGCATTGGAAAAATACAGAAAGGACAGCTGCAGCAAAGACTGAGCCATAACAAGACAAGTCAAGGTTTGTTTTTATAGCGCATTTAAAAACAGTGAGCACAGGGCAGCTTAGAAAGCCAAAATAAAGATCTATGCAGACACAGACTTAACTTTGGCTGAAGCTATCCCTATTATGCATTATATTATGCATTATTTAACCTACTATTTTATATGATATATAATATATGACCTATATATGAATGTTTTCAGGTGGTCCCACATGAGGCCTGGACGGGGAGAAAATACCCTGTCCATAGCTTTTTTGGGACACTATGAGGACTTGTGTGAATGTGAGAAAAAGGTTCGGTTGCCAAGCGACAGCCATGGTGAGTGGGGGCTGAGGAGTTCCCAAAGGGGGAGTTCCCAAAGGGGGCACTAACGGCTTGGGGGACAAGGTCTACCTGAGGGGGGAGGAGGAGGACACCAATAGGTGGCGTGATGGAAATTCAAACTGTGCTCAGTCAGTGCCTGTGGTTGAAAGAAAAAGGATATGAATGGGATGAATGAAATGTTTTATAATTAGGTGTTGTGGTTCATCGGAAGACGTTCCATTAGAGATGACCAGAAAGTTTTTATCTAGTGCACTAAATCGATCAATCAATCAGATGTTATTTATATGGCACTTCTCATCCAAGACAATATGGAACAAAGAGCTTTCAGATCAAACAAAGCAGTGAAACCCAAGGCCACATACAGACACATGCACACTCACATATAAAGCCACGCACACACACACACACACACACATGCCACACATACTGGAAGGAAAATCAAGAGCAGAGGGCCACAACATGATCCTCAAAGAAAAATAAAGGATGAATTAGGATAAATAAAGAAATAAAATTAACCTAGGCTTTTAATATCTGTATGGAAACATGTTAAGGTTAGAAACAGCTCTGATGTCACACCGTTGATACCACATGAGGTGTTTCTGATTAAATTAGAACCGGAAAAAACTTAATGCTGATCCTAAACTGTCTGTGTACGGCTCAGCATCACGAAACACAGCCACTTGTAAAAATTAAACAACATTATTACTAACTAACAAGTAAGAATAAAGCAGATTATGCTGAAATTTTATTTTTAACGCTCTGACCTGAATTAAGAGAGGACAGACAATATTTATCCTAAACAAATTAATCAATTAGGCATTGAAAAGAAATGTCTGCTTTCTTGATGCTGTGCCGCTCCCAAAATGAGAACTAACTACAAATATTTCTGTCCTACAGCAAACAACAACACAGGAGGAGAAACTGCAGTGGAGCAGTTCGGCCATTAATTAACAATTAATCATGGTTTACTAAAATTTCTCAAATTTTCCCAAAAATTCTGTGTGTGTTTCTGTCTTCTTTTGCATTAAGACGTCCCGGACCTGGAAGAGGAAGACATGGAATCAAACTCAGAATATGAAGACCACTGTTTGTATACTTAGACCCCAGTGCAAACAGGAGGTTTGCTTGAGCAAACCCAGAAATGCAATATATGTTTGTCGTTTGTTGTCCTAACCTGTGTTGTCTGGTGTTGAGTGTTGTTTGTGTGTTGTCATAATCCCAAAACTGCCTTAATGATTTTCCACAGCAGAATAAATGGATAATACAGAAGATCTCATGAATGCTGGACAGCAACTTGGTGAGAATTCTGGTATTGTCCTAAAAACAAGGATTATACCAACTATGTTGATGTTGATCGTGATGATGTGTGTTCCCTAAATAATTAGAATTTTTTCACAGCAAAAATAAGGTGATGGTACTGGATTTCTCATTAAAGCTGCACAGCAGTTTGATGACTATTCTGGTTCCTAAAAGCAAGGGTTATACCAACTGGCCAGTTGTTTTGTTTTGTTTTGTGTTTATTTTATGATTTCTTTGATTTGATTTGATTTGATTTGATTTTCTTTTAGTTTTGTTTTGTTTGGGGTCCATATGAAAAACAAATAAAGAATGAATTGGGCATTGAAATTTAACCTTTCAAAGAGAGATGCCCTAAGTAGAAAAATACAGTGCAAATGACATTTTGCACTACTGCGCTGCGAGATTTGCTAATATTATTCCACAGATTCAGAACCACTACAGGACGTACGGCCGGAGGACTCATAAGCTTGAGATCTGGGAGGCCTTTCCCATCATGCCAAGATGATGGTGGAGAACTACACAACAAAATTATCCCAAAAGAAAATTAGTTAGGGAGGGGATGCTGAATATCCCTCAGGGAAGTGATGTACTGGTGACCTCTCCTTCCAAGATTAGTTCCGGATCAGAATGCTGAACAGACGTTCAGCCAAGAAGAGAACCGAGCATCGACAGGATTGGACCACAAGAGACCACACGACTCGTCATGTGGTCATCTAAGCAAGATATAATCATTTAGAAAGTTAATCATAATTACTCAGAGGCTAATATAATCATATAGTCGAGCCTTGATTAAATTCATATGTTTATGTTTCATGTTTAAAGTGTTTAGATTGTTCCTCTTAAAGGCTGATAATGAATCATTTTTAGAATGTCAATTGCCAGTGGGGTGACTCAGCCGTTTGGAGCGGGACCTAGGTTGGTCGGTCGCCAAGTGGAAATGGGGCCATAGGTGAATTTTTCCCGGATACATCGGGTTTTCGCTCCTATTCGCTGCAAACGGTGGACGAACCTGCTGGTGATGCTAATTGCCTTATGCAATGTTTGAGTGTCAGTAGAATAGAAATGATGTGAAAATTTTTGATTAATCAGTGTTGTGTTGTTATGGTACTTATGGGGGAGCAAGGCCTTGCTAGCCACATAAGGTTTTAGGCAATAATGAACAAAGAGTCCACACAGAGGATGGGTTCGGGGCCACATACACACAATACATATAGCAATTAATATTTTCTACATATAATCTATTAAGAAATGTGCTCATTGCGGAGTTATTATCAGTTGAGTGAGGAAGGTTTTAAACTTACTAGAAAAGAGTCTCTATTTCTAGAATTTTGATTAATACTCCTGATATAGAAGGTTTTGCTAACGCATCACAATTATTTTCTAAACGTGCTTATGTGCAGAGTTATAATCAGTGACTTATGAAGGTCTTAACCCTCTCGGAAAGAGTTTCTGTTCCGAGTAAAATGATGGAATAGTCCTGATTTGAAAGTGTAGCGTAAGCATTACAATTATGTTTACTATTTCCATGCCTGTGCAATGAAGATTTGCTTGCTGCTTTTAATTGCAAAGAAGACCAGCTTACACATTAGCTTACATAATGATACATGAAGTCACTTCAAAAGGGGGATGACAGATATCTCCTAACTGGTTGTGCTACATCTCAAAAGGTAAGTGGCTCTTGCAGTTTGGGGGGTGACTGCTAAAGTCTTGCTACTGCTAATACAGATGTGACACAATACAGAATATTACATTCCTACCTCAGTTATTTGACTGAATTAGTTGAAATGATAAAATCACTTCAAAAGGGGGATTGTTATAATTGGCTTTGTTCTTAGACATTAGGAATGAAATAAGTCTCAGTACTTTTCCATATGACCTTAAGTGATGCAGGAGTAGACAGACAAAACAATCAGGAAAGTCTGGGAAACCAAGGGCAGATTGATACACACACATTATTTGAATTCCTCAGAGACATTATTTGAGTTAGACAATTCATATCCAATCACATTTGATCAACAAGGGATCCACCTCGGGAAACTAGGAGACATATATACGAGGTGTAACCGGGGATACGGGGCTCGGGCTGACGGATTCCTGCGAGAGTTCTGTCAGACTGAGACCAGCGCTGAAATGCTCCACTTGTTGCCAGACCAATAAAGACTTCATTTTCACTTGAATTTACTCCGGTCCGTTCTTGAGCCTCCTACTAAAAGAACCCAATCTAACAGAAGGCATAGCTGAAACAAAAGAAGCCAAATATATTTACAGGGTTCTCTAATCTATTTTGATGATGAGGTCTTAATTGACATTAAGATGTATCAAATTAAAAAATAGTAGTATGTTACTATGTTATCAGAGTAGATCTCCCAGTTAATGTTTGTGGTACATTTGTGTTGCTAACAGGTTAACGATATTTCCAACAAAAAAGTAGTTTTGGCCAAGTAGTGTTTAAAGCCAGCTCTGAGAGAAACTCAGAATTTTTCACTGAATGTTGTTGTTATTATACTAACTTAAACATTTTGAGCACCCTTGTGTGTTACAGATTTGGCAATGTCACAACCAGCCAATCTCAGAGTGATACTTTCAGACCATAATGTTCAGAAACTGACATTACCATCTGGAATCCCAGAAGCAGTTGAAGAGCTTCATTCAATTGTTCAAGTTACATTTGGGATACCTGGGGATTTCTGTCTACATTTCAAGGATGCTGACTTTGGAAACGAGTTTTTCTCCTTGCTTTCAACAACTAGCATCGTGGACAAGGACACTATCAAGGTGGTGTATATTGATGAACCTCCAACCGTAACACTGACCTTAACAGATGTAGACGGCTCCTTTGCAAGTATTTCTGATTGTTCGCCCCTGCCTTCTGATGATGTCTGCTCATCTGCATCCTCCCACGACACGTTACCTGTTTCGCCAAGACCAATGACTGAAATCCCTGCACAGCGGTCAAAGGGGTGGCCTGCAGAATTTCTAATCCCTCGTTTCTCTGCCAACACAGAGATTCTGCTTCATTCAGGCAATGAAAAGTTCAGTTGTTCTGGGACTCTTTTTGGTACCAATGATCTCATCTCACTACTTCCAGACATTCTGGGACATTTAGCTGAGGCCATATTTGAGTACACAGCTTATCCATCAAGTGCCAAACTAAGTCAAGTAGCAGAGGCCTTGGTCAAAAAACATCCCTGCCTCAAGGAACCTGGGTCCTTCAATGGATGTTATGGATGGATCCAACGGCTGAAATATAAAATGAACAACTTCAGGTCCAAACTTCGTGGGACTGGCTGCCCAGAAATTGTGGTTAACTCACTGAAGAGGAAAGCGTTACATGAGCAGACTCCTGCGAAAAATGTTAAAAAGGCAAAAAAGGCTGAGGTAAATTACTTACCTCCTCACCCACAAGGTGAAACCAGTGAAAGTTTGGAGAAAGAGAGAGAGGAGCTATTGTCTGAAGTGATAAAAAAGGATAATGGTCAGGTGGTTGCTGGAAAAATGGCCAAGACATTCTCTCTTCGGAGGCAAGAAATCATATATCAGGCACCTGCAATCAGGGACTTCATGCAGCGCTGGCCTGCATTGTTTGATGCAACACAGGTAAACAAAAAAAAGTTTGTTAAAAGTTCTGTTACATTTATTCATTCACTCACTTACTCACTCAAGTCCACAAAAAAAATGATTCGGTCCTCATTAATACTATTGGTTATGCTGTAGCTAATTATGTGCTTCATGTTATGCTCCACAGATAAATGATGAGTTCAAAAGAATAACCATGGTAAACCTGGAAGCAACTTTCATGGCCAAACTGGACCAGTGCACCCAGAAACTAATGGATGTGGTTTCATCAAGAGGAGGAGCTTCAGGAGCAAGGATCAGGCAGATTAAGGACATGATTCTTGAGGTATGGTAATTATTTAGAGTTTGCCTCTTTTTGAAATGCACTCTTGTAGATTATAAACATTTGAATACTATATCCTGACACCATCCTTTTTTCATATAGCAAAACACAATTGAAATAAGGAGAGAAGTAGCCATCCGGTGCCTGGTTGTATACCTTGGAGAGAAAGAAGAGGATTTGTTCAAAGAGTTTGGGGTAAGTAATGAAATAGAGATAAATCCTTATTGAGCATAGTGTAAACGCAGAGGTAGATGGTTGCTCCTGCGCTACACATTGCCAGTTCAATTTTTTTTAAAGGGAAATTCTGACATAATCTTAACCCAGGGTCAAATACACTGGGCTGGGACACTATTTGTACTATAGAACTAGTAATACTGAAGGATGGTGCTGTTGTTAGCATTTGGCTATCAGTGGCTTATTTGATCTCTGACTCACAGTCTGTGAGACCCTAAAATTCAGCTGGAATTTCCCTTTAAGTAAAATTTATTTCATACCACATCAGCATTGTAAATGACTGTTAGTAGCGATGAAAAAGATTAACACATGACTGTTTACTGGTTCAGTTATTTTATGCTACCTGAAAAGCATCAAGAAAAATATCAAGATGTACAAACAAACTGAAGGTCAATTGTAAAACATGGAAGACAATAATTCCTTTTTTTTTTTTTGCTTTACAAGGACAATGAAGAGTTCGAGACCAGCTTTGAGAGTCACATGATGAAAATTGCCATCGTTGGAGACAGGTCTACCCCTGGATCAGATCACTGGATGACAACAATTGTCGTGGAAGGAACCAAATGTTTGGTTGCAAAGGATATTCCAAGGTCCTGTGCCTTGTTGATGGGCATAATTTATGCCCTCAACATCAGCTACTGCAAGAAACTTAAATACACTTTTGAAGTTTTTCAAAAGTTGTTCCTTGGCCTGGATGGGCTGACATGCAGTGCTAAAGTCATAGGTCTGAAAAACACTATTATCTAAAAATCTCAGATCCATCACTGTCACATGAAGCAACCAAAAAGTGAGAATGTTCCTGTCAGGTTAGTTAAAATTATGCTGTTCAATCCTGTTGTGACAATGGACAAAGCAAAGGTCTTGTTTAAAGAAATATGTTCATATTGTAGACCAAAGAGGACATTTTTTTGTGTGTGTTTTTTAAATGAATGATGTGGGCTTACTTGTGACGATTATACTTGTGTTACTATGCAGCTTTTAGTCACTTGCTGTCAGTCTCTTGCCGTAACACTTGCAAAGTTCAGTTGGTTTCTACGTGGCTTTTGCTGTTACAGTATTTATCCATGGAGACAGTGACTTTGAGTTGGTCACACTTATTTAAATATACAAAATGCTTTTATCACTGAGGAGCAGTGGAAATTTTAGTTTGTTTTCTTATTTTGTTTTTTGCCATCTCAAGTTTTGTTCAAAATAATAAAATAAGTGAATTGCAAAAGCAGTAGTTGAACTGTCTTTCTTGAAAGCTACTACATTCGCAAAAGAAACTACAAAAAAGAAAAAAAAATTGAAGAAAATCTAATTTGAGCAAAAGATTTTTTTATATTGTTGCTACTTAAAAAGTTGTGTGCATTATTATTGTAATTAACTAGATAACAAATAAAAGTACTTTATAATAATATGGTAAAGCCAGTTGGAGTAACTTAATTTTTACGAGTTATCAACTTAAAAACTTGCCTTTAGGCTAACTGTTATTAAGTAAGCAGTACTTAATAGAATCTTTGACTGAAAAGGAAAAGCTAATTCGCCCAAAGTAATATAGTTTGTTGGTTCAATGTAATTTTAAATTAAGTTGTCACAACTAAGAAAGACTAATGGAAACTGTTGCGTTGATTTTTTTTGTTGAGTCTAAACATTTCTTTTTAGAGTGCATCTTGTAATAGCTCGTAAAATGAACAGGTTGAAATGCAACAAGTATGTGTTTACCACATACTTTCACTACATTCATGGTGACAATGTGTGAGTGGCTGGGGTCTGTTCGTTAGAAAATTCTCGTTTCAAATTGAAAAATAACTGTCTCTCATTATCTTTTACTTTCACGAAATGCTGTAAGACAGAGAGGAGGGAGGCTCAGTGAGTCAGAATTCAAAGAACTTTAGTTTTGATTTTTCAGTGTAGTGTGGGTGTGTTAATCAGCAACATGTGCTTATTTTTGTAAGATATTCTTATAAATCCACTGTAAATTTACGGCAATTCCTTTCTGTTTGTTAATGAATCTACATTCGAAACCGCTACTATCATAAATATAAAGAATCGGCAGCTACCAGACAGTTTAGACATATATATAAATATATATATATATATATATATATACACTGAATATGTAACAAAATCTTCCAAACTGTGTGAAGAGATTCTTGTGTAGACACTTGACAGTAACCTCTGCAGCCCAGCAAGGTCCAAAGATACAGACCCCTATGCTCTGGATCAGATTTGTTTTGATCTGCAACAAACGCCCTTTAATGGATTCTTCCAACCTGAAGGCTAAACTAATTATCTCAATAAATCAAGTCAATAATTAATCAAATAATTGTCACATGATTAGTACAAATTTATGCAGTGAAATAACATGTCGATAGACTCTTGAGTAAGGGAGGGAGGCGTGGCGACTGAGCAGCTGCGGTCAAGTTGCAGCAGCAGCTGGATCTGATAAGACATCGAAACACATCTGGATGTCCATGTGCGGCACAATTCGTCTGACATGAGTTCGGACTGCGAGAGTTACTACAGCAAAGAAAACGTGTTGGTGGATAGCTTCACGTGTCCGAAGACGGCCAGTGACACATCGGCACTTTTCTGCTGCGGGTTCAGCGACTTGAAGTATTGCTGCGATGACCCCGACAGCTTTTTTCCCTACGAATATGGATTCATGTGGTGGTTAAGGTAAGGCATCGCTGTTCATCTGTGCTCTCATTTGTTATAGCGTGGAGTCTATAGATGCCATTTTGCACAACAACAACAACAAAAAGAGTTTACGAACAATAAAAAAGATGGAAGAAAATCATAATACTCAGTTATTATTTAGAAGCCAACCTGTTGACATTTTGCAGTTTGACTCTTTGAGTCGAATTAGAACAACTACTAGTAGTCATGACTCTACTCTACATGAGAAACGTTTTGGATACAGAAAACACAAATAACATTTAAAAAGATTCCATAGCAGAGAGAAATTTTACATAATGCAATGCTGCTGATAATGTGACACAATGGGGATGCCAACACAGAATAATGATGCGACTCTCACCCAATGAATGAGACAAAATAACGGACTTTTGCAATGACGGTGAAAATGTTAAACCTATTATTTTTGTAGCCTATTTAGTTTTTTTAATCAATCAGTGTTGACAAGGAAATAGGGCTTACTGAATATTTCAGAAGAAAATGCTCTCATTTTCTCTTTGAGTAAAGAAATAGCAATAGATCAGACTAGAGGTCAGTAATGATGCTTGTTCAACTTTACACCATAATACAAAGTACACTGAAAAGCCCTGAATTCAAGGTAAACACACGAAACTTTTGCTAAAGAAAAAAATGGACTAGACTCAGTGAATAACTCCCTATAATCCCTATAATATAGATCAGTGAGCAGTGCTGACCAACATGTCATTGGGGTCATCAGGTGGGAACCTCCTTTCATCAGTAAGACCTAATTCAGAAGAATTCACATAATTTGTGTGCAAAATGTCATTTAAAATGTGCACTAAGTGGGGAGAGTTTTCATTACAGTTACAATTCATTTTATTTAAGCTTTGAGTGCATTTGAATGTAGTATCACAATATTTACAGACAAATTTCTAGTTTTGTGATAATTGGAGTAACTGTAGCTCAGGAGTAAGGTCATTTTTCAATCAGAAAGTTGCCCGTTTGATTCCCAGTTTCCCAGTCTACATATCCGTAGACAAGATACTGAAGCCCATATACCCCAATGTGTTCCTCACTTCAGTGTTGTTTTGGGTAAAAGCATCTGCAAAATCACTAATGTGTCACAATGGCTCAATCATGTTGCTAAGTCATCTCCTCTGGAGTTAAAACCAGTGTAATTAGCCAGCTCTGGGGTCTATATAGCTTGGCACTTTGCACCTTTGTATGTTATTACATATAATGACTGTACTAATTCAATTCAATTCATTTTTATTTATATAGTGCCAAATACAACAAATGTCATCTCAAGGCACTTAGATAGTAAGTCCAATTCAAGCCAATTGGAATTCAATTAATTAATAATAATCATAATTCATAAAATAATCCAATTCGTTCATATAGAGCCAATTCAAAAACAATTTCCTAGCTAAGAAAACCAACAGATTGCACTGAAAACGTTTTGTTTTTCGGTCCAATCTCCCGGCCTGAGCGTGCCTGAGGCGACTGTGGAGAGAAACGACTCCCTTTTAACAGGAAGAAACCTCTGGCAGAACCAGACTCAGGAAGGGTGGCCATCCGCCTCGACCAGCTGGGGTTTGAGAAGACAGAAAGGGGGGGGGGGGGCACTGTAACACCATTCAAAGGATATCTGCTGGAACAGGGAAACACGAGTTAATGACCACAATAATATCACATATACTAATCACTGCAGTGACTCACTACACTGATGATGCATTATTCAAAATCTGAGGCACACTGGCAGCAGCATGTGATACTGTAAATATCATGATTATATGTCTGTTTTATAGTTCTTCATTCAGGAGGAATTGCATAGATAGTAATTGCAGTTAGTAATAAATAAAGTTTTTTTTGTCATTTGATTTTAACTGAATTCAGTTTAATTCCAATTCATATTCAGGCTACCCATGCTGTGGTTCCACCATATCTGTGGTTAAAACTAATTTGGAAAACTTTGTGATTATCTTCTTTTTCTTCTTCTTTATGTATTATTTACTTCTTAGTTTCCTTTGCTATCTCTATGACTGTAGTAATGATAAAGTTTTGTGTTATCTATATGCATGTACATATGTGTGCATGTATATATATTTGTATCCACATGTGTTCCATCCTTACCATTATACTTTTAATGATTTTCTCTTTCATAAAATAATAATACATGATGAAACGCCCTCCAGGAGGCTGCACCTTCGCCTCACAGCGAGAGGGTTCCAGGTTCCACTCCCGGCTGGGGCCTTTCTGTGTGGAGTTTGCATGTTCTCCCCTTGTATGCGTGGGTTCCTGGTACTCCGGCTTCCTCCCACCGTCCCAAAACATGCATATGAACAACCTACCCAGACTCTATGCAAAGGAAACCTCGGAAACCACAGATCTTTTTTACTATCTGTGTACATATGTGCCATTATTGTTGTCTGGACCTTAAACTCCTCTGACTGAGGCAAGGACTCATCCCCAACCTGGAGAGAGCATTCCACCTTTTTCCGGTTGAGAACCATGGCCTCGGATTTGGAAGAGCTGACCTTCATCCCGGCCGCTTCACACTCAGCTGCGAACCGCTCCAGTGTGGGCTGAAGGTCCCGGCTTGAAGAAGCCAACAGGACCACATCATCGGCGGAAAGCAGAGATGCGATCCTGAGGTTCTCAAACCAGACACCCTCCTCTCCATGACTATGCCTGGAGATCCTGTCCATGAAGGAACAGCGGATCAGGGGCCCCTTCGGGTCAGCAGTTCTCCACCCAGGTCAAGCATAACCTAGGAAGGTTCCTGCGTTCCCTTTCTGAGCGGTCGAATGGTTTGCCAGAACACCCTCGAGTCCAACTGAAAGTCCTTCTCCATAGTCTTAGGCTTAAAACTTTCCTTTCTGATAAAGCTTATAGTTAGGGGTGGCTCAGGCGATCCTGAAATATGGCATAATTATGCTGCTTCAAGCCAGATTTTAATGTTGATTTTAATGTTGATTGTTGTTGATTGTTGTTGATATTGCTCATGTTGGGGGTGGTGGGGGGGTAGTATGTGTGCAGTGTGGTTGTCGGTGTGATGTTGTGTGTGAGTTTATGAATTGAATTGATTTTATTACTGATTTTATTATGTAAAGCACTTTGTGTTGCTTTTTTCTTTAGTATGAAAGGTGCTATATAAATAAAGTTTGATTTGATTTGATTTGCTATAGGCATGGTCTGCTGTGAGACCCCCAATGATGCACCTTTCTTTGCTCTCTTTACTCTCCATGTACATATGACATTATTGTTGTCATTAACTTGTGTTTCTCTTTCTCAGCAGGTATCCCTGGTCTGGTGTTATGGTGTTTGTTGTTCCCTCTTTTCTGTCTTCTCAAACCCCAGCTGGTTGAAGCAGATAGCCACTCTTCCTGAGTCTGGTTCTGCCAGAGGTTTCTTCCTGTTAAAAAGGATTTATTTTCCTTCTACAGTCGCCCTGTGCACGCTCAGGGCGGTGGACTGGATTGAACAGAAGCTGTATAGTACATTGTGAGAGCACAGGTGTGTTTTCTTCCTGTCTTGTAGTTTTGGAGCTTTTGTGGGTCTCTCCGTGGCAGCTGTGGTTCTTCTTGCCTTTGTCATCACTCTGTGTGTCCTCTGCTATCTATTCATCACCACCAAACCTAGAGGTCTGGACAATGGACTGCCCCTGCGAGTACCAGGTACTGTGTGTAGCTCTGTCTTTGTGCAGGGGCATTCTGTTAAAACATTGAGATGCTTTGAACTGTTCAGGAGTCTTCTGACATTATTAATGGCTATCACAAAGATGTTTAAAAGCTTCAGTGTAAACTTTTTTTTTTCTTAAACTTGTCAGAATTCAAGACGTCCTTACATGGGAGGTACTTTAGAACAACAACTGGACTGCAATTTCTCCCTTCCCAATTTTCTTTCAATTGGTCTTTTTCTCTAACTATCTTTGCCCTACTTTTACTTAAGTATGTAAAATATGTGTTTAAGTTTAGAATCAAATCGTGGTTCAGTGTTAAATTTCACAATAGAATAACCACTCTTTATTGTTGAAAACTTTGTTAGTGATGTGACAGACTGATTTATAATTCAGCATGTATTTGCATATAGGCCGGTTGGCTGCACCAGCATTGTTTGAATGTACATTTGTTGGTCGACTTTTTATTAAAAACCATATGCATAGTACTTAGAACTGCATAGACTTAAATTGAGAACTTGTTCATACTGGTCGGACATTCAACAAGATTCCCAACAAGATTCAATGCCTATCCTGCATTCACTGTGAATATTTTAACCAAAAAATAGAATTCAATCAATTTGTATTCTTTTTGTTACGTTAAATTGATCAAAAGCTAAATTTGATTATGAATAGGCTTGTGGTAGATATGATAGAGATTTTTTTTTTTTACCGAAGCAAAAAAGTTATTGCAACTTTTTGACAGCATTAGAGCCCATTCAATTTTTCAATTCAAACGTGCACACGAATTCATATGTAGCAGAGCTACAGATGAAGCACTTCAAATTGATATGTAAAACTTATCAAATTAAATATTGTAAGATGTCCATGAATTACCAGATGAGAAGTAATTGTCGGACCATGAAAGCATTACCTCTAAGTAATAAGCAATAAGTAGTAGATAAATGAAAACTTGCATTTAATAGAAGCATTCGTAACTGTCAAGTTAAATAAAAAACAATATTAGAAATAACAACAGAAAAAAGTTATCTCTGTCACAAATCTAGGCTTGTAGGTATTCTTCATTTTAAAAAAGTTACAAACAAGATATCTTTAAATATTATTATTGAAAACACATGTTAAGCATTCACATTACATACCTTTAATTCAGTCATAAGCTTCATCTTGGTGAAGCATATATTGTGACTGCATTTTATCACTCAGAAATGTTTGAAATTGCAACAGTTTTGGCTGATTTCTTTGAACTGAACAATTTAGACAGATTGGTTTTCCTGGAAATCACACGTAGGTCAATTATGCTCAGCTGGGTTTATTTTACTCAATTGTACTCTGCAGTTCATCCTGGTGTTATCACACAGTTGTCTTGGCCATCAGTGACAAACTCAACACAAAAGATTAACAGAAAGACATCTGTTCCAAAAGAAAGCTCTTCACTCCAAGCTCCATATTGTTGACAGATGACAAATTTCAGCCAGTTTTCCTTTGTTTTAACTGCGAAACAAACTAAATACAACGCATCAGAAGACAAAATAAATTACACAGACATGACATTACAAGAACAATACAACAAAAAGTAGGAGACTAAAGGCATAAAGACATCACACAGGCAGGAGTAATACAACAACAGCATGAAAGATGAGAGATAGTAAAATGACAAACCACAACAGGGAAAGCAAATAGTTCAGGAGAGAATAATGAATCAAGATTGGGCCAAAAAAGGGCAGAGGGTGAAGGAACATGTTGTGTTGATCTGGTGTGTGTGCGTGTTATTTTTTATGGGGATGTAAATGTGAGTGTTTGTGAGGAGTGTTTTTTTGTGTTTCAGAGTTTTGCCTTGTGTTTAATCTTTTTACATAAATGAAGCATGGCTTTCTCATCATAACATCATAGCAATAATGATAATAGTAATAAGTATACTAATGATCAGGAATAATATAATAACTGCAATGGTTGCAAGAGTTGTAATCCTACCACTATAGATGATTATATCAATATAGATATATCCATATTATGATATTTATATGATGATATTATATATTATATCATGTAATATTTCAGCACAGAAGAAATAATAAGAGGAAAATAAAAAAGGAAAGTGTACTGATGTAATCTAAATCCTTAAATTTTAAAAATATTTGCAACAACAATCTAACTGATTCCAGTGATAGTAATTAAAAAAATTAGTTTTTTGAATTTCGGGATTGATCCTGATGTTAATTTTAGGTGCTCTTTTGATGGGGTCGCATAAACTTTGTCAAAATAACTCAAAGGCACTCAAATTACTTAAAATCATTCAAAATATAAGCTCCTCAATTTTCAGCACAACCTTCTTCCAGCTGAAATCTTAAAGAAACGTTCCAGAAGGAGGCGAGGCTCCAAACAGTTCCCTCGCATCTTCTCATATTTGGGCCACAGACTTTGCCTTTTCTGCCTGTTCCTTCACCCAAGTCCAAGTCAGCTCCAGAGTCTTGGCCACAGCACAAGTCTGCTTCCTCAGCTGTTTCTGGGCTCCAGTCTCCTGTTCAGCCTACAGCGCTTCAGCCTCCAGCAAAGCGGCCTCCTGAATTTCAGTCTCCAGTAGGGATGCAAATTATCGATTAATTCATTAATCATTAGTTGACTGATCTTATCGATCGACTTACGATTAATTGATAAGCGGCATTTTTCACCTGAATTTCAGTGTTTCAATAGGGCCTTTAATAATATTAGCTAGTTAAAACACTGAATTCAAAAAGCATATATTATATTATGATAATTATATTGTATTATATTATATTATATTACATATTCCTCAAGTAATTATGCATTAGGAAAAGAAAGCAGACATGTTTTTTTATGGTATAACAAAATACATTCTTTAATAAAAAATGTTTTTAAAAAAAGAAATAAATTAAGGACTGGCTCAGTTCGTAGCGAGCCTCGAGGCAGGAGGTTATTGATGGCCTCGAAGGGATATTCTAGCCTGGCTCTAGGATCGCAATGAGATCCTGAAATCCTGCACCGTCAACTGTGTTGATTGGCATCAAATCTCTCTCGATCATGCTGCATATCCTCTCTGTAATGCCCTCCGCCCTTCTCTCATCACACGCTCGCCTTCCCAGTGTAGCTTTGATTGTAGGTTGACCAGGTGCACGGGTGCCATGCAGGACAGCTCCATGCACGGTGTTCAAATGATAACTGAGTGAGCTAGTTGAACTGTTGTATTTCAATACCGCATGACACAGCGAACATTTGACTTCTTTGCCTGCATTAATAATGTTGAAATGGTCCCACACAGCACTTCTTTTCGCCCGCTTCATTTTGTCTTCAACCCTGGTCCCTCGCGAGATGTGTTCACTGAACACATCTCGCGAGGGATCACTGTTCACCTCTCGTTCTCACGCTCTGTTCAAGTTACTACAGACAGTAGCGCCCTCTAGCGATTAATCGTGATTAATAAATTTTGTTTGAGCAACCTCTTGATCGACAATTAATCTAAAATCGATTAATCATTTGCATCCCTAGTCTCCAGCAAAGCGGTTTTCCTAAAGGGGGCTCCTGAGGAGGCCACACAAAGGGATGGCTTGACTCTGCTTGCTTCTGTCCCAAAACATGCATGTTAAAGGCATTTAAAAAAACAATTATTGAAAAATTAAATCAGTTTTATTCATTATTTTGTATTACTTGACATATGTCCACTTGCCCAACAGACGGGACCTAACTTGACAAAGACCGAGGAGGAGGTTATGATATTTGTTATGATAGAAAGCAAATATACTACATTATCATGGAATATTCAGTATATGTCACACTCAAACATCTGAACTGTCATAAACGCTAGAAAAAAATTAAACACCAAAAGATAAATCTGTAAAGATTCTGTTAAACTAAATTTTTTTTGTAACCTAAACAGTTCATTCTTGTTCTATTTTTCTTTCTTTTTTTTAAAATAAATAACATATTTTTTTTATGTTACATGCACTTCCCTTTCTAAGTGCACTGTTTTTACTCCTGAAATACAATGCTGCTGAAATTAAAACGGGCAAAGATAAGAATGTAGGCTTATTTTATGAAAACAATGATTTCCACAATAAGAACCCCTGAACATTTAAGGCATGAAACTAATACAATGTCTGTGCAACAATAAGATGTTATGTGTTACTCTGTTAACTGCGACATCAGGTTCATCTCTCCTCTCTCACACCTTCTCCTTTGCTTTGCCTGACACTTTATCCTGCTCCCTCTCCATCGTCCTCCAACAACATTCGAGTCCTCTTTCTATCATCACCCAAATCCAGAATCTCATGAACCACAGCCTCAATAAAACCATATTATTATGGTTTTATTTCAATTTATTGCTTACAATAATAATTACAATGTGTTAGGATCTGTGGATTTTACGAGTTTGGGTTTATTTGGGAAACAACACCTTGGACATGCTAGTTTCATGAAATGTTTTCTTTCTTCCAGGTTCTACCTACCTTCCACAAGGAACCAGGGCTGGCCACAGCAAGTTGGACCACGACAACCAGCAGCCAGACCCTGACCGCCATTTCCAGCGTTGTTTCGTGGCTACCGTCACATCCATAAAAGTGGAGAGTCCTGCTTAGATTGGCTGTTGATTTCTATATGTTGTTAAACTCCATCACTTTAGTTTTATCTCATTATGAGACATTGAGCTAAAGTTTGATGTCTAAATAATTATGTATAATAACTGCTTGTTTCAATCGTACAAAAGTGCTAATAGCTTATTAAATGCAAAGGGAAGATCAGTGTCCTTTGGACTGGGATGACGTCATCGCCGCACGCCACCGCAGCAGCATCTTTACACAGAATTTGATACTTTCTGCTGTTAACATGGTTTTTTGTTGCATATTTCCAAATTGCAATGTTGCACAAAACTAGCAGTAGCGAACTCTGTACAAAGATAGCGACCGTCACAGAGCACGGAGTGAATGAGCTGTGCCGCAGATGTCATCCCAGTAGATGCGTGTGTTAAGTCTGATTTATGGTCGGAAACCAGGTCGTCTGCGTGTGTGTCGCAGTTAACGCAGACATGCCCCCGCCCCCTACGCAGACACTACGCAGACACTCTGGTGCACCTCCTCAAAATTGTAACTCACCGCAGACAGTGTCGCAGATATCGTCGCAGGGGGGAGAGAAAGGAGGGCTCTGATTGGTCAACTCCGCTCTACACTATGCGTATTTCCGGTTTGCTAACCGGCTAATGTTGACGCTAACCGTGCTAACCGTGACGATTCTTTCGCCTCTCTGCCAGCTCAAGTAGTAGCAATATTTCTTCTATTTCTAGATCGATCAGCTGCATCTCAATCAAAGTGCGCATTCGTCCAGTCGCCATTGTTGTTGAATGACCTCCGTAACCGTAACACCCACAATCCTAGCTTGTTCGTGATTGTCCCTCTTGCGTTGTGGCGTGGGATTAATATAGCGCAGACAGCGCTTCAAAAGTAGGCATAAATCAAAAATAACTGCGTCGTGTCTGCGACAAGCTCACTGCGACACACTGCTGCGAAGTATATACGAGCCTTAAGCCCGCCAATAGCCCCCAATAACAACAACACAGCAGCTCTGAACTAACTCTCACTAACTATCACCAAACTGTTATTGGTGAGTAGATGAACATATTTTATGCCAGAAATAAGGTTCAGGTTTAAAAAATAAAAAACTTCCCCTTTAAGCAGCGTCTTCAGCAACAGACTGTTACACCCCAAGGGTACGAAGGAGCGTTTCTGCAGGTCCTTCATTCCATCGTCAATCAGACTGTATAATGCTGCACTGTAACCATACATACATGCAATAATCTGTTCAAATTTCATGTTGAAATGTCATCTTTTGCATCATTTTTATATTGCATGTTTTGTTTTGTACAATTATATTGTATATATAATTTAAAAATCTAAACTGCCATTTTTCCCCTGTCTCTTTGAGCTGCCATTACAGTGAACTTTCCCCACTGTGGGATCAATAAAGTTTATCTTGTCTTATCTTATTCTAATGGCTTGTAATAAAGTGAAAATGTTCACATAAACACTTTTATAGTTATATAGTATATATAACTAGTTTATAGTTATATGCTATTCCCCCTAGCATTATTAGCACGAAATAAAAAAAGCTATGTTCTGTATTTCAGTCTTTACTCCTATATTATGTATTCACCTTCATGAACATACTGTATTGTATTATTGTTTTGTTCAACAAGGTGATGGAAAATAGGAAGAAAAAAAAAAGAATTGGGGGAGATGCCCCTATATCTACGCAGAGAGCAGTTGTCACTGGTATACTGGGCAAATCTCAAGGGTCACCAGGAAGGTCACACAGGCCTAAATGCACTGAGCAACTGTCAAGAGAGAGGAAGTGAGAAAGTCAGAAGCTTTGGGTGGACTATTGGAAAGAGGGCGAGAGAAATGGAAATCAGCCACCTAGCAGTTTGCCCTACCGTACCGTACTCTGCAGTGCCTCTGTGGACCTTAGAGTTGCCTTCAATTGACCTTGGCCTCCTGGAGGCGAAAGCTGAGATGGAATTAGACGAAGAGTATGTTGAATGGTATATTCAGAGGTTTTATGGGGATAGGTCTGTTCTGTACACAGATGCATCTAAGAGGACTGATGAACAAGTGGGGGCTGCATTTGTTATCCCAAAGATAAAAGTGGTGGTGATGAAAAGGCTGAGTGACAGCCTGGCTGTGTACACAGCTGAACTGGTGGCAATTCTACTAGCTCTTTCCCGGGTGGAAAGCAATAGACTAAGGCCTGCGAATATTGTCATTGCCTCAGACTCAACGTCAGCATTGTACAACAGCATCAAAAATGTACTATCAAAATCAAGACTGGATGTTGTGATAGACATAGCTCAACTGGCAAGCAGCCTGCAGAGGTCAGGAACCAGTGTAACAATTTTGTGGATGCCAGCGCACATTGGTGTTACAGGGAACGAGCTGGCAGACCAGCATGCCAAGAAAGCTGCAGACCAACCAAATATAGATATGGACATTAACTACAGTAAAGCAGAACTGAAGAGTATCATCAAAAACAAAACAAGGCAAAAGTGGCAGCAAATGTGGGAAAATGAACAAACTGGTAGACACCTGTATAACATTCACAAAACAGTGGGACTGGGCAGAATTACACACAGAAGTACGCAGGAAGAAGACATAGTTTCAAGGATGAGGGTGGGCCACAGATGTCTGAATTGTACATTGTTTTTATTGAAGAAACATGCTGATGGGAAATGCAGAGACTGTGACACTCTAGAAACCCCTGAACATGCCATAGAATCCTGTGCTAAATATCAGCATGAAAGACAGGAGCTAGTCAGATGCCTTGAAGGAGAGAAAGTACCCCTAAAGCTAAGTGACATACTCCTAAGGCAGACAGGAGAGCCATGTTTTATTCACCTGTTTAATTTCATAAGGGACACTGGTCTCCTGTGGAGACTATAGTCCGCAGAACCCGTTGTGTTTTTTTTGTTTGTTTGTTTGTTTTGTTTTATTTATTTATTTATTTATATGTTTATTTTTATTTTTTTGGACTAGAGTAGAGTTACTAATCCAGACCCACACTCCATTTCAGAAGGTGGCGGTAATGCACACCAATCAGTTGCTTGCCAACCGCCATTAAACAGAAAGAAGAAGAAGAAGAAGAAGAAGAAGAAGAAGAAGAAGAAGAAGAAGAAGAAGAAGAAGAAGAAGAAGAAAGAAGAAAGGAAAAAAAAGACGTCACTGGAACTTCTACTGTGCTTCTACTGTAGGAAGTGCGCTGTAACTGTAGATGGCGCTAACGCACTGGTGCAGCTTTTCATGTACCACAAGGAAGAAGACGAGAAAGTATTCTTCCATGGAAACCAGGACGCTGGAGTGCTCTCTGACTATATGGGAAACAGTTTATACACACACACATATATATATGTAGAAACTGTTTACAATTTGATGTTGACAGTGAATAGTGATTTTTAGAAAACGATGAGGGATATAAAAGTGGCGTCATACGGAGATATCTAGCTAATGTGGTTTTAGCTATTAGCTGGCTGACTGTAGTGTCTCTTACGAAGGACGAAACCTTGATAAACGGGGCAATATATTGTAAAATATTGTATTTGTAAACAGGCAACATTACATAACAATGACTGACAGTGCCTGCTAGACTAGGAGATGATAGCGGAAAGATGTGGAAACGAGGCGCTCGGAGCTCCGCTTTGGACCGAGCTCAGGCTCTACTGTCGGCCAAGAAGAGCAGCAAAGGAGACGCTCAAGGCTCCACCCGGGACGCTTCAGCCAAAACACAGGTAAATCCACTGTGTTCCATCTGTCTGGGACTTTTTAAAGAAGCTTGGTGTCAATTCTAGAGTTCATTAAGATATAATAGTAAAAGAAAATATTCAGTGGCAATAATGCAGTTTAAGAGTGATTGAAAGTGGAAGTTTTTGGTGCAATATGGTATGGAAGCAAATCATTATCAGTTACCACCATCCCCTAAACGCATTAGTATAACCATCTCTTTTTCTTTTACAACTTTAAACATTTGAATTAGTCGCATGATGCAGTTGGTAGAAGTTTGGACACATGTAGGACACATGTTATGCCGTATTTTCACAAGCTGACAATTTTTTTATTTCTTCTAACAGTCAATTTGAGCTCATATACACTACATTGTCAAAAGTATTCATTCACCCATCCAAATAATTAAATTCAGGTGCTCCAATCACTTCCATGGCCACAGGTGTATAAATTCAAGCACCTAGGCATGCAGACTGCTTCTACAAACATCTGTGAAAGAATGGCTCGCTCTCAGGAGCTCAGTGAATTCCAGCGTGGTACCCTGATGGGATGCCACCTGAGCAACAGGTCCAGTCATGAAATTTCCTAAATATTCCACAGTCAGCTGTCAGTGATGTTATAACAGAGTGGAAGAGATTGGGAACGACAGCAGCTCAGCCATGACGTGGTCGGCCACGTAAAATGACAGAGCGGGGTCAGTGGATGCTGAGGCTCATAGTGCTCAGAGGTCACCAACTTTCTGCAGAGTCAATCAATACTTCAGTCGAGCTTCATGGAATGGGTTTCCATGGCTACTGCATCCAAGCCACACATCACCAAGTGCAATGCAAAGCGTTGGATGCAGTGGTGTAAAGCACGTCGCCACTGGATTCTAGAGCAGTGGAGAAACGTTCTCTGGAGGGACCAATCACGCTTCTCCATCTGGCAATCTGATGGAGTAGTCTGGGTTTGGTGGTTGCCAGGGGAACGGTACTTGTCTGACTGCATTGTGCATTGTGCCAAGTGTAAAGTTTGGTGGAGGGGGAATTATGGTGTGGGGTTGTTCTTCAGGAGCTGGGCTTGGCCCCTTAGTTCCAGTGAAAGGAACTCTGAATGATGCAGCATACCAAGAGATTTTGGACACTTTCATGCTCCCAACTTTGTGGAAACAGTTTGGGGACGGCCCCTTCCTGTTCCAACATGACTGCGCACCAAGAACTTGACTGACCTGCACAGAGTCCTGACCTCAACCCAATAGAACACCTTTGGGCTGAATCAGAGCGGAAACTGAGAGCCAGGCCTTCTGTCCAACATCAGTGTCTGACCTCACAAATGCACTTCTGGAAGAATGATCAAAAAAATCCCATAAACACTCCTAAACCTTGTGGAAAGCTTGGCCAGATGAGTTGAAGCTGTTATAGCTGCAAATGGTGGGCCGACGTCATATTAAACCCTATGGATTAAGAATGGGATGTCACTGAAGCTCATATGTGTGTAAAGGCAGATTAGCCAATACTTTTGTCAGTATGGTGTATGTTCTTACACTGACACTGGGATGGTGATAAAGGAGGAGAAAAAAGATCAAATATAAGAATAGATAACTGTTTTGATTTCACCTCTCTTCTCCTTCAGTTGGTCCTTTTCCGTTCTGGCCAATCAACAACTGTTGGGATAAATTTGACTTGGCGCCCTAACTCGCCATCTATCGATGGGTTCTTGTACACAAACATGTATCAGGGGGTGGTACATTTTCATTGCTCATACATATACTTGAATCATATCATAAATCACTCATAAAACACCATTTAATGGTTCAGAGTAGTATTATAGACTTGTGGAAATTTTGAACTGACAATATTTCTGAATAATAGTATCAGATTTTTGCTCTTCTTATCTGACAAAACAAAATCCGCAGCATGGTTCCAACGTCAGTTTCGCTTGGCTCAATGTGTAATAACATTCATGACAAGTTACACCTTACAACCGGCAAGATTTAACCGAAATTACACCAGCTCTACAAGACACCTCATAACTATCATTGTCAGGATCTCAATTTCTCAGCACATTTTATTCAGGATTCCTTTATTTCCACTCCACAAAGTACAGCATGTTTGTAAAGCGGTCCACGGTGACAGATTTACTGATAAAAACGCAGCTGTCCAAGCTAACCATGTGATCAGTCCCGGCCACTGTCTCAAACTGAGTGAGGAGTTGCACAGCCAGGCACACATCACGGAGAATGTCAGATTGTTTTACAGAAAACCAGAAATCCTCCCGCTGAAATGCACGTTCTTTGTGTAGTTTTAAGTGTTGAGCATTTCGGTACACTAAGTGAACACCGTGGGGACTTTGCCGGCCTTGGGACTTGCAGGGCCTCAGCTCGCTCTTTCACGGACCTGGATCCACAACCTTCTCCTTCCATTAGCAATGAGCTGTGATCCCTTCGAATTCTGAACAATTACATCCATCTTTTAGACAACTGGTAAAGTTTACCGACGTGGTAACTGGGTTGAGTGGTGTTTTCTACCCCCTTGTTGCGCTCACACCTCAGCGATGACATTGCCCAGAGACCCATTTCTATCTGGGCTTGTCCTATTGGAAGGACCAGCACTGCTACTGACCCCTCTTTTAGGCACAATCTCACCAAACACAGCCCAGGTTGTTAAAACACATCCCAGAACAGGATGGCAGCTATAAGCCCGTTCTTTTTTTTTTTTTTCAGTTAAGTAAGCTATTGAACTGATGATGAGATTTGAACTTGAATGAACTTAGGCAGACAGAATGAGAAAAGGACGCTGAAACCCTGTAAATGTATGTAAGTCTACTTTGTCAATCTGAACGAGTCACTGGATGACACATGCTCAGGTATAAGTTGCCTAAAAAACAAATGCACGTGATGTGTTTTTCAGACTTTTTGAGTTGAGACACTCAAATTTATGTTTGCTACGCTTCTGCTCCACAGAAAATAGTCCTCTTTTTGATGTACAGATGAATAACAGGAATGACATCAAAACATCCATAGTGCCTATATAAATTGAGTGAAAAGTACAATATTCAGGCATGCAAACTTGCCACCTTTCGGCGAAATTCGCCGTTTTGAAATCAAAATGGGTCATTCTTCTGAATCGCGTAGATCCGAGGAGAAAAAAAAATGGGGGGGGGGGGGGGGGGGGGGGGGGTGAGCATGTCAACTAGCGAGTGGAACTGTGAACCTCAAAACTACACTAGACCTATCACCGCCGCTCTCTTCTCGTGACAACAAATGACTGACAAGAGTGGCGTGTGAGAGAAGCACTATCACCAATCAGAAGTGAGGAGGGCGAACCCCTATTTCCCCCCCCCCCCCGGACCCCAATTCCCCCCCCCCAATTCCCCCGGACCCCACACGGTGGAAATTGCGACAAGGACAGGTAGGGATTAATGTTCACAGTTAACTTCTGAAGCTAAAATGCTACAATTTGACTGATGTCCTGAAATAGTCTTCATAACGAATTGTGTCGTTAGATCAATTAATGTGCTTTTAATAGTGTCTTTAATACAAGTGTCAGCTAAATGTCTTGATAACAGACTTGAAATAGTCTACAATTCCTCGATATTTCACCGCCTCACAGAACGCTGTTTGTGTTAGTGCTACTCGAGGTAACTGTAGAGTGGCTAACTAGCGCCTCCAACACAAGTTCAGGGCTTTGCTAATACTTTTAGCCAATGTCAATGGAGACCTTAATTGTCGCCGGACTTGGCTTTTTAACGAGGTATGCCCCTTCATAATACCCTCCGATAATCACGGAAAGGGAACATTTTGCCCATTTGAGGAGGTCGTTTCATTCGTCGTGAGTTTATCAATGCAGAGTCCGGAGAGCTCTGCCACAGGTCGTATTTGAGAGTGCGACCCCCATCCCCTCGCTGTTCGCCCAAACCCCCGTTGATGATGACAGCCTACAGGTGCACTCGTGTTCATCCAGTATGATGCACCATCAATCGAAGTTAAAAGGGGCACAATGTAGGATTACGTAGTGCTCGTGGCATGCATGTCTCAAAATTTACAGTGTCATGAAAAAATGCCGTTTAACTAAGCTTGCCGCGAGAATGTTTTTCATGTTAGAGTGCCAGCTGTCGATACAAATTTGTCTCTGGCGGTACGTCAAGTGAATTGCTGATATAAGTTTTTCCCGTGGAGCTCGTTTGGCTCGGCATGCCAAACGTTCACTTTCATGGTTTAATGACAGCGGACCGCGAAAGTGGTCGGGAGAGTTATCGTTCAGGCTATTACTAAGCATAGGCTGTCTTGGGGCAGTAATTAATTAAACTTTTAATCCTACATACTTGTAGTATCCATTTAAGGACCATGGGACTAACTTTTTCGTTAAATTTAATGTAATTAAATGTATGATACTACAGTTAAATGCTTTTGAAGACCTGTGATGTTATATATCAAACACATAATAGTACAGTAAATGCAATTGATAGGCCTACTGTACCTATAAATTCATCTTTATGCTGCACAGCTGTTCTCTACTTAATGCAAATGGGACATATTGTATATTTTATAATATATATTTTGTATAATTTACAACTTAATGCGTCTCATGTTTCCGCTTTTCCGCGCGTGCCGTGTGTCCGTGTACCCTTGTCACCTTTTTCACCCCTGATCAGTTTGCATGCCTGAATATTGCAAGTATTTCAGTATTTCAGATCTCAAGGACAAATAGAGAATGGAAGAAGAATTATGAAGCAGCTCAAAGCCAAAATACACAAGTTGTGTGAATTGAATAATATCTTATTATTTCCTATTCAAAGTGTTAAAACTCATAAGAGTTCAGTGTGCAGGATTTAAGTAAATATATAGACATATACTCATATTTGAAACTGATTCTTTGTAGGGTTCCTTGGATGGGTCTTTCAAAACCAGATCTGCTCCCCCGAATACACACACTTTGCTGTCTGACCTGAGTGAGCTGTCCTCTGACAGAACCACCTCTGAGAAAGGAGCAGATACTGACAGATGTGGTGATGCTGGAAAAACATACAGAGAAGAGATGGATTCAAATCAGGTAAACAATTCACAGCACTTTATCAGTTGTACCTAACGGATGTGTTCACATTACTACGTTGGGACATTTAGTATCCCTGTGAGTGGAGTTCAACACCAGACTTTGATTCGATCTCTTCGGTTAGGATCTCATCAGACCTCAGAGCTCACTGGGAGGGGGAAGCAGGTTCTTGAAGAAAGCCCCACCACCAGCAAACAGCAGCCAGTCGCCCGTCAGCGGGAACCAAAAACACCAGGTGCTGGAGCCGAGGTATGTTACTGCTGATGTAGACCAAACCGCTACGGGCTTTCAGAGATGACACACTTCTCAGAGCCCAGGGCCCTGTCCTGGAGTTTTACAGATGATGATGTGGATCTGTACCTACATTTTCTGCCTTTTTCCTTTAAGCTTTATGGGAGCTGCTTAAACTTTGTTTTTTTTTAATGCATGTCTTTGAATCTCTTTGGTCAGATATGTGTCCTCTCAGCATGGCTCTCAAACTGCAGGCTTGAGTAGGCTGGCTGAAATTGAGCGCCATGTCCGTAGCCGTAAGCAGGTCCTGGAGCAGGCAAAGCAGGGGCCCAAAGCTTCCCTCAGCGGGAGCTCAGACTGCGTAACCTCACCATCACCAGCCGCCCAGTCCATGGAGGCCTCCGTGCAGCTCTCAGCACTGTCCAACAGTGAGCAGAGACAGAGTGAGAAGCGTTTCCTCAAGAAGAAAGCAGCGTTAGTGGCTGAGTGCGCAAACACCGCTTCTGCTGTGGCCCCAAACGTTGCAGCTGTGAGAGTACGGTCCAGTTCCAAAGCTGGCAACCTACTGGAACCGTCAGAGCCTTTGGAGATGAAGTCAGTGAAAGTAATGGGTGGTGTGAACCTGGAAAGTGATGAAGAAGACATGAGAAAACTGCTGGGAGATTCCATGGATTCATCAGACCATAGTTTCTTAGAACCAGGGAGACCTTCCTCCTCCAAAAGAGCAGACAAGGTACAGCCTACTTCAGCTTTGTGCACCTGAATGCCGTTTATTTACAGCATAAACTAACATTCAAGAGTGTGGTTCAATGGTTTAGAAATAATTGAAGCTACTGGCACCAATTGTCAAAGTTTGACTGTCACAGTTTTACATTCTGACAATATTTATTCGAGTTGATCATTTTGAATGTGTGTTTGAATTGTTAATTAATCCAAGTGAAGAAGGAGATCCCACTAACTCGAAGGAGACAATTAGTTATACATGCAACCAGGTGGTGGTGCAAAGAGCACTAATCCACAGTGACTGTACGTTTCTTACAGTTTTCTGTTCATAATCAAAGTTTCTTACAGGACATTGAATGAATCATCTTTTGTAGTTAATTACGTGTGGGCTTTTTATCTGTGACAGATGCCAAAGCCCATTCACACAGTGGCTGTTAATCATTCCAAACACATATTCATGAAAGCCACAAGAACGGTTTTCTGTAACCTCCTTTCTTCAGTGTTTAGACAAAGGGAAAACTGTAAGGAAACTTGTAGTCTGGTGGTAGACAGATGCAGTTTGATCAGTTAAAAGCACAGCTGTCCTTTCCATTCATACAGATGCTCAAAGGTTGCACTCCGAGGGTCCACTCCACTGCCCCTGCCCCTGCCGTCCATCCTCCATCACCTTCCCGCTCCGCACCACCTCGCTCTCCTGCCTCTTCGTCACGCCGCAGCTCTCCTTTTCGATTCACTGGCCAGGCACAGGCCCACTTCAGCCCCTCCGTGCTCTCTCCGTCACCCTCTCCCCCCCGTGTCTCACCTTCTCTTCCAGTGAGGCTGGGCTCTTCTCACGAGGCAGAACGTCCACCCCATTCCCGCTCATCCTCGTCAGGAAGGGGTGAAGTGCTTTCTCTGGAGGAGCTCTTTGTTGGGCCGCCTTCTGAAGAATCCTGCAGTGAGAGGATTTCAGTTTCCTCAGACGGTGAGAGCTGCTCGTCAGGGCCATAAAATAAAGTTAGTTTGCTAAGATTAGTTATCACATGGGCTTAGTAGCATTGTTCCTGTGCTGGTGTCCTAATGGCGGAGTTATTACTTCTTAAACTCCATTAATTATCTTCATGTTTTTTATGCCTTATTACATGCATCCAAGATGGCCCACGAGGTACACAAGTCATGGATTTGTTTGGCATCATAAGCACCTAACAAGCTTGTTTTTTTTTTTTTGTACTCATTTTTTATTGATTTTCACAAGCAAATATCAACACAATAGACAAGAGTACAGCTATTGAACTTACCCTCCCTCCCCCCACCCCTCTACATGGGAGTCAAATAACACCTACAACAGTTCACAAACAGTTACACAGACAATTTTGTTAGATTTTCTTCAGTAACAAGTCTTTAACTCTGGTAATTCCATTGGACCAAGTTTGCATCGTCCTTGGTTTGGCACCGTTTGTCCTTGCAGAAGAAAGTTCAAGATAAAGAATGTCCAAAAACATATGCAGCCAGTGTTCCAGCGATAAATTGTGGGGAGGTAGCCAAACGTGTACAATCATTTTTTTGGCTGCGGTCAGACCAGCAAGCCAGAGTTTTCTAGACCTTTCACTCGTACAAATTTGAGAGTCATCATCCAGAAGGTGTAGAGCAGGGTCCATGGGCAGTTTAAAGTCACATATATCTGACAGAGTCCGTACAACAATTTTCCAAAAAATTATAAATCTTAGGGCAGTCCCACATAATATGCATGAAAGTCCCTACTGTATTTTGGGAGCAAAACATACAGAATGGGTGTGGTGTCTGTCCCATTAAGTGTCTAATTCTGGGCTTAAGGTATTCTCTGTGAGCTATCTTCATATGAATAAATTGGCGATTAGGGTTATGTGAGGCACCACAAATGTTCCCCCAGCTCGTCTCCCAACTTATCTCTCTATCCCCGGCTATGGAACGTCCCACTCCACTGTGTTAGGCTTCGGAGACAGAAAAGAGGCAAGCTTAGAGTAAAGGAAGGAGACAACATTCTTGGGAGCCACACGCATCCACTTAAAGGACAAGACCGTTTTTTTGACATTGGGCCCTTGATTTCACATTATAACATGATGTTCTACTCACCCCTGCTTGTTGTTGGTCATTTGGAGCTGTTCCGAAGATATTCGAGAGGCATCTGGCTGCTCTCTTGAGATATTCGGCCATGAAACGGTTTCCTATGGGCAACGTAATACAGGCACAAACTATGCTGTTTATAATTTATTAATTACTGTACACTAGCACTGATAACGTGGAGGTGCGTCGCTTACTTAAAAAAATCCGGGTTACTGTAATTTTGAATTTTTGTCGTAAAGTGGGTGTTACTGACGTCATCATCGTGCTACTGCCACAGACAGCCCACAGACAAACACACACAGACTTTACGACAAAAATTCAAAATTACAGTAACCCGGATTTTTTGAAGTAAGCGACGCACCTCCACGTTATCAGTGCTAGTGTAGAGTAATTAATAAATTATAAACAGCATAGTTTGTGCCGTTTCATGGCCGAATATCTCAAGAGAGCAGCCAGACGCCTCTCGAATATCTTCGGAACAGCTCCAAATGTCCAACAACAAGCAGGGGTGAGTAGAACATCATGTTATAATGTGAAATCAAGGGCCCAATGTCAAAAAAACGGTCTTGTCCTTTAACTATGGGATGCTCTGTCAACCCTGGGCCCCAAGTCACAATATGCGTTTTAAGAGCTGACCTAAGTCTAAAGTAAAAGAATAATGAATGCCTGGGAATATCATAACGTGAAACCAATTCATTGAAACTGAGTAGAGAGTTTTATCCATTTAAATCTTCAAATACCCATATACCTTTTCCTGTCCACACGTTCTGAAAGAACTAACAAGCTTGTTTTAAGTGTAGAGACACTATTTGTGTGCTGTGGGGTCCAACATGCATATACTTTGCACATTTATCAGATGTCTGAACCTGAAGCTTGATTCCTGGTTTCTTTGGTGGTGTCCTTATTCTCCAGACTTCCAGATTAACGTGATGTCTCTGGATGAGCCTGCACCTGCATCCGTAGGGTTTACTTCAGAAACACAAGGAAAACAGGTAGGAAATGACGTAAGATCAGTCAAGACAAGCTCGAACAAAATGTTGTTATTAACACATCATCACTACGTTTTATGCCCATCATCACCCTTTGGACCCTGAAAAGTCTTTAGAAACACTACCGAGGTGAAAGATAACTACAGCCTCCGGTTACAGTGCTGTCATGTGCACACGGTAGCTGGCCTCTTGGTTTGCTACATCAGATCGTTATCTACTTGGTTTGATGTCAGATCTCCCCGCTGTTGACATGGCAACGGACGACACTAGCAAGATAGTGCTACTGCTAACGTTGTTAACAGAACCTTTATAAGCTACCTGCTGACTATATTAAAGAACAGAAGTATCAGCATGAACCACTGCTCCATTTAGCAACGCAGAACAGCTGCCACCGTCTCTGGGTTTGGAAGAGGCCACCCGTTGATTAATTAACTCTTAGAATAAGTCATTGTTGCTGCAGAATAATGGGAGAAGTGTATCTTTTGTGCTTTGCCTGCATTTTAAGAGAAGTTGCGTGCACACTGAACTGTTTCACAGATGAGCTCGCATATGATAACTCGTACCTTCAAACTGGAGGATGCACAGAACATTCTGCTTTCAGTAAATACACTGTGGATAGGATTTGAATGGATTGTCACCAGTGCAATTAGACTATTTTAATCAGTACTCTCTCGATGTGTTGGAGCAGCCCATCGGATCCACAGACTGACATCATGCACTGTGATTTGATATGATCGTAACTGAGTAAAGCATGGATTCATCTGCATCTTACATGTACAGATCACAGCTAATATACCAGTGAATCCTACCAGAAGAATAAAACCGTTCTTTTAAATGTCACACTGTAGTTGGGATACTGCTTACTAATTTGTGGGAAAATAGAGCGGCTTCTCTTTTTGTCATGGATACCATGAAATTCTCTGAAGAGACCAATTTCCCGTCTTCGCTGCCTCTTTCTAAACAGAGTGAAATCAAACCCACCAATAATGTTCCTGGACCCCCTAACCTATACCAGTGGCTCCCACAGGAGCAGGAGCAGGAGAAAGAGGCGCTGGACTACCAAAGTGACTTTGAGAGCGATTCCGCTGGCAGCCAGGTTTCAGAGCACCTGGGAGGAGATGAGGAGGAAGAACAGCTGCTGTCAGAGGTCAGAGAGGTTCCGTTCGATTCTGATTATTCCAGAGCTTTTTCGGACCAACCCTCGTGGACCTCAGATTGCAGTCAGAGGTCAAAGTCATTCAGCAAAAGCAGAGACTCCAGATACTCAAGTGAGAGCCAGAGCTCATCTCAGCAGTCGAGGAGGAGGAGGAGGCGTGCTTCAGCTGGAAAGGCTTTAAAAGACACTGGAGTGCAGACCCAGCCGTATCCACTCGCTGAAGCATGGTCAACTGGTTAGTTATAGAGGCCACTGCTTATCACCACCATGTTCCCATACCTTTATGTCAATGATCAGGTTAACTTAACACGCTTCTGGCTCTCATCACCCTCTAGGTATGGCTGCTTTGGACCCTACGATTGGTATGACCTACATGAATACGGCTGCCCATGCTGTCAGTGCAGAGAGATTGGAAGGTAGGGTACTCTCAGAGAACTCATCAGCAGTCAGAATGAACCATCCTTTCCTGAGCTTAAAGGGATAGTTCGCCTCTTTTGACATGAAGCTGTATGACATCCCATATTAGCAATATCATTTATGAACATTGACTTACCCCCCGCTGCGTCCTGTGAGCCGAGTTCCAGCTGAGTTTTGGTGTCCACGAAGGTAGTCCGGCTAGTTGGCTGGGGTTTAAAAAATAAAGCGTTTTGCTTCTCAAAAACAATATGCGTTCAAAAGAGTAATACATTTGCATCACACAATCGTTCTCCAGGAAAAAGTCAGACCTCACAATCGCTTAGCGCTATTTTTGCCTCCCTTGGAATCAATGCGTTCAGCCACCTAGCGATAGCTGCACCTGTTACGGTGTTTACTGCTCGGAAGCAGGGGACTGCTGAGTGCTCGTCTGCACTTCGGTCTGCACAGTTTACATTGGACGCGTGTGTCTGACAAACTTCGCTTCTGTAAAGATATCAATATTTGTTTGGTTAAAGAATTCATGAGAAAAACATTGAAAATGATCAGTTAAACCTGCCTGTTAAACAGCACTGGATCATATATGATGATCTATAGGAAATGCACTGTTTATGCTTTACACTTTTCACAATGAAAATGACTCCCTTTTATTGTTTCTTGATTTCCGTGCTACAGCTGTAGTATTGACCCGTCTCTGCTCTTGCCTCCATCAGCCATCGGCATGTTCAACCCGGCCGTATTTGCTCTCAATGAAATGCTGAAACAGCAGCTCGCCGTGACGAGGCGGTTCATCGACAGCAACCACCACCTCCACTCCTGTCTGGTGCGCAGTTTGGAAGTCCCAAACTACAGATACACCACACTGGAGGATACCATCCAGGTAATGCATCCTCTCACATGACCACGGTGCATGTGGCTGCAATAATCCTAATCAGCGATGACTTGATATTTCAGTCAAATTTGAAACTGCACAACAAATCTTAAACCTTCAAATACTTTATAGTCTTAAAATACAATATTCACACATTTCTTTGTTCTTTTCACAGAAAATCCACAAACGCAGACCTCCCAAACTCACAATGGAGAAAGCCCTTGAAGAGGCGCTGCAGGAAATGAAGGACTACCAGTATGCATGAGAACGCTGCTCCTGCAATAAATGGACTCGACTGAATCAGTCATATTAGAGGAAATATTTTTCTACTCCTGGAAGAATCACTTTAATGCAGTTCTACAACGCTATTCATCCGTTATAAAGTTCTTATAGCATTATTGTAGGTGTGCTTTGCATCACAAATCTATAAAGTTGGGAGAATATTTTCAGATTTAAATGTAAGTAATATTTATATGCACTGAATTAACTGCATGATTTAAAAGAGATGACAGCCTCCATTTTGCTGGTAAGTGTCATCAATCTGTTAAATCATTAGTTTTCCACCTTAAAGCAGTCAAAATGGACTGGTATGAAATGGTTGGAGTCTTTCACCACACTTAGTCTGAGTATTGACATCCATTATACAGTGTATGGTAGTTCAATAAAAAGACTTAAAGGGAAGTAACAAAGTTTTTATTTAAAAACTAACAGGTATGCATACCGGCACAGCAGATTTGCAAGTCTCTTGGACTTTCAACATGATTCCTTTGAATTCTAAGTGCAAAATTTGACAAACTCCAAACTGCAATGGCAGGACTCTGCGGGACGGAAAAGTTGTGTTGATGGTTTTCGAAGGCACAAATTCAGGCTGTAGAGTAAGTTGTCAGTAAGGGTCGTTGAAAGGGTAGTGAGGATGTCCTGCGTCCCTGGGAACAAGCTTTCCTCCCACCTGCAACATATAGAACCAAAGTCAGTGCATCCATGTTTCCCAGCCGTGCCGTCATGTTAACCGGTTCATCAAACTCAGTGTGCTGCTCATCCATTCAACACCCTCTCCAGCCGCTGTCCAATTCAACTACCTGAGAAGGGCTCTTCGGATCTTTCAGGACTAACTAGGGATGTCCCAATCAGGTGTTTTTGCCCCCCCGAGTCCGAGTCATTTGATTTTTAGTGAGTCCTGATCCGATACTTCATTATCACATTTAAAAAAATGAAGAACGGCGAAGAAACAGATCCAGGACGTCCCTGATTTTTTTTATTTGATTCTTTAACACTTGTAAACAGTTCACTTCTGTGAGGTAGCAGGAACAACAAAAGTAATCGAGTAATAAACAAATTCTTCACGTTGTAGTTTAGTGCAACACAGTCTGATATAAAAACCAGCAGCAGCTCAGCTTAAAATACCTGCAGGCATGGAAACAAATAAGCAGATAAAAGTGCCACAGTGTTCTAAAGTAAGGCCAGTAATGTGCTTTTAGGAGCTGCACTCCTAATTCTTACTCTCCTTCTCTGGCTTCACAGAAGGAAATGTACTTGTACCAGCTTCAAGCTGCTGCCGTGTTCTGCTTCGCTTTACGGCAGCAAAGTGACGTCATGCCGCATGTTTCTGTGTGCAGAAACGGTCTGACTGGACCACCACATTACAGGAAATACTAAGCTGTTATTTTCCCCATTTGTTTTGAAATATTATAGTTCTGATAAAAAAAATTAATGAGAATAAATATACATTTATAGATAGGCTATATATCCGATTCCGATCGAGTCTGAAACCACGTGATCGACCCCGATTTCCGATCACGTGATCGGATCGGGACATCCCTGGGACCAACACTGATATTCCGGCTATAACTTCACATTTCTGACACGTTGAGCCAGTAGCTTTAATATCTACTTGTGATTTTACTTTCTGATCTCGATATGGAACATGCAGTTTTCTGGTCAACTGGAAAAGTAAAATCTGAAACTGTTTATGCAGTTTATGACAAACCTGAGAAGAAAAAGCTTACTTACTTCGATCATAGGCACAATGTAGCGCCAGCCTCTATTCAGCGCTGCAATGCTTTTCATTTCTTCTGCTTCAAGGGTAAAGTCAAAGACCTAAGAACAAGAAAGGCTGACTCGACCACTGGCACACCGCTGTTTTATGAATGGAAACTCGACTACACATTTTATAGAATGCACACATCTTCTCTGCCATAATGTATGTGTATATATATATATTAGAAATGTCACTCCACCTGAAAGTTCTCCTTGATGCGGACCTCTGTCACACTCTTAGGAATTGTTACCACTCCTCGTTGTGTTTGCCACCTGTAAACATGGCAGATGTGTGTCGACATGTGAAACTCCTGGAGTTTTTTGTTTAAACTCAGAAGAAAACATTTTAAAATCTGGTCACATATCAATCTAGATTCATTCAGATCCACATTATTTATACATCGCAGGTTTCAAAAGGTTGCTGGCGCAAATTGTTTTGGACAGGAAAAACAACCAAAGAAAAAACCCTGCAGTCATACACAGTTATTTGTTAACTCACCTGAGGAGGATTTGAGCGGGGGACTTTTTATATTTCTCTGCCAGCGAAGCGATAACCGGCTCCTCGAGCAGGATGGGTTCATCCGGATGTTTCCAGGCCCGGTCAGGAGACCCCAGAGGACTGTACGCCGTCATCACCAAACCCCGATCCCGACAGTGGGCCAGCAGCTCTACCTGCGCCAGGTACGGGTGACTCTCTACCTGCCACACACATACACAGAGATACCACTGTCACTTCAGCCTTTTACATCCCTCTTCATGATCAGAGTAATCCTGTACCTGAAGAACAGTTGGTTTAATGCTGGCCACGGACAGGACGTCATCGATCTGCCTGCTGTTGAAGTTGGACAGGCCGATGGCTCGAACCAGACCCTTCTCCACCAGCTTCTCCATTGCAGCCCAGGTCAGCTTGTAGTCAGTGTCATCATACAACAAGGTGCCGTCCTCCTTTTTGGGGAAGGAGGCGTCTCCTCGTCTGGTGAACAGAAAAATGGGAGCAAAGACAATTTACTATTTAAATATTGGCTCTTTTTCAAGTTTAAAGCTGTAAGTGAGGGGAAAAAACTGTCATTATTTTAAACAGAAAGCTAAACTCTTTGTTAAAAGAATTCTAAGAATCACGCACTCTCGTGGTCAAATGATGAGAATAGCCAGTTAATTAGTTGATAAAAACCAAGATAACTGATTACATGCCAATCGCCTTGTTGTCCCGGGAAAACAAAGCTAGTTTTCTCAGGAAAACAAGTTCACTCTCGCTCTGGTTATTAGACCTTGGAGGAGGCTGAGCTCACTGGAAGGCGTGTGGCCAGTGGATGAGGTACAGGTCCAGGTACTCCAGCTTCAGGTCCTTAAGTGTCTTCAGGAGGGCCGGCTCCACGTCATCTGGGTGATGTTGGGTGTTCCACAGCTTGGATGTGATGAACACGTCCTCTCGCCTCAGAGACTAGTGAACCAGACAACATTGTGCAGCTGATATGGATGAATACATTTATCAAGATCATTTGGACTTTCACCCCATTCTTTGGTGTGTTACGTAGCTTTTTGTGTATATTAAATGCCATCAAGTCCAAAAGAGTCAAAACTTTTCTTCCTGGATTTGAGGACGTGATAATAAAACATATTTGCATAATTCCTGCTCAGCTGCTTGTCTGGTACTCTGTCCAACAAAGACTGCACATCCACCTCACCAGTGGCGCCACCACGTGGTGGCTAGGAGTGGCTACAGCCACCATCAGATCACTTGCTGCCACCCCGTTAGCCACCACAAGGGAGCTCATTGGATTTGTGTGGATTAGGGAATGTATTTTAATCCACAACAATTAATAATGTGAAAATGGTGCTATCACAAGAGCAACGACAACAACAATAATAATATCTAATTTAATTAGAATAATAAGAATAAGAAACAGAGCACAGTGGGGTCTTACATAAGTCTTACGCACTTTGGTGCTGGACCTAAAACCTGAAGCAGCTGCGTTGCTATGTTCTCGTGCCCTGCCACCCCCCCCCCCCCCCCTCTTCGGAGCTCTAATTTGGAGTGGAGAAATTTTGCAAAGATGCACATGGAAGCAAGTTCAAGCAACAAGCATTGGTTCAACGAATTCTGAAGAGAATTTTTGTAGGTATGTATGATATACAGTGTTTATACAGCACAAATATTATTGGAAATACTTGAATATACGTGTATACTGAAATGTGTGACTCGTTTGCATGCTCTCTGAAGTTAGCATGCTAAGCGGAAAGTTAGCCAAATAACTTGAATAACCTAAATATATTAAGTTAATATTATTAAAGTGTGACAGCAATAATAAGAAATCAGTGTTTTAATATATGAATATACTGTAAATTCAGTAAATCAATAAATAGGTGGGGTTTTTTTTGGTCGGGTATCTATAATAACTCCTTGAATCTATAATAACTCCTTGATTTAATTGAGCTACATCAACATTTAATTTCCCTCTGGGATAAATAAAGTATTTTTGAATTGAATTGAATTGAATTGTATTGTATGCCACCCCAAGATTTTGCCTTGCCCCCACCAGCCACCCTTAGGATTTATTTCTGCTGGCGCCACTGCACCACACACCTCGCCACCTTGGACCGGTAGCCACTACCAGTACATCATCCATTTTTTTTCTTTGATTAGAAATGACAAAAGAAAGATTTCATATTCCCTTGGTAAGCTAACTTTCTGTTGGGTTACTTCAGTGTTCCTGTCTGTGGGGCAGCGTGTGAACAACATGAGACTCATGGGAGTGGAAGGATAGGGCAGAGAAGAGCGCAGTGGTGCCGTTATCCTGGGATATTTTGATTTAAAAAAAAAACAAAACAAAAAAAACACGTCAGAGATATTTCATGAAGGCTTCAGGAGAAAAAAGGGGGCAGAGATGCCTCCTTTCAGAACAATAACTGGCAGCATGCACCAATGCTCAGAGCAGCATCAGGTTACAGGATGTGCTGTAAGGGAAAATAAGGGCTCCAGGTTGCTGCTCACAGCCGTTCTCAACAGGTGACATCATTGCTCTTTTTCATTACAAAGAAATGTCTTCAACCAACATCTAGTTTTAATGTTACTTCCTTCTTGTCAGTCATTATCTGTTTAAATAAGAGTGACTTGCAGTATATACCGTTTAACCTAACATGAACACTTCTGGGCTGTCAGCAGCTTTGGTTTGAGTCGTTTTGCTCTAGTTTGTTTCCTCGCATGTGACTCACTCGTGTCAACCAGCATTACTGACCCCATCCATCCATCCATCCATTTTCTATACCTGCTCAATCCAACTTAGGGTTGTGGGGGGTGGAGCCCAACCCAGCTGTCATTGGGTAAGAGGCAGGATACACCCTGGACAAGTGGCCAGCCCATCAAAGGGCGCATTACTGACCCCACTGAAGTATAATCAACCTTTTAAACATGTTGTCCTGTGTGTGTGTGTACATTGCAAAGTGCTGCAGCGCGACAGAGACCTCTGCCCTATATCTCTGCATTAGTGGCCATCAGACATTCTTACTTGACTTTCCATACAGCGTGGTGAAGCAGTTTTACCTTCTCAGGTCCAAGTGTCTCCTGCAGGGCTTCCCCAATCTCAGCCTCATTACCATAGATGGTGGCACAGTCGATGTGATGATAACCGGCCCCCAGCGCCCATTTAACTGCCTGCTTCACCTGTGACGGGCCAGCGGTTACAGAGGACAACTGTTAGAACTAAACACCAACTTGAACGGTTACACCTATTTGCAGATATGGAAAAACTAATACTAGAAAACTAATTCAGAGGTCTTAAAAAAAATAGTCAACATATTTTTCAAAAGCTGGTAGCAAATAAATATTACATGACTTTCATGACATCACAGATTTGCCTTTCATTCATACACACACATTAAATAATATCACACAGGTGGACAGATCTTTATCAGTTATGTTTAGAAGCATAATAGTTTTTTTGTCTGCTTGGAGGTAATGAAGCACTATGCTGATTTTATCAGGTTCTAGCAACTAGTTGCCTATAAACATATACAGCAAATAGCTGCATGCGAGCATTTAGCAGCCTCTGAGCTGCATGCTGTGCTCACTGGTTTGGTGCCAAATGTGTTGACTGGAGCGATGTAGATAATGTACAGTGTGTTTTAGAGCCGTTGACTTAACAAAAAATACCTAATGTAGGTGAAAAATGATGAGGCGAAATGGAAAGATTATATTTGCAAAGTGTTAACCGTGTACTGTACACCAAAGGGCTGGGTGAACTACAACATCTAGTCATAATACTGGGAGTTTGTGGCCTAAAGGGGCAACTGTCAGAATGCACAAAGTCATCTGATCTACTGTTGATGGTCATAGTGTTAGTGAAGCTTTCACTGGCAATGTTCCTGAGCCCTTTCCAGAGTTGGATAAAGGGCGAAAAAGAAAAAGATGCTCAGATCATCTCTCCAACAGTTGACGGATAAGAAAGGAAACCTGCGGCCTCTACCTTTCCGGGCTCACTCTTCCATGTTCCCAATCCAAGGAGGGGCATCTTCCGCCCTGTGTTGAGAACTGCAAAGTCATTCATGCCTCTCCAGAGCAGCTTAAAGGAACACGTGGAGAATACTTGGCTTACGTGGATGTTTAAAGCTGCAGGAGCACAAAAAGAAAGAAAAAAAAGATTCATATGAAAAACCCATACAGTTCCAAAAGCTGTGGCAGTGTAATGGAAGAGAAAAAAAAAAAGAATCAAAATCTTCACAGAAAGCACTGCCAGGCCTAACTAAAGGACCAGGAGGCCTGCTGGTGTTGATGGTGGGCTAAGATAAGTGTGAGTAGCTTTACTGAATAAATCCAAGACAGAGTTCATATCTTCTACTCTAAAAGTACAACTTAAAGACGTGTTTGGGTTGACACAGACTCTGATCGGAGGCACAGGTGAGCCATTGAGATATTTCATCAGGAGAAACTGAAACTTTTTAACTCAATAGTCACACTAATACTGCTCTTTCAGAAGCTACTGTACATGTGTAAAAGTGTACTAATGAGCGTTCCAATTTTATTTGATAAAAATCAGCATGTGCACAGTAAGAAAACTGCTCATCTGAAGGCCTTTTCAGGTGTGTCGATGTGTTAAAGATGACTGAAAACCACAGACTAAATGAAAGACCCAATCACCAGAAAGATGCCCAATGGTTTGCAAGCTGGCGCTCTGAAACTTACAGTTTGGAATTTCTAACTGGAAGTGATCCTATCTGGAGCTGGAGAGTGATAGTGATCTGGGATGCTGACTGGACAACAGTATACATCATCAGACAGCCATTATCTCCCTAAATATGGACCTATTTTCAGAAGGACCACCTGAGTACGGATCAGAGGGAGTGAACTCGGCAACTAATGGGAAAAATGTATTGACTTAATATTTCATGAGAAGTTTGGACTTTTGAATGGGGTTCTTGTAGAGAGACACACACACTGACTGGACAAGAAAAAAATATATAACATACTTTAATATTTTGTTGGACCACCTTTAGCTTTGATTACAGCACACATCAGCATGATTCGGCTTTGATAAGCTTATGCAGTGTCACATCATTACTTCCTGTCCATATTAGCATTCATCTTTCACAGAGATCTTGTACTAGATGGAAGAGTCGGGCTTTTCCAGCACATTCCACATAGCCTCAGTGGGAACAGAGGCGATCATTTCATGTGTGAAAATGAAAGTCTCATGCCCCCCCCCCTGAACGGCTCTTTCATATTTCAATGAGATCAATGGATTCAGACATCGCCATCCTAGAATATCAATCTCTACTCCCCATGAGCACAGTTTCATTTAGCTTCAAACTCTAAAAGAATAGCTTCCCCCCCAACAGGACAAACACATTATAGGTGTCATTCAAACATATCAAGTGATTGAATGAAATCCATTTTTCAGTCAGAACAATCATCTCTTTTGCACATTTCAAGTTTATTAATACTTTAAGATGAAAGAACATTTACCAAATCTGTGTCGAAATCCAGCCTGTCAGCTGATTTCCTGGAAAGTCACGCGCACTGCTCCACCTCACACACTAAAGTTAAAACAACTGTCAGCTTATACACCTCAAAATGTAGCAGACTGTCTGCGAATTTATTCAACTAACGCTTCTTCTGTGGAGCAGTTAGCAAGTACATGTTCATTTAGCCTATTCACTTTGGATATTATCAAAACTACGCTAATTACTATATCTATCAAGTGAGCTCAGTTACCGGTTACTACCTTCTGTTTTTCATTTTCAGGGAGAAATAAACGCAGTCGCTGCTGCAGAACTAATAAAAATCTAGCTAGTTAGCTTTAGCTTTTCCTGAATGGAAACCTTCCTTTCGACAGCTTTATCCTGCGAAACTGTTCAGCGTTAATCACCTAAAAATGGCAGGGAAAATGAATTCATCGACTACTCCAACTTCTCCCTCTTCCTCACCGTCACAAAATAAACGAAGTAACGCTCGCTTTAGCGTTTGACATTTGAGTACGTGCACAACTGGTTCAGCTCGCACGTGAAATGACATACGACCCCCAACACACCACTCCCGTTCAGCCAGTCCAACTCACCGGCGAGCTGGGCCACAGTCTGCCACCTCCAACAATGACCCTTTCCCGTTATTGCCTCGTACAAAAGAAGTTTGCAAGACTGCTGCTTTCAGCAAAAATGTTCAAAAACACCACCCAATTTTGGTGACGTTTCCCTTTCCGGGGCTGCGCTATCTTTGTTTCCGGTGAAAGATACCAATTGCCCCACACTGTCTTCCTAAGATTGATCAAATTCATTTTCAAATTAGCCAAGTATTACATGCCATGTTGCTGAGCTTTACTTTAGCCAGACAGCATATTATTTGCGTTTGTAATGACTGACTGTCATATAGGGAATGTGAGAATATCTTAAGGATTACAATTCAACAATGAAGTGTTCACTTTATCAAGTTAAATGTTCAAATGGCTCCTGAAATGGTCCAACCGGAGTCCAGCGGAAAATAACATATTTAGAAAGTGTAAGTACACTCCTCTCCGGCAGGAGGCGGACTGTAGAAAAAGGTGCAACAAAAAAATAAAAAGAGGCAAGAGAAACGGAAGTAAGGATAGTATCAACAAACTGAGCAAAACGTCACTGCAGTTGCAAACAATAACTTTTAGAAAGTTTTCACACACTCTTTCTTAGTCTTATTAGTGTCGCATTATGGAGGGGGGATTTCCCGCGCGTCCTGGAAGTGGATTGCTTTTGTGCTTAAACTCAGTGGCTAGTTTCACTCCTTGAAAGAGCTAAGTTGGCTAACTTTTTGTCAGCTGACTTGTGTGAGCTAATTTTGTCAGCCTCTGTCAGCAAACGGTAGTCTAATATGCTCAGATATTGCTCTGGGATTAGTTTGAACGCACTTGTGGGTGTAGCCAGCTTGTTCACTGGTTGGCGTTTACACGTCTAGGTGGTTTGTATGTGGCGCTGATAGATTTCGGTTTATAATGCTCCCGCAGCTGCTTCTACCTGTCAACTAGCTGGCTCCTCTGCTCCTGTCTCTCGTTCGCCGTCGCCCAATGGCTCACTGTGGCTCCTCTGAGCCGAGCGCAAAAGTACAGACGACCCGCCCGGATAGCGTCCTGCCGCCACAGCTCAGCGTAGACCAGAGCATGAAGCCGGTGCTGTTTGAGATCTTTGGCGAGATATGGACCGTCCAGTCGCGGCTTGGCCAAGGAGTGTCGGCCTCGGTGTACCGGGTCAGCTCCGGCAGAGCCACCACTGCCGCAGTCAAGGAGTTTCAGGTCGACTCTCAGGGAGGAGATTACGGGTATCATAAGGAGAGGTCCGTGCTGGAGGACATCCAGGGACATAAAAACATTGGTAAGAACATTGTCTCCCTTGTTTAAGATGGTGTGGCTACACGTAATCCGAGCAATGTGATGAGACTGCTTTGGGTATGCATTGTCTCTTTCAGTTGAATACAGAAGATTTTCTCTAAGACTTCATATATAGTTGCTACTGAGTCATTTGACAAATGATCATTTGAGAAAACAGGAGCAGGTGTCAGTATTCTGTTTACACCAGAAATCTGCATCACGTCCCCCCTTAATGAAGTACTGAAAGGATGTTTTCTTCTTAGTGTTAGTACAGTAATGTAGGCTTAGCAATGTGCATAGTGATGGATTCGCTGTCTGGCTTCTCAGTGACATTATACGGAGTGTTCACCAACCACAGCTGCATGGGTGTTGCCACCCGCTGTCTTCTGCTGGAGCTGTTGGATGTCAGCGTGTCTGAGCTGTTGGTGAGACGCAACGGTGGTACCCAAGCTGGGAGGTAAGTGAAGTGATGTCACTGCTGCTCACACGGATTCCAGTGTGTAATATGCTAGCTATACACAAAAGCAGAAAGTCCTACCTCACTCTCTGTTCCAGTTACTGCTACTAAAGCAGTCTACTTTTTTTTTTTTTCCTTTTTAACCAGTGCTTTAAAATAAATGCACTGTACACAGATTTGTCATGCAGGTAATTTCTGTTTTATATGAGTGAGTTCTTGCAACCATCATTCATTTGTCAACCAATGGTTCTAAAAAGGACTAAAGATACTTAGTTTGTGCCATATTGTGTCTAAGCTTCATTAAAAAAAAAAGTACACTTTGTTATCTATGGGTAAAACTAATGTTAATGAATTTTTAGAATATTCTAGAAGTTGTTATTTTGGTTTAAATGACAGCAGTGCTTGATCTGCATGGACTCTAATCCACAATCTTACAATGTTCCAAAGTTTCTCAGTCTTCAGTTGGTCTATTCATGTTCAGTTGGCTTGAGATCAGATGTGCCATGCAGGAAGGTCTTTGACAGTCAGTTATTTCTTCTTCTCCTTTGGATGTTCAGTTAATTATGCAAAGCCGGGAGGTGTGTTTGCGCTAATTTTTCTGCTCCGGTGTGAATCCTTTTCCACAAAGATGGAATGAAGAGCTGCTTCTCTTCGGCCGGTGTGGTATCATTCTCTCTCCTGCGGGTGTCAATCTGCAGCACAACAAAGCAAAGCCATGATTTGAATAGCAACTGCCCCAAATCCTTTGGAAAGAAAGTACAATGAATGAGACAACGAATTCTGTGTGACTCCATATTTTGCCATTTTTTTTGGGCAGACCCCAGCAGGGCCATTCCATGTGGCTCGTCCAGCACTGTGCCAGAGACATCCTGGAGGCTCTCGCCTTTCTTCACAAGGAAGGCTACGTCCATGCTGACCTCAAACCACGCAACATCCTCTGGAGTGCTGACGACGAATGCTTCAAGCTCATCGACTTTGGCCTCAGCTTCAAACAGGGAAACCAGGTTGGCGTGTGTTAGAACTTGCATGTTAAAGAAGACTTTTTATGCCTTTCTCTTACAAGTTGATACTGTTTTGTGAGCTCTTGATGAGATGCCTTTGACAAAACACCACAGAGAGACACCCTAGCTCTTTCTTGTTAACTTTGATTTGACATCTTTTGTCATTGCAACTCATTTTAGGTCATGAAGTGAGCAACTTGACTTCCCCCCCCCCCTCTCCCTTATGTGGGTTGTGTCTTAATTGAGATCTGTCCTGCAGCTTTCATCTACCATATTAGTGTAAATCGGATGCAAACAGCTGTTGAAGCATGCTACCGCAGTATGAGAGTGTACAGAGCCTAGCCTGAGAGCTAACAGTAGCACAGACGGCACACCGAGCTCACACTTCCACACACCAAACAGATAATGCTTGACTGGAAGTTTTATCCTCAAATATTTACATTTCCCCTGTGTGCAGTTCAGCCATGGATAGCTGGTTCTTATCGCTCGTTTAGGCACAAAGATGTCGTTGGTCATGTGTTGAACTCTCCCAAGTTCCTAACATGCAGCACCACAGATAGGAAGGCTGAAGTAATGTACATGTGGGCCCGCAGGATAACACATTTGAAATCCCTCTATAATAAATAAACTCTCAGTTTCATTGTCTGGGCTTTCCTTTGTATTTCTTCATTCTTTTGCAGTAAACATAGAATTGTGAGAAATCAGAAATCATAATTTCTAACTTTTGACAGGGAAAAAAATAAAGGATGCCAATTCGATGATGAATGAATGATAGATATTTTGTGTTAGATGGCCCCAAACTAAGTGCAGAGTGGGCATTTTTAAGAATTTTTAAGTAGGTAGTGACTTCAAACATTTAAATATGTGCTCTGAAGCGCAGAAATTGTACTTTTTTTTCCATAACATGTCCCCTTAGAAACAATAAGAGGGGATTTGAATTATTTCAGTTATGTGCTTAATTTTTCAGGATGTCAAATACATCCAGACAGATGGGTATCGTGCTCCAGAGGCTGAGCTTCAGAACAGCCTGGCCCAGGCTGGGATGGATGCAGACTCAGGCTGCACGGCTGCCGTTGACCTGTGGAGCCTGGGTGTCATCTTATTGGAGATGATCTCAGGAATCAAACTCAAAGACACCGTTCGCTCACAGGAGTGGAAGGTATGACAGCTTTCCCTAGAGAGCTTCTATAGATAGATGGATAGATGGATTAGATTTCCCTTTTATTGTTCCACAATGGGGAAATTAACATTGTTACAGCAGCAAGAAAGATCCTTAACCCAGGAGAAAGATAAAGAAAAAAAACAATAGAACACACAACAGCAGGTAGTATCAGCAATAGCAGCAGTTGTACATGGGCTAGTGATTTGCACAGTGTAATAGTGGTTTTAGCACATTAGTTATTGCACATTTGATCTCCTTTTGATTGATTGTTAAGCAGTCTGACAGCAGCAGGAAGGAAGAACCTGCGATATCTCTCTTTCACGCACTTTGGGTGAAGGAGTCTGTCGCTGATGGTGTCCTGCATGGTGTCCAGAGAAAATGGCTGATGCCACAACAGGGTCAAAGAAGGTCCCCAGGAGCGCTCCCTGCACTCCAAAGGACCTGAGTTTTCTGAGCAGACAGTCTGCTTTGACCTTTCTTATAATCAAATCAAATTTATTTGTATAGCACATTTCATGTACAAACAGTTCAAAGTGCTTTACATAAAATAAAAGCATTGCAGCAGGGAGTGGAAGAAGCATTAAAAATGCATAAAAGAATATAAAGAGAAACAAATAAAATCATTTAAATTAATTTTAAAAACAAGCGCATAAAAGTGCACGGGTGTTATGAGTCCAGTCCAGCCTCATCATCGTCAGTGACGAGGCCGAAGATGGCAGAGTCGTCAGAGAACTTCTGCAGGTGTGCAGAAGTGTGCCTGAAGTCTGCAGTGTACAGGGTGAACAGGAAAGGGGCCAAGACTGTTCCCTGTGGAGCCCCTGGGCTGCAGACCGCCGTCTCTGAGACATTCCTTTGGCCTCACATACTGTGGGCGGTTGGTGAGATAGTCTGGAATCCAGGATGTGAGACGGGGATCCACGTCTGATAGCTCCAGCTTGTCCCTCAGAAGCAGATAGATAGAGAGATAGATAGATAGATAGATAGATAGATGGATGCTTTTTTTGATATGAAATAATTTTGTTTCAATAAAAGCAAACCTCAATAAAAAGCAAAAAGTAGCATCAGGAATAAACATAAAGTGAAGTAAGGTGATGTTGAGTACACATAAAGTGACACGAGTTAAAAAGGCGAGGCATTCACAGTCCGTCATATTGTCCATAGCACCACCTGTGGTGCTGAAGTGCCCCCCTCCCTCCACCCCTTCCCAATGTGCTGCTATACAGTCTAATGGACCGGTTCTGGGGAATCAGGGGCCCCCAAAATACTGTATCAGAGCAATTCTGGAGCGCTTCAACACCTGAAAGTTTTCAGCAGGGAGAAAAGCGTTAATGCAGCTGAGCTGTGTTTTTGCTAGGTTCATTAGATCTGAAGTCATACAGTGTGTGGTCATGTCTCGGTCCTGCAGGATAACAGTGCTTCCATTGTAGACCATGTCTTTGCCAGCAACAGTCTGGTATGCCCTGCCATCCCGGTTTATCACCTCAGAGACCTTATTAAGAGGTAAATTCTTATCTATTACATTGTACAATAACACTATCTAGTTCTATTATCTCCAGTTAGTTAGTGTTCTTTTCCTGTTTGTGTGCAGCATGCTTCATAACGATCCAAAACAAAGATGCACAGCTGAAACTGCCCTGTTGAGCCCATTCTTCAGCATTCCCTTCGGTAGGTATCCCAGATATCCACCAACATTACTGCAACTCTGTGTGCTGTTTTTTTATATATATATTTATATATATATGTGTGTGTGTGTGCCAGCACCTCATATTGAGGATTTAGTCCTGCTTCCTTCTCCTGTTCTGCGTCTTCTCAACTTGATCGACGACAACCACCTGCACAATGAAGAAGAGTATGAAGGTATAACAAGCTTTTTTTTCTCTCTCTCTTAACATTACAGTTGTGAAAAAAAAAAAGATAAAGCACTGACCTTTTCAATTCTAAGGTTTTATGCATCAGGACACTGAAAAAAGTAAGATTTTACAAATGCAGCATTGTCTGATAAGATCACCTTTTGATAAAGTCTTTAAATTGATGTCAGTTGTAGCTGAGGGAGGAAAAGTGTACACTCGCTCGTAAGACTGTTCGAGTGACGCTTAAAAAGAATTTAACCGCATTATGTGCAACATGTCGTTAGCCCCTGGCTTCTAATTACCCTCTTCTTTTTCACAAACTACTTTAGTAACTGAGTTTGTGTTAAATTAGTCATGACATGGTGGAATATTAAATTCACTTCAATAATATTTTATTAATCTCCAAAGGGAAAAAATATTGCTGCAAAATAAATCATCAATAAAGATACGCTAATATTATAAATACATAACAAAATGAATCCAACCTTAGAGAATAAAGTAGACTAAACATATACTAAGTGAAAGTGTAGCAGAGATGGTGTGGTAGACATTTTCATGAATAGTTTGGGGTGTTGTTTTGTAGCTGGGCAACAACTCAGCTGATGATGTCACACACAGCGTCAGCAGGTAACTCAGGTTAGCTGATGATGTCACACAGCGTCAGCAGGTAACTCAGGTGAACTCTCTCAGTGGACAACATGGACAGAAACTCGCAGCCAGCAGTTCAACATGTGGATGCGAGGTGCTCCTTGTCGGTGACATGTCCAGGATTCCACCATCTGTTGTTAAAGGGATAATCCGGAGTAAAATGCACTTTAGATCAATTTACGGGATGTTGGGCGTACATACGTTGAGTTGACATCAAAATCATGTCATTCGGATGTGTTTTGAGAATTTCGATTTGACCGTTTTCAGCCAAAAGTCGTTAGCCTGGAAGTGATGAGGGCATATCGTATCGATGCTACAAAACGCTATTTTTATACTTCTTCTACAGCTCCAAACAACATAACACTTACGTGGTAGTGAGTAGAGGGTCCCTAAAGCCAAACCGAAGTGTCCCGAGGTCTTCATGTGGTCGGATATAGAGTCCAGAATGAATTTAATCAAGCCAGTACCTTTCCGGAAATGTGTCTGCTGCAGCTGCCGCTAAAGACCATGGTGAAGTTGGTTTGATATTGGATATTCGACAGATATTCACAATAAGGAAATAAGGTGTCTTCTTTTTTCCAATACCTCCCAAGCCTTGTGACCTAGTGACTCCAAACCAATGCAGAATAGTTCTCCTATGTAGCACCAACCACGCACACCTTTTTTTACATCAATTGTATCCACACTCTTTAGCGGTCTTTAGCGGCAGCTGCAGCAGCAACATTTCCGGAAAGGTACTGGCTTGATTAAATTCATTCTGGACTCTATATCCGACCACATGAAGACCTCGGGACACTTCGGTTTGGCTACCACGTAAGTGTTATGTTGTTTGGAGCTGTAGAAGAAGTATAAAAATAGCGTTTTGTAGCGGCGATACGATATGCCCCCGTCACTTCCAGGCTAACGACTTTTGGCTAAAAACGGTCAAATCGAAATTCTCAAAACACATCCGAATGACATGATTTTGATGTCAACTCAACGTATGTACTCCCAACATCCCGTAAATTGATCTAAAGTGCATTTTACTCCGGATTATCCCTTTAACCAGAGATCCTTTACTGTCATCTCTCTGTCTGCATGTATAGCTTCAATGTCAAAAGAGGCGAACTATTCCTTTAAAGCTGAGTTGCAGAGGTGTTACAGATGTTTGTGCTGCCATGTATTCTTCCTCATCAAGGCTCCCAGCCTCCATTTTAACCACCAATGATCTCTCACTTCCCTTGATGATCAAGAGAAGAAGTGATCTAAACTCCCTCCTCCCTTTTCTCCATGTGGTTCCTGCTCATACTTGACGTCTCCTCTTCAACTCATCTGGGGTCCGCTGTGGGCTCTTTTCTCCATCATTACTTGGACATTGGGCAGCTCAGTCAGCTACTGTCACATGCAAACAACTTTCTCATTGCCAAAAAAAAAAGTGGCAGTTCTCAGGAGAAATAATTCCAGCAGCACCGAATCCAAACCCGCATGCAAAAATGTTTTTCCAAAAGCAGTGTTTTCACGGAAAAAGAGCATCAGGCTGCCACTGGTGCAGTGTCATTCCAGAACATTAATATGTTATGTGTTCCTGCGACATAAAAGCTTAGAATTATAAGAGGGAATACTTTCTTTGTAAGCTTCTGTAGTTTTGTGTTGGTTAACGTCATTCCCATATTTCCTGTGGTTTGGATATTCTGGAAGAAAAAATGTCTGATTGTTGTCCTCAGATATCCTGGAGGACATGAAAGAGGAGTGCCAAAAATACGGCTCAGTGGTTTCTCTGCTCATCCCGAAGGAGAACCCAGGGAAAGGACAGGTAGAAGTGTTTTCACAGTCCAGTCACATGTTTAAATGAACTGCAACTGAGTACTCAGCAGAATATAGATGTGCATTTATTTTGAAGATGTGTCAGCAGAAGTACACACTTCCAGTACCTTCCAGGGACATCAGAGCTGGGATTCAGAATGCAGCAGAACACATACACCCATTCAAGCGTTTACCCACTAATTCCTCACTTCATGTGTGTCCACCAGGTGTTTGTGGAGTATGCCAACTCCAGCGACTCCAAAGAGGCTCAGCGGCTCCTGACAGGCCGCACCTTTGATGGGAAGTTTGTGGTGGCCACCTTCTACCCTCTCAGCGCCTATAAAAGAGGTTACCTGTACCAGACTGTACAGTGAAGTACTAAAACTGAGTTTTACGCCTCTGCATTGATTTCATTTAAAAAACAATACTACAAATGGCATCGCAGTGGAGAGGGCTTTTCCCTGTAAAAACAGCAAACGCTCAGTTCTCAGTGGCTACCTTGCAATTTAAACCTATTCACTTCCAACCGAGTGTATTTAAAAATGCATGCTGTCCGTGTGGGTTTCTACACTTAGTCTGTGTTGGCTGACCTTGGCCGCGAGGAGTGTCGGCCTTCAGTCTGTGCACTACTCTTAAAAATGCACATTCATCCAGTGCTTCAAGCTCAGTGGATCTGACTCCTTTATTGCATTTTGTGAATCTGAGCTGCATCACCTTTATACAACGCATTGCTAATTACCGGTGAAACACTCATGAGTTGTGGCAGGGATGTAATCAGAGACCTGTAGCAGGTGAACACTGACATGTTTTATTTCTCTGACCTGAACTCCTAATGATCACCCTGAAAACATCCTGTGGTGACAGATGGTGTCTCGTACTGTTGTTAAAGTAGGAGTAGTTCTCATTTTGTTATTGTTGACTTGTTATTTTGGTTATGTTGAGCATTTTGATTAAAGGTTGTGGTACCAGTGCGTTTCCTGATGTTCCCAGCTGCCTCCTCTGGCTCTTTTCAGGGAGACGGGGTGGGGACTGATCCCTCCATCAGCTGGTAGTTTTCACTCACCGGCTCTCTCCCATTATCTGAGCAAGCCAAAGGCTCCCAGAACCCTGTCCTGTTGCCTTATGCTTTGTAGCCTTTTTTACTTCCAAGTCTGCTCAAAGAATAGTTGAAATGTCCTCAGACTGTGCTTCCATTCACAAAGACATATTTCCACTGTAACACACACATGGCACATGAACAATAAAAAAAATTCAGACCACATCCTGAAAATGATCAAGGTCGGTTAAAAAAGTGGCAAATGATTTGCAATGTCCACATACCTTTTCCTCTCGGGGGGGAAAAAAAGTATATGAACCAAGTGCGAGTTCCAACAGGGGAAGTCATTTTAGCCAAGTACGAAATGTAGTTTAAAGCCAAAGTGTCTACCAGATGCAGATTTACAGTGGCGCACCATCAGCCTTCACTCATGATGTGTAGGATATTTTTAGACATTTCTCACACGTTCTGTTTTTGCTTGGAAGTTTGACAATCTTGCTCTAAATTGGCGAAGTCTCTGTTGTACTCGCTGCTATATTTCACATCCTGCTAAGTAGCTTTAAAGTTGCATGCTGCTAATGCAAGGCAAAGGGAGACTGTGCTGCTGTACTCACTGCAGAAAAAGTGTAATGTTTGAAAATCCTCCAGTGTTTTGGTCAGTTTGTGCATGAAAACATTTGTTGATGGCTTTGCTAAGCCTAACATTGCAGCACTGGGCTTCAGTGGTAATACATTCAACAAGGTGCCTGCGTTTGGATACAAGCTGCTAGTGTAAGTACAGGGAATAATGTTTCAATGCTCATGTTATGTTCTTCATAACAGTGGATATATAATACACAACAATCTCACTGTTGCACTAAAACATGACATTATTTTGTACACAAGTGCCCTTTGGCATCCATTGGCTGGTTAACGAACCAAAATGCTGCTATAACGAGATCATGCAACAAACCCACTCCTTAATTAGACTATGCAAAGAACTCCCAATTTCAATGTCAGAAAATACGCTGGTGAGTTGGAACATGGACAAAACCTAATACAGCATTGACCACGGCAAAGTTCTAAGCGCTCTTGTTTATTACACATCCAGAGCCAAAGCCTTAGATGGCCTCTGACTTCTACTGCTCAGTGATTTTTGAAAAGTGCTACAACAGTAACATGTAGCACATTGGTTTTTCATAAAGCAGCACATTACTCATCACATCTGCCAGGTTATCTGCTTGTATTTGATTCAGTTGGTTTGTTGGTCATAAAGTTGCAGACGGCTGAAGTTTTACCACAGGTTTAGAAGTGATCTGGATCTGAATCCTGGACGTTTTTGGTTAGCTGTGGCAGAGCTATGCAGTCTCAAGCTGCTTTTTTTTTTTTACTGTATTCTTGTTAAAACAATGCCAATTAGCTTTTTTACCAAGCAGCCAGAAGTGACAGTATAGGTATTATTAATGCTGGTATTTCTGCAGTAACTGCTGATAAACTAACGTCCTAACTGATTAGCAATGCTAACCTATCTAAATGGCGACCACTGGTTAGTATTTGGTAGTGCTGACTATGTAGATAGAACTGTTGACTTTGTAATCATTACCATATTTAGGTTTGCTTGTTTAGTTAGAAACACGTGTGTGTTTTATTGCTTATGATTTCTAGTTTTCATTTGCGAAAGAAGGAATGTGTTACTTCCTGTGTGTTACTTTTGACTTGGTCCTGCTTTAAAGTCTGGAGTGTGAAGATTTTCTCATGTTGTAAAGCACAAATATACTACTCTGGCATACTGCATATGTGCCCGGTAAGATTTGTTTTGATCTTTTAGCTGAATTACTGAAAAAGTTAGAGATCTGATTGTAATCAGAGGTGTGGCATGGTCAAACTTGGAAGTGATTGTTGACCTTGATGCAGAATATCCTGTTTCATTTTGTGAGAGTAAACGCAACATATCTATTAGAACACAAAGATATTTTAAGCTTATGTGTTAAAGTAAACCTAGCTATTTTTATTTAATTATGTGCTTCCTTCCATAAAAAAATCATTTCTAATGTTCATCAAAGGAAAAATTGCAGCTCTATTCAATGTAAAGTTCTAAAAAAGTATGTATTTTTCTACAAGTTGTTTTTCCATATGCCTGAAATGTGAATTCCAGTTTCCACTTGAGATGAAAGCTGGTCTAAAACTCTGCTCCAAGCACTTGACGGTAAAACAATTTCTAGTTCTAAGGTATTAAGGCAAAATGATCATTAGGTACTTTCTAAAAAAAAACATGGCCAAAGAAACACTCTGAAATGAATTTTTTCATTTCTTCCCAAACTTAGTCAAAGAGCTGGTGCAGATGATGTTTTTCTTTTCTTTTTGATCATTTCAGAATATTCCTTTAAGGCATTTTAAGCTTATATTTCAGTTTGGATTTGGTGTTTGTGTGGCTCCATAGGTGCTTTCTCTGACTTTTTCTCACAAATGTATAGTAACATTTTTGAGGGTTTTCTGTAAAAATGTAGCCGTATCACTGTTGAACAATCCCTTTGTTAGAACAAACTTACCTGACGTCTCCTGAACCAAATCTAATGAAAACTACAGAAAACTTGGTGGCTTAGAAAGCCCTCTAAGAAGCCTTTTTTAGGCTCAGTGATACATGACAAATCTGTGTATTGGCGCGTTTCTACTAGCTCGCTTCGGCTCGGCACGGCACGGCACGGCGCGGCGCGCTATTTGCGTGTTTCCACTAGCACGCAGTACCTGCAACCGGGTACACTTTTGGTATCACCTCAGCCCTGGTTCCAAGCGAGCCGAAGCGTTACTAAAACGTGACGTCAGCTGACTTGCCTTCCACTGATTAGCCGATGAGTGTCGTCACTGGAAGCGTCATAACCGCGCGACGACCGACTTGAATGTAAATAAATACAAGACTCAAGACAAGACTCCACATTTTTCTCTTGCCTTCTGTGCGACAAAAAGCCACAGGGTGAGCAGCAACACGAGCGCCTCCATGTCCTCCATGCTATCCTCCTCGTATGTTGTTGTTGTTGTTCTGGTCTTCCGGATTTGTACGTTGCTCGGCGCCGTGTAAATGACGTCACAGAGGTTTCGCGCAGCCGTGTTACGACGACCCCGCCCACATCGAGGAGGCACGAAGTGATACTCAGTTGTAATGGAAACACAACCAAGCCGTGCCGAGCCAGTGGAAATGCGCCAATAGTGGTGCTCTTAACATTGTATTGAGTTGGGTCAAGTGGGTACTTGTTCGTGCGTGTTTACAGATACTTGTTGTGTTGAGGTACTGAACATGTTGTCACTTGGTGACAGGTGATGAGTACAGATCAAGGGTTGGCACTACACACACACACACACACACACACACACACACACACACACACACACACACAAACATAAACTTTGTCATATTTTAATGTGATGTTATTTTTCCATTCAGGAAGTTTAAATGCTAATGAAAGCATAAATGTTCCATATGATGTGACAGTTTTAGAGTCTATACTTATTAAAACACTCCTAACTAAGCTCAAACTGTGTCCATCCCTGCCCAGTATCATTGGAAAATGATTCATTCATGCCTTAGAATAGTTCAGCTGGAGCCACACATGTGCCTCATTGGACATGCATTGATAAATATGTCTGTTAGAGTCTTTGTTTTTCAAAAACACCTATTCCTCGTGATGACTGCCAGTGAGCTGAAATGTATCTAAGCTGAAATAAATCAGCTTTTTTCCACTGTCTGCCAGAAAATGTCTTTCTTAAGGCTGTGCTTCCCTTCATGGCCTGGCATCAATAAGCTTTCTCCATACGTCCGTGTTAATGTGCATCGGGTTAGTTTGGCTGGTCAGTGTGCCTTCGGGGGATGAAATGGTGTTCAAGCTTTTTTTTTTTTTTTTTTTTTTTTTTTTTTTTTGTAGCAGTTTTATTGGTGTGCATGGCGTACCTTTGTGAGATGGCAAATCGGTGTGTGCACATTCTGACTGTAGCTTTGTGCTCCTGCTTGATCAACTAAAGAGTGCCGCAAGCTTTTTGTATGCTGTTGTAGTATCCACTCCATTTTTTTTCTTTTCTTATAAAAATAAAAAAAAGCACAGAATAATCTGGACGACAGATAATCTAGACGGTCTCAGAAATCTTTTCTGCACATTTTATTGAAACTGAAGTGCAGGGTTGTCCTTAAAATATCAAATATGAACTCCAGCTGCTTGGTTCTGCTCAGCAGAAGTGGTCGTTATTTGTAATTAAACTAGTCAATTTTTTTTTGCTGTTGTTTAAGTGGTAATGTCATACATACTGGCAAAGCCTTCATTCGACTAGAAAACTTATTTTCATGTAAATGATTTTTTTTTGTTTTTGTGGGATTCTCATTTAAAACTGCAATAATTATTTGGATTTTGTGAGTTGGATGAATTAATCAAAGATCTAAAGAGGCTAAAAAGCTCTGAAAAATTGAGAAGTTCTTTGTGTACATCACCTCTGGTGACTAACACAATCTTTGGTATAACACATAGTTATTTAAGCCTCTTGAGAAATATCGATTTTTGCAGGTTTGCATGCATGTGTCATCACTATATAAGTGAACATATCTGAATGAAAACAAGCCCAGAACAACAAACTGAAGTAGTTTTTTTCAACTATGATTTAAAGTCACATCCAACCTGCAACTGTTGTGTAATTTGGTCAGGGAATACATTTAAGTAGCACAAGCTCTGCTGACCAAGAAACACCAAATCCTGACAGAGCTATCCGCCATTTAAAAGCAAAACGGCGGATACCAAAGGAGAGATTCCAAATTGTTGTTCATCATCATTTTAAGACTAACTTAAAAATGGCTGTCCTCTAGAAAATAATTTACACTCCAGATCAGAACAAGCCAGAATGGTATGAAAAATGAGCAAAAAAAAGAAGAAAATAGAAGCTTTATTTGGATTTTTACTATATATCATTGTTTGTATTTCTTGCCTGCAACACATTTTAAAAAAAAGTTTGGACTAAAATAAGTGAGGACATCAAATTAATTGCTTCAGGTGTTTTGTTTTTTTTTCTTCCGTTTTTTACTCCAAACACATCTTCTGGGTTACAGCGATAAGGGTCATTATTGTCCCATTGTAAATTAGCTTTGCCAAGGCAATTGATAGAACCCCCATGGCGCTTAGCTTGGATTTTACACTTGTTGCTGATGACAGTCTTGATGGTCTTTTTCATCTTTGATCCTGGGAACATAGTTTCCATTTTTACCTGGACAAGGTTAGCAATATGCTTCTTTTTTTACACAATAAAGCTTGAGGTGGCATAGGTGAATGTAAGTCCGTATTGTAGTGCTTGACAAAGATTCCCTCCAGTAATCCCTTCCCCATGTGGTTATGTCATCTGAGGGGTGAAAGATCACTGGTGTCCAACTTAGGCTAGCGCCCTCCATCCAGATTCCTTCAATCATTCAACCATTTTCTGCACTGCAGAGGGAGAAATATGCTCATTTTTCTAAAATTAGACCATATCCAATGTTTCTTTAAGTAATATTGTTTTTTAATTGTTCAATTTCCGGTACTTCAATACATGCTGCTTTTGATACCAAATCCTTACAATTACAATAACTTGTTGACCTGACTAAAATAACATTTTTTTTTTTTCTTGCTATTAGCCCACAATTGCCCCTTCCCAACATTTTGGGAAGGTGTTGCAGGCCTGAAATGTAGACAGAGATGTGTGAAGTTGATTGGACAAAACAAGAAACATATCTGCACTAAAGTTCAATTTTCCATAACATGCCAACTTGCGATTGTACAATATGATACAGCGATTCTTTTTCTTTCGGGGGGGTTGATTATTATTATTATTATTATTATTATTATTATTACTGAATAATCCTGCTCATAAGATGTGTCACAGGGGAAATTCACTATTTTCGTTTCAAAATGTAAAGAAGCACAATGTGAGAAGGTCACTGTATGCAACACATATGTAACTGTGAGTTGATCCATGCTTTACAGCCTTCCAGTTGAGTGAATCATGGCACTCATGCTGTTGTGTTTGAGTAAATTCAATAAAAGTTCAACTTGACTTGAAGTGTTGTTTGTCTGGTTTTGAGGAGCAGTAAATGACTGATTATGGGATGCCATGTTTCTGTACTGGGAACTGTCAATGGAGTCAAAAACGGATGATGCTGACATCAAAGACTGTAAAATTATGCAAATTCAGTTTTATTTGTTTAATCAAAATTCAACAATGTTTAGTAATTTATTGAACTAATGAGACTAAAACTATAGGGAGGTTTAATATTGAAACTCAGGAGTATGCGTCAAAAGTGAAAGAAGCTATAGATTGACAAATTATTCACATACAATGTGGAATAACATTTATTACTCTAGGCTTCAAATGTTTTTCTGCCCCCTTATACTGAATTAATTGTGATATATAATCTTGAGTGGGCAGCTACTGTGGTTGAAAGTACACTCAGCCACTGTGGTTTCCTTTGAAGGCAGGTTTAAGCCCACGCAGATCAACTCTTGAATGTCTTTATGCTTTATGTCTTTATTTAAGGAGCTTCTAATCTCACAGTCTGCCTAAATACCAATTTTTCTAATGCAACTAGTGTCTGATGAAGAAGCAGTTGGAATGTTAGAGGTGAAGAATCAGGAGACAAAAGTTGTCAGATTTTACTTTTATCATTTTAGAATTGGATTGGACTTGGTGACAATCTGAGATCCGAGAGGTCAGATATATCTGAGGAAGGACAGAAAACCACTGTGACATTCCAGAGACAGAAAGATTGAAGATTTACACAGATTACCCATAACTGTATGACCACACAGAGAGTAAGCAAGTGATTAGATCATTGTAACTGCAAATATGAATTTATGTGACAGATGGGTTGTTAGGTAAGCTCTTTAAAATCAACAACTTGGACGCTTTTGCACTGAGCGAGTTTGGCCAAGGTCTCAGCTGGGTTGAAGCATTGCTAAAACTACCGTATCCGTGTCAACCCACGGCATGAAGGATCTGCTGCTGACATGAGACAAAATACAAAAGTCCTACAGTGTTTTTTCGGTGCCATCTGGAAATATTTTTTTGTTTGGCTTTGTATGTATGAATTGGACTAATTTTGAATTTGATCTATTGAATTTGATTGAATAGGATTTGTTCTGATTTAGTTGTAAAAAGCACTTGATGTAGTTTATTTCATTGTATTTTACTTGAACAAGAGTACAAGCAATATAACACTGCCGACTGCCGATGCATTTCTCCTGCACCTGAAAAGGGCTGCTCTAGTGACACTCATTGACAAGAGCGCACACATTTCCAAGCCAGAAATTCCCTTATGCACAGAATTTGGACGGTCTATGGATAATGGAAAAGCAGTTCCCATCCCTTCTACAAAGCCAGCCTGGCCTGTGTCAATGAACAAGACAATCTCATGTGGATGTGTCAAAGGCTGCCAGAAGAACTATTCCTGTGCAAAGAAGGGAGTTCCATGCTACATAGTTATTTTATGTTCAATTTATGAAAATTTAAATGAAAATAAATGTTTTGCTGCCAAGAATTTTGTTTCTTTCTTTATCAAAATAGGATATTTTTCATAAACACTGAGGCATCGATTTGCACAAATGATAAAAGAAGAAATTAAGAAATAGCACTGAACCCCATTTGGTAGAACACTGACTGGAAATTCAGTTTCAGTACAATTCTCGATTTGGGATATAGAGAAGACTTTTGGCAACAGCAAGTGCAATCTTTGAGATAGAAAAGCTATCTTGGACTCAAATGGAAGCTTATGAATTAGGGAAGTTTTCTATATACATATTAGGCATAGATATTCACCATAAAGCGCTGAAAAATATTAAATTTCATGAGAATTTGTCAGACGAACAGTACTTTTTTTTGTCTTTTTTGGGATGTTGAGGGTGATATCTTAAAATGGAGTGGCAGCAAGCCCCAGAATCTTTTTTTCCTGCTTCCTCCTATGTGTCAGGATACTCTCTGCCAAATGTTATAGGTGTGTGACTATTTATTCCATTGTAGTGCCTATATATATGCATTTACATAATTCCGCCAGGAACGTGTCCCAAAGAGAGGGTCTTTGGCCACCTGTAGCTTTCCAGCAGCTAGTTGACCGGGTTGTCCACCCAGGTTGCGATCCTTGAAGGTCCTAGATATCATTTCTGGTGTCAAACCTTTTACAACGCTCCGTGTTTTTTTTTTCGCTTTGCCCCCTGGGTACTAAAAAACTTTACATCTCTTTACAGAACCAAATACAATGATAGAAACCAGTTCTGTTTCTTCTGGTTTACAGCATGAATGTGCATGCAAATAATTTTCAACTGGCACTAAAGACAATTAAAATTAGCTTTGCTGAAGACATTTCAGAATTGAGTAGATTACTGTATCATTTCTTTGATTTGAATATACTCTGCATATTGAACAATTACGAGGTTGACAGAAGCAAGGACATATTTCAATAAAAGAATTTTATTTCATTACATATTTATTCATTTATTGCATCATTCGTTTTGGCTTAAATTCAATAAGGCAGTCTTTATATGACCGTGTTAATGTTTAAGGGATCGTTCGAATGTTCTTGGCTGGTATCAGATACATACTTTGCTCGGTATTAAAAGGAGTAAACCTTTATTTACCAAAACTTTTTTCATTTCATTTCTCAACTTTTCTCTAAAAAATGTGAAAAATATAACTACAGTCTCAAAGGAGTAGAGTTCCTGGGAGGTTAGATAATCAGACACTTGGTGAACACCAGTTTGCACCTTTCATGGCTCATCATTACATCTGTGTCACTGAAAAATTAAAGTGATCTTTCCAAGTGAGGAGGTCATTTAGAGATGAATCGGGAGAGGAGTGATGATAAAACCCAATCTGCTTGTAGGACGGTCATACAGTGAAACAGTAGCAGCAACATCTTCAGATGATGTTCTGACATCTTAAAAAAAGGAATCAGATTTACAGCCATGCTTATCACCAAGAGACCTTTCTTGATTCAGTAGTGTAGCCCTTTTTTCAGAGAGATATAGTATGAGCTTGAGGTCTATTTCTAATCAAACTGTCTATTGGAGGGAACTTAGTTGAAGTACAGTTTTTCCTGGTAAACGCATAAATAGAGAAGAATAACCAGACAGCTGTCAGTTTTGCATCATCTTTATTTTAGATATTTTAGGCCAGAGGGGTCATATCTTCTGTTGACTGAGCATCTGAAGTAATATTATTCGATTCTGATATTTTTATCTGATTCCAACATTGTTGTTAGCAACTGTAGAGCAGGTTGATCCTTTTGATGTCCCAGTTGGACATACTTTCCCTTTGGCCGATGGGGACGTTGGGGTTGGGGATGGGGGTGATGGTCTCCTTTCCGTTCCCAATGGAGAAGGCCGTTTTTCCATAATGCATGATAGAGGAGTAGTCGTAGGGGGTGTTCAGATTGTTGGTGTCATGCTTTTGGAAGTTGTAGGCACTTTCCTGGATGATGTTCCCCCAGTTGATCCTGACGTAGTTGTCGCGGTCGCTCCTGGTCTGCTCGTGCTGGAAGCCCAGAGCGTGGATGAGCTCGTGCTGGATGATTCCGCCATACATGCAGCCTCCCCTGTTCAGAGAGAGCTCCTGTGTGCCTCCCTGTCTGCCCAAAGCAGAGTAACATCCTTGTTTGTTCTCAATGGTGATGAAGTCGTTCTCTCTCGTACGAGGGATGAATTTGATGCAGGTACGGCCTTCAAAGCCCTTCATGGCATTCTCGATCTTCTGCTTCTCGTGGCTGGGGAACTGAGGGCTCACCACATAGGGGATCATCACCTTGCCGTTGGAGGCTTTTGTCCACAGGCAGCTGTTGGACCAGCATTTCATGGCATTTCGTGTGGTTGGAGCCACCAGGTCTCCTTCCCACAGGAACCCGTCAGTGCCGTTATTGGTTGTCAGAATCCTGGTGGTGATGTCGACATCGTCTTGGGCTTCTTCTTGGTCTTCGTCTTGGGCTATTTCTTCCTGGGCAATTTCTTCCTTGAGAGGTTGAGCCTTGGAGAGGCCGAGCAGGAGCAGCAGCAGCAGGCCGGCAGAGGGAGTCATCTTCAGGGTCAGTGTGGAGCTTCTCTGGAGAGAATCCTTGAAGTTTGATGTCTGACTCAGTGAGTCCAGGGTCTTTATACTCTCCTGTGCAGGTGTGTCTGCAAGAGGATTATGGGTTGGGGTCCACTCTACAAGCTTTAGAATAAACCTCTGATGGGAGGATTCCACAGACAAACCTACTTTTTAAATATGGCTTGTTGTCTTTGTTCACTAAAAAGACAAACATAGCTTTACTGGCAGGGTGTTGATGAACTAAACACATAATAGTGTCTTCAACCGAAAACATTTTATGTACAAGTGATTCTGTATATTTACAATTTCAGGAATTTATTCTGTATTATTTGGATACATTCAACTTTCCTTCGATTATTCCCACAAAATAGTTAAACACTACCAGTACACTTATTTTATCATTATTACAAACATGATATTACCATGATGCTTTTTAAGAAAACAGTTGGGAAAATGCAATTCAAATTTAAATATGTCATTTGTTAATCCATTTAAACTTTTATTTAACCGACAAAAGTCCCAAAAAATGATATCAATGACTGGCTTCATCGTTTTGAAAAAAATAGGAACGAAATCTGAAATTTGTTGCATGTTTACCATGGTGTTACATCATCCTTCCTATTAATTACTGCTTGTATTCATCTGGGAACTGATCATACTGATTTATTTTATTACTGTTTACTGTTTATAAATTGCAAATTCTTTATTTCCAAAATTAAATTCGTTTAGGTTTTTCTTTTACTCTGTACAACATCTTCTGTCGCAACATCAGAATTTATATAATTGAAACATTTTTATTCTGTATCAAACAAAAATTAATTATTGTTATTGTATATGTTTATTTTTTGCAAGAGGAGTCTTTGTCCATTCTTGCCAATTACAAGATTTCAGTTCCTCAACAGTTAGTCTCATTGTCTGATTATCCTCTTTATCCGCTCCTGAAGCCACGCTGTTGGAAGTCATGCGATCTCAGAGACTGTCCTGCTGAAATAACCTCTTACCACCAAGGAAAAGATGGTCCTTTGATGGCATCATATGTCTCCTCAGAACTCCAAAATGCAACAATTGCTACCTACACACATGATAAGTCATTAAAGCCATGGACACTGATGCACCAGCATGCCATTGTCTGGCTTTTGTCCTTTTTGTTGAAAACACTCTGGATCTTTCTCATCTTTGGCATGTAGAGCCATACAACTTTTTTTCTTTTCTTAAAAAGCAATTGAAAAGTGCACTTATTTAACCATATTAACGTTTCAGGTGTTGTTCTGGTCATGTTAGATGAGTTCCTTCTCACAGCATTTATGAATATTTGATATTTGTCTTCCTCCTTGAGTAATACAGTTTCAGGTCACGTGTCTTGGTTGCAGTGTTGCACCGTGTTTAGTGAAAATGGCTTTTCAAGGTATTCCTGAGCCCTTGTGGTTATAGTAATTACGATGGTAAGATATTTTGTCACGCAGTGCTCTCTGAGGGCTCTTAAGATTACGTGCAGTCACCAGAATTTTCTGTCTTTGACCTTGACTCTCTAAGGTTCGTCCACACTCCCTGAATCCCATAAAACACTCTAAACCATAAAACTAATTAATTCTTTGAAGCCTTGAATTGAAAAATATTTTACTTATTTATTCTTCTCTGACGGAGTTTGGCACAGAGTGGGAAGCTACAACTTATCCAGGCCTGTAAAGTTTGAATCTTTGGAGAATGCTCCTTTTATATCCAATCCAGGCACCCTCACCTGTCACTAATTCATCTGCTGATTGTAGGATCTTCCAGAACGCTGTTACTTTTATATTTTTTATTTATTGAAGAAAAATGTATATTGGTCAAGAGTAGGATACCTGGAGTTGTTGACAGGTAGACAAAGTTTATAACATGTTCCCGTGTTTTCAGCTCACAGACAGTTTGAACAACAGGCAAAGCTGTCATTGTCATGTCTATGGGGTTTTCCCCATTTTTTTGAGTTCTTAGTTTTGTGTTTTATCATGTTTTAGTTTATTTCATGCCTTAGTTTTCTTAGTTCAGGTCTTGTATTTAGTTTTGCCATTGTTTTCCCCACAGTTTCTGTTTTCTCAGTCCCCATGTTCAGGTCATTAGTTCATTCACTTCGCCTGTCCATTCTTCTAGCTGCATCCATTTACTCATCACTTCCCACAGTATTTAGTCTCTTTGGTTTCTCATAGTCATTGGGAGATCCTTGCACCTTCACCGTTCACCGCCTTCACGGCCTTCACGCCACGCCGAGCAAAGCCAAGCCAAGTTGAGTTAAGTCAAGTCTTTTGTTTTTCCATGGACATGTTTCGTTTTACCACAGTTTAGTCTTGTTATCCGGCTCAGCAACGTTTTGCTTTAACCTTGTTTTTGACTAATAAATCAAGTCTTGTGTTTTTCGAAAGTCCGCATTCGTGTCCTTCCACGCCTCGCAACCCACGAATCGTAACAGTCATCGGTTATTTTACTTTGTACTTATTTCTTAAGTCTTTTGTTTTGTTCATTCTTTTATATCTTTCAGCCTACAATTGTTGGAAATCATTCAATCTGAGAAGATAAAATCATATTCAATTTAGAAAGCCATTAGATCATAATAGATACATTACTTTAAATATTAGAATCAACAATGTCTTATAGATTGTCATTATTGTTATGCACAAGCTTTTCTCATGGACCACCGCTGTCACCTGACCTCAGCATAACTGAAAATAAAGAGCAGTACATGCAAGACGGCCAAAGAAATTCGGAGTGACTACTCAGTTTTACATACAACACTTTCCTCCATGATTAGTTTGGATTTTTTATGGCATTTATCTGTCTTAGATGTGGAGTTAGAAACAGCCTTGTCTGATGTTGAGAGAAGCTCCTCCTCAGAGTTGGTAGGAAATGCCCCCCTCTTCATGGCAGCGATAGTTAGCAGGCAGACAGCTGAGGGGAGAGATGCCACAGGGAGTTGAAAATAGATGGGATGAACATGCAAAGTCTTCTTCTCACTGGGGTAAGTGCGCTAAAAAAAAGGAAAGAATTAGCTCACAGCTCAAACAAGGTCCTTGAACCAAACAAAAATCTAAAGTCTGCATGTCATAAAAGGATGATATCCCAGGTTATATATGTGAAACAGATATTTGTTGTCACTCACTCTAAAGCTGCAGATGAAGCCCCTCACCCTGCACCCTCACTTTCCCACTCACATCACACCCCCACTGGGCTACAGGATCTGAGCACCAGAGGTGGGAGAAAGTCCCTATGTTGCAAGTCCAAGTAGAGTCTCAAGTCTTTGCTCTCAAGTCCAAGTCAAGTCCAAGTCCTAGGATTTTTGTTTTCGAGTCCCAACCAAGTCGTAACAAATCGATTATAATTAATGATACGGATCATGACCACGCCTCCATTAAGTTGTTTATATATTATTGTTAATGTTCTGCCACTTATTCATTTGTTTATTTTTATTAATATTGTGTTTTAGATGCTTCGTCAATATAAGCACTGCCTTCTCGTCCCAATAAAGCTATTTGAAATTGAAAAAAATTGGGCGATATCCTTAGTATCTTTTTTTTGTGTGTATTGGCATTAATTATCCAGCCAAGACTGATAACAGGAGTGCATTTGTAAATCAATAGACAATAGACTTTGGGAGGTATTTCTCCTTTTATTTCTACACAAACTTGCTGAAACTTGCACATCAAAACTTCAGGCAGCGTTCAGGTGTCACTGACGGCTGGGATTTCTGGCTGGTTGCTACAGTATTGATGCTTTTAAAAACTTTTAAAAAAAAACTTAAAAAAAAACACTTTTAAAAAATATTTTAATATTTGTGCTTGCTGCATGTGACTTAACTCGAGTGCAGAGGGTTAAGTCCAAGTAGAGTCTCAAGTCTTTGCTCTCAAGTCCAAGTAAAGTCCATATTCTGTCTCTCAGTTTTGTTTTATTTGTTTATTATGCATTTGAGGTTTATTTTGTGACAGATTCAAGCTATTCCAGTCTACAGCTAATCTGGTTATTGTGCCTTTAAGAGAATCTAGTGATTTTGAGTTTATTGTTAATCCTACACTGCCCTCTAGTGGCGTATGTTGGAAGCAAGAAGTGCGCTAAGTGGGAGCCAGAAAGGGCAGCAGAGTCCCCAAAACACGTCGCTCCTCGGTCGAGTCTGCCGTTTTCCTCACCTTTTGCGCTTGTCAAAGGCATAATCTGTAAGTTAAGTCATATATGCTTAATTAGGAATGTTTACTAGCTCTTTCATGTTGCGTTTGTGTTACTGAAGGCGGTACGCTCTTCACTCAGTAAAGCTAATGTTAGCATTTACCATTGTGGCTGCTATTCAAAGTGCGATGTATTGCTAATGTTAAGACCTCAGGTTGGTTATTGTACACACAGAAGTAAGTGTGAATGTATGTTTTTGCACTGAAACTGAACGTTGTTTATTGTGTTTCTTTTGTCACAGTTTTACAAGTAAAATGGATCAGTAAACTAAGAAATGCTCCACGAGTGGTTACTGAAGCCATATGTTTAGCTCGCTGCATAGGCTAAAGCTCTTAGCTGAGGGCAGAAGAGTAAAAAGATTGTCTACACATCAAGTGCATCGTCGGGGTGCTGAGACTCTCCACGCCAGTGAAAGCAGACATGTCTAACCACGGAGACACCCCACTGCTCTCCCAGCTAGAAGTCAGATCAAAGTGCAGCTCAGCTTCATCACGCCGGTCATCAGCCAGCCTTGCTGCAGCAAAAGCACGAGCCGACGCCGAAGCCGCCAGCACCAGAGCAGAGTACGCCAAGCGCCAAATAGACATGGAGGTCGAAACGGCACGCATTGAGATGGAAAAGACTCGGCTGGTAGCTACTATGAACGCCCTGAAGCAAGAGGGAGAGGCTAAAGCAGCGCTCGCAGCAGCAAGGGTCCTTGAGGCTGCAGTTTCGGACCAAATAGAGTTGGAAGAGCCGCCAGAGGTTCCTGCTACAACAGCCATGGCTGCCAGCCGCACTCACGAATATGTAAACACTCACTTTCATAATGTTGCTAGTATGGAAGATGAGACAAAGCCTGATAAAGAACAAAAGTGGGACATAAATAACACCAACAATGTCGAGCCAAGCGGGCCAACAGTTGCATGTGAGTACACGCCCAGCTATCAACCTATCAGACAACCCAAGCCACCGCCATTCCATTCCCCCAGCTACATTGGAGCATATACTGTCCCATCTCCATCTTTGCGCCAACAAACTGATGTATCAGACCTCGCTGTGCTCCTCTCACGTCGTGACCTCCTGACAGCAGGACTCACAGTGTTTGATAACAAGCCAGAGACCTATGTAGCATGGAAATCAATGTTTCACAACGCCACTGTAGATTTGAACTTGAAGTGCTACGAAGAGCTTGATTTACTTACCAAATGGCTGAGTGGTGAGTCCCTCCAACGTGCTCTAAGGATTAGAGCCGTTCATGTTAGCAACCCCAGAGCAGGTCTTGAATGTTTATGGCAAAGGCTCGACAGAAATTATGGTTCACCAGAAGCGATCGAGGCTTCGCTGTTCAGTCGCCTGGAAAGTTTTCCCAAAGTTGGCTATAAAGACAGTCACCTCCTGCAAGAGCTTGCAGACCTTCTCCAAGAGCTTGAGTCTGCAAAAGATGAAGGGTATCTACCAGGCCTCAGCTTTCTCGATACTTCAAGAGGAATAAACCCTATTGTGGAAAAGCTCCCTGGTGGCCTGCAGGAGGCTTGGGTCAAAGTGGGATCAAGATATAAAAAAGATCACAAAGCTCACTATCCACCTTTCTCCTATTTTGTCCAGTTTGTCAACAACCACGCTGAAATGAGAACAGACCCCAGCTTCATCCTGCAAAGCTGCGGCCCTGCACACATGAAAGCAGAAAGGACACTAGTGAGACCAACACGGTTCAAAGTTCCCGTCACAACGAACAAAACACAGGTTGGCGCAGCCAACAATGAACCAAAAGCTCCCCCTCTCGACCCCAATAAACAGTGTCCAGTACACAAGAAACCACATTCTCTCGCCAAATGTAGAGGATTCAGAATGAAGACATTGGCTGAGAGGAGAGGTCTGCTTAAGGAGCTGTCAATCTGCTACAAGTGTCTGTCATCAACAGAACACAGGGCTAAAAACTGTAAATCTGTTATTCACTGTGTGGAGTGCAACAGTGATTCACACACTTCCGCCATGCATGCTGGGCCACCCCCATGGACAGATATAGGCCCTGACACCCTACCATTGGCCCATGGCGGGGAGCCAGATACCCCAAGCCTCACAGTGACCACATCTAGCTGCACTGAGGTATGTGGACAAGGACTACAGGGAAAGTCATGTTCTAAAATGTGCCTGGTGAATGTGTACCCCTGCTCAGCCCCCAATGAGAAAAGGAAAATGTACGCGATCTTAGATGATCAGATTAATGTGTCATTAGCTCGGTCCCCCTTTTTTGACATGTTCAACCTGCATGGTGAGGCCCTCCCATACACAATGAAAACATGCTCAGGAACAGTGAACACACAAGGGCGCAGAGCCCATGGCTTTGCCATCGAGGGCATAAACAGAAAAGTGTCAATAACACTACCTATACTCACTGAATGTAACCAGATCCCAGACAACAGAAGTGAGATACCCACCCCTGAAGCTGCAGCCGCACAGCCTCACCTCTCTCACGTAGCCACACAAATACCGCCACTTGATCCATCAACTGACATTCTTCTCCTGCTGGGCAGAGATGTGATTCAGGCTCACAAGGTTCGCCGCCAGATAAACGGCACAAACGAGGCTCCTTACGCCCAACAGCTTGATCTTGGGTGGGTAATTATTGGAGATGTCTGCCTCTAAGGAGCCCACAGACCCACAGTGAACTCTTACAAGACAAACATACTTGATAACGGCCGGCCCAGTTTCCTCTCTCCCTGTGAAAACAGAATCTACACAAAGGTAAAGTTCACAGAAGACAACCCCCTTTTCGAGAGCATGCAACCCAAAGATGAGCTGGGCAAACACATCTTTAAACAAACAGCAGATGATGACAAACTGGCACTCTCTGCAGAAGATGACTCGTTCCTGAATGTTATGCACCATGGCTTTGTTAAAGATGAGGCAAATAACTGGGTGGCTCCCCTCCCGTTTCGTCATCCCCGACTCCGCTTGCCTAACAATAGAGAGCAGGCACTCACCCGCCTCATGTCTCTACGTAAAACACTCAAGAGAAAGCCGGAAATGAAAGAACATTTCGTGGAGTTTATGAAAAGGACATTCAGCAAAGGACACGCAGAAAAGGCCCCTCCTCTTAAACCCCACCAAGAACGTTGGTATCTCCTAAGCTTTGGCATTTACCACCCACAAAAGCCAGGTAAAATCAGAATTGTATTCGATTCAAGTGCCCAGTGTGGAAATGTGTCTCTTAATCAAGTGCTGCTTAAAGGCCCAGATCTTAACAACAGTCTTGTAGGTGCACTTCTCCGTTTCAGAGGTGAACCATACGCTGTGATGGCTGATGTGGAGCAGATGTTTCACAACTTTATGGTCAGGGAGGACCATCGTGATTACCTGTGCTTTCTCTGGTTCCGAAACCACGACCTGGATGGAGAAGTGGAAGAGTTTTGAATGACAGTTCACGTGTTTGGAAACTGTCCATCTCCCTCAGTCGCCATTTATGGACTCAAGAGAACCGCTATGGAGGGAGAGAGTGAGTACGGCAGTGATGTGAGGAAATTCGTTGAGCACCATTTTTATGTAGATGACGGGCTAAAGTCATTCGCCTCTGAGGACGAGGCAATCGACATCCTCATCAGAGCACAAAAAATGCTGGCTCAGTCCAACATCCGTCTCCACAAGATATCGTCCAACAGTCCTGTAGTCACCAGTGCCTTCCCTGGTGAGGATCTCGCCACAGGTCTGCAGGGACTTGAGCTTGGACAGCATGCCCCGCCCATGCAACACAGCCTCGGACTGGGCTGGAACTTGTCCACAGACCAATTCTCCTTTCGAGTGGAGATCAATGATAAGCCCTTCACCAAGCGTGGCGTGTTATCAGTTATCAACAGTTTTTACGACCCGCTTGGGTTCGCTGTGCCAGTCAGCATTGAAGGACGCTCCATCTTGAGAGAGATCTCCAAAGACATCAGTGAATGGGATACTCCACTGCCTAAGGAGCAACAGGACAAGTGGCAGAAATGGAAAGACTCCCTAAAGCATCTGGTCAGCTCAAGATCTCCCGTATGTATACATCCATCTCACTGTCCAAAGCACAGAGAAAGGGAATGCATGTGTTTTGTGATGCATCCACAAAGGCAGTCGGGGCTGTCGCCTACCTGAAACTCACCACTGCTGATGGACATAGTGACAGGGGCTTTATCCTCGGCAAAGCCAGGCTAGCTCAAAAACCAGACATCACCATTCCCAGGTTAGAGCTGTGTGCCGCAGTGCTGGCTGTCGAAGTAGCAGACATGGTCCAAGAAGAGCTCGACTTTACATTCGATGAAGTAAACTTCTACACAGATTCTAAAGTAGTGCTGGGCTACATTTTCAATGACAAGAGACGCTTTTATGTGTATGTACATAATCGTGTAGAACGCATCAGGCGCTCCACTCAGGCCCACCAATGGCATTATGTGCCCACACATTTAAACCCAGCTGACCACGCCACACGTGGACTGCCTGCTGAGCATCTTTCCCACTCTACATGGCTCAGCGGGCCTCCCTTCCTGACTGACTCAAGCCAAGGTCAGACACAGGAAGTGCCCTTTGACCTCATTAATCCTGAACATGACACTGAACTGCGTCCAGAGGTTGTATCCTGTGCTACCTCCCTGTCAAAAGGCACGCTCGGAGCTGCAAGGTTTGAAAGATTCTCCAGCTGGAGTCGTCTGTTAAATACCATTGCCAGGCTGCTCCACATCGTCGCATGTTTTAAGGCTGCCACTGGGAGCAGATGCCATGGATGGCACAAGTGTGACAAGAACATCACTAAAGAACAGCTCCAGCAGGCCAAAGCCATCATCATTCGTGCAGTGCAAAGTGACGTGTATGCAGATGACATCAGACACGTGGAACGCGGTGAGTCTGTCCTCAAGCAAAGCCCACTTAGCAAACTGAACCCAGTCATGGACACTAACATGGTCCTCCGTGTTGGAGGTCGGCTGACAAAGGCTCAACTCACAGCAGACGAAACACACCCCATACTCCTCCCCAGTAAACACCACGTCACTCAGCTCATAATCAGACACTTTCATTCACAAGTACGCCACCAGGGCAGACACTTCTCTGAAGGTGCCATCAGAGCTGCGGGTTTCTGGATAGTGGGCGGGAAAAGAGCCGTAAGCAGTGTTGTCTTTAACTGTGTTACATGTCGCAGATTAAGAGGCAAACAACAAGAACAAATCATGTCAGACCTGCCAGAAGACAGAATGTGCACAGACCCTCCTTTTACATGTGTCGGCCTAGATGTTTTTGGCCCTTGGCCCGTCACAGTCAGGAAAACATGTGCAGGTCAGGCAAAAGCCAAGAGATGGGCGGTAATCTTCACATGCATGAGTACTCGTGCCATCAGGGTTGGGGAGTAACGGATTACATGTAACGGCGTTACGGTAAAAGGATACAAAATAAAAGTAACTGTAATCCGTTACAGTACAAGCAAAAAAGATGTACTCAGATTACAGTTACATTCAGTGAGAATGGGGGTTACTTAACAGGATTACAATTTGTGCGAGGTTGCAGTGACAGAAGTACAGAGCGGCAGTGTCGGACTGGGGAAAAAAATCGGCCCTGGCAATTTTCCCCGGGACCAGCCCCCCCTCAGTATTAATTAGTATCTCCAATCTAATTAAATAAAAATAAAAAAACGAGCACAGCCCGCTCATACAGTCAATGGCATGTACCCATAGAAAAAATACACACTCACTCGATCACACGTCACACAACCTGCTAACAACCATGATCAGTAACCTACACAAACCCAGACACATAATGGCTCGGCGGCCAGCAATCGGATAAACCAATGAAGTGAATCAATCCTGTGAAAGAATGAAAACAAGTGAATGAAACCTGCACTCACCCATTATGAAGTTAACTCTGCCAGCCCCATAATCTTCCCCCTGCTCAGCTAACTCCTTGACGTCGGGTATGGTTGGTAACGTTACTGCGGCTAGCATTAGCAACTAGGCTGCTAGGCTTGCTAAATCGGTAAGCATCAAGGCTACTGAAGAAAGCTAGTCTTTTTAGCTACGTTATATTATTATCTTTCTTCTCGGCTATAAGTTAACCTTTGTTTACGGCCACTGGCCCTAACCTGACGCGCTAGCTGTCAAATCACCGGAAGTTTTCACCGGAAGTACTGGCGCACACACACAAGCAAGGGTGTGCAAAGAAAAATAAAATGTGATGTAAAAGTATTACTTTGCTTATTTATTACTAAAGTAGAGCACTTCATTGTCATTGCACATGTATTAATGAAATGCAGTTTGGCATCTTATCAAGTGTAACGCGTGCAGATTGTATAGCATGCAGTATTTAGAGATAAAATGCAGTTATTTACAGCTAGTGTAAGGAAAGATGGTTAATAGATATGTGCAGAATAGATCAATTAAGGGAAATGCATGTATGTGCAGAGAATGTATAATGTAGTTATGGCAGTACAATGAAAAGAAAAATAGCATGGTATAAATAAATGTGATAAATACAGATGGAATCATACAGATAATAGGCTACCATAAATAGGTAAAAGTAATCCAAAAGTAATCCAAAAGTAATTAGTTACATTACTTTTTTTAAGTAATCCAAAAAGTTACACTACAATTACATTTTAAACAAGGTAACTTGTAACTGTAACGGATTACATTTTTAAAGTAACTTACCCAACACTGCGTGCCATCCACATTGAAGTAATAGAGTCAATGGACACTTCGTCATTCATTAATGCACTGCGACGTTTCTTTGCCATCAGAGGTGCTGCCAAGCTGCTCAGATCAGACTGTGGTACAAATTTTGTGAGTGCTTGCAGAGAACTTCAAATTGACAAAAGAGGCTGTCACAACCAGGGGCGTCAGCTGACCCAATACTATACAGGGGCACAACAGGGGCACAGAAATATGATGCGCGCGAGCAAAATTTTTTTTGCAGTTATTTCTTTGGAGGTCGGACAGCCGTTCTTGCCCACACTGGTTTCTAAGCCTGGTTTTCACAATCTTGAGCTTTGAGAAGGACCTCTCAACTTAAGGAGGCAGCTAAATTAGCTGCCTCCTTAAGTTGTCTCTCCCTCTTTTCCGTGGGCATTTCGAATTGTCTGCATTTTAACACAACATGCAGGTGAATAATTCGAATTGTGCTTTATTTCCATCATTCATCTTGCTTGATAAAACGAAATGTCATCAGCTGCCTGTAACTTAGTTTGGTAGCCTACCACAAAACAACCTGAGCCATGTAAAACGTTGACTGCAAGCTAGCTGGCTGTCGGTGTTTTTTTTGCTACCTAAACATTAGCTGACTGTCAGATTATTTATGGTCACTAAACGTCCTAAACTCGACATTGGATTCGAGTTGATTGTGATCATGTATTGTAGCCTAGGCACTGTGTACACATTTCAAGCTCACCTTTCCAGGCAATCAGGGCAGTCGCTCTACTCCCACAGTGTCTCTGTCGCCCGGTCGCGTGCGCGCTTGTTTTTTTTTTTTTCTAGTGAAGCGTGCTGCTTGCCCCCCGCAACGCCCGCGCCCCTCCCTTTTGCCTAAATCTCCAGGTGTCTGGTGAATCTGAATGATTGACTCTGAAGACTTTATTTTTGGAAACTTCAATCAAAATGACGAATTATACAGAAAATCATGTTGAAATATGAAATCATATTTGCCTATATTATTTTTTTCTCCTGTGCACGTCACTGATACCGGGGCACCTCAGATCTACAGGGGGGCACGTGCCCCCGTGAAAAGGGTCTCGCGACGCCAATGGTCACAACGGCAAAATCAACACTTATCTTGGAAATAGTGGTTGCGAGTAGCACTTTAATCCCCCACACGCCTCCCACATGGCTGGATCATGGGAGCGCATGATCGGCGTCAGTCGGCGGATTCTAGATGCAATGCTGCTGCAGCATGGAAAGGCCAAGCTCACACATGAAGTGCTGGTGACATTCATGTCGGAAGTGACTGCTATTGTTAATGCAAGGCCGCTTACAGCAGTTTCCACTGACCCGGAGCATCCTGAGATTCTCACTCCTGCCATGCTGCTCATGCAGAAAGCAGCCACACCTCCAGTCATCCCAGGCCACTTTGATGACCGTGACCTGTTCAGAGCACAATGGAGACGTGTACAGTATCTGGCCAATGTCTTCTGGGGGCGATGGAAGAGGGAATTCCTCAGTGGACTACAACATCGTCGCAAGTGGAGAACACCTAAACCCAACCTACAAGTAGCAGATGTCATCCTGCTCAAGGAGGGGCAAGAGCACAGGAACGACTGGCCTCTTGGTGTTGTTGCAAAGACCTTTCCTTGCCAGGATGAAAGGGTAAGGAAGATCCAGGTCAAGATAACCCGCAGCGGCCAACAGAGACTGTATTTGAGACCTATCAGTGAGGTCATCCTGCTCGTGCCGAGGAATCACGCCTAAAAGACTCCTCATATCCTTTGAAAACAGTGGGTGTGGGTTAGTATGACATCCTGCTGATGTCAGACGGGGAGTATTCTGTCTCTCAGTTTTGTTTTATTTGTTTATTATGCATTTGAGGTTTATTTTGTGACAGATTCAAGCTATTCCAGTCTACAGCTAATCTGGTTATTGTGCCTTTAAGAGAATCTAGTGATTTTGAGTTTATTGTTAATCCTACACTGCCCTCTAGTGGCGTATGTTGGAAGCAAGAAGTGCGCTAAGTGGGAGCCAGAAAGGGCAGCAGAGTCCCCAAAACACGTCGCTCCTCGGTCGAGTCTGCCGTTTTCCTCACCTTTTGCGCTTGTCAAAGGCATAATCTGTAAGTTAAGTCATATATGCTTAATTAGGAATGTTTACTAGCTCTTTCATGTTGCGTTTGTGTTACTGAAGGCGGTACGCTCTTCACTCAGTAAAGCTAATGTTAGCATTTACCATTGTGGCTGCTATTCAAAGTGCGATGTATTGCTAATGTTAAGACCTCAGGTTGGTTATTGTACACACAGAAGTAAGTGTGAATGTATGTTTTTGCACTGAAACTGAACGTTGTTTATTGTGTTTCTTTTGTCACAGTTTTACAAGTAAAATGGATCAGTAAACTAAGAAATGCTCCACGAGTGGTTACTGAAGCCATATGTTTAGCTCGCTGCATAGGCTAAAGCTCTTAGCTGAGGGCAGAAGAGTCCAAGTCTTTTTTTGATTTGGTCAAGCAAGTCTCAAGTCATCAAAATCGGGACTCGAGTCCAACTCAAGTCTCAAGTCTCGAGTCCAAGTCCCCACCTCTGCTGAGCACCTGTTTCATTGTGGAGCTAAAAACAGGCTGGTTCCTATGTCGCCCTAACAAAATTTACATCTCTTTACAAAACCAAATACAATGATAGAAACCAGTTCTGTTTCTTCTGGTTTACAGCATGAATGCGCATGCAAATAATTTTCAACTGGCACTAAAGACAATTAAAATTAGCTTTGCTGAAGACATTTCAGAATTGAGTAGATTACTGTATCATTTCTTTGATTTGAATATACTCTGCATATTGAACAATTACGAGGTTGACAGAAGCAAGGACATATTTCAATAAAACAATTTTATTTCATTACATATTTATTCATTTATTGCATCATTCGTTTTGGCTTAAATTCAATAAGGCAGTCTTTATATGACCGTGTTAATGTTTAAGGGATCGTTCGAATGTTCTTGGCTGGTATCAGATACATACTTTGCTCGGTATTAAAAGGAGTAAACCTTTATTTACCAAAACTTTTTTCATTTCATTTCTCAACTTTTCTCTAAAAAATGTGAAAAATATAACTACAGTCTCAAAGGAGTAGAGTTCCTTGGAGATTAGATTTTCAGACACTTGGTGAACACCAGTTTGCACCTTTCATGGCTCATCATTACATCTGTGTCACTGAAAAATTAAAGTGATCTTTCCAAGTGAGGAGGTCATTTAGAGATGAATCGGGAGAGGAGTGATGATAAAACCCAATCTGCTTGTAGGACGGTCATACAGTGAAACAGTAGCAGCAACATCTTCAGATGATGTTCTGACATCTTAAAAAAAGGAATCAGATTCACAGCCATGCTTATCACCAAGAGACCTTTCTTGATTCAGTAGTGTAGCCCTTTTTTCAGAGAGATATAGTATGAGCTTGAGGTCTATTTCTAATCAAACTGTCTATTGGAGGGAACTTAGTTGAAGTACAGTTTTTCCTGGTAAACGCATAAATAGAGAAGAATAACCAGACAGCTGTCAGTTTTGCATCATCTTTATTTTAGATATTTTAGGCCAGAGGGGTCATATCTTCTGTTGACTGAGCATCTGAAGTAATATCATTCGATTCTGATATTTTTATCTGATTCCAACATTGTTGTTAGCAACTGTAGAGCAGGTTGATCCTTTTGATGTCCCAGTTGGACATACTTTCCCTTTGGCCGATGGGGACGTTGGGGTTGGGGATGGGGGTGATGGTCTCCTTTCCGTTCCCAATGGAGAAGGCCGTTTTTCCATAATGCATGATAGAGGAGTAGTCGTAGGGGGTGTTCAGATTGTTGGTGTCATGCTTTTGGAAGTTGTAGGCACTTTCCTGGATGATGTTCCCCCAGTTGATCCTGACGTAGTTGTCGCGGTCGCTCCTGGTCTGCTCGTGCTGGAAGCCCAGAGCGTGGATGAGCTCGTGCTGGATGATTCCGCCATACATGCAGCCTCCCCTGTTCAGAGAGAGCTCCTGTGTGCCTCCCTGTCTGCCCAAAGCAGAGTAACATCCTTGTTTGTTCTCAATGGTGATGAAGTCGTTCTCTCTCGTACGAGGGATGAATTTGATGCAGGTACGGCCTTCAAAGCCCTTCATGGCATTCTCGATCTTCTGCTTCTCGTGGCTGGGGAACTGAGGGCTCACCACATAGGGGATCATCACCTTGCCGTTGGAGGCTTTTGTCCACAGGCAGCTGTTGGACCAGCATTTCATGGCATTTCGTGTGGTTGGAGCCACCAGGTCTCCTTCCCACAGGAACCCGTCAGTGCCGTTATTGGTTGTCAGAATCCTGGTGGTGATGTCGACATCGTCTTGGGCTTCTTCTTGGTCTTCGTCTTGGGCTTCTTCTTGGGTTATTTCTTCCTGGCCAATTTCTTCCTTGAGAGGTTGAGCCTTGGAGAGGCCGAGCAGGAGCAGCAGCAGCAGGCCGGCAGAGGGAGTCATCTTCAGGGTCAGTGTGGAGCTTCTCTGGAGAGAATCCTTGAAGTTTGATGTCTGACACAGTGAGTCCAGGGTCTTTATACTCTCCTGTGCAGGTGTGTCTGCAAGAGGATTATGGGTTGGGGTCCACTCTACAAGCTTTAGAATAAACCTCTGATGGGAGGATTCCACAGACAAACCTACTTTTTAAATATGGCTTGTTGTCTTTGTTCACTAAAAAGACAAACATAGCTTTACTGGCAGGGTGTTGATGAACTAAACACATAATAGTGTCTTCAACCGAAAACATTTTATGTACAAGTGATTCTGTATATTTACAATTTCAGGAATTTATTCTGTATTATTTGGATACATTCAACTTTCCTTCGATTATTCCCACAAAATAGTTAAACACTACCAGTACACTTATTTTATCATTATTACAAACATGATATTACCATGATGCTTTTTAAGAAAACAGTTGGGAAAATGCAATTCAAATTTAAATATGTCATTTGTTAATCCATTTAAACTTTTATTTAACCGACAAAAGTCCCAAAAAATGATATCAATGACTGGCTTCATCGTTTTGAAAAAAATAGGAACGAAATCTGAAATTTGTTGCATGTTTACCATGGTGTTACATCATCCTTCCTATTAATTACTGCTTGTATTCATCTGGGAACTGATCATACTGATTTATTTTATTACTGTTTACTGTTTATAAATTGCAAATTCTTTATTTCCAAAATTAAATTCGTTTAGGTTTTTCTTTTACTCTGTACAACATCTTCTGTCGCAACATCAGAATTTATATAATTGAAACATTTTTATTCTGTATCAAACAAAAATTAATTATTGTTATTGTATATGTTATTTTTTTGCAAGAGGAGTCTTTGTCCATTCTTGCCAATTACAAGATTTCAGTTCCTCAACAGTTAGTCTCATTGTCTGATTATCCTCTTTATCCGCTCCTGAAGCCACGCTGTTGGAAGTCATGCGATCTCAGAGACTGTCCTGCTGAAATAACCTCTTACCACCAAGGAAAAGATGGTCCTTTGATGGCATCATATGTCTCCTCAGAACTCCAAAATGCAACAATTGCTACCTACACACATGATAAGTCATTAAAGCCATGGACACTGATGCACCAGCATGCCATTGTCTGGCTTTTGTCCTTTTTGTTGAAAACACTCTGGATCTTTCTCATCTTTGGCATGTAGAGCCATACAACTTTTTTTCTTTTCTTAAAAAGCAATTGAAAAGTGCACTTATTTAACCATATTAACGTTTCAGGTGTTGTTCTGGTCATGTTAGATGAGTTCCTTCTCACAGCATTTATGAATATTTGATATTTGTCTTCCTCCTTGAGTAATACAGTTTCAGGTCACGTGTCTTGGTTGCAGTGTTGCACCGTGTTTAGTGAAAATGGCTTTTCAAGGTATTCCTGAGCCCTTGTGGTTATAGTAATTACGATGGTAAGATATTTTGTCACGCAGTGCTCTCTGAGGGCTCTAAGATTACGTGCAGTCACCAGAATTTTCTGTCTTTGACCTTGACTCTCTAAGGTTCGTCCACACTCCCTGAATCCCATAAAACACTCTAAACCATAAAACTAATTAATTCTTTGAAGCCTTGAATTGAAAAATATTTTACTTATTTATTCTTCTCTGACGGAGTTTGGCACAGAGTGGGAAGCTACAACTTATCCAGGCCTGTAAAGTTTGAATCTTTGGAGAATGCTCCTTTTATATCCAATCCAGGCACCCTCACCTGTCACTAATTCATCTGCTGATTGTAGGATCTTCCAGAACGCTGTTACTTTTATATTTTTTATTTATTGAAGAAAAATGTATATTGGTCAAGAGTAGGATACCTGGAGTTGTTGACAGGTAGACAAAGTTTATAACATGTTCCCGTGTTTTCAGCTCACAGACAGTTTGAACAACAGGCAAAGCTGTCATTGTCATGTCTATGGGGTTTTCCCCATTTTTTTGAGTTCTTAGTTTTGTGTTTTATCATGTTTTAGTTTATTTCATGCCTTAGTTTTCTTAGTTCAGGTCTTGTATTTAGTTTTGCCATTGTTTTCCCCACAGTTTCTGTTTTCTCAGTCCCCATGTTCAGGTCATTAGTTCATTCACTTCGCCTGTCCATTCTTCTAGCTGCATCCATTTACTCATCACTTCCCACAGTATTTAGTCTCTTTGGTTTCTCATAGTCATTGGGAGATCCTTGCACCTTCACCGTTCACCGCCTTCACGGCCTTCACGGCCTTCACGCCACGCCGAGCAAAGCCAAGCCAAGTTGAGTTAAGTCAAGTCTTTTGTTTTTCCATGGACATGTTTCGTTTTACCACAGTTTAGTCTTGTTATCCGGCTCAGCAACGTTTTGCTTTAACCTTGTTTTTGACTAATAAATCAAGTCTTGTGTTTTTCGAAAGTCCGCATTCGTGTCCTTCCACGCCTCGCAACCCACGAATCGTAACAGTCATCGGTTATTTTACTTTGTACTTATTTCTTAAGTCTTTTGTTTTGTTCATTCTTTTATATCTTTCAGCCTACAATTGTTGGAAATCATTCAATCTGAGAAGATAAAATCATATTCAATTTAGAAAGCCATTAGATCATAATAGATACATTACTTTAAATATTAGAATCAACAATGTCTTATAGATTGTCATTATTGTTATGCACAAGCTTTTCTCATGGACCACCGCTGTCACCTGACCTCAGCATAACTGAAAATAAAGAGCAGTACATGCAAGACGGCCAAAGAAATTCGGAGTGACTACTCAGTTTTACATACAACACTTTCCTCCATGATTAGTTTGGATTTTTTATGGCATTTATCTGTCTTAGATGTGGAGTTAGAAACAGCCTTGTCTGATGTTGAGAGAAGCTCCTCCTCAGAGTTGGTAGGAAATGCCCCCCTCTTCATGGCAGCGATAGTTAGCAGGCAGACAGCTGAGGGGAGAGATGCCACAGGGAGTTGAAAATAGATGGGATGAACATGCAAAGTCTTCTTCTCACTGGGGTAAGTGCGCTAAAAAAAAGGAAAGAATTAGCTCACAGCTCAAACAAGGTCCTTGAACCAAACAAAAATCTAAAGTCTGCATGTCATAAAAGGATGATATCCCAGGTTATATATGTGAAACAGATATTTGTTGTCACTCACTCTAAAGCTGCAGATGAAGCCCCTCACCCTGCACCCTCACTTTCCCACTCACATCACACCCCCACTGGGCTACAGGATCTGAGCACCAGAGGTGGGAGAAAGTCCCTATGTTGCAAGTCCAAGTAGAGTCTCAAGTCTTTGCTCTCAAGTCCAAGTCAAGTCCAAGTCCTAGGATTTTTGTTTTCGAGTCCCAACCAAGTCGTAACAAATCGATTATAATTAATGATACGGATCATGACCACGCCTCCATTAAGTTGTTTATATATTATTGTTAATGTTCTGCCACTTATTCATTTGTTTATTTTTATTAATATTGTGTTTTAGATGCTTCGTCAATATAAGCACTGCCTTCTCGTCCCAATAAAGCTATTTGAAATTGAAAAAAATTGGGCGATATCCTTAGTATCTTTTTTTTGTGTGTATTGGCATTAATTATCCAGCCAAGACTGATAACAGGAGTGCATTTGTAAATCAATAGACAATAGACTTTGGGAGGTATTTCTCCTTTTATTTCTACACAAACTTGCTGAAACTTGCACATCAAAACTTCAGGCAGCGTTCAGGTGTCACTGACGGCTGGGATTTCTGGCTGGTTGCTACAGTATTGATGCTTTTAAAAACTTAAAAAAAAAAACTTTAAAAAAAACACTTTTAAAAAATATTTTAATATTTGTGCTTGCTGCATGTGACTTAACTCGAGTGCAGAGGGTTAAGTCCAAGTAGAGTCTCAAGTCTTTGCTCTCAAGTCCAAGTAAAGTCCATATTCTGTCTCTCAGTTTTGTTTTATTTGTTTATTATGCATTTGAGGTTTATTTTGTGACAGATTCAAGCTATTCCAGTCTACAGCTAATCTGGTTATTGTGCCTTTAAGAGAATCTAGTGATTTTGAGTTTATTGTTAATCCTACACTGCCTTCTAGTGGCGTATGTTGGAAGCAAGAAGTGCGCTAAGTGGGAGCCAGAAAGGGCAGCAGAGTCCCCAAAACACGTCGCTCCTCGGTCGAGTCTGCCGTTTTCCTCACCTTTTGCGCTTGTCAAAGGCATAATCTGTAAGTTAAGTCATATATGCTTAATTAGGAATGTTTACTAGCTCTTTCATGTTGCGTTTGTGTTACTGAAGGCGGTACGCTCTTCACTCAGTAAAGCTAATGTTAGCATTTACCATTGTGGCTGCTATTCAAAGTGCGATGTATTGCTAATGTTAAGACCTCAGGTTGGTTATTGTACACACAGAAGTAAGTGTGAATGTATGTTTTTGCACTGAAACTGAACGTTGTTTATTGTGTTTCTTTTGTCACAGTTTTACAAGTAAAATGGATCAGTAAACTAAGAAATGCTCCACGAGTGGTTACTGAAGCCATATGTTTAGCTCGCTGCATAGGCTAAAGCTCTTAGCTGAGGGCAGAAGAGTAAAAAGATTGTCTACACATCAAGTGCATCGTCGGGGTGCTGAGACTCTCCACGCCAGTGAAAGCAGACATGTCTAACCACGGAGACACCCCACCGCTCTCCCAGCTAGAAGTCAGATCAAAGTGCAGCTCAGCTTCATCACGCCGGTCATCAGCCAGCCTTGCTGCAGCAAAAGCACGAGCCGACGCCGAAGCCGCCAGCACCAGAGCAGAGTACGCCAAGCGCCAAATAGACATGGAGGTCGAAACGGCAAGCATTGAGATGGAAAAGACTCGGCTGGTAGCTACTATGAACGCCCTGAAGCAAGAGGGAGAGGCTAAAGCAGCGCTCGCAGCAGCAAGGGTCCTTGAGGCTGCAGTTTCGGACCAAATCGAGTTGGAAGAGCCGCCAGAGGTTCCTGCTACAACAGCCATGGCTGCCAGCCGCACTCACGAATATGTAAACACTCACTTTCATAATGTTGCTAGTATGGAAGATGAGACAAAGCCTGATAAAGAACAAAAGTGGGACATAAATAACACCAACAATGTCGAGCCAAGCGGGCCAACAGTTGCATGTGAGTACACGCCCAGCTATCAACCTATCAGACAACCCAAGCCACCGCCATTCCATTCCCCCAGCTACATTGGAGCATATACTGTCCCATCTCCATCTTTGCGCCAACAAACTGATGTATCAGACCTCGCTGTGCTCCTCTCACGTCGTGACCTCCTGACAGCAGGACTCACAGTGTTTGATAACAAGCCAGAGACCTATGTAGCATGGAAATCAATGTTTCACAACGCCACTGTAGATTTGAACTTGAAGTGCTACGAAGAGCTTGATTTACTTACCAAATGGCTGAGTGGTGAGTCCCTCCAACGTGCTCTAAGGATTAGAGCCGTTCATGTTAGCAACCCCAGAGCAGGTCTTGAATGTTTATGGCAAAGGCTCGACAGAAATTATGGTTCACCAGAAGCGATCGAGGCTTCGCTGTTCAGTCGCCTGGAAAGTTTTCCCAAAGTTGGCTATAAAGACAGTCACCTCCTGCAAGAGCTTGCAGACCTTCTCCAAGAGCTTGAGTCTGCAAAAGATGAAGGGTATCTACCAGGCCTCAGCTTTCTCGATACTTCAAGAGGAATAAACCCTATTGTGGAAAAGCTCCCTGGTGGCCTGCAGGAGGCTTGGGTCAAAGTGGGATCAAGATATAAAAAAGATCACAAAGCTCACTATCCACCTTTCTCCTATTTTGTCCAGTTTGTCAACAACCACGCTGAAATGAGAACAGACCCCAGCTTCATCCTGCAAAGCTGCGGCCCTGCACACATGAAAGCAGAAAGGACACTAGTGAGACCAACACGGTTCAAAGTTCCCGTCACAACGAACAAAACACAGGTTGGCGCAGCCAACAATGAACCAAAAGCTCCCCCTCTCGACCCCAATAAACAGTGTCCAGTACACAAGAAACCACATTCTCTCGCCAAATGTAGAGGATTCAGAATGAAGACATTGGCTGAGAGGAGAGGTCTGCTTAAGGAGCTGTCAATCTGCTACAAGTGTCTGTCATCAACAGAACACAGGGCTAAAAACTGTAAATCTGTTATTCACTGTGTGGAGTGCAACAGTGATTCACACACTTCCGCCATGCATGCTGGGCCCCCCCCATGGACAGATATAGGCCCTGACACCCTACCATTGGCCCATGGCGGGGAGCCAGATACCCCAAGCCTCACAGTGACCACATCTAGCTGCACTGAGGTATGTGGACAAGGACTACAGGGAAAGTCATGTTCTAAAATTTGCCTGGTGAATGTGTACCCCTGCTCAGCCCCCAATGAGAAAAGGAAAATGTACGCGATCTTAGATGATCAGATTAATGTGTCATTAGCTCGGTCCCCCTTTTTTGACATGTTCAACCTGCATGGTGAGGCCCTCCCATACACAATGAAAACATGCTCAGGAACAGTGAACACACAAGGGCGCAGAGCCCATGGCTTTGCCATCGAGGGCATAAACAGAAAAGTGTCAATAACACTACCTATACTCACTGAATGTAACCAGATCCCAGACAACAGAAGTGAGATACCCACCCCTGAAGCTGCAGCCGCACAGCCTCACCTCTCTCACGTAGCCACACAAATACCGCCAATTGATCCATCAGCTGACATTCTTCTCCTGCTGGGCAGAGATGTGATTCAGGCTCACAAGGTTCGCCGCCAGATAAACGGCACAAACGAGGCTCCTTACGCCCAACAGCTTGATCTTGGGTGGGTAATTATTGGAGATGTCTGCCTCTAAGGAGCCCACAGACCCACAGTGAACTCTTACAAGACAAACATACTTGATAACGGCCGGCCCAGTTTCCTCTCTCCCTGTGAAAACAGAATCTACACAAAGGTAAAGTTCACAGAAGACAACCCCCTTTTCGAGAGCATGCAATCCAAAGATGAGCTGGGCAAACACATCTTTAAACAAACAGCAGATGATGACAAACTGGCACTCTCTGCAGAAGATGACTCGTTCCTGAATGTTATGCACCATGGCTTTGTTAAAGATGAGGCAAATAACTGGGTGGCTCCCCTCCCGTTTCGTCATCCCCGACTCCGCTTGCCTAACAATAGAGAGCAGGCACTCACCCGCCTCATGTCTCTACGTAAAACACTCAAGAGAAAGCCGGAAATGAAAGAACATTTTGTGGAGTTTATGAAAAGGACATTCAGCAAAGGACACACAGAAAAGGCCCCTCCTCTTAAACCCCACCAAGAATGTTGGTATCTCCTAAGCTTTGGCATTTACCACCCACAAAAGCCAGGTAAAATCAGAATTGTATTCGATTCAAGTGCCCAGTGTGGAAATGTGTCTCTTAATCAAGTGCTGCTTAAAGGCCCAGATCTTAACAACAGTCTTGTAGGTGCACTTCTCCGTTTCAGAGGTGAACCATACGCTGTGATGGCTGATGTGGAGCAGATGTTTCACAACTTTATGGTCAGGGAGGACCATCGTGATTACCTGCGCTTTCTCTGGTTCCGAAACCACGACCTGGATGGAGAAGTGGAAGAGTTTTGAATGACAGTTCACGTGTTTGGAAACTGTCCATCTCCCTCAGTCGCCATTTATGGACTCAAGAGAACCGCTATGGAGGGAGAGAGTGAGTACGGCAGTGATGTGAGGAAATTCATTGAGCACCATTTTTATGTAGATGACGGGCTAAAGTCATTCGCCTCTGAGGACGAGGCAATCGACATCCTCATCAGAGCACAAAAAATGCTGGCTCAGTCCAACATCCGTCTCCACAAGATATCGTCCAACAGTCCTGTAGTCACCAGTGCCTTCCCTGGTGAGGATCTCGCCACAGGTCTGCAGGGACTTGAGCTTGGACAGCATGCCCCGCCCATGCAACACAGCCTCGGACTGGGCTGGAACTTGTCCACAGACCAATTCTCCTTTCGAGTGGAGATCAATGATAAGCCCTTCACCAAGCGTGGCGTGTTATCAGTTATCAACAGTTTGTACGACCCGCTTGGGTTCGCTGTGCCAGTCAGCATTGAAGGACGCTCCATCTTGAGAGAGATCTCCAAAGACATCAGTGAATGGGATACTCCACTGCCTAAGGAGCAACAGGACAAGTGGCAGAAATGGAAAGACTCCCTAAAGCATCTGGGTCAGCTCAAGATCTCCCGTATGTATACATCCATCTCACTGTCCAAAGCACAGAGAAAGGGAATGCATGTGTTTTGTGATGCATCCACAAAGGCAGTCGGGGCTGTCGCCTACCTGAAACTCACCACTGCTGATGGACATAGTGACAGGGGCTTTATCCTCGGCAAAGCCAGGCTAGCTCAAAAACCAGACATCACCATTCCCAGGTTAGAGCTGTGTGCCGCAGTGCTGGCTGTCGAAGTAGCAGACATGGTCCAAGAAGAGCTCGACTTTACATTCGATGAAGTAAACTTCTACACAGATTCTAAAGTAGTGCTGGGCTACATTTTCAATGACAAGAGACGCTTTTATGTGTATGTACATAATCATGTAGAACGCATCAGGCGCTCCACTCAGGCCCACCAATGGCATTATGTGCCCACACATTTAAACCCAGCTGACCACGCCACACGTGGACTGCCTGCTGAGCATCTTTCCCACTCTACATGGCTCAGCGGGCCTCCCTTCCTGACTGACTCAAGCCAAGGTCAGACACAGGAAGTGCCCTTTGACCTCATTAATCCTGAACATGACACTGAACTGCGTCCAGAGGTTGTATCCTGTGCTACCTCCCTGTCAAAAGGCACGCTCGGAGCTGCAAGGTTTGAAAGATTCTCCAGCTGGAGTCGTCTGTTAAATACCATTGCCAGGCTGCTCCACATCGTCGCATGTTTTAAGGCTGCCACTGGGAGCAGATGCCATGGATGGCACAAGTGTGACAAGAACATCACTAAAGAACAGCTCCAGCAGGCCAAAGCCATCATCATTCGTGCAGTGCAAAGTGACGTGTATGCAGATGACATCAGACACGTGGAACGCGGTGAGTCTGTCCTCAAGCAAAGCCCACTTAGCAAACTGAACCCAGTCATGGACACTAACATGGTCCTCCGTGTTGGAGGTCGGCTGACAAAGGCTCAACTCACAGCAGACGAAACACACCCCATACTCCTCCCCAGTAAACACCACGTCACTCAGCTCATAATCAGACACTTTCATTCACAAGTACGCCACCAGGGCAGACACTTCTCTGAAGGTGCCATCAGAGCTGCGGGTTTCTGGATAGTGGGCGGGAAAAGAGCCGTAAGCAGTGTTGTCTTTAACTGTGTTACATGTCGCAGATTAAGAGGCAAACAACAAGAACAAATCATGTCAGACCTGCCAGAAGACAGAATGTGCACAGACCCTCCTTTTACATGTGTCGGCCTAGATGTTTTTGGCCCTTGGCCCGTCACAGTCAGGAAAACATGTGCAGGTCAGGCAAAAGCCAAGAGATGGGCGGTAATCTTCACATGCATGAGTACTCGTGCCATCCACATTGAAGTAATAGAGTCAATGGACACTTCGTCATTCATTAATGCACTGCGACGTTTCTTTGCCATCAGAGGTGCTGCCAAGCTGCTCAGATCAGACTGTGGTACAAATTTTGTGAGTGCTTGCAGAGAACTTCAAATTGACAAAAGAGGCTGTCACAACCAGGGGCGTCAGCTGACCCAATACTATACAGGGGCACAGAAATATGATGCGCGCGAGCAAAAATTTTTTTGCAGTTATTTCTTTGGAGGTCGGACAGCCGTTCTTGCCCACACTGGTTTCTAAGCCTGGTTTTCACAATCTTGAGCTTTGAGAAGGACCTCTCAACTTAAGGAGGCAGCTAAATTAGCTGCCTCCTTAAGTTGTCTCTCCCTCTTTTCCGTGGGCATTTCGAATTGTCTGCATTTTAACACAACATGCAGGTGAATAATTCGAATTGTGCTTTATTTCCATCATTCATCTTGCTTGATAAAACGAAATGTCATCAGCTGCCTGTAACTTAGTTTGGTAGCCTACCACAAAACAACCTGAGCCATGTAAAACGTTGACTGCAAGCTAGCTGGCTGTCGGTGTTTTTTTTGCTACCTAAACATTAGCTGACTGTCAGATTATTTATGGTCACTAAACGTCCTAAACTCGACATTGGATTCGAGTTGATTGTGATCATGTATTGTAGCCTAGGCACTGTGTACACATTTCAAGCTCACCTTTCCAGGCAATCAGGGCAGTCGCTCTACTCCCACAGTGTCTCTGTCGCCCGGTCGCGTGCGCGCTTGTTTTTTTTTTTTTCTAGTGAAGCGTGCTGCTTGCCCCCCGCAACGCCCGCGCCCCTCCCTTTTGCCTAAATCTCCAGGTGTCTGGTGAATCTGAATGATTGACTCTGAAGACTTTATTTTTGGAAACTTCAATCAAAATGACGAATTATACAGAAAATCATGTTGAAATATGAAATCATATTTGCCTATATTATTTTTTTCTCCTGTGCACGTCACTGATACCGGGGCACCTCAGATCTACAGGGGGGCACGTGCCCCCGTGAAAAGGGTCTCGCGACGCCAATGGTCACAACAGCAAAATCAACACTTATCTTGGAAATAGTGGTTGCGAGTAGCACTTTAATCCCCCACACGCCTCCCACATGGCTGGATCATGGGAGCGCATGATCGGCGTCAGTCGGCGGATTCTAGATGCAATGCTGCTGCAGCATGGAAAGGCCAAGCTCACACATGAAGTGCTGGTGACATTCATGTCGGAAGTGACTGCTATTGTTAATGCAAGGCCGCTTACAGCAGTTTCCACTGACCCGGAGCATCCTGAGATTCTCACTCCTGCCATGCTGCTCATGCAGAAAGCAGCCACACCTCCAGTCATCCCAGGCCACTTTGATGACCGTGACCTGTTCAGAGCACAATGGAGACGTGTACAGTATCTGGCCAATGTCTTCTGGGGGCGATGGAAGAGGGAATTCCTCAGTGGACTACAACATCGTCGCAAGTGGAGAACACCTAAACCCAACCTACAAGTAGCAGATGTCATCCTGCTCAAGGAGGGGCAAGAGCACAGGAACGACTGGCCTCTTGGTGTTGTTGCAAAGACCTTTCCTTGCCAGGATGAAAGGGTAAGGAAGATCCAGGTCAAGATAACCCGCAGCGGCCAACAGAGACTGTATTTGAGACCTATCAGTGAGGTCATCCTGCTCGTGCCGAGGAATCACGCCTAAAAGACTCCTCATATCCTTTGAAAACAGTGGGTGTGGGTTAGTATGACATCCTGCTGATGTCAGACGGGGAGTATTCTGTCTCTCAGTTTTGTTTTATTTGTTTATTATGCATTTGAGGTTTATTTTGTGACAGATTCAAGCTATTCCAGTCTACAGCTAATCTGGTTATTGTGCCTTTAAGAGAATCTAGTGATTTTGAGTTTATTGTTAATCCTACACTGCCCTCTAGTGGCGTATGTTGGAAGCAAGAAGTGCGCTAAGTGGGAGCCAGAAAGGGCAGCAGAGTCCCCAAAACACGTCGCTCCTCGGTCGAGTCTGCCGTTTTCCTCACCTTTTGTCAAAGGCATAATCTGTAAGTTAAGTCATATATGCTTAATTAGGAATGTTTACTAGCTCTTTCATGTTGCGTTTGTGTTACTGAAGGCGGTACGCTCTTCACTCAGTAAAGCTAATGTTAGCATTTACCATTGTGGCTGCTATTCAAAGTGCGATGTATTGCTAATGTTAAGACCTCAGGTTGGTTATTGTACACACAGAAGTAAGTGTGAATGTATGTTTTTGCACTGAAACTGAACGTTGTTTATTGTGTTTCTTTTGTCACAGTTTTACAAGTAAAATGGATCAGTAAACTAAGAAATGCTCCACGAGTGGTTACTGAAGCCATATGTTTAGCTCGCTCCATAGGCTAAAGCTCTTAGCTGAGGGCAGAAGAGTCCAAGTCTTTTTTTGATTTGGTCAAGCAAGTCTCAAGTCATCAAAATCGGGACTCGAGTCCAACTCAAGTCTCAAGTCTCGAGTCCAAGTCCCCACCTCTGCTGAGCACCTGTTTCATTGTGGAGCTAAAAACAGGCTGGTTCCTATGTCGCCCTAACAAAATTTACATCTCTTTACAAAACCAAATACAATGATAGAAACCAGTTCTGTTTCTTCTGGTTTACAGCATGAATGCGCATGCAAATAATTTTCAACTGGCACTAAAGACAATTAAAATTAGCTTTGCTGAAGACATTTCAGAATTGAGTAGATTACTGTATCATTTCTTTGATTTGAATATACTCTGCATATTGAACAATTACGAGGTTGACAGAAGCAAGGACATATTTCAATAAAACAATTTTATTTCATTACATATTTATTCATTTATTGCATCATTCGTTTTGGCTTCAATTCAATAAGGCAGTCTTTATATGACCGTGTTAATGTTTAAGGGATCGTTCGAATGTTCTTGGCTGGTATCAGATACATACTTTGCTCGGTATTAAAAGGAGTAAACCTTTATTTACCAAAACTTTTTTCATTTCATTTCTCAACTTTTCTCTAAAAAATGTGAAAAATATAACTACAGTCTCAAAGGAGTAGAGTTCCTGGGAGGTTAGATAATCAGACACTTGGTGAACACCAGTTTGCACCTTTCATGGCTCATCATTACATCTGTGTCACTGAAAAATTAAAGTGATCTTTCCAAGTGAGGAGGTCATTTAGAGATGAATCGGGAGAGGAGTGATGATAAAACCCAATCTGCTTGTAGGACGGTCATACAGTGAAACAGTAGCAGCAACATCTTCAGATGATGTTCTGACATCTTAAAAAAAAGGAATCAGATTCACAGCCATGCTTATCACCAAGAGACCTTTCTTGATTCAGTAGTGTAGCCCTTTTTTCAGAGAGATATAGTATGAGCTTGAGGTCTATTTCTAATCAAACTGTCTATTGGAGGGAACTTAGTTGAAGTACAGTTTTTCCTGGTAAACACATAAATAGAGAAGAATAACCAGACAGCTGTCAGTTTTGCATCATCTTTATTTTAGATATTTTAGGCCAGAGGGGTCATATCTTCTGTTGTCTGAGCATCTGAAGTAATATCATTCGATTCTGATATTTTTATCTGATTCCAACATTGTTGTTAGCAACTGTAGAGCAGGTTGATCCTTTTGATGTCCCAGTTGGACATACTTTCCCTTTGGCCGATGGGGACGTTGGGGTTGGGGATGGGGGTGATGGTCTCCTTTCCGTTCCCAATGGAGAAGGCCGTTTTTCCATAATGCATGATAGAGGAGTAGTCGTAGGGGGTGTTCAGATTGTTGGTGTCATGCTTTTGGAAGTTGTAGGCACTTTCCTGGATGATGTTCCCCCAGTTGATCCTGACGTAGTTGTCGCGGTCGCTCCTGGTCTGCTCGTGCTGGAAGCCCAGAGCGTGGATGAGCTCGTGCTGGATGATTCCGCCATACATGCAGCCTCCCCTGTTCAGAGAGAGCTCCTGTGTGCCTCCCTGTCTGCCCAAAGCAGAGTAACATCCTTGTTTGTTCTCAATGGTGATGAAGTCGTTCTCTCTCGTACGAGGGATGAATTTGATGCAGGTACGGCCTTCAAAGCCCTTCATGGCATTCTCGATCTTCTGCTTCTCGTGGCTGGGGAACTGAGGGCTCACCACATAGGGGATCATCACCTTGCCGTTGGAGGCTTTTGTCCACAGGCAGCTGTTGGACCAGCATTTCATGGCATTTCGTGTGGTTGGAGCCACCAGGTCTCCTTCCCACAGGAACCCGTCAGTGCCGTTATTGGTTGTCAGAATCCTGGTGGTGATGTCGACATCGTCTTGGGCTTCTTCTTGGTCTTCGTCTTGGGCTTCTTCTTGGGTTATTTCTTCCTGGCCAATTTCTTCCTTGAGAGGTTGAGCCTTGGAGAGGCCGAGCAGGAGCAGCAGCAGCAGGCCGGCAGAGGGAGTCATCTTCAGGGTCAGTGTGGAGCTTCTCTGGAGAGAATCCTTGAAGTTTGATGTCTGACTCAGTGAGTCCAGGGTCTTTATACTCTCCTGTGCAGGTGTGTCTGCAAGAGGATTATGGGTTGGGGTCCACTCTACAAGCTTTAGAATAAACCTCTGATGGGAGGATTCCACAGACAAACCTACTTTTTAAATATGGCTTGTTGTCTTTGTTCACTAAAAAGACAAACATAGCTTTACTGGCAGGGTGTTGATGAACTAAACACATAATAGTGTCTTCAACCGAAAACATTTTATGTACAAGTGATTCTGTATATTTACAATTTCAGGAATTTATTCTGTATTATTTGGATACATTCAACTTTCCTTCGATTATTCCCACAAAATAGTTAAACACTACCAGTACACTTATTTTATCATTATTACAAACATGATATTACCATGATGCTTTTTAAGAAAACAGTTGGGAAAATGCAATTCAAATTTAAATATGTCATTTGTTAATCCATTTAAACTTTTATTTAACCGACAAAAGTCCCAAAAAATGATATCAATGACTGGCTTCATCGTTTTGAAAAAAAATAGGAACGAAATCTGAAATTTGTTGCATGTTTACCATGGTGTTACATCATCCTTCCTTTTAATTACTGCTTGTATTCATCTGGGAACTGATCATACTGATTTATTTTATTACTGTTTACTGTTTATAAATTGCAAATTCTTTATTTCCACAATTGCATTCTTTTAGGTTTTTCTTTTACTCTGTACAGCATCTTCTGTCGCAACATCAGAATTTATATAATTGAAACATTTTTATTCTGTATCAAACAAAAATTAATTATTGTTATTGTATATGTTATTTTTTTGCAAGAGGAGACTTTGTCCATTCTTGCCAATTACTAGTGTTGTGACGTTCCCGAACGAGCCGGTTCTTTTGAACGGCTCTTTGATATGAATGCAGCACCCAGGGGACATCTAGTTGCGGATTCCCCCCACATAGAACAACTACGAGTATGGGGGGGTAGGGCGCAGGGAGCTTGCACGTGCCCTTCACATGAGCAGTGAGTGTCTGAGTGAGCACTGACACTTCTGTATGGGGGGAGGCCTTCGTGGCGCGAAAATAAGCGCCTCAGCGGCGCCACGCCGACAGCGCACACATAGAACGTGAGGGAAAAGTAATATAGGAATCTAGTCAGACAGTCAGTTACTCATTGCTCGCAGAAAGGGACAGAAAGGGAAGCAGCCAAATTTGTTTCCAAATGAGCCAGAGAAAGAGGAGCAATATTGGGACCACTTTTCAGCTGAGGGGGATACCAAAGCTAAATGTAACTTATGCATCTTATGTATGATTTCTGCCGCATTCCCAAATGTGTGCAGGACTTTGCGTTTGTGGAGTAACCAGAGACGGTCAAATAAGACTAAGAAAATCTTTTGAGTAACCATACGAGCGGACATGGCGGAAATTGATTATAAGCCTAAAATACTTAAAAAAAAAAAAAAAAAAAGAGCCAAACGAGACAGTTTTTTGAACGGCTCTTTGAAAGGAACGAGCCATAAAGAGCCGGATCAATGGAACCACTTATTTTTCACCCTTCGCAGATTTGGTTTTAAAGAAGAGTTCGTCGCTTGGGTCAAATTGCTTTATTCCTCCCCTCTAGCATCGGTAATTACTAATAATATACATTCTGCTTATTTTCCTCTTGGAAGGGGGACAAGACAGGGGTGTCCTCTGTCCCACCTCCTTTTTGCAATTTCAATTGAACCTCTAGCAATAGCACTGCGACTCTGCAGGAGTTTCAAAGGCATACAGCGGGACGGCTTAGAATTCAAAGTATCTTTATACGCCGATGACTTACTTCTATACGTCTCTGAACCACCCTCATCACTTCCCTCCATTCTAAACATTCTGAAACAATTTCGAAGATTCTCAGGATACAAGTTGAATTTGCAAAAGAGTGAAATGTTTTCCTTAATAGCTGAAACAGATGCTCCTCTCTCTAGCCCTCCCCCCTTTAAAATTACCAAAAATGGCTTTAAATACTTGGGAATTGAGATTACCCGCACTTTATCTACTACTTTTACAAAGAATTTCACTGCTCTCCTTAACAGTTGTAAACAGGACATGAATAGATGGACCTCTCTACCACTATCAATAGCTGGATGTGTTAACCTTATCAAAATGATAGTATTGCCTAAAATTCTATATCTCTTCCAAAACATCCCGATTTTGATCAAAAAATCTTTCTTTAAAACGCTTGATAAAATCATTATCTCTTTCATATGGGGTAGTAAACCCAGTCGTATCAGCAAGATCCACCTCCAAAGACCAAAACACTCAAGAGGGCTAGCATTACCAAATTTCCTTTTTTATTATTGGGCATGCAACTTTCAAAAATTAATCTACTGGATTGAAGATGAACCAATCACAGGAAGGGTGGACTGGGTGCAATTGGAACTCTCATCATACCGATATCACTTAGGTTCAGTAATTTGCGCAGCCTTGCCCCTCATCTGTAATAATTTGACTTCAAATACAATAGTTAACCATTCTATAAAAATTTGGGCTCAATTTATACAACATTTTCTATCCTCTAGGCCCTTCTATCCTCTCCCCTATTAAGTTGAACCACATGTTTACTCCCTCTTATACAGACCCTACATTTATCCAATTTTTCGATAAAGGGATCAAATCAATCTGTAACTTATACATAGAGGATACATTTGCATCTTTTTCGCAAATATCCCAAGCCTACAATCTACCTAAAAACGATTTCTTCCGTTATTTACAGGTTAGAAGCTTCGTACAAAAGATGTTCCACTCATTTCCAAATAAACCCATAAAATCCCATACAGACTGTATTCTAGGACTGAAATCAGACAGTAGAGGACTGATCGCCCAGATCTATGACCTCATTCAGAAAATTGACCCACACTCGACGGAAAACCTAAGGAAGGTCTGGGATTCTGACCTTGGAGTAGTTTTCAGAGATGATCAGTGGAAGTCCGTCTTAAATCTGATACATACATCATCTACATCTGCTAAACACGGCCTAATCCAACTGAAAGTCGTACTCAGAGTTCACTTTACCAGGGCTAGGTTGGCAAGGATTTATCCGAACCTTGACTCATTATGCCCTCGATGTAGGGGTCAACCTGCAGATTTAATGCACATGTTCTGGCTATGTCCGAACCTTTCTACCTTTTGGACAAGTATTTTTAAAGCCCTCAGTGAGATGTTTGGAACCCGATTAGATCCCGACCCGATTTGTGCCCTCTTTGGTGTAACATCTGAGGAATCTAGAGCTGCCCTACCGACTAAAGCTTGTGTTGTCATAGCTTTCACTACACTCCTTGCAAGACGCTTGATTCTTTTCAAATGGAAGCAACACACACCTCCATCCTTTTCTCACTGGGTCAAAGATACCATGTACTTCTTAAAGTTAGAAAAAATCAAGTACACACTTAAAGGATCTTCCCAATCATTTCTCAAGGTATGGAGGCCCTTTCTTGATTATTATGACTCATTACAAGAACCCCTTGATAATGAGTAGACTTGAACATATACATGACCTTTTGCATTGGTGGAATTTCCCCCCTTCTATTATTTCAAGTTTCTATGTATTTATTTCCCTTTTTTTCCCCTCCTGGTTGTCTTCTTTTATTTTTCTAGTTTTCATTTGGTTGCTTAAGTAAATTGAGTGTATTTAGGAACCTGTAGCCCTATGGGTGGGGGGTGGGGGTGGGAAGGTGGGGTATGAAGGACAGGGTGAACTCCAATGTAACTGATGAACATTGTACCCTGTGTTTTAGAAATGACTGTAAATGGATAGAACATGTGCATGTGCTGTATTCTTGTGGGTAAAAATTTCCAGATAAATCAATAAAACATATTCACAAAAAAAAAAAAAAAAAAAACAATCAATTCTTTGAAGCCTTGAATTGAAAAATATTTTCGGAACTTATTTATTCTTCTCTGACTGAGTTTGGCACAGAGTAGGAAGCTACAACTTATCCAGGCCTGTAAAGTTTGAATCTTTGGAGAATGCTCCTTTTATATCCAATCCAGGCACCCTCACCTGTCACTAATTCATCTGCTGATTGTAGGATCTTCCAGAACGCTGTTACTTTTATATTTTTTATTTATTGAAGAAAAATGTATATTGGTCAAGAGTAGGATACCTGGAGTTGTTGACAGGTAGACAAAGTTTATAACATGTTCCCATGTTTTCAGCTCACAGACAGTTTGAACAACAGGCAAAGCTGTCATTGTCATGTCTATGGGGTTTTCCCCATTTTTTTGAGTTCTTAGTTTTGTGTTTTATCATGTTTTAGTTTATTTCATGCCTTAGTTTTCTTAGTTCAGGTCTTGTATTTAGTTTTGCCATTGTTTTCCCCACAGTTTCTGTTTTCTCAGTCCCCATGTTCAGGTCATTAGTTCATTCACTTCGCCTGAAGCCACGCTGAAGCCACGCTGTTGGAAGTCATGCGATCACAGAGACTGTCCTGCTGAAATAACCACTTACCACCAAGGAAAAGATGGTCCTTTGATGGCATCATATGTCTCCTCAGAACTCCAAAATGCAACAATTGCTACCTACACACATGATAGGTCATTAAAGCCATGGACACTGATGCACCAGCATGCCATTGTCTGGCTTTTGTACTTTTTGTTGAAAACACTCTGGATCTTTCTCATCTTTGGCATGTAGAGCCATACAACTTTTTTTCTTTTCTTAAAAAGCAATTGAAAAGTGCACTTATTTAACCATATTAACGTTTCAGGTGTTGTTCTGGTCATGTTAGATGAGTTCCTTCTCACAGCATTTATGAATATTTGATATTTGTCTTCCTCCTTGAGTAATACAGTTTCAGGTCACGTGTCTTGGTTGCAGTGTTGCACCGTGTTTAGTGAAAATGGCTTTTCAAGGTATTCCTGAGCCCTTGTGGTTATAGTAATTACGATGGTAAGATATTTTGTCACGCAGTGCTCTCTGAGGGCTCTAAGATTACGTGCAGTCACCAGAATTTTCTGTCTTTGACCTTGACTCTCTAAGGTTCGTCCACACTCCCTGAATCCCATAAAGCACCCTAAACCATAAAACTAATCAATTCTTTGAAGCCTTGAATTGAAAAATATTTTACTTATTTATTCTTCTCTGACGGAGTTTGGCACAGAGTGGGAAGCTACAACTTATCCAGGCCTGTAAAGTTTGAATCTTTGGAGAATGCTCCTTTTATATCCAATCCAGGCACCCTCACCTGTCACTAATTCATCTGCTGATTGTAGGATCTTCCAGAACGCTGTTACTTTTATAATTTTTATTTATTGAAGAAAAATGTATATTGGTCAAGAGTAGGATACCTGGAGTTGTTGACAGGTAGACAAAGTTTATAACATGTTCCCATGTTTTCAGCTCACAGACAGTTTGAACAACAGGCAAAGCTGTCATTGTCATGTCTATGGGGTTTTCCCCATTTTTTTTGAGTTCTTAGTTTTGTGTTTTATCATGTTTTAGTTTATTTCATGCCTTAGTTTTCTTAGTTCAGGTCTTGTATTTAGTTTTGCCATTGTTTTCCCCACAGTTTCTGTTTTCTCAGTCCCCATGTTCAGGTCATTAGTTCATTCACTTCGCCTGTCCATTCTTCTTGCTGCATCCATTTACTCATCACTTCCCACAGTATTTAGTCTCTTTGGTTTCTCATAGTCATTGGGAGATCCTTGCACCTTCACCGTTCACCGCCTTCACGGCCTTCAAGTGATACTCCGGAGTAGATTCAACCTGGGGTCATTTGAACCGTGATATCCAGCCAAGTAGCCCACCCGCAGTTTTTTCGATATTGGCTGAACATCAGCTGAGTTACTGAGTTATCCCGAATAGCTTCGTACAAGGGTTAATGGATCCTGGTCCGTATCTCCAAAATTACCACACTAAAATCACATGCCATGACACCAAACTTCTACAGTAGTACAAATATGGTCTGTACTCACCAAACGATGCATTTGGAAGTTTGAAAATAGTCCAGGAGTTTATTATTATCAACACAAGCCTGATAGCTTCTCTGCAGCTAAAGCTGCGTCGACGTCACTTCAGAGAGCTGGGAGCTTCAAAGTAAGATGAGGGTTGATCTACTACTGTAGACAACAAAGTATATGCTATATTCTACATGTTTTTTTATGAATTTTTATGTTGTAGAGTTGTGAAGTTATTTTATCAATGGAGAAACTGAGCAGCCTTGCTTTGTTGTCTACAGTAGTAGATCAACCCTCATCTTATTTTGAAGCTCCCAGCTCTCTGAAGTGACGTCGACGCAGCTTTAGCTGCAGAGAAGCTATCAGGCTTGTGTTGATAATAATAAACTCCTGGACTATTTTCAAACTTCCAAATGCATCGTTTGGTGAGTACAGACCATATTTGTACTCCTGTAGAAGTTTGGTGTCATGGCATGTGATTTTAGTGTGGTAATTTTGGAGATACGGACCAGGATCCATTAACCCTTGTACGAAGCTATTCGGGATAACTCAGTAACTCAGCTGATATTCAGTCAATATCGAAAAAACTGCGGGTGGGCTACTTGGCTGGATGTCACGGTTCAAATGACCCCAGGTTGAATCTACTCCGGAGTATCACTTTCACGGCCTTCACGCCACGCCGAGCAAAGCCAAGCCAAGTTGAGTTAAGTCAAGTCTTTTGTTTTTCCGTGGACATGTTTTGTTTTACCACAGTTTAGTCTTGTTATCCGGCTCAGCAACGTTTTGCTTTAACCTTGTTTTTGACTAATTAATCAAGTCTTGTGTTTTTCGAAAGTCCGCATTCGTGTCCTTCCATGCCTCGCAACCCACGAATCGTAACAGTCATCGGTTATTTTACTTTGTACTTATTTCTTAAGTCTTTTGTTTTGTTCATTCTTTTATATCTTTCAGCCTACAATTGTTGGAAATCATTCAATCTGAGAAGATAAAATCATATTCAATTTAGAAAGCCGTTAGATCATAATAGATACATTACTTTAAATATTAGAATCAACAATGTCTTATAGATTGTCATTATTGTTATGCACAAGCTTTTCTCATGGACCACCGCTGTCACCTGACCTCAGCATAACTGAAAATAAAGAGCAGTACATGCAAGACGGCCAAAGAAATTAGGAGTGACTACTCAGTTTTACATACAACACTTTCCTCCATGATTAGTTTGGATTTTTTATGGCATTTATCTGTCTTAGATGTGGAGTTATAAACAGCCTTGTCTGATGTTGCGAGAAGCGATAGTTAGCAGGCAGACAGCTGAGGGGAGAGAAAACAGATGGGATGAACATGCAAAGTCTTCTTCTCACTGGGGTAAGTAAAGGGAAAGAATTAGCTCACAGCTCAAACAAGGTCCTTGAACCAAACAAAAACCTAAAGTCTGCATGTCATAAAAGGATGATATCCCAGGTTATATATGCCTTATATGTGAAACAGATATTTGTTGTCACTCACTCTAAAGCCGCAGATGAAGCCCCTCACCCTGCACCCTCACATCACACCCCCACTGGGCTACAGGATCTGAGCACCAGAGGTGGGAGAAAGTGTCAGCCAAAAGCCTTTTTTCAGTAATCTTTTGGACTTCAGTAAATGCCCAGGACACAGAAGAATCACAGGAATAGGTTTAAAATATATAACAATTTTATTAGGTAGATAAAAGTATAAATTGTCCTCTAAAATAGCCTAAGCTAATAAGAAAATGAAATAAAAGAAATTAAAACAGTCCAGTTTGTGGCGCGAGTGGCCTTCCGTAGGCACGCTAGTCGTGGAGGAGTGGGGAAGCCCGGCTGGTGACGTCCGCTCCGCCGGCCGAAGGCTGAGGTAATCCCTGATGACGTCAGTGGCTCGTCCAGGAAGCGGCCCAACCTCGGACAACAGAAGCAAGCGTCAGCCCGGAGCCAGCATACAGTGCAACCACGATAACAGAGGCAACAATAAAGGAGGTGTCTTACGTCCCTTTTTGTGGTTGTTAGCGAGCGTTGTATGGAAGACAGGTCGGCGTCGGGTCCTCCAGGTCTGGTCAAGGCTCCAGTTGGAAGTCAGCCGTGTCAGCCGCGTTGTACCACTGGTGCAGGCCACGGTCCTTCGGGCTCGCTCCTTCTGGTTTGGCTCGTTTCGTTTAGTTTCGTCCGGTCTCGTCCTGCTCTCCAGGTCTACCAGAGTCGGCTCGCCTCCGCCGTCCGATCCCCGCTGCCTTTTTTTTCCGTAGTAAGTCTGCAAACATCCCTTTTTACACCAAACCCTCTCAATGTTCAAGCAACTGGATAGGTGGAGTCCTAATTGTCTGTGTAGCAGATCAGGTGTTGGCAATCGAGTCATTAGTGAGCCGCAGAGGAGACGGTATGTGGGTGGCAGTCAATTCAGAACATACGGTGCACTCATCACACAGCAAACAGTAACACAGCAACCAGTATATAAAAACACAGCAAACAGTGAATAAACCAGCAAACAAAATACCCCACCTCCAGCAGGCTGACAATTCCCCCCCGCCTTGAGTATAGTCGACCCGACTATCACGGACAGAATCGTACTGGTTTTTTACCTTGGGTCGAGCGTGAAGAACGCCGCAGGGGCAACTGGTCCCCATTACCTTGAGGAGCAGGCGGGACTGGGGGGGTAGGCGACCCAGGCACACTGCTCACTGGCGGACCTTGCTCAGGACCATCCGTCTGGGTGGAGGGTCGTCCTGCGCCAGTTCTTGGGGGCCTTGACGGTGCATTCCTTCGAGCATAGAAGGTCCGGGGCCAGTAGGCCCTCCCTGGGCCTGGTAGGCCATGGTCCACATCCCGGTCCTGGTCTGGGGGCGATGGTTCAGCTGACTGGGTAGGTTCCTGAGGGAAGGTTACAGGGCATAGTCGCAGATTATTGCGGTGGGCAGTTCTCGTGGGGCCCTCTCTTCCCTCTGGCTGGATGACATACACTGGTCTGTCTGGGTGAATCTTCTCTACCACTGAGAATGGTGTAGGGAACCAGCGGGTTGCCTGTTTGCCCTGTGCCCTTCGGCGGAAGTGTCTAAGCAAAACACGCTCACCTGGGAGAAGATCAGTTGCTCTGGTCTGTCTATCATACCTCTTCTTGTCTCTTCCTTGCTGTTCCTGGGTATGCCTCTCAGCCAGCTGGTAGGCTCTCTGCAAGACCTGGTGCTGGTGACGAACCCAGCCATTGCTGATGTGGGCCTCTCCCTGCAGGGTCACTCCGTGGATCCAATCTACTGGCAAGCGGGCATGGCGACCGAAAACCAGGAACTGAGGGGTCAAGCCAGTTGTTCTGTGAGCTGTATTGTTGTAGACCTGGAGCAAGGCGGGCAACTTGGCCTGCCACTGTGCCTTTTCCTCTTCAAGAAGGGTCCCCAGCAAGCCCAAGAGCGTTTGGTTGAAGCATTCGCAGGCCCCATTGCCTTGGGGGTGGTAGGGCGTCGTCCGAATCCGCCGGCATCCATACAGCTTGCATAATTCTGCGAACAAAGCAGACTCAAAGGCACTGCCACGATCTGAGAGGATCTGTTCAGGGCAGCTAAAAACTTGAAACAGATGGGACCACACGGCCCGTGCAGTTGTGGTGGCTGACTGGTCCTTAGTAGGGACTGCTAGGGCATACTTTGAAAACAGGTCAGTCATGACTAGAATGTAGGAAGGACCATCTTCTGGTTGTCCTAGCGACAAGTAGTCTATGCCTACAATCTGAAAAGGGTATGTTGTCTTTATAGGCACCAGAGGTGCCTTTACCTCAGGTCCTGGTTTGTTGGTGATGCATTGGGGGCAGGCTCGATCCCAGTCCACTCCGTCTTTGGCCATACCTGGCCAGAAGTAGCGTTGGCGTAAGAGAGCTGTGGTCTTATCCGGGTTGGCGTGGCCTGCCTGACGATGGTATTCTTCCCACAGGGTTTGGGCCTCCTGTCGTGGCACCAGGATCTGCTGGCTGGGTTCGCCAGTTTCTTGAGGGACTCTTTTCCGGACCAACACGCCATTCCTGTCCTCCAGCTTGGACCACTCTCGTAACCAGCTTTGTAGGGCTGTGCTGAGGTCACTTTGCTCCGCACCTGTTGGGGGTGCCCCCCTTTCAATGAAGTCTGCCTATCGACCAAGGTCTGGATCTTGCCGTTCCGTCCAATCGTCCTCTTCTGTCTGAGCTCTACCATCAGCTTCAAGGATTCCCACGGCAGCTGTCTGTTCCCCTGGCAAACGGGACAGGACATCAGCATTCTGGTTGACCCTTCCAGGCCGATACTTGAGGGTGTAGTTGTAGTTGGCCAACTGGGAGACCCACCGCTGCTCTACAGCACCAAGCCGGGCCGAGTGCAAGTGGACAAGAGGATTGTTATCCGTAAACGCCTCAACAGTAGCACCCCAGAGGTAGTCCTTAAATTTTTCCGTGACGGCCCACTTCAAGGCTAGGAGCTCCAGCTTAAAGGAGCTGTAGTTCTGGTCGTTCTTTTCGGTGGGGTGTAGGCTGCGGCTTGCATATGCGATCACTCGCTCCTGGCCATCTTGGATCTGGGACAGGACAGCCCCTAGCCCCTCCAGACTAGCGTCGGTGTACAGACGGAAGGGGAGCTGGAAATCTGCATATGCCAGCACAGGCGCACGCACCAGAGAGCTCTTGAGCTGTTGGAAGGCTCGTTCGCAGTCTGCATTCCACACCACTGGGGTGTTCTTGCTGGCGTTCTTACCTCCCTGCAGGAGGCGGTGTAAGGGGGACGCAATCTTCGCGAAACCCTGAACAAACCGGCGGTAGTAGCTAGCGAATCCTAGGAAGGACCGCAGCTGGTGGATAGTCTTCGGCACCTCCTACTGCTCCACCACTGCGGTCTTGGCTGGATCCGTTGCCGCCCCTTCCTGGCTCACCACGTGACCAAGGTAAGTCACCTGCTTCTGGAAGAAACTGCACTTCTTTGGCTGCAGCTTCAGACCCATCTCCTGTAGTCGTTGGAACACACGTTCCAGGTCGTTCAGGTGGCTCTCAAAGTCGGGGGAGTAGACCACAACATCGTCCAAATAAATAAGTAGCGACTCATGAAGCATTCCACCCAGGCATCGTTGCATAAGCCGTTGGAATGTGGCTGGAGCGTTGCAAAGTCCAAACGGCATTCGATCAAACTCATACAACCCTATCGGTGTTGTGAAGGCAGTCTTCTCTCGGTCTGGTGGGGCAATCTCGACTTGCCAATATCCACAGGCTAGATCCAAGGTCGAGTACCAGGCAGCCTTCCGCAAGCAGGTCAGTGATTCTTCTATGCGGGGTAGAGGATACGCATCTTTATGGGTTGCCGAGTTCAGTTTCCTGTAATCCACGCAGAAACGCCAGGAGCCATCCTTCTTCTTCACAAGGACAATGGGTGCTGCCCATGGGCTAGCGCTCTCCCGTATCACCCCACTCTCCAGCATGCCCTTCAACAAGCTGCGAAGCTCTGGGTACAGGCTGGGCGATACTGGCCGGTACCGTTCTCGGCTAGGTGGTGCGGTCCCCGTCGGGATTTGGTGCTGGATGACTCCGGTGCGCCCAAAGTCCTCTTCGTGCCTGGCGAAAACTTCAGCCCATTTGTCCATCAAAGCAGCTGCCCGCTGCCGTTGGTCTGCGGATAGCTCCTCTCCTAGGGCAGGGGGAGGAAGGGTAGAGTTAAGTTGGGTGCAGTCAACACTGTTAACAGCAACTTCAACGGTACCGGTCCCTCCATCATGCAAGCGAAGCACTTGGTGAGCCTGGATGTCCTCTGCTGTCACCTCCTGGAGCCCCGCGTCGATGGTCCTGGGGGTAATATCAAGAGGGTAAGGATGAGGGTTGCATAAACGTACCAGTACATAGCCACCCCTAGTAGTCACTACAGCCCTGCCCACTTTCCATTCAACCTCAGGCTGGGGCAGCGGCTCCACCAGCAGGGTGCGACCAGAGGATGGAGCACTTTCACTCGTCCGCCCCCACACCAACATTTCGGACTCAGGTGGGATGGTTACAGTGTCTGCTTTTGGAAGTTGCACATGACCTTGATATTGGGGAGTGGGCTCCATACCGGTCTGTCGGCAAACAGCAAAGGCCTTCCCCCACTCTCGCTCGGCCCGTGGTGGCAGCTGGGACCGGAAAGCGGTCTCACCAGGATGGAGGCCGTGCATCAGTTCTTTCCAGCAGTCAGTAATGACATTCATCCCCAGGATAGCCCGTTCTGCTCCAAAACATTCATCCTTGACAATAAACACCCCTTTGTTAGGCAGTTGCACCCCACCCACTTTAAAGTCTAACAAAACATACCCAATGTAGGGAATTTTGAGTCCATTTGCAGCTTTCAACGTCAACCAGCGAGACCCCTCCCCAGATTCTAGGCCCACAGTTCCCAAATGTTGATGAAAGAGACTCTGGCTCAGTGTTACTTGCGAGCCAGTGTCTAAAAGGCAAGGTATGGTTTGGCCGTTGACTTCCACCTCTACACCCGGACAGTCGCCGATCAAAGCAGGCCGTAGGGAAGAATCAGAGGAGTCCTTCACCACCCCCACCGGCCGGCCCTCTGCGGTGGGGGGTTGTGAAAACCCCTTGCTGGTCGCCGTCGCATGGGGCAGTTCCTCTGTACGTGGCCTGCCTCTCCACAGTCCAGGCAGATGGGTCGGCCCTGTGAGTCCCACTGAAATCGGTTTGCAGGGCTGGGGTTTGCTGGAGCAGGGGGGTTTGAAGGAGATGATAGTGATGGTGCTCTGGAACTGTCCCTTGGTTGGCTCGTTGGGGTCAGTCGTCCCTGCAACTGTTCTACTAGCTGTGTGCCGAGGGTTTGCAATTGCTCCAACAACTCTTTCTTCAGCTCTTGGCGCAGCTCCTCTTTCCACTCTTCCATCTCTCTGCGAGGCCGCCCAGCTGTCTCCTCCACCTCTCTCTGGGGCCTGGCATGAGTCTCCTCAGTCCCCCTCCGGCCCCGGCCAGTAGTCTCTTCCGTCTCTCTCCTGGGCCAACCAGCTGCCTCGTCCTCCCTGTGTGCAGTGCGGGTGGGTCTTGCCCTCACGGCGCTGGCTATGGCCTCTGAGTCATCATCGTGTCCCAATTCCTCTTCTGTCGTCAGGTCTTGGAACCTCTGTCGTGGCTGTCGACGTAGGTGGCGTTGCAATTCAGTTCTGACAGGGCCCGTCTTCAACCCCAGGACAAACTGGTCTAAGAGTGCCTCGTCGTCTTCTCCAGCTTCTGCAGCCACGTCATCGAATTCACGCCATTTGGCATGGCACTCTCGCAACCGGAGGATGAAGTCTCCCACCTTCTCGTTCTGGCCTTGACGACACTTGAAGAAAGCAGAGCGTGCTTGGGCAGTGTTGATGGTTTCCCCATTTAGGTCTTTTAAGGCGTGCAATATTTTATTTCCGGTGTTGCGTCTTGTTTCATCTAACAGGGCCACTTCGCGTCGGGCGTCTCCTTCTAGGGCACTGAAGACAAAGTCTGCTTGCTGATCACCTGAGAGAGGTTGTGCGCGCAGCATAGCCTGCACCTGGGTCCGCCATTCCCCAAATCGCCGCCGCTCCCCGTTGAACTTTGGCAGCCATGGGGCACTATAAAACCAAGGCATGAACAAGGGTGAGGCTGGGGCATTAGATACATTAAGCCTACTTTTATCACCAACAGCATTTTGACTAGCATGGGTTTCTTCTGTGTCACTGGGCATCCTGCCGACAACGCCAGTTAGATGTCAGCCAAAAGCCTTTTTTCAGTAATCTTTTGGACTTCAGTAAATGCCCAGGACACAGAAGAATCACAGGAATAGGTTTAAAATATATAACAATTTTATTAGGTAGATAAAAGTATAAATTGTCCTCTAAAATAGCCTAAGCTAATAAGAAAATGAAATAAAAGAAATTAAAACAGTCCAGTTTGTGGCGCGAGTGGCCTTCCGTAGGCACGCTAGTCGTGGAGGAGTGGGGAAGCCCGGCTGGTGACGTCCGCTCCGCCGGCCAAAGGCTGAGGGAATCCCTGATGACGTCAGTGGCTCGTCCAGGAAGCGGCCCAACCTCGGACAACAGAAGCAAGCGTCAGCCCGGAGCCAGCATACAGTGCAACCACGATAACAGAGGCAACAATAAAGGAGGTGTCTTACGTCCCTTTTTGTGGTTGTTAGCAAGCGTTGTATGGCAGACAGGTCGGCATCGGGTCCTCCAGGTCTGGTCAAGGCTCCAGTTGGAAGTCAGCCGTGTCAGCCGCGTTGTACCACTCTGGTGCAGGCCACAGTCCTTCGGGCTCGCTCCTTCTGGTTTGGCTCGTTTCGTTTCGTTTCATTTCGTTTGGTTTGGTTTCGTTTCGTTTGGTTTCGTCCGGTCTTGTCCTGCTCTCCAGGTCTACCAGAGTCGGCTCGCCTCCGCCGTCCGATCCCCGCTGCCTTTTTTTCCGTAGTAAGTCTGCAAACATCCCTTTTTACACCAAACCCTCTCAATGTTCAAGCAACAGGATAGGTGGAGTCCTAATTGTCTGTGTAGCAGATCAGGTGTTGGCAATCGAGTCATTAGTGAGCCGCAGAGGAGACGGTATGTGGGTGGCAGTCAATTCAGAACATACGGTGCACTCATCACACAGCAAACAGTAACACAGCAACCAGTATATAAAAACACAGCAAACAGTGAATAAACCAGCAAACAAAATACCCCACCTCCAGCAGGCTGACAAAAGTCCCTATGTTGCAAGTCCAAGTAGAGTCTCAAGTCTTTGCTCTCAAGTCCAAGTCAAGTCCAAGTCCTAGGATTTTTGTTTTCGAGTCCCAACCAAGTCGTAACAAATTGATTATAATTAATGATACGGATCATGACCACGCCTCCATTAAGTTGTTTCTATTTTATTGTAAATGTTCTGCCACTTATTCATTTGTTTATTTTTATTAAAGGGATACAAGGCAGTTTAGCGGCAGTATAGCGATCTCTATTGGTCAAACTGAAATTCTACACTGTCGTAAAAATGCCCACCTGTACACACCCACTAACTAAACATCGTGGCGAATGCTGCCGTTGTGTTATTTAGTCAGTGCAGTTAGGTCATCTGATTCACAAGTGTAGACTGCCCACGTAAGATACTATTATCAGAGATTTTCTGAAGAGCGAACTCAAGATAATATGCTATAATACTGTTGCTAGAGGAAGTGGCCGCGGGGACAGCTCGTCTGGGTTTCTCTGCTCAGGCTGCTGCCCCCGCGACCCGATCCCCGGACAAGCGGAAGATAATGGATGTATGGATGGACTGTTGCTGATCTTGAATGGGATTCTTCCCTCATCATGGTGTATTCGTGGAGTGATTCGTTTGTATTAGCAGACACTTACAAAAGTTACATCTTAGACAGATGTGCGTAGGCACTACCAACATACACGCCGCAATAAACGCAGACTAGCTCTACACTATTCCGATTACAATCACAAATTAATCCATTTTCATTTGGAGATAACAATTCTTGTTCGGATCAAAACGCTATTCTTATTATAATCAGGTCAGTCCGTGTATTTCTGAAGCTAGGCTACGTCTCGAACTCAGGAGGAATTTGAGCACTGTCATCACCTGTCTCTTTGCGATCTAAAACGCAGGTCACTATGGTCAGTGTTCGAATTATCCACCGGGCTTCGGGGGGGTCGGACTATTTGCGGATCAATTGATGACGTCACCCCCCCCCCCCTCAAAAAAAAAAAAAAAAAAACTGTGAGTGCTACCGCTGCACAGTGGTGAATTTAGCTCAACTCGGCACACAGCACTGTCAAGTTCAACCACCTGGCCAAAGTTAACTGTCACACAGGTTGCTGCAAAAGAAATGTTTCCGCTTTCCAGTTAGCAACTGCACAACCAACACATGCAGAATGATACATAAATATTAAACCTAGCAACGACCCAACTTCAAACAGCTGTATGGCTTACCAAAAGCCCACTAGCAAACTAGCAACTAGCGTACATTATGTAGTGCCCACGAAACGCAATCAAGAAACGTCAAACAGCAAAGTGAACCCATTGACGCATACAGAATCAAGCTGTAAATGATCAGACTACAATTGCCAAATTCAACATAGCTTGTAATGTCCGCTGTAAACAGTGTGCGCTTTTCTTGAGATTGAAAAGTGCTATCAGACAGCCCCGTGGTGCTAGTCATGGTATACTGCTAGCTGCTATATGAAATAGCTTCAAACACAGTCAAAATTATAATTAATCCTATATTTGTCAAGGCGGACATATGTAAAGGAATCCCATTTTTCCTACCTACCTCTTTGTGGCCATGCTATCCTTTTTGCCTTCTTGCTAGACACAGCGATCCTTGCTTCTTGCTTGGTGGAGTCACCGTCACACACTGTCCATTTGCCTTCTTCTTACTTAGTTAAATGCTATTATTCCAATTGTGCTTTAAACACATGACAAGCCTTGTACTTTATTTTCTGACATCAAGTATGTTGGTTGGTGTATTCTGGATTAGAGCAGTCCGCCTCTGTCTTTGAACTGAGACTACTTGTGCATGTTGACTCGATGGAAATCTGATGTAGGCTATCTTTTTTTCTCATGGGAGAAAGGGAAGGGTGGTCGTCTTGAGTGTTTGTAAGTTCAGTGCTTTAAAGTTGAAATAATATTAGTTTGATTTGTTAGTTTCATTTAACAAATCACGGGAAACCTCCACCTTGACACCTTAAATCCACTCACTCACAGCTCAAACACATAACTTCAATGGGCATCAACAGCCTGCATCTCAGTGCTACCAATGTTTTGGACTATGCGCGAGCTGCCTGCGAAGATGCGAAACGTCCGCTGGTGGTACAGTCCATTGAAGGGGTGTTCCAAAACGCATTTTATTTGGTTATTCATAGTACACGTTGAAAAATACTAAGTAACAAGACATTTTCAACACATGATTTTAATAATAGATCATTTTTTCAGTACCCCCCAAAAGTGTAATTTAGTCCCATTTGGGGGGTATCAAGTCTCAATCGGGGGGGTCAGACCCCCCCGGTACCCCCCGTAATTCGAACACTGACTATGGTAGATGAACAAGATCACGCTTGGAGAAATTTCACAAAGATGGGAAGTGCCAATATCGAACGTTTCATATTCAGTCTGTGAAAGGCAGAATATGAAACGCTTGGTGTTGACTCTTCAACGCAAGCAAACACATAGCCTACAACTACAGCTAGCATACAGTACCTACCTAAGTGCCGTAAACACAAACGACTCTTCTCGCGCATCACGACACTTCAGAAGCGGGTCGCTCCTGCCGAAGTTACATATGGGATTTTCAGTATACTGACGCCTGTTGGGAGCGAGACAGGCTTCATTCGCTTACCATTGACTTGTTTAACCTTCGTTAAACTCCTGAAGGCTATAATTTTAGGTGAAAATGCTACCTAGTGCCCCTTTAATATTGTGTTTTAGATGCTTTGTCAACATAAGCACTGCCTTCTAGTGCCAATAAAACTATTTGAAATTGAAAAAATCGGGCGATATCCTTAGCATCTTTTTTTTTGTGTGTATTGGCATTAATTATCCAGCCAAGACTGATAACAGGAGTGCATTTGTAAATGAATAGACAATAGACTTTGGGAGGTATTTCTCCTTTTATTTCTACACAAACTTGCTGAAACTTGCACATAAAAACTTCAGGCGGCGTTCAGGTGTCACTGACAGCTGGGATTTCTGGCTAGTTGCTACAGTATTGATGCTTTTAAAAACTTTAAAAAAAATACTTTAAACAAAACACTTTTAAAAAATATTTTAATATTTGTGCTTGCTGCATGTGACTTAACTCGAGTGCAGAGGGTTAAGTCCAAGTAGAGTCTCAAGTCTTTGCTCTCAAGTCCAAGTAAAGTCCAAGTCTTTTTTTGATTTGGTCAAGCAAGTCTAAAGTCATCAAAATCGGGACTCGAGTCCAACTCAAGTCTCAAGTCTCGAGTCCAAGTCCCCACCTCTGCTGAGCACCTGTTTCATTGTGGAGCTAAAAACAGGCTGGTTCCTATGTCGCCCTAACAAAATTTACATCTCTTTACAAAACCAAATACAATGATAGAAACCAGTTCTGTTTCTTCTGGTTTACAGCATGAATGTGCATGCAAATAATTTTCAACTGGCACTAAAGACAATTAAAATTAGCTTTGCTGAAGACATTTCAGAATTGAGTAGATTACTGTATCATTTCTTTGATTTGAATATACTCTGCATATTGAACAATTACGAGGTTGACAGAAGCAAGGACATATTTCAATAAAAGAATTTTATTTCATTACATATTTATTCATTTATTGCATCATTCGTTTTGGCTTCAATTCAATAAGGCAGTCTTTATATGACCGTGTTAATGTTTAAGGGATCGTTCGAATGTTCTTGGCTGGTATCAGATACATACTTTGCTCGGTATTAAAAGGAGTAAACCTTTATTTACCAAAACCTTTTTCATTTCATTTCTCAACTTTTCTCTAAAAAATGTGAAAAATATAACTACAGTCTCAAAGGAGTAGAGTTCCTGGGAGATTAGATAATCAGACACTTGGTGAACACCAGTTTTCACCTTTCATGGCTCATCATTACATCTGCGTCACTGAAAAATTAAAGTGATCTTTCCAAGTGAGGAGGTCATTTAAAGATGAATCGGGAGAGGAGCGATGATAAAACCCAATCTGCTTGTAGGACGGTCATACAGTGAAACAGTAGCAGCAACATCTTCAGATGATGTTCTGACATCTTAAAAAAAGGAATCAGATTTACAGCCATGCTTATCACCAAGAGACCTTTCTTGATTCAGTAGTGTAGCCCTTTTTTCAGAGAGATATAGTATGGGCTTGAGGTCTATTTCTAATCAAACTGTCTATTGGAGGGAACTTAGTTGAAGTACAGTTTTTCCTGGTAAATGCATAAATAGAGAAGAATAACCAGACAGCTGTCAGTTTTGCATCATCTTTATTTTAGATATTTTAGGCCAGAGGGGTCATATCTTCTGTTGTCTGAGCATCTGAAGTAATATTATTCGATTCTGATATTTTTATCTGATTCCAACATTGTTGTTAGCAACTGTAGAGCAGGTTGATCCTTTTGATGTCCCAGTTGGACATTCTTTCCCTTTGGCCGATGGGGACGTTGGGGTTGGGGATGGGGGTGATGGTCTCCTTTCCGTTCCCAATGGAGAAGGCCGTTTTTCCATAATGCATGATAGAGGAGTAGTCGTAGGGGGTGTTCAAATTGTTGGTGTCATGCTTTTGGAAGTTGTAGGCACTTTCCTGGATGATGTTCCCCCAGTTGATCCTGACGTAGTTGTCGCGGTCGCTCCTGGTCTGCTCGTGCTGGAAGCCCAGAGCGTGGATGAGCTCGTGCTGGATGATTCCGCCATACATGCAGCCTCCCCTGTTCAGAGACAGCTCCTGTCTGCCTCCTTGTCTGCCCAAAGCAGAGTAACATCCTTGTTTGTTCTCAATGGTGATGAAGTCGTTCTCTCTCGTACGAGGGATGAATTTGATGCAGGTACGGCCTTCGAAGCCCTTCATGGCATTCTCGATCTTCTGCTTCTCGTGGCTGGGGAACTGAGGGCTCACCACATAGGGGATCATCACCTTGCCGTTGGAGGCTTTTGTCCACAGGCAGCTGTTGGACCAGCATTTCATGGCATTTCGTGTGGTTGGAGCCACCAGGTCTCCTTCCCACAGGAACCCGTCAGTGCCGTTATTGGTTGTCAGAATCCTGGTGGTGATGTCGACATCGTCTTGGTCTTCTTCTTCGTCTTCGTCTTGGGCTTCTTCTTGGGTTATTTCTTCCTGGCCAATTTCTTCCTTGAGAGGTTGAGCCTTGGAGAGGCCGAGCAGGAGCAGCAGCAGCAGGCCGGCAGAGGGAGTCATCTTCAGGGTCAGTGTGGAGCTTCTCTGGAGAGAATCCTTGAAGTTTGATGTCTGACTCAGTGAGTCCAGGGTCTTTATACTCTCCTGTGCAGGTGTGTCTGCAAGAGGATTATGGGTTGGGGTCCACTCTACAAGCTTTAGAATAAACCTCTGATGGGAGGATTCCACAGACAAACCTACTTTTTAAATATGGCTTGTTGTCTTTGTTCACTAAAAAGACAAACATAGCTTTACTGGCAGGGTGTTGATGAACTAAACACATAATAGTGTCTTCAACCGAAAACATTTTATGTACAAGTGATTCTGTATATTTACAATTTCAGGAATTTATTCTGTATTATTTGGATACATTCAACTTTCCTTCGATTATTCCCACAAAATAGTTAAACACTACCAGTACACTTATTTTATCATTATTACAAACATGATATCACCATGATGCTTTTTAAGAAAACAGTTGGGAAAATGCAATTCAAATTTAAATATGTCATTTGTTAATCCATTTAAACTTTTATTTAACCAACAAAAGTCCCAAAAATGATATTAGTGACTGGCTTCATCGTTTTGAAAAAAATAGGAACAAAATCTGAAATTTTTTGCATGTTTACCGTGGTGTTACATCATCCTTCCTTTTAATTACTGCTTGTATTCATCTGGGAACTGATCATACTGATTTCTTTTATTACTGTTTACCAGGGGCGGAGCTACAGGGGTGGCTACGGGGGCATTTGACCCCCTTGAAATCTGATTGGCTACCCCAAGTGCCCCCCCCCGATGATTGACATGTTACCGCACAGAAGGTTATGATAAACCTGACGGAGCGCTTCCATTTTCACCGGCGCAGCTTTTGCAGTCTTTACGGTAGCAGTTCAGCTGCTGTGATTAAACCTGACGAAGCGCTTCCATTTTCACCGGTGCAGCTTTTGCAGTCTTTACGGTAGCAGTTCAGCTGCTGTGATCAAACCTGACGGAGCGCTTCCATTTTCACCGGCGCAGCTTTTGTAGTCTTTACGGTAGCAGTTCAGCTGCTATGGAAACGCACAGACCAATCCCACGTGATACTACTCAGACAATCAAGTCTGTGCATTACAGGCGGTAAACATTGCGAATCTACAGTGCAGACAGAAAAGAGATTGGCCCTCATTTATCAAGCCGTCGTAGAAAGCATCGTAGATGTGAGCGGAGAACTCGTCGTACGCAGAGGCTCAAGTGAGATTTACAGAACATGCGTACCACACCAATCCCATCGTAACACCGATCGGCTGTTGATAAATCCGGCGGCTGAAATCCATCGTAATGATCCTAACCACGCCTTCTACAAAAGGGGGCTGAGAGGCCGCACCTCTAGAGTTTGCGACACTGGGAGGGCTGTCAATCACTGGGAGGGCTGTCAATCGCAGACCGGACAGGTCTGCGATTGACAGCCCTCCCAGCTGTCAACGCTGTTGGCAGCGTTTCTTTGCCGCCTTTCGTCTATCCGTGTCGCAAACTCTAGAGGTGCGGCCTCTCAGCCCCCTTTTGTAGAAGGCGTGGTTAGGATCATTACGATGGATTTCAGCCGCCGGATTTATCAACAGCCTGATGGGAGCTACGTCCTCATCAGGCGTGCCAGGGAAACTTGACACTGATGCGCCCATGCTAGAGCTCGAGAATGGTAAGAATGACTGCACACCCAAGACGTTTAAATAACACAGTTGCTTTAATTTTCAACACAAATGAGGTTCCTAATCAAACTAATATTTTTCATTCACAGATGAATCCGAAGTGGCATCCGGGCAACCTGACCCGCGCGACGAATACGCGGCCCCGTCAACATCCGAAGCGTCTGCCTCTGCCTCTGCCCCCCCGGTCTGCAGCATCACACCGGCCAGCCGTGTTAACCACAGAGGTCCTAGAAAGACAAACAGAGATCGTGAAGTGGATGATGGCTTTAACACACACCATGCAATCTATCGACAGTACATTGAAAGACATAAATGAAACACTGAAGTCACAGAATAAATGCTGAAAGAAATCGTTGTTCTCCTTTCTTTTTTCCTTGAATAACAGAATGCTTACCAAAAGTCAGAATCGCTGAATACGTTCCTCTCTCCTCCTGAGCGCTCTTGGCTGTGCAGGCTGGTGGTAGGGATCTCTGGGTACGGGGTCCTCTGGATGTACATCTGGAAATGGCACTCCATTTTTTTGGGCAATGTTATGGAGATCCCCGCATGCAATAATAATATTGCATACCTTTTCGGGCGTATAGGGTTCCCCCCGCAGCCGAGAGACAGATCCAGCTTTAGGAGCCCTATACACCTCTCCACAGTGGCATGCATGCGCGTATGCGCAGTGTTAAAGCGCCTCTCCTGTTCGGTGTGACGTTTGAATAATGAGCCATCACTCTTCCAATTACGGAGTTGTACTTGTTTAATTTATTTAATTTGCGTTTATGTTTATATTTATGTTGAAGTCAAATAAAACATGGACCTTCTTTGAAGAGATAAGTCTGTAATTTTAACCAATGGGTTTGTTGCGACTCCTGAGCACGCACTAGTGACGCTGCTGTATTGCAGTCACCGCAAGTCAAAATGGAAAAGTGCGTACACGGCCTCAGACCTGTCGTGGCGATTTCATCTTTGCTGCGTTCACGATGGATTTGATAAATGCCAACCTTTGCGCAGAAAAGAACGTACACACGTCCTACGCACGTTTGATAAATGAGGGCCATTGAGTCAAGTCACACATGAAAAGACGATAGATAGCATACAGTTAGAGAAAACAAAGGGAGATATACAGACGACTGACTTGAAGAAAGTTGAGAAACAGGAGTGAGACGGACAAAGGGAGAGGAACGGACGACGGAGCCAGAGAAAGGTAGAGAATTAAGGAACAAATGGCACTCTCCAAAAAAAGAAAAGTGGACAGCGAAAATAGAGCATTTAATCCGGAATGGACAGACTCGTTTCTGTTCATACTTCCCACTGGGAGCATTAAAACTAAAATTAAAGTGTGTCTCATATGTTCAGAGACTGTGGCACTTATAAAAGGTGCCAATGTGAAACGCCATGAGACAAAACATAAAGGTTTTGAACAAACATACCCACTCAAATCTGAAGTGAGATCACAGAAAATAAGTGGTCTCAGAGCCCAATATGACCAGTCCAGAAAGCGTTCTGTGAAGACCTGTTAGGTGTCACTCCCCTTCAGACCACTACAAGAGGAGAAGACATCTACCTGGCCATAAAGGAGATGTTAACAAAGAGAAGAATAGAGCCAAAACAAGTGGTTTCAATAACCACAGATGGAGCCCCTGCTATGATCGAGAACATTATACTTATCTGCAGTCATACATACATGTTCAGTTCTATGTTATGTGACAATAAATATTGTCAAAAAGTTTTTCAATTGTACTGAATTCATTTGATTTAACCGTCAGGTATTGATTACATGCAGATGTTGATACAACTACTTGGCTACTTAAATATATATCACACTAAATAGTTAGACATTATGATCTTCCGGACCTTTGCTTCGAGAAATTTTCTCTAACTGGACCTCTTTAAATTTTAGTTGAATACCCCTGCCATAGAAGGTAGAAGATCTATGCTTTGTTGAAGCTAAGATGGGTATTGTTTGTCTCTGGTTATGGCCATGCTCTGCACTGTGTCCTACTGACCTGTGTAGTATGTTTTGCTTAGTTAAAACCTTGTCAGTCTTTGTATGTCATGTCAAATTGTTGTCAGTTTACTTTTTTGTTTTTGCTTTGGGTTTTTTGTTTGTTTTTTTGCTGACAATTGAGGGACTGCTGACTGTGTGAACAACTGACTACCTGTGTGTGAGAGTAACTGTGTAACAGATCCAGTGTCTGAGTAACTGTGTGACTCAGTTATTATGTGCATTTTAGTTTCTGTCAATGGTATCAGGGTGTTGGTAAATGCACCATATTCATTTTGTACATAAATAAACTAAAAATTGCACTTAAAATGGCATCTTCTGTCTGCTTAATACGTGGCTACTTAAACATTATTGCAAATTGAAATTACTGTTTATAGGTTTATATAAGAAAGATCAATACACATTAATTAACTTGTAAAGGCACCAGAAATAATCACTTCACATCTTTCATCTGTAGTCCCTGGTAATTGTGTGTGTGTGTATTTATGTATATATATATATATATATATATAGTATAAGACAAAAATGATCACAACTCATGACATATCAAAGAAGAACACAAGACAAGAGAACAACATGCGTAAGTCCATATAGGAATAAATAATAATAATACAATAATAATAAACAGATATACATTACTCAATTACTAACAGATGGTTTGATGTTCTTCTGGTGCCACATCACTGTTAGCATATAAACTTATTTGTGTGTGGTGTAAACCATTGACCCCCTGAAAAACACTTGGCCACCCCATTGCTACCCCAAGAAAATAAGCCTAGTTCCGCCACTGCTGTTTACTGTTTATAAATTGCAAATTCTTTATTTCCAAAATTAAATTCGTTTAGGTTTTTCTTTTACTCTGTACAACATCTTCTGTCGCAACATCAGAATTTATATAATTGAAACATTTTTATTCTGTATCAAACAAAAATTAATTATTGTTATTGTATATGTTATTTTTTTGCAAGAGGAGTCTTTGTCCATTCTTGCCAATTACAAGATTTCAGTTCCTCAACAGTTAGTCTCATTGTCTGATTATCCTCTTTATCCGCTCCTGAAGCCACGCTGTTGGAAGTCATGCGATCTCAGAGACTGTCTTGCTGAAATAACCACTTACCACCAAGGAAAAGAAGGTCCTTTGATGGCATCATATGTCTCCTCAGAACTCCAAAATGCAACAATTGCTACCTACACACATGATAAGTCATTAAAGCCATGGACACTGATGCACCAGCATGCCATTGTCTGGCTTTTGTCCTTTTTGTTGAAAACACTCTGGATCTTTCTCATCTTTGGCATGTAGAGCCATACAACTTTTTTTCTTTTCTTAAAAAGCAATTGAAAAGTGCACTTATTTAACCATATTAACGTTTCAGGTGTTGTTCTGGTCATGTTAGATGAGTTCCTTCTCACAGCATTTATGAATATTTGATATTTGTCTTCCTCCTTGAGTAATACAGTTTCAGGTCACGTGTCTTGGTTGCAGTGTTGCACCGTGTTTAGTGAAAATGGCTTTTCAAGGTATTCCTGAGCCCTTGTGGTTATAGTAATTACGATGGTAAGATATTTTGTCACGCAGTGCTCTCTGAGGGCTCTAAGATTACGTGCAGTCACCAGAATTTTCTGTCTTTGACCTTGACTCTCTAAGGTTCGTCCACACTCCCTGAATCCCATAAAGCACCCTAAACCATAAAACTAATCAATTCTTTGAAGCCTTGAATTGAAAAATATTTTACTTATTTATTCTTCTCTGACGGAGTTTGAACTCACGCGCGGAGTCCATTGTAGTCCATATAATTGTAGTTCAACCGCAGCGGAAATGAACATGGCGACGGAAGAACGCTAGAACCAAACGATAAGCAAAAATATCGGTTATAGTGAAAAACGTTTCCATGTAACCAGGCCCTTAGTTAAACTGGAAAAAACATATTTGAACAGAGGAGGTGGACTCAGGTATCATCTTCCCAGGCAGTTTTACATCCATTCACACCTTGGATCCTTTGACCCTTTCGGGCAGGTAGACAATTCCATCCATCCATTATCTATACCGCTGAATCCGTCGGTCGGGTCACGGGGGGGGGGCTGGAGCCTATCCCAGCAGTCAATGGGCGAGAGGCGGGGTACACCCTGGACAGGCCACCAGTCCATCACAGGGCCACATAGAGACATACGAGACAAACAACCATGCACGCTCACACTCACTCCTAAGGACAATTTAGAGACACCAAGACCAGAAATGTTTATAAAATTCAACTGGGGATCCATCAGGTCCAGGTGATTGGTTATTTGACATTTTGTCTGGTGCTTTGTGGAGCTCACTATTAGTGAGTGGAGCATCGAACACTACTGCTTGTCCTTTTGTCTATGTGGGAGGGTCTTTTTTTTTTCTGATTGAACTTGATTATAATTAGATTAGTATAGTTCGATGTAGAAGGTTTTGAATATATAATTGATTTCTTGTGAGTTGTGAACAGTTTCTCCTGGGAAATTAAGAATTGAAAGGATAATTACTCTGATTTGCCAGATGTTTACCTGTTATATTGCAGTATTGGAAATGCTCAAATGTGAGTTGTTGAATAAGAAATTATGTCCTTTTATTATTCTTTCAAGTTTCAGTTTTTCAGTTTTCAGTTTATTTATATAGCGCCAAAAGTCCAGTGAAAACAACTTTCTTTCATACGAAGAAACAGAAACAGTCTTAATTCACTGGAACATTATTTGTCTCTTACAGATGCATATTTCAATAACTATATACTGTAAAGTTATATAAATTTTAAAGAATCAGGTTTTTTACTTTTGGCTAGTCTTTAGCGTTGTTATCGCATCGATAGTGCTCACTTAAATGCGCCATTTAGATATATATATTTATATATATATATATATATATATATATATATATATATATATATATATATTGTTTTACTTATTACAACATTATTTGTTTCTTACAGATCTATATTTCAATAACAACCGCCGGCACTACGCCCAAAATCGAACGCTGCACATCATGTTGCAAACTGTTTCACTGCCCTCTGTGCCTACAATTTAAACCAGCAAAATTGTCCAAGCTGCAGAGCCACTTAGAGGCACACACAAAAGATGGCATTTTATTTAAAGGTAAGCATAATGTATTCGTCTGTTTGTTTGTACTCATAAGTATTAGCCAACGCTACTAACTTCTGGCAGGTTGTGGTTTGGTTTGTAAAAGGGTGAAAGGAAAATGAAGGGAATGTAGGTTGCAGTGAAGAACATCTGACACCTCACTTTCTGTCTTTTAGAAACCTATACCAGTCACTAAATCCTGGCAACTGGACAGAGAAAACTGGACTACAAATTCAGGTAAGAGTATAAAGTATGTATTCAAATTTCAATTCAAATTCAAAAATACTTTAGTTATCCCAGAGGGAAATTAAATGTTGATGTAGCTCAATTAAATCAAGGAGTTATTATAGATGCTGATAGCTGTGGGCAGGAAAGATTTCCTGTAGCGGTCCGTTTTGCATCCAAACTGAAGAAGCCTTTGACTGAAGAGACTCTGTTTTCCGATTACAGTCTCATGGAGAGGATGTTCAGGGTTGTCCATAATTCTCTTGATTTTATGCAAAATCCTTCTTTGCATTATTATTAATAGTTGAGTACTTTAATACTGTGAAATAATAATTACATAACTGACTTCTTTCTGATATCTAGGGCTTTCCACGACAACCATATGAGATTGACTGTGGCTTCTTCATGCTGATGGTAGTAGACATCATTTGTTATTAATTATTTGTGTAATTCTGTTTGCATTAAAGATTTCAGCATTAAAATTAAAATAATTGTGCTTTATTCTTAGAATGCCCTTTACACCACACTGGATGCTCCCTATGACTTTTCTGTTGTAAGTTGATTCATGCAATCAAAGTAAGCTCAACATTACAACAACAAAACATTTATTATGACATAGTGTAAGGTTTTTTTTTGTTTTTTTTTTTGATAATTTTCCAGATGGACATGCCACTTTTACGACAGTGGTGGTGTATCATCCTCATGGAAAATTTTGACCTCGGAAGGTGAGACTGCAAAGATTTTGTTATTTGACTTGAAGTTGACAAGACGTTTTTATTTATTTATATTGTTTAATCATTTTTTGAGCTATGGAAAGCTGTTCGCCCACTAGACAGATGGATCAAATGCCCTTCTGCGAGGTTAGGTGCCACCAGTGTTTAGGCTGAAAAGGACGATTGGCTACATTACTGAGGTCAGATTGTTTTTTTTTTTTGGTTGAGTTCTGTCTGAATTTTTCTTTTGTTTCTGGTCAGAAACAATATTTTTTTGTACTGATATTGTGGGGTCACTAAAGAATATGCCATTCACAAGATAAGGTCAGACCTGGTGTCTGCAATTTATAAATAAAGTGTCTATTTAATGCGTGATTGGATTTTACATTTGTTGTGCTCTCCAATGGTTCTAGGTAGACCTATTAGAGGAGGGCAATGATGGGATCTTCACTCTTTTTCTTTTTTTTGTAGCTTGTGTTTTTAATATTAAAACTTATCATTTTGCTTATCTATATTTTCAGGAAGAAGAGCAGCAGGCAGAGGTCTCCAAGAGAGCCAGACTTGCTGATGTGGACACACCAGTGGAAGGCATAAGCTTTTGCACAGTATCTATTGGTCAGATACTGTTGGTGTTGCAGCTATAGTACAGACATCTTTCTTTCTGTCTTTTCCATAGGACTCGGTTGAAGATCGCATTCTTCAAAATTGCAGACATGCAGCAGAGTGGGCTGAGGCCAACAAATCACTGTTGTCTGCCAGAGTGGACCTGCCTGACGTTCTGGGCATGGGGGAAGAGGAACAGGCAGAGGCTGCTCTACAATATGGGAGGTTGTGGAACGAAGAACTGGACGAGGATGAAAGAGAAGCCATCCTGGAGCCTTTCAAAATGATAATTACAATATTAAAGCTGCAGTCTGCAGGATTTGTTGTTGTCATACGTAAAGTCCTAATTTTTGGCATTTTAAGAGTTTACATGATCTATCAGAACGCTTGAAGTTGAAAACGGTGACCTCCGTAGTCGCAAAAATGCGAGAAATGCTTATTTTTTAACCGAAAAATAAAGTTATTCAACTTCCTGTCCCGCCCCATCAAAACACATGAGAACTCGTGCACGTCTACGTGCACGCCAGATGCGCTTACACGACTCCTCATTCATCAACTCACCTGTCATTTGCGATCATGGAAGACACAGTAAGTAGACTAGCCCGTAATGAAGTTCAATAGTCCAGATAAATAAGCGTGGGGACGAGCCTACCTTGTATCGCGCGTGCACAATCGGTGATTGACAGGCAGCAGAGCCCAGCTCGTAAACTTGATTGGTTACCTTTTACCGGTCCGGTCTGCAATTTTGTAAACAAACCTGCTGGCTTTGGAGGGACCTAGCGGGACATATAGGGGACCTAGAGAACTCTTTTTTTTTTTTTTATTGGGGTATTTAATGTACTACTTTCAGAATCCCCGGACAGTTCCAGGCATTATGCTTGAAAAAGAGTTGCAGACTGCAGCTTTTACGACATGTTGATATTTTGTGAACAGGTAGTCGACAAAAACAAAGATTTTTTGTCATATTGTGAATGTTTGACTGAATAAACACTACAGAACATTTGATCATGTTGTGACTTCGTGTGTTTTTTATGTTTTCTCATTGATCCCTTAATAATTTGACTAAGATTATACTGTAGATATCAAGCGTTAGGGTACTATTTAGTGGTACTAAGGTGTTCCAGTAGCACAAGAACATAATTGGCATAGACATAGAACCAAACATGAAATTTATGGTGGTTAAGGATAAAAATACAGAATAATACAACAGAAAAACTAATTTAAACAAATATATACATATAAAGAGCAGTGCGATAAAGTCAAAATGAAATGATAATGAAATAGCAGTGACTTACTCTATAGTACACAATAAAATGTACAGTATAGGCCCATGGCATCTTATGAGATGTTGGCTTATGAATATGAGCCTAAGAGAAAATGTGTGCACTGACCAAACAAAAGTTTACAATAGAAATAAAAACAATATACAATAGACCGGGAATTGATAGATTTTATGTCGTACTGTTTACTAATTAATTTATTTGTGAGGAAAACGATTAAACCGGAAGTTCATTCGTGATTTTATTTTGAAATGTACGCCGTGCATTTCCGGGCCTGACAGTGGAGATGGGGACCTGACAGTGGAGGTCTGCAGCCAGGACCTCTTGAAAAATATAGCGTTTAAAAAGTTTAAAAATATGTGCTTCCGATACACACGCTTTTATTTTGAAAGGCTTCGGATCAACTTCCGGTCCTCGCAGTGCAGGTGACGGTCTGCAACGAAGGGTCCTGACAGTGCAGGTCTGGGTCCTGACAGTGCAGGTCTGGGTCCTGAGGGTCCCGACAGTGCAGGTCTGGGTCCTGACAGTGCAGGTCTGGGGTCCTGACAGTGCAGGTCTGGGTCCCGACAGTGCAGGTCTGGGTCCTGAGGGTCCCGACAGTGCAGGTCTGGGTCCTGACAGTGCAGGTCTGGGTCCTGACAGTGCAGGTCTGGGTCCCGACAGTGCAGGTCTGCAGCCAGACTCTCTTGGACATACTGGTTCAATGACTTAATATAATTTAAGGTATTGTATTTTATATCGTACTATTTCAATCTTAAAGTTTAAATATCTTTCTATCTTTAAGGTCATAACATGTAAAAATCAAAATGAAGGTGTTGTGAATGCTAGGATGCTTATGTACTTGTCCTTGAGGCAGGGAGGGGATTTCTTTTAAATATATCTTTATTCAAGAAAATGAGTAAAAATAATATGAATTAACTATCAATAAAGCGACCATGAGGACGATTTAAAATGTCTCTATTCACCTACCTGTGTATGTTCCTGGTGTAGTCCTATTTGTGGCCTCATTTTCATGCCTGGCTCTGTAATGCCTCAGCATTGAAGAGGGCTTTTATTAATGTAGGACAGTTCTGTCGAACCTTACCTTATTTGCCAATATAAGGTCAAAATGGTCCCACATGGCGGAAACTTATTTTTCTTTCTGGCTGCATTATGGCTTGTAGATAAGATGTCAGTTTGAAATGATTAATTATTTTTTTGGCAGAGATGCATCCTGTTGACACATTCGCCTCCTTTTAAATACAGTTTGACGCGCCGCGTGTCCAGCGTTACTTCAACTGTATTGGTCACGTGACTTTCTTGAACCGATACGCGCACCAACACAGGGTTTTACTCTTTGAGCTCGACACGTGCTGTAACCAGAATTAAAGAATTAATTCCATCATCCTTTTCTTCACTGCCATGTGCAAATATGACAGAGGACAGCTACCTAAACTTTACTCCAGCAACACTTGACTCTCTTGTTGACAGCACTATAGTTTCAATGCGTACAGCACTGGACAATGTTGCCCCTCTGAAAAGGAAGGTAATCAGTCAGAAGAGGTTGGCTCCTTGGTATAATTCACAGCTGCTTTAAAGCTGGAGAGACAGTGGCGTTCCTCTAATTTAGAAGAGTCTCAATAAGTCTGAAAAGATAGTTTAATAACGTATAAGAAAGCCCTTCGTAAAGCTAGAACTGCTTAATATTCATCATTGATAGAAGAGAATAAGAACAATCCCAGGTTTCTCTTCAGCACTGTAGCCAGTCTGACTAAGAGTCCGAGCTCTGCTGAGCCAGGTATTCCTTTAACTCTCAGCAGTGATTATTTCATGAGCTTCTTTATCAATAAAATTACTTCTATTAGAGAGAACATTGATGGAGTCCTTCCCACTATTATCAGTGATATATTGTCAAGTCCAGCAGCTTTAGAAGTATCTTTAGAACCTGATTTGTATTCAGACGGCTTCTGCCCAGTTGATCTCTCTGAGCTAACGACAGCAATAGTCTCTTCTAAACCATCAACTTGTATTTTAGACCCAATCCCAACCAGACTGTTCAAGGAGGTTTTCACCTTGATTGACATTTCCATATTGGATTTGATCAATCTGTCTTTTTTGACAGGATATGTACCTCAGCCTTTTAAGGTTGCTGTAATTAAACCTTTACTTTCTGGACTGCTCGTGCCACAAACCCAGAGCGTGCAGGAACTCATGCTCTACTGTTCCCAGGCGATCACAGTTTTTAATAACAATGGACAGACGCTGCTTCCCCATATGCTGGTTGCCAACTGATGAGAAGCATCTTCAGAGACGTAAATGAAGATCCACATAGGTCTGAATTATCTGAGCTGAAGCACTGAACACCCTGCTGCATTCTGCCGGCCTCAAGTAGTATTTCTCGTCTGCAGCGTTTATCTGTTAGTGTAGCTTTAAAATGGGTTTGGTTAAGTGTTACTTATATTCATATCATTAGCCATCACCAAGCCTAACTCCACTTAAAAGGAGCTTGACTCAGCCACTGCCTTTGAACACAGAGATGTAGTTCTGCTCTCCTTTCCACAGCGTGAAGTCAATGCAGGTCTTCAGTCAAATGCCTTCAGGATCACTCCTGACATGTGGACATGTGGACACTCCCTTGGCATTCATGTCCACATGTTTCAGAGGATATGATGACAAAATTCATGAAAAAGAAGCTTGATTTGTTAAACCTCCACGGTTATTGCTATCACTGCGAGTTCCATATCGTCTTACCCAGATTGTCCTCAGGGTAGTAGGGGAAAATAGTTGTTGGCCAGCGATACTCATCACCTTTGATGGAGTTTCTGTCGAGCACCTGATGGGAATGTGGATCACTGTTATGTTGTAGATAAAGAAATTGTTTGTTTGTATGTTATTTATTCTATTGTGATGGCAAGCGACACACGGTAAGAACCACACCCTTCCACAATTTGGTTTCTTTAACTTACTTTGTAATTATTACTTTGAATATTCTTTGATTATGTAATGTGTTGTAGTTTGTTACTTTATTGCCTTGCAGGGTTTGTATGGAGTGCACCCACTCCATATACACTGCAAGGTAAATTCAGTTTTAGGTTGTATTAATACTTTCTTTCTTTGTTTGAGTTACCTGGGTTTGGTGTTTGGGTTCCCCTTAACGATGGGCAAAAGGCGTGGCTACAGGCTGAGATGCATGAAGTACTGCTGATGGCCTGATTGGACTGAACCAATGCTTCATGTCAAGTGGGGGGGGACTGAAGGGGGTTGTGTTAGTATTTATGTGGCAGCCTTTTTGTTTTCCCTTATTGTGTGTGTGAATGGTTTAGTTGGATAGTATTTAAGGGCCCCTATGTGTCATTTCATTTGGTCAGTTTGTCTGTCTTTCTGAGTCCTGTCAGTGATGTTTCTTGACTTAGTATCTTGATTTGACCTCTTTTATTGGCATGCCGGTTCAGTTGTTTATTTTGTTAATCTTTTTTCATGTTTTGGGTAAATAAAAACCCACTTTTGAACTCAACACGTGTGTCCTCCCCTCTACTGTTTGGTATCCTGCACACTATGCAATGTATTGTTTTTTTTATCTTGGACTTTGAGTCTCTAATTAGGTTTTGAATGAACTGAAATGCATAGTTAGAGCTGTATATTGCGAACAAAACAGTTTGACATAGCTGTATATGAAATTCTTAACAGTTTTAATAATACAATAACACTAACAGTAAACTACATATATTCAACTAATAAAACTCATCCATCCCTCCATTTTCTATACCTGCTTAATCCAATTCAGGGTCACGGGGGGGCTGGAGCCTATCCCAGCGGTCATTGGGCGAGAGGCGGGGTACACCCTGGACAGGTTGCCAGTCCATCACAGGGCCACACAGAGTCAAACGAGACAAACAACCACACATGCTCACATTCACTCCTAGGGACAATTTAGAGTCAACAATGAACCTAACATACATGCTTTCAGATGGTGGGAGGAAGTCAGAGTACCTGGAAAGAAATCATGCATACACGGGGAGAACATGCAGACTCCACACAGAAAGGCACTAATAAAACCCTGAAAACAATACTATTATTTTGTATTCTCTAAACACCATCGTAGCATACCTTTTGATGGTGAAATATACAGTAGTTACCAAAATCACCTTCCCTAACAATGAACAACATATTTGTTGTATTTGTTATCTCCCTGGGTTAATGTTGCAGTTGTACTTCTCTAGGATACATGAAAATGAAGCACCTAAAGTGTTTTTCTTGCACAAAAAACAAACACACACACATATACACACATCTCAAAATGTACCACTGTACACACGTAGAAAGTGATCTAAAAAGAGACCTACTAGTGTCTGCACACGCTAACTTACGTTGTCTTGTTTGATGTCTCCTTCCTGCAGGTCCAGTCCTGCAGCTTCACACAATTGTTTTTTGTTCATGAATGCCTTTAAAACACACTCAATACAGAAAAGTGAAGCTAAAATACTGATGCCAACCAACCCTCATTGATGTTAAAGATGTCCTGACATCAGTCTCTGCAGGTGAAGAGTCAATGATAATGAGATGAATGTACTGTAAACTTTGATAACAGAATCTGAGGGAGAAATTATTTCACTTCACTACGTTTTGGGTGAATTCTAAAAATGATTTGTTTATCTGCATTACAGGTTTGTTCATACTAATATTACATCTCTTATATTCTGGAACATACAACCTGAGCAAAGGGTTCATGGAAAGCTCAGATTGGCTTTTTATGAGTCTGGTGATACACAAAAGAGGTCACCCTCATGGATAATAAGCTCAGTGCTATCTCTCAAGTAAATTGAGATAAAATTTAAAGTGAACTATGGGTTCTTTCCATTGGCTTAACAAATAAACTTTACATATAAAGGCAATTACTTTACATATAAAGTCAATGGAAAGAACCAAATAAAGGAACTTTTTCACCGTGTAAGATGGGTGGGTGTGAATACGTATCAATTTGTGCCAATAATTCCAGTGACACTTTGTCACGATAGCCTATCAGCACAGAGATAGTTCTGCGGTCAGTGGGAGTTCATAGATTAACTTATGCATTATCAAGCGTGATCTACTTAACAATGAAGGACAGCTTTAATGTAGCTGTTTTTGGAATCCCGAAGCCCTATGAATGCAGCTGTTGTCTACCAAGATAGGTTTGGTTGCAGGCAGCAGTACATATGACACTGAGTTATTGTAGACTGTCCTGTGGGCTGTATGTTTGCCTACTGAATAATGCTAATGATTCTTTTTATTTTGACAAATAGAGTTTAATTAGTTAAGATTAGTTAGTTAAGATTTAGTAACAAGATTAGTTTTAAAGCGATGTAATTATTAGTACAAGAGTAATAAGTTTAAAAAAGGGAATCAGCGCAAGTAAACATTTCATTAAAAAACACAGGTGTATGAAAAACCCTTTCCTAAGCCTTTGCTCTCTAAAAAAATTTTTTTGTCATAATTATCATTATTTTGCTTCCTACATTAATTGCTACAAATACCCAATTCAAGTTCAGCTGCATGTACCTTAACTACCGCAAGCAAATAACAACGAGCAGAAACTTATAACACAACTTCCTTACAAGGTGAGGCTGTTCTTGGTTCCTGCCTCAGTCTGAAAAGTTTTTTTTTTTTGTAATTTGTTTAGATCTGTATTACTGTTAGAAAAAAATCTCAAAGTGTATTATGTGACAGGTACAAGGCAGCTCGTTGTTAATAGTGGGGGAAAAAAACGTGGCTAAGGTACACAGAATCTGTGAGATAACCACCCTCCTTTCTGAGAGGCAAATATTAGCAAAGAGAAAAGCTGCAAAAACACTCCAGCAGCTGGACTCAATATGACTGCACCCCCCATGATAATGATAGTTACAGTAAAAAAAAGGGTTTTTAGGTAATTCTGTCACTGTTTGGCATTTAATCACTTTAATCTGTCCATCCCCTATTAATGAACATCAGGTGATTTTTTTTAAAGTAAAATACAGTGTAATGAGTTGTTATCAGTTGATCTTCCCTATAATAACTAGTCTGGTTAGTGGTTTGGGAGGTTTTCCAACATGATGCTGGGTTGCACTTAACTTTGATGTGACATAATTCCCAAACGTAAAAGGTGTGAAGAATAAAAGAGTACCCGAAACGAAAGAACAGAGCCTGAAGACTTGATTGCAACTTTAATGTTGAAAAAAAAGCGAAACAATTTGACCCACCTGTTTCACCTGTTAGCTTTGCTGCTCTCTGTAAAGTACATTAGAAAAGCACAGAAATAATTTTTAAATAAGGGTTCAATTTAATGGACATACATCCTGTCGACTTTGAGTCAATCGACACTGAAGATATAATGCTAAAGGTACCGCTTAGCAATCCCAGGCCAAAGAGCAGAATGATCCACCTGAGCGCCGTGGCTCAAGCTACAGACTGACACTCGCTGCAGACCTGCAGCTCAAGAAAAGTTGTTGCTTTTAATTTGGCCAGCAAAAGCGATCTATGACTCAGGGTCACAGAGATTACATAGTTATCATGGTAATTATTAATTCATTACCTGTGATTAGCTCTCTCAGTATAGTAGCCAAGCTACTAAAGATAAACTACAGTTCAAGCTCATGCATGTAGGCAGAGCTTAGGACTCAGATCTGTGAGCATTGTTACAGAAATTTAATCAAACTCAGGGGAGATAAAGTTGGACTGAAAATCCAACACTTGCATTCTGTGCATTTATTCAGACATGAAAGGACCTAATAACCTGCCCATTCGAGCTGTGAGGGGATGAGAAGTTAAAGACATGATAAAGATGTCACGGCTAGTGGACTAGCTGTCAAGAAAACAGAAACTGTACACGAGGGGTAAAGGTGAGATAAGAATTTATTGACAGGAACGCAAGTGGAGGGTCGAGAGCTGAATTCAGAAGGGCATGGAACTCTGTGGGGGGGGGTGCTGGCTGTGGTGTAAGCAGGCAGGCAGAGGAGCAGGCAGACGAACGGAATCAAACCAAGGATGATGATACAGGTACAAGGAAACAGGTACGAGTCGGCCGAAGTGAGACAATCTGACGAAGACCGGTTCCTCCTGCAGCTCCTATAAGGACTTCCTGATGAGGACCGATAGGAAGCAGGTGTGATAGCAGCAGCAAACCAGAGTCGGCTCAGGGCTCCCGGGAAGTCTGCCCAGCCCACCTAAGACTCAGAAACCAAAACAACAGCACAGCAAAGCATGATTGTGACTAAAGACAGTTTTATTAACCTTATTTATGAAATGCCTGGACATCACTAGAGCTTGTGACATGGTTTCCTTGGTTTCAGACAGTACAGAATCCATAACAAGATACAAAAGGAGGCAATATTAAAGGGGAGGTTCGTTTATTTTAAACCTGGACCTTATTTCTGGCATAAAATGTGTTCATCTACTCACCGATAACAGTTTGGTGAAAGTCGGCGTCCTTCGGAAGATATTTAGATCACTGGAGATCGGCGTATATCCATATAACGGGAGAGAACAGGGCAGAGACAACACAGCCTCTGAATAAGGCATTATCTGTCTTTATTTCACCAGTACTTTAAGATGAATGAATAATTGAACGTGGAACTATTGCACTGTTAGTTCAGAGCTGCCGTGTTGTTGTTATTGGGGGCTATCGGGGGGGCTTTCTACACATGCGTCTAGTGGTGTGGCGCGCCGATGACGTCATCCCACTAGACTAAAAAAACAAACTTCCCCTTTAAGATACGGTCAACTATTTGAGAGGCAAACAATACAACATAAATTTGAATGAAACATATCTGGAAGCACATTAAAATTTCAGATCTGATCAACATGAATATGATTTAAAATCACATCAGTCACATGCACAGTATGTGACTTTTCATAGTTGTTCATAGGACAGTGACATACAGAGACATAAAAACAAACAGACAAAAAGCTGACCAAAGCCTTTGTAGAACTCAAATGGCAACTTGTGAGCTTTGATGGCTTAGTCATAATACTAACTGAATACCAGAATAAGCACTGTTAGGACTTGACTGGCATTTTTTAGAATTTATTTAAAAATAATCAAAGCACATAACAGTCCTTCATGCAGACTATGATTCCGTCCATCCACCCTGACATGTAAATGAACACATTTTTTAAGCTGAGGTGTCTGCTAATAATTATGTGTCTGCTAAAACTGGTAAAATACACTTTTATTCCTTTTTATTTTATTAATTCATTTATTTTATCAGACTTTCGGGTAGCATTGACACAATTGTTTTCCTGCTGGGTGGTACTTACTACTTCAGCTGAAGATTGATTTTGTAGGTTTTCCAAGGAAAAACCTCCCATACCTTTCTCATGCCTTTTTGGGATATGCCGACATCTCCACCTGGAGCTAACACTGGCTTTTCCTGTTTCTGCTAAGCAATGACGATTTCTAATGCTCAAGTAATTTAGCCATACATTTATGTAGCCATTGTGTTATTTTTGTATGTTCAAAACAACCATTTAGAAATACAGAAAAGAAATTCAGCCTTAAACCAGACAGCAATTCCCTCCATTGTGGGATCAATAAAGTTTATCTTTATCTTTATCTTATATTAATGGTAATTAGCTTTCTATACTTTCAGCAACTGAGGTGCTGCAGGCTCCAGGAGATGGACTAACTCAGGGCTGGTAGCTATCCATGCACTCCCAGTGGAAGTTCCTGGGATTAGCTGCAGGAGTGCTCTGGGAGTGCTACTTTAGCCTGGGAACCAGGAAAGCTCGGCCGGGGAAAGCAAGCTTCTGGACAGCCCATAAAGTGCAGCAGCTTCTAGCTTGGCCTAGCTTTTGCTGTGTTTGTTCAACTCCTCAGTAAGCAAAAAAGGTAGCTACTGGCAGTCCTAAAAGTCGCTAAATGATGTCATCACCTAATTTGCATAATTTTCCATATGCATTTAAAAAAAATTACATTTACAGTTTAAGTGGGATCAACCAGCGGCGGCCTCACACATTCTTGATTAATTTGTAGTCTGGACACAAAGGGGTGACGATCTCCTGCTCTATCTGCAGCTGGGGGGTGCTGCTGCGCAAGGACTGGGCTGCCTGTGAGTACCTTGGGATGGTGGAGGGACCACGGCAGCACCTACTCCTCGTTGAGTATACATGACGCATGCTTTCAGTGACATCAGTGTCTCCAAAAGTCTAATAACACCACAAAAAAAGTGCTAGTTTTGTCGCTTGATTGCAAGTAAGCTTCTCGCTTGCTTCTCTATGATTTCTCTCTCGACCTTGCTTATCCTGTGTTTTCCATGTAGCCTTTACCAACTTGTCCTCAGCCTGCTAGTTTCTCATTTCAGCAAATTAGCTATACAGCCCCACCCCACAAGTGGTCAGGATTGGTTGGCACTGCTTCCACCAAATAGTCTATTTTGCACTTACAGACTGTTTGACCTCTCTGAGACTTTGGTTGGTGCTTTGAGGATTCAAAGTTATCTGAATTTGGATGTGATTTTTGTCCAGTCTGCTCTGATTTATTTTTTAGATTTAATCAGAGCAGTCTTGAAATGCTTTGATAGTGAATGCAATATAATACATATATTGTTAATGGATGTTTTCTCAGTCATAACTTCAGACTTTTTTGGGGATCTAACAAAAGAAACTAAAGAATGTAAATGAGCATTACTGGTAATTTGGCTGTATCAATAAACAGCATACTGAACACAGAAAAAAGGAGAGAAACAAATAGATAGTGTACACAAAGCAGAATGGAAATGCAAAGTAATGATGCCCACCCCCCCAAAATGTGCTAAAATGAAGTAAAAATTTGACAGCGCTGCATCTAATTCCCTGAATATGGTAAATAATGATGTAGTTAGTGTTTCCTTAAAAAAACAAGCAGCTTTGTAAATCCCTCGAAAAGCAAGAATAAATACTTCAAATAAGTAGGTGATACTTGTTCAAATCTTAAGAAGTTAATCAATTTAAGGATTGTTAGTAAGCTTAAACCACCAGCGGATCCTTTGGTAATTGAATGGATAATAAATTCAGATATTCTTCAAATGTTGTTTTTTTTGTGGTTGCTTTCATATTTTCGGTATGTCCTTGAGTCTCAAAGACCACATCTCAGCTGCCAGGCCTCTTTGTCTGCTTCTTGGCCCCACAAAACTTTTTCAGTTGTCCATGTAAACAACAGGTGATCCATTTGGCACATGGCCTTGCAACCCTTCACTTTTTGATACGGCTCAGTCTATCACTCATGATGGACAGGTACTGGGTAAGTTTCACCATGGCAATGATAATTGATCCGCCAATCAAAGTGCAGGTCGGCCACAGCAGGGAATGGAAGACAGCAACTTGACCATAAACCTGGGTTAGGATGGCACTGTGCATTCTATCTGTAGGGTCGATAAAACACTGAACAGTGTGCTGAGACCTGAGGCGCTCAGAAATGTTCTGAACCATGGCGTGTGTAGCAGCATAGTCCTTTCGACACTTTGGGATGTAGAAACACTAAAGAGGAGGACAGAAAAAAGAAAAAGTGAAAGTTTTTGTGTTTTTTTTTCCCGAGAATATTCAGTTTATATAGACCTTGTGGGTGTTGTAATAAGCACAGTATGGACATTATTAAGTTTTAAGTGTCCAACCTTACTTGGATTTAAGGCATTTTGACATTCGTGGTTATGAAAGTTCCTAAACACCTGCACATGACTTTATCAAGGCCTGATGTTACAGAATGATGAGAGTGCTATAATTAATTAAATCAAATACTTTTTCCCAAAGGGAAATAACATAGCCATAGACTATAAAGGAACATATATAAATATAATATGTAAATATTTCAGGAAATATTAAGAAGAATATAAAAAAAAAAACATAATCAAAAAATAATAAAATAGCATTTAAAAAAACACACACTGTAAACAAGTTCGACTTGGTGCCAAGAATGCGGACACAGCTCTTGCTTTGGTTATACAGGGACCGGATAGCTCATAAAAGCTCCGGTACCCCATACTCCCTCAGCACCCACCACAGAATCCCTCGGGGAAAGCCTTGTAAGCCTTATCCAAGTCTACAAAAGACATGTAGACTGGATGCTCAAACTCCCATCATCCTCTCAGTAACTCTGTAAGGGTAAAGATCTGGTCCACTGTTCCACGACCTCAGCGAAAGCCACACTGCTTCTCCTGAACCTGAGGTTTACCAATCGGCCGGAACTTCCTCTCCAACACCCTGGAGTAAACTTCCAGGGAGGCTGAGTAGTGCGATCCCCCTGTAGTTGGAACATACTCTCTTATTAAAAATGGCAACCACCATGGTGGTGATCTGTTGACAGCTCTGCTCCTTTCTTCAACCGAGTGTGCAAGACAAACGGCCACAGGTCTGATGACATGATTACAAAGTTGATCATCGATCTTTGGCCTTAGGTGGCCTGGTACCAAATACACTTATGAACCACCTTATGCTCAAACATGGTGTTTGTGATGGACAAACCATGGCTTGCACAGAAGTCCAAAAACAAGACACCACTTGGATTCAGATCAGGGAAGCCAACATGGGCATTGAAGTCTGCCAGAAGAACAATGGTATCCCCAGGTGACACCCTCTCCAGGACGCCACCCAGAGACTCCAAGAAGGCCGGGTCATCTGTACTGCTGTTTGGTGCATAGGCACAAACAACAGTCAGAACCTTCCTTCCTGCGACTTGCAGCCGCAATAAGACGACCCTCTCACTCACCGGGGAGAACTCTAACATGGTGGCGCCCAACCGGGGGCTTATGAGTATCCTCACACCCGCCTGACGCCTCTCTCCATGGGAAACTCCAGAGTACGAGAGAGTCCGGCCGTTCTCCAGGCGTTTGGTTCCAGACCCAACGCTGTCTGTGGAGGTAAGCCCAACTATATCTCATTGGTACCGCTCCACCTCACACACCAGCTCAGGCTCTTTCCCCACCAGCGAGGTGACATTCCATGTCCCTAGAGCCAGGGAGATGCCCTGGTGTCCAGTCTCCGGGTAGCCAATTTCCTCTGGTGCCACTCCATGGAGTTTTTTCGAATTACTCTTCGTCTGAGACCAATTTGCCATGGGAGACCCTACAAGGGGCTAATGCCCTCGACAACACAGCTCTCAAGATCATGGGAATACCCCTCCACCACGTTATGGTGACGATTATACGGAGGGATGTGAATTCCTTCTATGTACAAATTTTACATAAAAAGAGACATGTTTTAGATGTTTGCAGCTTACATGTAATACCCATTATTGGAACATTTTCAATAATAACAGTAATATACAACTGTATGAAACACTGGATCTGGTAAATTGCCCAAAACCAGAAAAATAGATATTTGTCACTCCAATCAAACCAAAGTTAAAATAAACTAAAGGAAGTAAAATCATTTGTGGTTAAGTACTTCAGAGTTGCTCTCCTGCGTGTCCTCGTTGTGCAGCAGTCGCACCACTTTTCCTGATGAGTTGAGGCTGACATAGACCTGGAGACATGGGTAACGGGATTTCTTCCAACACTCTGCTCCACAGCTGTATGAACAGTGTACATCCCAGATTATGGTGGCATTCACAATCGTGCAGGTATCCTCAAGAGTCCACATACTGTGCAGAAAGATAGCAATTTCCACTTGATGTGAGGATAGCTTTTTGTTATAGACTACTTTTTCAAGGTTATCTGCTTACAATTTTTGCATTTTACATTAAAATGTTGCAAGCGCGTGTGAGTGGTTATTACCTGTCAGAGTACGAGCGTAGTATGGTGATGCCCAGGACAAAATACATCATTACAGAGAGGATGACCATGCTGACACCCAGTAGGATGGCTCTATCCTCTCCCGCTCTCAGAGCTGTCACTGTCTTCCTTCGGTCCAGGACCTCATAGTCTCGGATCCTCTGATAAATGGATCTGAAAAAGGTCAACATGGAAGCTGCATCTTAGATTCTCCACAAAATGTTTTTTGGGGCCAAAATTATCAACACCGACAAAAATCGTTGGAATCAAATAACATTTTATCACATTAATGGCAAATCGATAACAGAAGCTAAACAAGATTAAATCTTACATGCGGTCACTTCTTCCATCCGTGGCTTTACTTCCAGCCCACAGAAACATTGCCTCAGAGGAATGAAGATAAAGTAGTATGCAGTTGCGGACAGAAGAGTTGCCCCACCTGCAAAAGATATAAAAAAAACACCTTTGAAGTGCCTTGAGATGCCATCTGTTGTAATTTGGCACTTTATCAATAAAATTGGATTGAATTGAATTCCAAAATCACAGATAACATGGGTGTGAATCATTATTTGGTGTGAATTTATTCTCCTAAACATGATAGCAAAGTCTGTCCTGACAGATTAACAAGATATTCAAAAATGTTTGACTATGATAAGAGTTTAAAATAAAATTACTCTGAAAACAGCCCCAAATCAGAAGGATTAAATGACAGAAGTTGATGACTTCGAATATTGGTCAAATGTTCATGTGAATCTTCTTTTCAAATCTGGACAATCTGATTTCAAGTATTTCTTTCTTTTTCGTGCAATAAGTTCCAAAGTCAAAATAAGTAGCTGAAATTGATAAAGGATAGAATAGAATAAATAATACTTTATTCATCCCTCATTGGGTGAAATTCAAAAATTGATGATTCACGATGATGCACCTGGTTACCAATTTCTCTAAATAATGCTTGACAATCCATGTGGTATTTTATAGCAGGCTCCAAAAACAACATTTTGATATGATAAAATACTGATTCTACCATAAATAACTAAACTCATTCTTAGCAGCTGAATTCCTGACTGGGTTTTATATTTTTCAGACCTCGTCTCAAACACCAGCACCGAATATATCAGCTGATGAACAGACTGCAGGTAACATCAAGAGGGGAAAGCCGCCCCAGTTGGTGTTTCGGATATTCTGCATGTTCATATGTCAACACAGAGCTGACCCACCATACCTCACTCTTTTTTACAACCTAAGCTTAACAAGTCTCTTTCATCAGTCATCACTAGGAGTTCTGTCTTCACCCTGAAAGGTTACCCAGTTGTGTATTCTGTGTTGTGCTGTGATATGCAGCTTTAAAGCTGCAACGTTTTTAGATGGTAAATTAGATAAAAAAGACAACTTCACTGATCAAGAGTTCCTTTCACCTGGAAATGTGTGGAGGAATTTACACCTTTTAAATACTTCATATCTTAGACTTAAACTTTCTTTTATTGTCATTGCACAAAAAACACAAGTGAGTTTTGACAACGAAATGTCGTTCCTCGACTACCGGTCAACGTCGCTAGATATCCAAGCTATACAGACTGTACAATATAAAACGGTGTGGAAGTGCTGTGTGCCAGCACTCAGAATAAAGAATATAAAAAATATATAGAAATAAATAAAATGCACTTAGTGCAAAAGTGTTACTAAAATATTGCACTCAGCCTAAGGGAAATTGCACAGACAGAAGTGTGTAAAGTAAAGTGCGAGTAATTGTCCATGTCAATTGGGGGGGACGGGTTGTTGTTATGTGGGGGAGATGGATGGATGTGCGTTGAGCAGTCTTATGGCCAGGGGGAAGATGCCGTTATCGAGCTGTGCTTTAGATTTTTATATATTCATTCTGGAGCTTCTTCTTTCATGTCTATTTGACAAATGAGTTAAATTTATGGAGGCAGTACGGATACAGCTGATTATTTTTTTCAGAATTACGTCTGTATTCTAACCAAATCTTTGACAGAATTGCAACAAATGTCTGTTGGAAAATTGGCTACATTGAGTGGTGAGAAAAGCAGTTCTTCAGTTTTGGCTGCATTTCAGTCTGAAAAGGCCATTTAAAGTGTCTCAATTACTGGAAGCAACTGTCTACACTCAGCTAATTTGATAATGATTTTATATTTACGACAAGAGTAACTTACAAATGAAACGATAAAGTTCAAAGGACACTTTGATCCTGCAAACGCTCAGCCATTTACAGCGACTCAGTGTATGTGTTCTATGGCATAGTTTTACTTGTATGTTAGGTTGAATTGTTCATGAAAGAGGAGGCAACAAAAAACAATCTTGCTTGAGGGATGGTATAGAGTTTAGTATAAATTATATCACACACACATATACAGCAACCTGCTACATTACAGGCTGCAGGTCCTTAACAACTTATGCACTACAGAACTTTGGACTTGGAGTGATATCAGAACTCCTCACAAGAACATTGAGTTTTGCTGGTATAGTATTTGAAATACATAAGAGTTTGTCAACACAGTATCTTTCTGTAAAAAAGAAGACACTTCCTAAATGCACGATTGTGTTACATGAATGCTGGTTCTATGGTTAGCATTTATCCAGTGAATTCTGAATGGCAGACTCACTCAGAAAGGATGGTGGACACTGGTGGATTGGTAAATTGGACATATTTTGTTGGATTTAAGAATGTGTTGCTTCTGTTTGTGCTTATATCAAAGCATAAAAACCTTTTTTGACTTTCTTCAACCTTGCTGCCTGGCAATAAAGTTGATAATGGTTTCTTTATGCAAAACCTATAATTACATGCAGCTATAATGTTTTCAATTTTTCCCATTCTGTAAAATGTGCAGGTGACATTAGACATAAACCAAGAGGTGTGAATTCATCCAGTGCAAGGATAGCCTTTTGTGCGCGAGCTTGCTCCTTTGGTTTTTAGCTAACTCTGCCTCTGGGGAATCATGTTGAGTGTGACAGCCTTCCATGCAGTCCACAACCTTTTTAATGTGGAAAAACATGCAACCTAAAATAAGTGTGGTGCTGACACTCTGAGAGAAGACTCATGCACACACACACACACACACACACGCACACAGAGTACATGTTGGTTTGATGAATGTATGAGTGTGTTGACTACATGCCTACAAAGACATGTCTTGGATGGTCTAAAGATGGTTATCTTTTGAACGAATGGAAAAAACTCCAATGACACATTCATGAGGTGGCATGTGGACATGCTGTCCACAGCTCATTGCTGTGATTCCTTTACAGTTAAAGATCAAATGGAAACCCCACTGTGTCATTAAAGCTGATGTTGTGAAGATCAATGAAACTAACTGCAACCAGGAAGGAAAGTAACCTAATGCTAAATACAGTGTTGTCTTGTGAAGTTATACTCCTGTATGAATATATAATTGAATGAATCATTGAACACAAGTATGTTAAGCTGTAAGTAACCAATTTCATAGAGCTAAGTTAAAACGAATATTTTCTTAGACACGGTAAAACTTGTTTCCAGTGTTAACCAGGCTCAGAACTTTTCCTTATTTAAACCTTGCTCGAATATTCAACTTTCAAATATTCTAGCTTTCAAACTCAGAACTTTTTTATAGAGAATGACTCAATTTTACTGACATAATCTTTAAAATAACTCGGCCGAAATAGTCAAGTTGCTAAGAGATTCTCTTTATGCATATCAGGTTGCTGCCATCCCGAGTTCAAGTGATTTATTTATGTTGCGCCAAATGTCATATCAAGGCACTTGAAACATTTGAAGTTAACAGATTTTAAAAACAAAGTCTTATTTGAAACATTAGATACGTTTCTGGGTGGTTTCGTGGCGTTTCGGACTTTCACATACTGAAAAACAGAGATCTGCTGCAGATCTTAGTAAAGAAGTTAGGAAGTGTTGCTTCTCCTGGCCCAGTGTATAATGCATGTGTGTGTGTGTGTGTGTTTGTTAGGTAGCCAAGTCAATTGAAACAGAAAAAAGCTGCTAGGGCACTAAAGTGACACGTAAACTGTTCCATACTTGGAACTGTGAAAATTAAAAGACAACAGTCTTTGTGCTGTGCTGCATTTTGGTAGAGGGGAACCTCAGAGAAGGGAAAGAACCTTAGGTCTGTTCTAAGAGAGAGATTCTGTAAGGGAGTTTGGAGGAGTCAGGGAGAAAACCTGCGTCTTCAAATGACAGGACCGAGGACAGGAGAAGATTGAATGATGATGAAAAAGGATTGAAACAACAGAGTCTGCCTCAATTATTAGTCTTGAAAATGTTTCTGTTTATTGGGAAAAATATTCTGAAAAATATTCTGAAAAAACGATATAGCTATAGTTGGGTTATGCTCCTTATTTGAGCAAGGGCAATTATCCAAGTATATGTGGCGGTGAGTAAATGGAATCATTGGCCCAAAGCGTGTCATACCCCGGTACGATAGGTGGCGCTGTACCCATTTCAACTGTTGCTAATAGAGCCACTTCCTGTTGACGTCTTCACCACCAACAACAACAACAAACTCAGGCATTGGAGAAAGATGGCGAATGAAGAGCAAGATGAAGCTACGTCCCTCTACATTTGGTCTGTGATGAGCTGCTTGTTGCACAAACGCGATGCACAACGGAGCATTCTCCATCGCGTTGTTTGTTTCTTTCTGACGGCGACAACAACAGTAATATCGTCTCCCTTGACTTCCGGGTCACGACCCCGGGAAGAAAATCTCGAGCATGTGCAGAACACAAAGTCTAATTCACCACGTGCTTCAGCGTCTACAAGCAGGTTTAGTGTGACTTTCAACCCAGTTATCTCGGGGTCTTAATCCGACTGCGAGTAACCCGATCAAGTCCAATTTTTAGTCAAATTAAGGTGTATACATGAACTTAATAACTCAGTCTTATTGTAATTTAGCCATTAATTTGATTATTTCAGTGCCATGTAACCTCACTGACTTATTCACTTCAACTATGTCCATCTTGTTTTTGCCACACAATCGATATCCAAGCGCCAAGTGTCAGCTTTATTATGAAGGTGTTAAGTTTTAAGAACTGTGGTTAGAATTTAATTCTTTTAAAGCTGCAGTCGGCAAGTTTTCAAAATTGCGAGTCTAAAGTCGGAAAATTCGAACTGATACAACTCTCAGGTCCCTCCCCCAACCTCTAACAAGCTCCGAATCGCCCCCCAAACCCCTCCCCCTCTGTGGACGAGGTTGTGCACGTGAGTTCACACCAGTGTGAGCGCACACAAGCTGGGGCAGACTCACGCTTAGCAGCGTGTGCTCAAGCTGTGATTGACAGGTAGGATTCCTCCACCCTAACTTGATTGGTTAAAAACAGCCGGGAGCGCTCGGTTTTTGCAAGCATGATTGCAGGCTTCAGAGGGAGCTACAGATTTCGTTATTTTTCCTAAACAGCCTATTTAATATTCTACTTCCAGAATAACCATGACAGTTCAAGTTAATATGACTAAAAAAAAGTTGCCGACTGCCGCTTTAACATATGGTGTTCAGAGTTCATTGAGAGCTTTCACTGTCATTGAAACTGGCTTTCCTGGCAGTATGAGCAGAAGTTAAGTAATTAGCCAAATAAAAGATCATAAACAAGCTAGAAAAGAGCAAACATCCGGAGTGGTCTCCTGTCAATGACCAAGATAAAACATTATGACAAAAGTCTCAGAAGATTCCCCACAGGATGCAGTGTTCTGGTAAGCCACAAAGGCATGCATCAATTATTATTATTTTTTTTTAAACTAATTGAGTTCTGGACTGAAGTTTTGTGATTTGAGAATACAAAAATGAAGCTCTATCATGATCCAAGGCCCCTTAACTCATATATTGCTATATTTGAATTGCAAAACGGACCGCTACAGGAAATCTTTCCTGCCCACAGCCATCAGCATCTATAATAACTCCTTGATTTAATTGAGTTACATCAACATTTAATTTCCCTCTGGGATAAATAAAGTATTTTTGAATTGAATTGAATTTGAATATCAAACATATGGGAGTTTCTCCTGTGGTTTTGGCATATGTAGCTGTCAGTGGAACAGTCACTCTGGCATTTTTAAATGAATTTACTGCTCACTGAGGCAGTGGTATGCAGAAGAGTTCTGCATGCTCACATTCAGCCTAATGCATCAACACTCACTGTATGACATGACAGTCAGCAGGACAATGTTCCTAAACATATGGCCGCCACAGCCAAAAGTTTTGTAGGGTGAAGAGGTGGAATATCATGAATGGCAGAGTAAGTCAGCTGATCCAAATTCAACTGAGCTGCATTCCACCCTCTTATGTTCAGCCAGGCCAAAGGCAAAGAGATAATAAAGGCAAGATATGGATGTTGCTGCACTGCAAGCGGGCAGAGCTTCACTATGGAGGATACCAAACATCTACTGAAGTCTGTTGGTCCAATACTTTAAGAGGCCCACACACACGCTCACACTCACTCCTAGACCAATTAACCTAACATGCATGTTTTTGAACTCCCGGCTGGGGCCTTTCTTTGTGGAGTTTGCAAAATTGTCCTTAGGAGTGAGTGTGAGCGTGTGTGTGATTGTTTGTCTCGTTTGTCTCTGTGTGGCCCTGGACAGGCCCTGGACTGTTGGCCTGTCCAGGGTGCACCCCGCCTCTCGCCCGACGACCGCTGGGATAGGCTCCAGCCCCCCCGTGACCCGACTGACGGATTAGGCGGGTATAGAAAATGGATGGATGCAAGTTTTTGGACAGTACCTGGAGAGAACCCACGCATACACGGGGAGAACATGCAAACTCCACACAGAAAGGCCCCAGCTGGGAGTTGAACCTAGAACCCTCTTGCTGTGAGGTGACAGTGCTAACCACCACACCACCGTGCACTTTAAGAGGCCTTGGGATGCAAAGAATTTCCCACCGAATATCAGATATGATGTTTTGTTTGACTAATGCAATATTTTTGCCATTTTATAGTTGTATATTTGATTTCAGATTGAATGTTTGAAATCACAGAGGATAATTAACCTTGTCTCGAGCTGACACTTTGCGGTAAGACGTATTGCTTCCCTTCCTGTTACTTTGTTAGTGTACTGTGGAATTTTGCTCCTCTTGGACTACTGATAATCACTTTATTTCTCCCTATAACAATATGCTGTGTAGACCGTGCAGACCGAAGTGCAGACCGAGCAGTCCCCTGCTTTCGAGCAGCAAACACCGTAACAGGTGCGGCTGTCGGCAGGCGGCAGCACGTAGTGATACGAAGGGAGAGAAAATAGCACCAAGCGATTGAGAGGTCTGACTTTTTCCTGGAGAACGATTTTGAGACGCAAATGTCTTACTCTTTTGAACTCATATTGTTTTGAGAAGCAAAACGCTTTATTTTTGTGGCTCCAGCCAACTAGCCGGACTACTTTCGTCAACGCCCGAACTCAGCTGGAACTCGGCACACAGGACGCAGCAGGGGGTAAGAAAATGTTCATAAATGATATTGCTAGTATGGGATGTCATACAGCTTCATGTGAAAAGAGCCGAACTATCCCTTTAACTCTCAGCAGTGATGATTTCATGAGATTGCTTCCTGTCTCTCTCCAACTGTCCTAACATTAAAGGCATAAAAAGCCCAAAAAATACTTAAAAAAAAAATACCTACTCTTGATTCAGAAGTGTTAGTTAATTATAGACCTATATCCAATTACCCTTTTTTTTCTATGGTTCTTGAAAAAATTGTTGCAGCTCAACTTTGTGATCATTTCCACAGCAATAATCTGTTTGAAGAGTTTCAGTCAGGATTCAGAGTGCATCATAGCACAGAAACAGCACTGCTGAAAGTTACCAATGATCTCCTCTTAGCCTCTGATAGCGGACTTGTGTCTGTGCTTGTCCTGTTGGATCTCAGTGCTGCATTTGATACGGTCGATCACAGTATCTTATTACAGAGACTTGAACATGTTATTGGGATTAAAGGAACTGCATTAGGCTGGTTTAAGTCATATTTATCTGAAAGATTTCAGTTTGTTCTTGTAAATGAAGAATCTTCCTCACACACCAGAGTAAGTCATGGGGTTCCTCAGGGTTCTGTGCTTGGACCCATTCTTTTCACTTTATGCATGCTTCCATTAGGTAACATTATTAGACAGCATAGCATAAATTTCCATTGCTATGCTGATGATACTCAGCTGTACTTATCTATAAAACCAGATGAACCCAATAGGTTGGTCAGACTACAAGCATGTCTTAACCCATTGAGGCCGGGAAAGCATTGCCGCATTTCTACTTTTAAAGCCGGGGGCGCTGTTGCGTTATTCTACCTTTAAGGCCGGGAAAGCGTACACGTCTTTTTTCATGTATAAGGTTGTTTTGCACCAATTATTGACCTCTGCGCCAATTAAATGCATTATAATAGACACGTGAGAGTGTCGTCATGTTCCTCGTGTCATTGTTTTGAAGTTAAGTTACATCGGAAAAAAAAAAAAAGTTAAGTTTCATCGAACGGAGGACTTTCAGTGGGAAGACATTTCAGACGGTAGCGATTGTGAGGAGTTTCTTGGCTTTGATGATGCTGAAGAACGTGCTGACCCAATTGATGAAGATTTATGGCTAGCACATATGTTTGAAGATGATTTTGAAGGGTTTGAATGTGAGTGGAAGACTGACAATTACCACCGTAATCGACGGAGAGATTTCAACCGCACACCAGGGGTGAAAGTAGGTTTACCTGCAGATGCCACACCATTGCAGGCATTTTAATCATATTTTTAGTGAGGAGCTTTGGGCGCATCTCGTTTCCGAGACGAATAGATACAGTGACCAGGTACTTCAGACTCCAGCTCGAGCAAAGATGGCAAGGTGGTCACACGTAACTGTGCCGGAGATGAAAACGTTTATTGGAATGTGTATGGGCATGGGGCTCCTTGTGCTGCCAGTACGAAGAGATTACTGGCGATAAAATTAATAGATAAATAAATAATTAAAATATAAAATTACATTTTATTTTATTACTGTTCTCTAATTGAAAATAGCGCTGTTCCTGCACTTGACTTTTTATTTTATTTCTGTTTTGTTTATTGAAAATAGTGCTGTTCCTGCACTTTACTTTTTACATTTTCTATTTTCGTGAAGGTGTATCTAAATAAACTCAATTTCCAAAGAAAGCCACAGGTGTTAGCTCTCAAATACTTTTTGAATTTTGTTTCTATCTGCTACAGAGGCTGAGAAATCAATCATTTAGTGGGTGTTGACACAATTGCTGAATTTCCAGAAAAACTTCAGGTTTTAGGGGGTCTTTCTGAAATCGCCCATAGGTTTTACAGGCATTCTTTTCCAGGCGTCTCAGGCCTAAATGGGTTAAAGACATAAAGACCTGGATGACTCAGAACTTTCTGCTTCCAAACTCAGACAAACTGAAGTTGTTATCTTTGGACCTGAGCGCTTCAGGGAGAAATTATCTATCTACATAGTTACTCCAGATGGTATTTCCTTGGCTTCTAGTCCTACAGTGAGGAACCTTGCAGAATTGAATTTGACTCGCATATAAAACAGGTTTCTAGGACTGCCTTCATTCACCTTCGTAATATTGTTCAAATCAGGAACATCCTGTCTCAGAGTGATGCAGAAAAGCTGCTCCATGCATTTGTTACTTCAAGATTGGACTGCTGTAATTCTTTATTATTGGGCTGTCCCACATATTCTCTGAAAAGCCTCCAGCCGATCCTAAATGCTGCAGCCAGAGTTCTGATGAGAACTAACAGCAGAGATCATATTTCTCCAGTTTTAGCTTCTCTTTGCTCCCAAACTGCAGGTTTACTTAAGGTTCCCAGAGTTTCTAAAAGTAGAATGGGAGGCAGAGCCTTCAGTTATCAGGCCCCTCTCTTGTGGAATAAGCTGCCAGTAAATGTCCGGGAAGCAGACACCCTTTCCACTTTTAAGACCAGGCTTAAAACTTTCCTTTTTGATAAAGCTTATAGTTAGGGATGGCTCAGGTGATCCTGAAACATCCCATAGTTAAGCTGCTATAGGCCCAGACTGCTGGGGGGCCTCATCTGTCACACCTTTCCTCACTTTACTCTCTTTTTCCCCCGTTTAATTTCTCAAATGACATTACATACATGTAATTTGGCACTTTATAAATAAACTGAATTGAAGAGAAAGAGCTTGCAACTATCCAAAATAAGTCTGGAGAGTAAATCAGTGGGTGTTTGACATTCAAAAAAATGCAAATAAACAGATCAACATCTTGAAGAAACTATTACCAGGCTACTAACACAGAGGCACTCAGCATGACAGCACTAAATATTGACTGAAAGCATACTTCCTGGCATATACATACACACAGAACCACAAAGTTTGTTCCATAAAATTAACAGGGCCATGCATGACCACTTGATGGGTGCCTGAGTCAATATTTACATATCCTGTATGTAGAAGCTGGTTGGCTGGTTCATGTGAACACTGTTTCAGAGCAGCCTTTTGACACAGCAGAGCTCTTAGCTGCAGCTTAGCAATAATTCAAGCTGACTGAAATCTACACCGCTGATAAGACAGTCGATGGTGGGAAATGTTAACACAAGTGGCAAGCAGTCACACTTTATAATTGAAATGTAAACCCTCTCTCCAACCAGGCTGATGTTTGAGGTGCCCCATTTTGTTCCCATTTGAACACTGATGCAAAACATTCTCAAAATGACGTGAAACACCTAATGCAATAAGGTGTGGCAACACTTTCTTGGCTTTATGGTGTAAAAATTGCAAAATACAGCATTCACTTGAACAACTAGTACATGTTTAAGGCTTGTAACGGTTTGGGCCATAGCTTGGATCAAAGAATCAGGATATTTCTTTATAGATAAGCTCCATAGAAAATTGCAAATAATTGCAAATCAATTTTTAAGTGCTAATTTGTGGGCCTAAGATTTAATTTAGAATGAAAGCTGTACTCAGGACCAGATAACTGATTTTGCATTGCTTATGATTAATATTTTTCACTGCCACTGATCCCAGCTCTCTGGGATGTGCGCTGGTTTGTATGCAAGTGTGAGGTCAGTACATTCAACAACCAAAGACACAAAGAACTATTAGATAGCAGTATATGTGTCCCAAGTTATACAACTTTAAGAGTGAATTCTATAATTGCTGTTACTTTCACTTTATATAAACTAAACAGAATAATCAACCATGGCTCTATTTAATCATAAATGGATATAAAACAAAACTGAGATTTTATAGATATCTCTTGCATTTTGTAAGCCAAATGAGAGCAGTGATGATGGAACAAAACTCACCTTAATTCTGATAGTGGTGTCGGATAAAGATCAACTGTTAGACTGCCATACTATTTGTCCCCTGACATGGCACCCTGCGCTTAAAAACACCCCCACCCATGGGCATGTTACTTAGCTTTACAAAATGATCGCTGCCCTTTAATGCACTTAGTGAAAGTGATTGCTGTTAAAGACAAAAGCTCTGCAGTCCTCCGTTTTCCTGGTAAACACAGAAGAAACTTGTGTTGACAGTTTCAATAAGTTCATAAGATAATCTGCCAGTGGATTCTTCCTAGCAGAAAAATGAGAGAAAACAAGAAATTTTCAATAATGATCCATCATCTCCCAATTTCTAACCAACACGTCTTTGTGACTGGGGTGAACCAAGCCTTGTGGCTCTGCTTTGACTGCTGGTCTGTCTGAAGTATCAGGTGTCTTTAACTGAGTTTACGTCAGCCTCATCCGTGTCTGTTAATGGTGATGTGGGAGGCGACTGGGTTGTGGAGGGTTGGGCTGTAGTTGAAGGTGAAGAGGAGGATTATATAAATTGAGCAAATACATTCTGCAGCTTTCTCAGCTCCAAAAGTCAGATGGTAAGATTTCCCTGCTAAAAAGAAGTAAGAAGTATATTTCACCTGAAACAGAGGTCGGCTACAGAACCAGCATTTTTTAAACTGACTTCTCTCCTCTGGATTAATAGGACAACTACAGTGTGGTTTAACATATAGAAAACATAGTAGTTATGGCATACAAGTTAGGAACAAGTCATTAAGTCTGATGGCATTAATACACATCCCAACAAGTCCCACAAAATTACCAAAGTGAGCATTTGTTTGATTAAATAAATTAGATTAAATAATGAATGAAAAATACTATATTTATATTATTTATACTATATACAGGCCCGCCGATAGGGGAGGACAAACGGGCCCAGGAATGGGGGGGGCCCAAAAAAAAAAAAAAAAAGGAATATGCGCATTAGTCCGCAAATATGTCCAAATGTTTCAGGCACGCACGCCAATCAGGCTGAATTGATTTGAGAATCAGTCAGCTGAATGACAGCCAGTGTAACGCGGCTCTGGTTAAACCTTATAAGCTGAATTAGTTATTGGACACAAAGTACAAGCTGTGCAAGACAGATGTCTCCCTGTGGATCTATAATCATTAGGACATGACATTTCATCTAATAATAATAATAATGCATTTTATTTACAGGCGCCTTTCATGGCACTCAAGGTCACATTACAAAAACAACAGCCAAAATAATTAAAATCACTAAGAGCAAAGACAGTCAGAGGGAGTAGACCTGTTTAAAAAGGTGGGTTTTGAGATGGGATTTGAAAGTGGAGAATGAGTCAATGTTCCTGATGCTGGGGGAGGGAGTTCCAGAGACGGGGGGGAGCGGCTAAAGGCTCTGGCCGTCATGGTGGTCAAACGGGCAAGAAGGCCAATGAGGCTGATAGAAGAGGTTGACCTAAGTGTCCGGGAAGGGGTGCTGATATGGAGGAGGTCAGAGAGGTATGAGGGAAAAAGGTTATGGATGGTCTTGAAGGTGTGGAGCAGAATTTTAAAGACCAGGCAGAATTTGACCGGAAGCCAGTGAAGCTGTTGGAGAACAGGTGTAATGTGATTGATGGATGGAATCCTGATGATGATGCGGGAGAGGCAGAGTTCTGGATCAATTGGAGCTTATGGATTGGCTCGTGGGGGAGACCAAACTTGTGGGTGAGACCAAAACCAGAGTGTGTACCAGGATGGCAGTGGAGTTGGGAGTAAGGGATGGACGGAGAAGGTTGATGTTGCGTAGATGGTAATAGGCTGACCGGGTAATGTTATTGATGTGGGTATGAAATGAGGGAGTACTGTCAAGAGACAACACCCAGACTCTTAAAGAATAAGACCGTTTTTTTTTACATTGGGCCCTTGATTTCACATTATAACATGATGTTCTACTCACTCCTGCTTGTTGTTGAACATTTGGAGCTGTTCCGAAGATATTCGAGAGGCGTCTGGCTGCTCTCTTGAGATATTCGGCCATGAAACGGTTTCCTATGGGCAAGCTTATACAGGCACAAACTATGCTGTTTATAATTTATTAATTACTCTACACTAGCACTGATAACGTGGAGGTGCGTCACTTACTTAAAAAAATCCGGGTTACTTATTTTGAATTTTAGCCGAATGAATAAATAGGCAGCAGGTCTGTGGGCTGTCTGTGGTAATAGCACCACAGGACGTCAGTAACACCCACTTTACGACAAAACAATCTAAATTACAGAAACCCGGATTTTTTTAAGTAAGGGTTACGAAAATGGTAACGGTACGGTACGGATCGGTATGCTTTCGTGGTAGTGGAAACACTGAAATAAGCGAACCGTTCCGACCCGACCCGTACCGGACTGCATAGTGGAAACACGCCTTAAGAGAGGATTTAGAACCAATGAAGAGAACCTCTGTTTTATCACTGTTGAGTGTCAGAAAATTAGAAGAGAACCAGGTTTTGATTTCTTGTAAGCAGTCACAGAGGGAGGAGGGTGGGAAAGTGGAGCTGGGTTTGGTAGAAAGGTAGAGCTGGGTGGCGTCCACGTAACAATGGAAGTGGATGTTGAATTTGCGGGAAAATCTTACCAAGGGGAAGGAGATAGATGATGAACAGGATAGGGTCGAGTACCGAGCCTTGGGGAACACCAGAGGAGAGGAGAGATGGTAGGGATTTGAAGGTTTTCAACTGGATGAACTGAGTGCGGCCAGAGGGATAAGATTTAAACCAGTCCAGGGGTGTGTTGGAAATGCCAATAGATGCTAATCTGTCAAGAAGGGTGGTATGGGAGATGGTGTCAAAGGCCGCACTCAGGTCGAGGAGGATGAGGATGGATAATAGTCCGGAGACAGGTGCCATCAGGAGGTCATTAGTGATTTTGAGGAGGGCTGTTTCTGTGCTGTGACATGGGCAGAATCCAGACTAGAACTGTTCGTAAAGGTTATTGTTATGAAGATGTGCGTGTACCTGTGAAGCCACTGCTTTTTCCAGAATCTTGGGAGAAATGGTAGGTTAGAGATTGGTCGTAGGTTGTTGAAGTCACTGGGGTCTGAACAAGGTTTCTTGAGTATAGGTGTAACAGCGGCAGATTTAAGAGTGGATGGTACAGAACCAGAGGTGAGAGAGGAGTGAATCATGGCAGTTATCAGGGGTAACAAGGAGGGGAGACAGGCCGTGACTAAGGGAGAAGGCAGGGGGTCAAGCTGACAGGTAGATGGTTTAGATTTCTGGATGAGGTCCGAGATGTCAGCAGCAGAGGGTAGTTCTCTCAAGCTAGAGACGCTTGAGAGAAGGGGGCATGGAAAACTGGAGGGGATAGAATGCAGAGGGTCTGCGGGGTCAGTTGCTGGTGAATCCTGAGTATTTTATCATAGAAGAATGACATTAGGGAATTGCAGTGATCTATGGAGTAGAAATGTGGAGGAAGTGAGGTCGGAGGGCGCTGTGTGTTGTTGAGCACTGAGTACAGGGCTCAAGTGTTTCCATCACCAGCCCTGATTAGACCTGCATAATATTGTGATTTAACTGAGGAGAGTGTGTCTTTGTAGAGAAGGATGTGGGTATGATACAATTGTTTGTGAACAGAGTCCGGTTTTTTTTGAAGAGCGCTAGATGGAATGCAGGGGCTCTAGTTGACAACAGGAGCAAGTGAATTCAACAGGAATGGAGGCCATTGTTGTAGTGGGTAACCAGTTGATCAGGAGTGGACGAGTAACTGAGACTGGGGAGGCTGTTAATGCCTGTGGTGAGAGCTGCTAAATTATTATTTTTGATGTTGCGAAAAGAAATGAGCCGTGATTGTTTGACTTTCTAAAGTGTTAAGCTGGCATTGAATGATATTTACATGTGATCAGACTTTAACATGAGTATTGACGCTTTCTGTAACTACTGGCTGCACAAAAATATAATAGATATTCTAAATAACCTCCTCTATTGCAAGGGAACTCAATGGTTTCTGCATGTCCTGATATTTTACTGCATGCACAGCTATTTCTAACTGTTCTTGTAGCTGTTGACAAGGTCATATTCAGCATGGTTGTGAAAACCACAAGATGATTGTTCTGTGATGTTGTCAAACAGTCTGTTGCATGCACATACTCTCACATACCTCCAAATTCCACACGCTACCCCCTAATGCATCCTTAGACGCCTGCACAGCCACATACCACCTTAACACACGCATTCCCTCACATACTTGTGCAGCTTCATCTTGAGCAGATCATGAGCAGAGCCACTCAGATCTTTCTAACACGTTAACCACACTGCATGCTTGGAAGGCAGGACCGTCAGGTGGCACGGTGTTGGCATAGTTGCTGCTGCTCTCTGTGACAAGGTTGGGCTCACAGACATACAGGCGTGCCTTTACAACAAGTCACAAACACTTAGTTTACCCTGACCCTACTGTTTGCCTATCCTTTACCTAACGTACCCCTAAAATATCATGATTTATGCTTTAAGGACTTTGATGACATTTCTATTTTTGTGAAAAACACGTAACAAAACATAACTGACTCACATAGACACGCAGTTAGGGTGCGTCTGAGCAGTGATGTCATGTTTCTGTTTCTGGAAGGTTATTTGGATGGCATTTGTTTTGTGTGTGTAGTGTGCAGTTGTATCCTTCTGACTGCTGACCACACAGTAAGAGTCTGATGCAGCTGCTGGGCTTTGTCTAGAATAAAAGTGCTGTAGTGCAGCTTATAAAATGAAGATAAAGATGCACGCACAGTGGTGAAGTGGTTAGCAGCGTCACCTCACAACAAAAGGGTTTCTTGTTCAAATCCCAGCTGTGGAGTTTGTATGTTCTCCCCCTGTATGTGTGGGTTCTCTCTGTTCCATTCAAAAACATGCATGTTAGGTTAATAGCTGCCTCCAATTTGAGTGTGAGCGTGCATGGTTCTTTGTCTCTGTGTGACCCTTTGAGGGTGTATCCTTCCTCTCGTCCAATGACAGCTGGGATAGGCTTGGCCCTAGTTTTTAAACGTGTAAATTTTTCCATTAATATGAAAATATGTCAGTTCGAAAAGTCAGATAATTGTGCTGTGTGTATTCATTTGAATAATTTATACATTTAATTTCATGAGGTTTGTCAGGCATTTTCCTTCTTGATAACCAAAGACTGGTCAAGGCTTTTAACTGCACAGTCAAGCGATGGTCCTGCAGTTACTACAGTACCCAAACACATTGCATTCTACATTTGGTAAAGGTCATGATTACCAACCAAGTGTGGCTGGGAAGTATTTTGCCTTTTTCACACTAGAAAAAAAAACTGCAAACACCTGTTAACATCTGGCCCTTGATTGTTTAATCAGCATTTAGACCCACGCCGAATGACTCTGCAATAGACAGGTTTTACTCGGCTCCAGCTGGGCTTATCTTCAATGGGATCACAAGATCTGGTTGCACATGCCATTGTTCGTGTAAGATCTATTTTATTCTCAAGGCTTTTCACGTATGCCTTTTCAAGCTGGGACTGATGCTCCTTTCTTACATTGTGTCATGTGTGAAAGTGTCTTTATACACATTATTGAGAAAATTATGATTCTATTGTATCACACGTATTGATTTTGTAGTATAGAATGTCAGTGAGTACTAATGGAAGAGAAGTGGAGACAGTTGGTATTAACAATAACAACCAGGTAATATTAATATAATAATCCAGAGTGCTCAGAAGTCATTCTTACACATGTAATTAGATTATCAGTGGAGCTGTAGTTTATAGTAGCTCTAGGTTAATTTAATCCAAATATTAATATTATTTCCAGATTGTGAAAAAGACAAAAAAAACTTCTATCTTTAAATTGCATCAATCTGAAAAATGTTTTTCTCTAGCACTATTAAATAATTACTTTACACAACAAAATGATTAATAATATAAACATAAACACATCCTTCTTTTCTTACCTACATGGTGTACCACCAACAAAATAATAATTCTCTAGTCTTAAAGTTATGTTATTATGTTAATACTTCAAATGACAGTTAAGCATTATATTTATCTGAAAACTACATTTACCAAATGCAAAGTGTAGAATTAATCAAATTGCGTACATGACAATATTTTTGAGGAATTTCTCCTCTTTTATAATACTACTCCACCACTCGGAAAAATACTGCACCTGAATCAACTACATTCACCTGGATATATGCAGTAGTTCCAAAATAATGTGTGTTGCTGGCATCACATTGAAACTGCTCATATTCTCATTTTTTATGTTCTGGTGATTTCAACATGGCAGTTATGCCTGTGTAAAACTGAATGTAATCCCACAGTTGTGTGCTCTGCAGACAAAGTAATAATGAGACACCAGTTTCTGTGACACCCCAATGCCACTGATGGTTTCAGCCTGGCCGCTCCTAAAAATTTTTAGGCCAGTTATTGATCGCATTCTGACCAAATGCAATGACTGGACAGCCTGCCAGCTTCTTTTACAGCTCTTCCTCCTTTTACCTCCCCCCTACCTCCAGTATACAGTTACACATCACCTGAGTCTACAGATCACTGCGTGGACAGGGGGTTAGAGCAGCTTGTAGACAACACCTTAATGGCAGAGAAAGTACAGCAACTCAAACGTTCCACATCAAGCAGTGCTCCAGGAGGCAAGAAAAAGAAGACTGCATTAGAAAAGACCACAACTAAAAAAACTTTTGGCTAAAGAAAGGGGTCAAAACAGGGTCAACAAGAGAATAGGTTTTCCAAGATGGTGAAGGCCCCTGCTACTACAGGCCAACAAACTGACTTCATGGTTGCTGTTTTTCTGCAGAACGTAGTGATTTGGTTTGTGGGGGATTTGTTGACAATATAGCTAGTGCAGCTATGTAGCTACACTTGGTGTTAGACAATGACTGTATTTACTGTATCACCATTTTTGGTGTTAGCCTTAGACTAAGGCTTGTGTATACTTCGCAGCAGTGTGTCGCAGTGAGCTTGTCGCAGACACGACGCAGTTATTTTTGATTTATGCCTTGAAGCGCTGTCTGCGCTATGTTAATCCCACGCCACAACGCAAGAGGGACAATCACGAACAAGCTAGGATTGTGGGTGTTACGGTTACGGAGGTCATTCAACAACAATGGCGACTGGACGAATGCGCACTTTGATTGAGATGCAGCTGATCGATCTAGAAATAGAAGAAATATTGCTACTACTGGAGCTGGCAGAGAGGCGAAAGAATCGTCACGGTTAGCACGGTTAGCGTCAGCCGGTTAGCAAACCGGAAATACGCATAGTGTAGAGCGGATGTAGAGTTGACCAATCAGAGGCCTCCTTTCTCTCCTCCCTGCGGCGATGTCTGCGGCACTGTCTGCGGTGAGTTACAGTTTTGAGGAGGTGCACCAGAGTGTCTGCGTAGTGTCTGCGTAGGGGGCGGGGGCATGTCTGCGTTAACTGCGACACACACGCAGACGACCTGGTTTCCGACCATAAATCAGGCTTAAAGCTGCAGTCGGCAGGTTTTCAAAATTGCGAGTCTAAAGTCGGAAAATTCGAACTGATACAACTTTCAGGTCCCTCCCCCAACCTCTAACAAGCTCCGAATTGCCCCCCAAACCCCTCCCCCTCTGTGGACGAGGTTGCGCACGTGAGTTCACACCAGTGTGAGCGCACACAAGCTGGGGCAGACTCACGCTCAGCAGCGTGTGCACAAGCTGTGATTGACAGGTAGGATTCCTCCACCCTTTATCTTCCCAGTCATTTGAGTGTAAGCAATTCATGCTTGCCTTACTGTGTACTTTTTGAGGAGCGACGTCGCCATCTAGTGGTCTCATGCAGATCGTTTTTCAATGTCTGCTTTCTTTCCCTGCAACTATGTTTATTTCTATATCCATTATTTTACTGGTTGTTCAAGGTATAATACCAATTTAATTCAGGGGCAGGTTTAATACTACATGATAAATCGGTTGTATGTTTACTATTTCTGGCTACTCGCCGCTCAGGCGGACGAGCATCAGATTTATTTTTTTGACTGTTATGCTTACTGTTGGAATTTTGGGGGTTTGTGGGTGGGGGGTGGGGGGTGGGGGGTAGGGTGAGGGTGGGTTTTTCCTTAGGCCAATTGTCTCTTTTTTGTCTAGTTGTCCAATTCTATTTGTTTTTCTGTTTTATTTTTTTCATTTTCCTCTTCATTTGTGTCACAGCCCTTCATTTAGTTTTAGAGTGTCCCAGGTATAGCTCCCATATGATTCACTTAGAAACTCATGATTTCAAAGTCCTGATATAGATGACAACTCCCTCTACAATGCAAGGTGGATCGAATAGGCACCCTGTTAAAATTGTAACCTGGAATGTACGTGGTTTAGGTGGGCCAATTAAACGGTGTAAAGTCCTCTCACACTTAAAGAGCCTCTCAACGGACATAGCGTTTTTACAGGAGACTCACTTACGAAGATCATGTGAGATTACGCAAACCATGGGTTGGTCAGATCTTCCACTCCAATTTTAATAGTAAATCCAGAGGCGTGGCTATTTTAATTCATAAAAGAATCCGTTTTTCTCCTGATCAGACATACTCTGATCCTTGTGGCCGCTATATTATAGTTTCTGGCTTGCTCTTTGGAATTCTGAGTGCGGCACCAAATTGGGATAGCCCAAATTTCATGTCCAATGTTTTCTCTCATTTACCAAATTTGGATACTCACAAATTAATTCTAGGTGGAGACCTTAATTTTGTCACTAACCCTGCTATTGACCGTTCTCAATCTAAAACGGTGATGCCATCAGCTATGTCCAAGACGTTAACAACCTTCATGGAACAAATTGGCTGTGTTGACCCCTGGCGTTTTTTACATCCTAGTGCTAAGGATTTCTCCTACTATTCTGCTGTCCATAAGGTCTAGTCACGTATTGATTACTTTTTTATTGATAAGACTTTTCTACCCTTTGTTCGCTCCACACAATACTCTGCTATTGTCATTTCTGACCACGCCCCCCACATATTAGACGTCTCTTTACCATCAAATTCCCACAGGCATCAAGGTGGATGGCGGCTTAACTCTAGCCTGCTTGCTAATTCAGATTTTTGTGATTATGTTTCCACAAACATTAAGGTTTTCTTAGAAATAAATAGATCTGAACAAGTATCTCCATCTCTCTTATGGGAAACATTAAAAGCATTTATTAGAGGTTGTATTATATCTTTTAGTACACACTTGGCTAAAAGTAGAAGATTGAAGCAACAAGAATTAACAGATGCCATTCTTAAAATAGATAGGCAACAGGCGGTGGCAATTCATCCTGATTTAGCTGCCAAACGCTTACAATTACAGACAGAGTTTGACTTATTATCCACTGGGAAAGCAGAATACTTATTGCAGCGTACAAGAGCAACGTATTATGAGCATGGGGATAGGGCTGGCCGCCTTTTAGCCTCACAGTTGAGACACCAATCTGCTTCACGTTTTATTTCACAAATTTATGATGCTTCCCATAACCTGACTACAGACCCCGCCTCCATAAATTCAGCATTTTCCTCCTTTTCTTCTACTTTATATCAATCAGAACCTCCTTCTGATAGTTTGTCCATGGACTCCTTTTTAGACAACTTAGAATTTCCAACTTTAAGTGAAGACATGTCAGGAAGTTTAGATGAACCCCTTAAGCTAGAAGAAATCACCTTCTGTATTTCCCAAATGCGGAGTCACAAAGCCCCTGGCCCAGACGGCTATCCAGTAGAGTTCTTTAAGAAGTTTTTTACTCAGCTAACCCCCTTACTACTGGATGTTTATAATGATTCATTGGAGCAGGGTGTTTTACCTCCAACTCTCAATCAGGCTTTGATTTCCCTTATATTAAAGAAAGACAAGGACCCAAATTTATGTGGCAGTTATAGACCCATCAGTCTACTTAACAATGATGTTAAAATTCTAGCAAAGGTGCTTGCACATAGACTTGAGACCTGTCTCCCCCAAATCATATCAGAAGACCAAACAGGTTTTATCCTTGGCCACCAACTATCATCCAGTGTACGTCGACTCTTGAATGTGGTTTTATCTCCTTCTGCCTCTCCAACTCCAGAGATGGTCATCTCCCTAGACGCAGAACGGGCGTTTGACCGTGTAGAATTTAAGTACTTATTTTCTGTATTGCATAAGTTTGGGTTTGGAACTAAATTGATTTCTTGGATTCGTCTTTTGTACTCTGCTCCCATGGCTAGTGTTAAAACTAACTCTGATACATCTCCTCCCTTCCCTTTGGCACGTGGAACTCGTCAGGGGTGCCCCTTGTCCCCATTATTATTCGCATTAGCCATAGAACCCCTTTCTATAGCCTTGAAAACTTCCCCACAATTCTCTGGTATAATTAGAGGAGGCCTTGAACATAGAGTCTCACTATATGCTGACGATTTATTGTTATATGTGCTTGACCCTCTAAACTCTGTTGATAAAATTGTAGATTTACTTAAGGTATTTGGAACTTTTTCAGGATATAAATTAAATATTGCTGAGAGTCTTTGTTTTCCTATCAATCAGTCTGCTAAATTAATCCCTCCAGGTACACTACCCTTTCAGTTTTCCCCCAATGGCTTTAAATATTTAGGCGTTAATGTCTCCCATTCACTCAGCTCTCTTCATAAAAACAATTTTATGAACCTTGTTGAGAATATAAAAGCAGACCTTCAGAGATGGCATGCTCTACCCCTCTCACTTGTTGGCCGAATTGAGACAATTAAAATGAACGAATTACCCCGTATCTTATTCCTGTTTCAGACACTCCCTATTTTTATACCTAAATCTTTTTTTAAATCATTGGATACCATTATATCCTCTTTCATTTGGACTGCCAAGATTCCTAGGATTCAGAAAAGAATGCTGGAAAGACCCAAGCTGGTGGGGGGTTTTGCTCTACCAAATATGTTGTTATACTACTGGGCAGCAAACATTCAAATGCTTAAAAAATGGTATCATGACCCAGACATCAACTGGTGTGTAATTGAAGCTAACTCTTGCATTACATCCTCCCTCCCTGCCTTACTTTTTGCTCCTTTCTCTACACGCCCTTCTCAACATACTAATAATCCTGTGGTTCTTTCCTCCCTAAAATTCTGGAAGCAGTTTAGGCATCACTTTGGTCTCAAATCTCCATCTGTTCTCCTTCCAATCTGCAACAATCACTTATTTTTACCTTCCAGCATAGATCAGACCTTTATGCTATGGAGAAGTGTGGGCTTGGTCTCTTTCAATGACCTTTATTCAGGTAACTCTTTTGTAAGCTTTGCTGACCTGGTCAAAGAAATTTGGTGTTTCAAATCATGGTCTTTTCAGATATTTTCAATTAAGAAACTTTGCTAAAGCTCAGTTCACTTCCTTTCCAACATTGCCGGAAAAAACTTTGATAGAAGACATAATGAGCTCCTCAGTTTTCAACACTCGCATTTCATCAATACACAATCTCCTCCTCTCATCCCAGTTGACTCCCCTTCTGGGACTTAAGGATACTTGGGAAAAGGAACTTGGTCTTTCGTTAGAGGAATTCTGGTGGATGGATGTTTTGGCCAGGATTAACACCACCTGCATATGTGTACGATTGAGTCTTATTCAGTTCAAAGTGGTTTTCAGACTTCATTATACTAGGGCCAGGCTGAAAAAACTGTTCCCTGATGCGGATGACCTCTGCATCAGGTGCTCTCACTCTCCAGCAGACCATACACATACTTTCTTCACCTGTTCCAAACTACATGCTTTCTGGTCATCTTTCTTCACCACTCTTTCTGATGTCCTGAATATTCCTATCTCCCCATCCCCTTTAATTGCAATTTTTGGTGTGTCCCCTGTTATAGGGAAATATAACAGTTACCAAGCGAATGTTATTGCATTTGCTGCACTGATAGCCAAACGCCAAATACTTCTTCACTGGAAGAGCCCTAAACCACCTGGTTCTTGTTCCTGGTTTGGAGAGCTTATGTCCTTCCTACACCTAGAGAAAATTAAGCATACAGTTAGAGGATCCTTGAAAACATTCTATAAAACTTGGGACCCCCTTCTTTCCTATAATCCACAAAATATCAACCAACAATCGGACACTGAAGATTAGTGACACTCCCCCCTTTTATAGATATAATTAAAATGTGTTTATGTATTTAATTTATTTTGTGTTTTATGTTTATTTAATTTTGTTTTTAATTGTATGCCGTTTCTTTTCAATATTTGTGTATATATCTTAATATGTTGTAATGTACCTGTATGTATTTTGTGTAGGCCGTCTTTATGAGGTGCCACCAGGGACATAAATCAGAATTAACTTCCATATACACATGTGAAATTAAACTCATCCACATACTATACTCAAAACCTTGCACAAACACTAGTGAAAAGCTCTCACATAAACTAGTGAAAACATTTACCTCTTATATAACCTACTCAAAAGCTTTCATATATACTAGTGAAAAGCTTTACCTTTCATATATACTAGTAAAAACCTCTCATACACATATGTCAAACCTCTCATACACATGTCAAACCTCTCATATACATATGTCAAACCTCTCATACACATGTCAAACCTCTCATACACATATGTCAAACCTCTCATACACATATGTCAAACCTCTCATACTCATATGTCAAACCTCTCATACACATATGTCAAACCTCTCATATACATATGTCAAACCTCTCATACACATATGTCAAACCTCTCATACTCATATGTCAAACCTCTCATACACATATGTCAAACCTCTCATACAAATATGTCAAACCTCTCATATACATATGTCAAACCTCTCATATACATATGTCAAACCTCTCATACACATATGTCAAACCTCTCATACAAATATGTCAAACCTCTCATATACATATGTCAAACCTCTCATACACATATGTCAAACCTCTCATACACATATGTCAAACCTCTCATACACATGTCAAACCTCTCATACACATATGTCAAACCTCTCATATACATATGTCAAACCTCTCATACACATATGTCAAACCTCTCATACACATATGTCAAACCTCTCATACACATATGTCAAACCTCTCAGACACATATGTCAAACCTCTCATACACATATGTCAAACCTCTCATACACATATGTCAAACCTCTCATACACATATGTCAAACCTCTCATACAAATATGTCAAACCTCTCATATACATATGTCAAACCTCTCATATACATATGTCAAACCTCTCATACACATATGTCAAACCTCTCATACAAATATGTCAAACCTCTCATATACATATGTCAAACCTCTCATACACATATGTCAAACCTCTCATACACATATGTCAAACCTCTCATACACATATGTCAAACCTCTCATACAAATATGTCAAACCTCTCATATACATATGTCAAACCTCTCATATACATATGTCAAACCTCTCATACACATATGTCAAACCTCTCATACAAATATGTCAAACCTCTCATATACATATGTCAAACCTCTCATACACATATGTCAAACCTCTCATACACATGTCAAACCTCTCATACACATATGTCAAACCTCTCATACACATATGTCAAACCTCTCATATACATATGTCAAACCTCTCATACACATATGTCAAACCTCTCATACACATATGTCAAACCTCTCAGACACATATGTCAAACCTCTCATACACATATGTCAAACCTCTCATACACATATGTCAAACCTCTCATACACATATGTCAAACCTCTCATACAAATATGTCAAACCTCTCATATACATATGTCAAACCTCTCATATACATATGTCAAACCTCTCATACACATATGTCAAACCTCTCATACAAATATGTCAAACCTCTCATATACATATGTCAAACCTCTCATACACATATGTCAAACCTCTCATACACATGTCAAACCTCTCATACACATATGTCAAACCTCTCATACACATATGTCAAACCTCTCATACACATATGTCAAACCTCTCATACACATATGTCAAACCTCTCATACACATATGTCAAACCTCTCAGACACATATGTCAAACCTCTCATACACATATGTCAAACCTCTCATACACATATGTCAAACCTCTCATACAAATATGTCAAACCTCTCATATACATATGTCAAACCTCTCATATACATATGTCAAACCTCTCATACACATATGTCAAACCTCTCATACAAATATGTCAAACCTCTCATATACATATGTCAAACCTCTCATACACATATGTCAAACCTCTCATACACATATGTCAAACCTCTCATACACATGTCAAACCTCTCATACACATATGTCAAACCTCTCATATACATATGTCAAACCTCTCATACACATATGTCAAACCTCTCATACACATATGTCAAACCTCTCATATACATATGTCAAACCACTCATACACATGTCAAACCTCTCATACTCATATGTCAAACCTCTCATACACATATGTCAAACCTCTCATACACATATGTCAAACCTCTCATACACATATGTCAAACCTCTCATAGACATATGTCAAACTCTCATACACATATGTCAAACCTCTCATACACACATGTCAAATATTTGTGGATTTCAGTTGAAACGGAAGGCATTTCAGTTGAAACGGAAGGCATTTCAGTTGAAACGGAAGGCATTTCAGTGAAACAGGAAGGTGTTTTATTAAACCGGGAGTTGTAGTTTTAAACAGAAGTCATTCTGGTTAGCTTCGTGCATTTTGTGCAATCTCCTGCCGGTATTTTATGAAATAAAATAAACGACAATTGCTCAGCCACCCGCTGAATACCTCACACAAACAGCGGCATTACTCAACTTTATTTTGGCTTCAACGGAGACCCTGCAGCTGGCAAAGGCATGCTGCACTGGCAGGACGGAAAAAGAGATGCTAAGCGACTATCCACCGAGTCCGGAGCTGGAGTTGAAGTGATCAGTTGCTGCCCAAGCCTTGTAGCATTTGACAGGGTCCTGATCGTCTCCGTTGTAGCATTTGACAGGGTCCTGATCGTCTCCGTTGTAGCATTTGACAGGGTCCTGATCGTCTCCGTTGTAGCATTTGACAGGGTCCTGATCGTCTCCGTTGTAGCATTTGACAGGGTCCTGATCGTCTCCGTTGAAGCTAAAATATTGTTGAGTAATGCCACTGCTTGTGTGAGGTGTACAGCGGACTGCGGTCACGCCATCTGCGCTTCGGAAAGGCACGGTCGTGCTATCTACACTTGAAAATCGAGCGCGCGTCTACAGTATTTTAGCTTCAACGGAGACGATCAGGACCCTGTCAAATGCTACAAGGCTTGGGCAGCAACTGATCACTTCAACTCCAGCTCCGGACTCGGTGGATAGCCACTTAGCATCTCTTTTTCCGTCCTGCCAGCGCAGCATGCCTTTGCCAGCTGCAGGGTCTCCGTTGAATCCAAAATAAAGTTGAGTAATGCCGCTGTTTGTGTGAGGTATTCAGCGGGTGGCTGAGCAATTGTCGTTTATTTTATTTCATAAAATACCGGCAGGAGATTGCACAAAATGCACGAAGCTGAATGACTTCTGTTCAAAACTACAACTCCCGGTTTAATAAAACACCTTCCTGTTTCACTGAAATGCCTTCCGTTTCAACTGAAATGCCTTCCGTTTCAACTGAAATCCACAAATATTTGACATATATATATGAGAGGTTTGACATATGTGTATGAGAGGTTTGACATATGTGTATGAGAGGTTTGACATATGTCTATGAGAGGTTTGACATATGTGTATGAGAGGTTTGACATATGAGTATGAGAGGTTTGACATGTGTATGAGTGGTTTGACATATGTATATGAGAGGTTTGACATATGTGTATGAGAGGTTTGACATATGAGTATGAGAGGTTTGACATATGAGTATGAGAGGTTTGACACGTGTGTATGAGAGGTTTGACATATGTATATGAGAGGTTTGACATATGTGTATGAGAGGTTTGACATATGTGTATGAGAGGTTTGACATGTGTATGAGTGGTTTGACATATGTATATGAGAGGTTTGACATATGAGTATGAGAGGTTTGACACGTGTGTATGAGAGGTTTGACATATGTATATGAGAGGTTTGACATATGTGTATGAGAGGTTTGACATATGTATATGAGAGGTTTTTACTAGTATATATGAAAGGTAAAGCTTTTCACTAGTATATATGAAAGCTTTTCAGTAGTGTGTATGAGAGCTTTTGAGTAGGTTATATAAGAGGTAAATGTGTTCACTAGTTTATGTGAGAGCTTTTCACTAGTGTTTGTGCAAGGTTTTGAGTATAGTATGTGGAAGAGTTTAATTGCACATGTGTATATGGAAGTTAATTCTGATTTATGTCTTTGGTGGCACCTCATACGTCTTGCCCTTCCCATATATTATATATTATAAAGTTACTTTCATGTCATGGGTGGAGTTGGGGTGGGGAGGGTGGGTGTTTTGGGTGTGTGGGTTAAGTTGTTTGGCAAAAAAAAAAAAAAACTATGGCTTGTAAATGTGTTATATATGTGACTTCTACTTTTGTGATTTGCCTAATAAACATATTATAAAAAAAAAAAAGGATTCCTCCACCCTAACTTGATTGGTTAAAAACAGCCGGGAGCGCTCGGTTTTTGTAAGCATGATTACAGGCTTCAGAGGGAGCTACAGATTTCGTTATTTTTCCTAAACAGCCTATTTAATATTCTACTTCCAGAATCCCATGACAGTTCAAGCTAATATGACTAAAAAAAAGTTGCCTACCGCAGCTTTAACCTGAGCAGGTAACTGTGTGGTGCGTCAGCACAGGTAATAGGGAAAATCAGTTGTTGATGTCCCATTATGGCTCAAGCTAAATTCAGCCAGTCAGCATTGCTGTTAGCTTTTTGGGGGAATGCATGTCTTTCCATCTGTGCTGAAAAACCTCTTCTGTTGTTCACTGAGACCAACAAAGATACTTCCATGCAAGTTCTAGACTTAACTAGAAACATAAACAAGCCGGAGTAATTTCAAACCCAACCACGTTAGAGAAAGGTTGAATGGGGCATTAATCCTTGTTCTGTGATGTGATATGTAGCCCAAAAAAATTGGTTGGGTCTGTAATGGCTCAGAACCTCCATGAAAGGCTCTCTGAAACAGCTATGCTACTATGCTGGATTTTGTTCAGAATCAGAATCAGAATTCGTTTTATTGCCATTGTTAGTGAACAGTGTTCACTAACTAGGAATTTGCTGCGGCGTAAGGTGCGAACATGTAACATAGGATATAATAATAAAAAAGAATAAAAATATATGAATATAAAATGTACAAGGTGTGTACAACAATACACAGTATCCAATATACAGAGCAACAACAGTGCAGCTTCATTAGTGCAATTTTAATGACGGTAAAGTGACTGGGGCAGGTTATGAGGTGATTATGAAGTGTTCATAAGTCCAACTGCAAGGGGGAAAAAACTGTTTTTGTGACGGGAGGTTCTGGTCAGCTGTGATCCGACCTGCTCGCCCCATAGTCCTGGAGACGTGCAGGTCATGGAAAGATGGGAGGCTGCAGCCGATCACCTTCTCAGCGGAGCGCACAGCTCGCTGCAGTCTGTCTGTCCCTGTCGGAACTGACCCTCTACTGAGCATTAAATTCCGACTGAAGCCTGCTCGGAATCGTGCAAGGTTTGTGAAACTGTACTCCGTGAAATGCGCAGAGCAAAGGAAAAGTCGGCGGTTGTATGTACTGGGGATGCTGTTAAAAATAAATAAAAGCCATTGATCGCGAACATTGCTTTCCTGTCATGGCTTAGCCCAAATGCAGAACACACACACACACAAGACCGATATAAATACTAAATGTTTATTGCAAATAAGACTGGATGGTCGGCAACTGAAGATCCTGGAACTGGATGAGCACTGTACAAGTGGATATTATCAGAGAGTTGTTTAAGGATACTGAAGGTGAAGTGGATGACGGCTTACTGGTGAGTGAACGAAATCCGCCAGGGAGGAGTAGTGAGGTTCTTGGAGAATCCGGAGATGGGCTGCGTTGGAGGGTGAACAGCGTTTGGTCAGATAAGCTTTCCAGAGGGTTGGCAGAAGGTTTCATGGATGGGGGTAATACTCTCAACTGAGTTCCTTGGCTTGATCCAAAAGCGAGAAGTTCTGGAAACACCTGGACAAGATACATGAGCAAGATTTGAGCATAGACTTGGTCGGGGTGGTAACAAACATACCATACATGTGGACACTCCAACAAGGAACTGCAGACAAGGTGGTTCCTTTAAGCCTCTCCTGATGAGTGGATAACAGGTTGCACCTGTTGCTGGTGCCTCCTGAAGTCAGACGCCACCTCCTGGAACAGAGCTGTAAGCAGCAGCCAAACACAACCAAGCCTCCAGAACCTGACATTTCCGGAAGAATATGTAACGACCCTAGTCCGCTTTCACAGCCTTGGAAGCCACACCTGTTCCTGTTTCTCGCCGAAGGGGCATGTCTGAAAGGGGGTGGCTGTGGATTTGGGTGTGGGGGGGGCGATTGCTGAAAAAGTGACATCACTTTTTCACAAAAACGGATTGGCACTTTTTCTGGGGGATATTCAAAAAAGGGGAGTACTTGAAACAGAGGTTCTGACGCTTGCTGGCACTTCGTGTGTACTCCCCACAGCGGGGAGACTCAGAACTAACACCAAAAACATGAAAAAGATGATTTTGATTCTCTATCCCCTTTAACTGGGTGAGTTAATTAGCTTTGAGACCTTCAATCTCAAATGATTTGTGGTCAATCAAACTTCCTTTGAAAGTGTGTTTTTGGTCTGACTAACACAATAATTAGTTTTTATTTAGTGTTAAACATCCTGATTGAGTTGACTCAACAAGTACAAACCGATCAGTGACACTTGACAGTTTGAGGACCTTGGTTCCTCATTAACTTGTTAGCAGCGATGACCGCAGTCGCTGTGACAGTAGCAGATGCAAACTGACACCTTAAACATAACCCAATGACACTTGGGTTTTAACAAAACAGTAGTATTTGATGTCTAAAGAATGATAATTAGTTGTATAACATAGCAATTTATTTTTTAGCCCTTCAATTTAATTTTAACATCGGATTTAGCTAAGACATAGTTGAATTACTGTAAAACTGCACAAATTGCCTCACAAAATCAGTGCTTTGAAATGTAATCATGGCCGGTTATCAGATGTCAGAATTTGTTGATTTGTTTTCATAGAAGTGATTGACAAATATAACTATTTCAACCAGAAAACAAGAGTCCAACTAATTGCGGGAACAACCTGATGCGAGCTTTGATGCTTGGTCATAGTCAGGTGACGCTCGTGACGCTTGTGACGCTTTGTGGCGCTTTGCTTTGCGGTAATACGTATTGCATCACTTCCTGTTACCTTGTTTGAGTACTGTGGAATTTCTTGCTCCTCTTGGACTACTGATAATCACTTTATTTCTACCTATAACTTACACAATTTTGCATAGTTAACTCTATAGCTTAACGTTCTGTTCTAAAACACTCCTACAGATTTATCACTGATGTATCATCAAGTCCAGCAGCTCTAGAAGTATCTTTGGAACTTGATTTGTATTCAGACGGCTTCTGCCCAGTTGATCTCTCTGAACTAACAACAGCAATAGTCTCTTCTAAACCATCAACTTGTGTTTTAGACCAGATCCCAACCAGACTGTTCAAGGAGGTTTTCCCCTTATTTGACACTTCCATATTGGATTTGATCAATCTGTCTTTGTTGACAGGATATGTACCTCAGCCTTTTAAGGTTGCTGTAATTTAACCTTTACTTTAAAAAACCTAGCACAGAAACAGCACTGGTGAAAGTTACCAATGATTTCCTCTTAGCTTCTGATAACGGACTTGTGTCTGTGCTTGTCCTGTTGGATCTCAGTGCTGCATTTGATACGGTCGATCACAGTATCTTATTAAAGAGACTTGAACATGTTACAGTATTAGGATTAAAGGAACTGCATTAGGCTTTTTTAAGTCATATTTATCTGATAGATTTCAGTTTGTTCTTGTAAATGAAGAATCTTCCTCACACACCAGAGTAAGTCATGGACAGTGGTTGCGCTAGACTTTTTCACTGTCCGTCATTTTGACGGACAGGGTCGTAAAAATTCCGTGATTGTCCATTTTTATCCGTCATTTTATTTTGGTTATATACATGCTTTTAAATGGTAGGCTAATATACAGGCTATATCCTAATGCTTATATTTAATAACTCGTGTTTTATTGACTTATTTTCATTTAAAAAATAATTCACAGAACAAGTGTGTATTATCTAATATTTTTTTATTTATGCATTTCTTCAGAGATTGACGTTCGGTCAGTTGTGAACTCGTTTTTTTCGTTGCTAAAAACATTGCGGCTGTTGGGCATATGAACATGTTATTTTATAACGTAGTCGAACGAAGAAAATTGTAGTGAAAATACGAACAGTCCACTTAGAACAATTGAAGTGAAATATGAACAGTCCACTTAGAATGGTTGCAGTGGTAATCTGCAATTGACCTGTTGTAGCTCAAACCTTCCTTCTGGCCCGCATTGATTTGAATAGGGAGCTCGCTCGTGTGAAATCGAACGCATCAATTGAGACTGCTGCCGAGGCGATTGTCATTAAATTTTGCGTCCTTGCCTCCGACAGACGACTTCTCATTGAGTTTTTAATTTTATTCTGAAGGCTGAACCCACGCTCAGCTGCGACGCTGGAGACTGGAATGACCAGCGCCACTTCAGCCAAAGCTCTGAAGTCGGGAAACACGTCTCCCAATGAAACGATAAGAAGCCGGCAAGAGCCTCTGAACGTGGGATTTCCCGACCCTTTCATTTTAAGGTAGAAATGTTACATAGCATTGCTTTAATATGCACGAGCTCGCCACCACCAGGTCGGGCGTGAGGTTACCGGTAGGCTACTTTTATGATTCATCATCTGTCAAAGTTACAGACGGGCGGCTATCAGAACACCCTCGCGCAGCTGGCTACAATGTATCGGCCCACTGAACACCAAAGCTGCGGCTCAGATTGAAAGTTGGTGACGGCAATGAAACTTATGTAGAGTAAGAAAAATGTCATAACTTGCCTATGATTTCAATTGTGTGTTTTATTGTTATTTTTTCATTATTGGTAATGGTAATGGTCAAATCCGTCAAAATGACGGACGGCCTTCAATTTTTTCCGTCATAGCTGAAAAAAATGCGTCAATGACGGACAATCAACTCGTCATGACCAGAGGTCGGTTAACGCGACCTCTGGTCATGGAGTTCCTCAGGGTTCTGTGCTTGGACCAATTCTTTTCACTTTATACATGCTTCCATTAGGTAACATTATTAGACAGCATGGCATAAATATCCATTGCTATGCTGATGATACTCAGCTGTACTTATCTATATAACCAGATGAACCCAATAGGTTGGTCAGACTACAAGCATGTCTTAAAGACATAAAGACCTGGATGACTCAGAACTTTCTGCTTTTAAATTCAGACAAACTGAAGTTGTTATCTTTGGACCTGAGCGCTTCAGGGAGAAATCATCTAGCTATATAGTTACTCTAGATGGTATTTCCTTGGCTTCTTGTTCTACAGTGAGGAACCTTGGAGTTATTTTTGACCAGAATTTATCATTTGACTCGCATATCAAACAGGTTTTAAGGACTGCCTTCTTTCACCTTCGTAATATTGTTAAAATCAGGAACATCCTGTCTCAGAGTGATGCAGAAAAACTGCTCCATGCATTTGTTACTTCAGGATTGGACTACTGTAATTCTTTATTATTGGGCTGTCCCACATATTCTCTGAAAAGCCTTCAGCTGATCCAAAATGCTGCAGCCAGAGTTCTGATGAGAACTAACAGCAGAGATCATATTTCTCCAGTTTTAGCTTCTCTTCATTGGCTCCCTGTTAAATTCAGAATAGAATTTAAGATTCTTCTCCTCACATATAAAGCTCTTAATGACCGAGCTCCATCATATCTTAAAGATCTCATTGTAAGATATTTTCCTAACAGAGCACTTCGTTCCCAAACTGCAGGTTTACTTGAGGTTCCCAGAGTTTCTAAAAGTAGAATGGGAGGCAGAGCCTTCAGTTATCAGGCCCCTCTATTGTGGAATAAGCTGCCAGTAAATGTCCGGGAAGCAGACACCCTTTCCACTTTTAAGACCAGGCTTAAAACTTTCCTTTGTGATAAAGCTTATAGTTAGGGATGGCTTTGAATGGTGTTACAGTGTTTGTTGTTCCCTCTTTTCTGTCCTCTCAAACCCCATCTGGTGGAGGCGGATGGCCACCCTTCCTGGTTCTGCCAGAGGTTTCTTCCTGTTCGTTTCTCTCCACAGTCGCCTCAGGCACGCTCAGGACGGGAGATTGGACTGAAGACAAGTTTCGGTGCAATCTGTTGGTTTCCTTAGCTAGGAAATAGTTTTTGAATTGGCTCTATATGAATGACTTGGATTATTTTGAAATTAATTATGATTACAATGAATTTAATTCCAATTGGCTTGAATTGGACTGTATTATGGAAGTGCCTTGAGATGACGTTTGTTGTAATTTGGCGCTATATAAATAAACTGAACTGAATTTAATTGAATAGTCCTAAACTCCCTCAACTGGGACATTTTGGAGTTAAGGACAACTGATCAAGGACCCTTGTGAGTATTATAATATCATCATAGTTTTTTTTTCATGTAGGCCTACTGATATTATCTAACTGCCTGAACTTACCCTCAAATGCAAGAGAAGTCAAAATCATTCTTCAGATGTTCATTTTCTATTTTGATTACATACCATAGTTAAGTAATGTCCTTTCGGATGAGCCAGAATACGATACTCTGTCAGGCATGGAGCAAAACTGGCAGCCCTCGGCATGCCTTCCATACCACAGAAAAACCACACTGCCTAACTCTGCTCACACACATAATCAGTGAGTGATAATAATTGTCAGAAGGATTTAGGAGTAGTGTTTGGAGAAAAGTAACAAGAGAGAATGAGAAAAGAGGTGAAAGACAGGGAAAGAAAAGAAAAACAGTGACTGGTGTTGACAAAAGAAAAAAAAAGATAACTAAACAACTACTCAATAACTATAATATAATAGCTAAAAATTCAAACATGATGTTCTTTATTCAAACTCAACTTGAAACAATTCATACAGAATGATCCATGTGACAAATTCTAAGGTAACTGAAACTACTGGGTGAAATCTGCTTTTAATTTCAAACCCATTCTTGAAAAGAGGTTTTCTAAAATCTAACAATAACTTCAATCCATTATGTGTTAATACCTTTGAACCTTTTATATAACAGACACCAGTAAGAAGTGATCATCAGTGAATTTGCTAACCAACTTCATTGCATATAGAAAATATAAACAAACGGAGGACGTGATGCCAGCAACACACATTATTTTGGAACTACTGCATATATCCAGGTGAATGTAGCTGATTCAGGTGCAGTATTTTTTTCTGAGTGGTGGAGTAGTATTATAAACAGGAGAAATTCCTCAAAAATATTGTCATGTACACAATTTGATTCATTCTACACTCTGCATTTGGTAAATGTAGTTTTCAGATAAATATAATGCTTAAAGAAGTTTCATAACTATGATTTTCTCCAAATGCTTTTGCAAAAAATGTTTTAATTTGCATGAAAAAAGTACAAATAACTAAGATTTTTTCTGAAATATAAATTGTTAAGATTGTAGACAGATACATATTATTGAATTAAAGGCTCAATATTTCTCTCTTGATTTTTTTAAATAAAAGCAAAGCAACATAAAATGGGCATCATTTCTCTACCTTTTCCATGAAACTGCCACATTTTATAGGCCATAAAGACAAAAATTTAGACTCTAAAAGTGGACTTTTATTCCATTCATATTAATCGTCATTTCTGAAAAATAAGTTGAATTTGAAATCCCTCTACTAAACAAGGGCAATTCGAAAATAAGAGATACTTGATCGATCCAAATTTGGATCTTGCAATATACTTGTGGTAAATATAAATGGTAATAATAATGACATGACATAACATGAAGTCATAATACAATTTTTCAGGTTCACGTATTACTAACTTTAATATATGACCATCAACCACACAGATTAACCTCTCTAATACAATGATACAAAGATAAAAAGAAGCATTATAGCACACATATAAGTTAAAGCCCATGCCCCTCTATTTATGCTACAATGAAATATGCCATATAGTCATTTACAGTATAAAGAGTCTAAAACCAGTTGATGAAAAGAATAATAAGAGCTGGTTTGGATTGAAAGGAGTAACAGATCTGAAGTCTCACCCTGAGGTGGAAGGGACGCCGTTTTTTTCCTCCTCTAGTACAGCATGCAGTTGTTGCTTTATTTATGTCTCATTGTCTAACTGTGACTGACTGAATGACTGACTCCCAGAGAGGACGGTCAACATTACACACACAGACGCAGGTCGACAGGATGGAGTGGAATCTAATAAGCAAACAGAGAGAGAATTGGAGGAAGGGGAGACTTTGCTTACTTTCCTGATGGCGAGATTTGAGCAACCATGACAACACACCAACTCCATTCTGTGAAGACAGAGGTTGGCAATAATACGATGCCCTTTTATGTTCAGGCACATTAGAAGGAAATCAACTCTGAATATCAAAATAAGTTCTTTATCACAGAAAGCCTTATCTCTCTCGCTTTACATAAAAGGCAATTATGCAGGGTCCACACTTCCAGTAACTCTCAGTTAACAATGATACTCCAATACAAAAACACGATACTTTAAATCCAAAAACTTAAAGGACGACATTAACACAGACTGTAGAAGAAGTGGTCGCTGGGTCACAGAATGGATCCACTGGACACAGGTCCTGGGGCCAAAGCAGCCAAAAAATGCGTTCAAAAGAGTAATACATTTGCATCACAAAATCGTTCTCTAGTAAAAAGTCAGACCGCACAATCGCTTGGCGCTATTTTCTCTCCCTTTGTATCACTCAGTGATTGCCACCTGCTGATAGCCGCGCCTGTTATGGTGTTTACTGCTCAGAAGCAGCGGACTCGGTCTGCAATTCGGTCTGCACGGCCTACACAGCACGCACAAAAAATGATCACACACAAATCGAGACAAAATCAAAAACAATCACAAAAAGACACAAAATGATCACACACAAATCGAGACAAAATCAAAAACAATCACAAAAAGACACAAAATGATCACACACAAATCAAGACAAATGATCAAAGACAGCCGCAAAAGACACAAAATGATCAGACACAAATCGAGACAAAATCAAAAACAATCACAAAAAGACACACAATGATCACACACAAATCAACACAAATGATCAAAAACAGCCGCAAAAGACACAAAATGATCAGACACAAATCAAGACAAATAATCAAAAACAACCACAAAAAGACAAAATGATCACACACAAATCAAGACAAATGATCAAAAACAGCCGCAAGACACAAAATGATCACACACAAATCAAGACAAATGATCAAAAACAACCACAAAAGGACATAATGAAAAAACACAAATCAAGACAAATGATCAAAAACAGCCACAAAAAGACAAAATGATCACACACAAATCAACACAAATGATAAAAAAAACAACCACAAAAAGACACAAAATGATCAGACACAAATCAAGACTAATGATCAAAAACAACCACAAAAGGACAAAATGATCACACACAAATCAAGACAAATGATCAAAAAGAGCCACAAAAAGACACAAAATGATCACACACAAACCAAGACAAATGATCAAAAAGAGCCACAAAAGGACACAAAATGATCACACACAAACCAAGACAAATGATCAAAAACAACCACAAAAGGACAAAATGATCACACACAAATCAAGACAAATGATCAAAAACAATCAAAAAAAAAAAAAAATTATCACACACAAACAGAGACACAAATCAAAAACAACGAAAACAAAAAACAAAATGATCACACACAAATCAAGACAAATTATCAAAAACAGCCGCAAAAGACATAAAATGATCACACACAAATCAAGACAAATGATCAAAAACAATCAAAAAAAAAAAAAATTGATCACACACAAACCAAGACACAAATCAAAAACAACGAAAACAAAAAACAAAATGATCACACACAAACCAAGACAAATGATCAAAAAGAGCCACAAAAGGACACAAAATGATCACACACAAATCAAGACAAATGATCAAAAACAATCAAAAAAAAAAAAAATTATCACACACAAACAGAGACACAAATCAAAAACAACGAAAACAAAAAACAAAATGATCACACACAAATCAAGACAAATGACCAAAAAGAGCCACAAAAAGACACAAAATGATCACACACAAATCAAGACAAATTATCAAAAACAGCCGCAAAAGACATAAAATGATCACACACAAATCAAGACAAATGATCAAAAACAATCAAAAAAAAAAAAATTGATCACACACAAACCAAGACACAAATCAAAAACAACGAAAACAAAAAACAAAATGATCACACACAAACCAAGACAAATGATCAAAAACAGCCGCAAAAGGACAAAATGATCACACACAAACCAAGACAAATGATCAAAAACAACCACAAAAGGACAAAATGATCACACACAAATCAAGACAAATGATCAAAAACAACCACAAAAGGACAAAATGATCACACACAAATCAAGACAAATGATCAAAAACAGCCGCAAAAGACACAAAATGATCACACAAATCAAGACAAATGATCAAAAACAGCCGCAAAAGACACAAAATGATCACACACAAACCAAGACAAATAATCAAAAATAACCACAAAAGGACAAAATGATCACACACAAATCAAGACAAATGATCAAAAACAGCCGCAAAAAACACAAAATGATCACACACAAACCAAGACAAATGATCAAAAAGAGCCACAAAAGGACACAAAATGATCACACACAAATCAAGACAAATGATCAAAAACAATCAAAAAAAAAAAAAAAATTATCACACACAAACAGAGACACAAATCAAAAACAACGAAAACAAAAAACAAAATGATCACACACAAATCAAGACAAATTATCAAAAACAGCCGCAAAAGACATAAAATGATCACACACAAATCAAGACAAATGATCAAAAACAATCAAAAAAAAAAAAAATTGATCACACACAAACCAAGACACAAATCAAAAACAACGAAAACAAAAAACAAAATGATCACACACAAACCAAGACAAATGATCAAAAAGAGCCACAAAAGGACACAAAATGATCACACACAAATCAAGACAAATGATCAAAAACAACCACAAAAGGACATAATGAAAAAACACAAATCAAGACAAATGATCAAAAACAGCCACAAAAAGACAAAATGATCACACACAAATCAACACAAATGATAAAAAAAACAACCACAAAAAGACACAAAATGATCAGACACAAATCAAGACTAATGATCAAAAAGAGCCACAAAAGGACACAAAATGATCACACACAAACCAAGACAAATGATCAAAAACAACCACAAAAGGACAAAATGATCACACACAAATCAAGACAAATGATCAAAAACAATCAAAAAAAAAAAAAAATTATCACACACAAACAGAGACACAAATCAAAAACAACGAAAACAAAAAACAAAATGATCACACACAAATCAAGACAAATTATCAAAAACAGCCGCAAAAGACATAAAATGATCACACACAAATCAAGACAAATGATCAAAAACAATCAAAAAAAAAAAAAATTGATCACACACAAACCAAGACACAAATCAAAAACAACGAAAACAAAAAACAAAATGATCACACACAAACCAAGACAAATGATCAAAAAGAGCCACAAAAGGACACAAAATGATCACACACAAATCAAGACAAATGATCAAAAACAATCAAAAAAAAAAAAAAATTATCACACACATACAGAGACACAAATCAAAAACAACGAAAACAAAAAACAAAATGATCACACACAAATCAAGACAAATGACCAAAAAGAGCCACAAAAAGACACAAAATGATCACACACAAATCAAGACAAATTATCAAAAACAGCCGCAAAAGACATAAAATGATCACACACAAATCAAGACAAATGATCAAAAACAATCAAAAAAAAAAAAATTGATCACACACAAACCAAGACACAAATCAAAAACAACGAAAACAAAAAACAAAATGATCACACACAAACCAAGACAAATGATCAAAAACAGCCGCAAAAGGACAAAATGATCACACACAAACCAAGACAAATGATCAAAAACAACCACAAAAGGACAAAATGATCACACACAAATCAAGACAAATGATCAAAAACAACCACAAAAGGACAAAATGATCACACACAAATCAAGACAAATGATCAAAAACAGCCGCAAAAGACACAAAATGATCACACAAATCAAGACAAATGATCAAAAACAGCCGCAAAAGACACAAAATGATCACACACAAACCAAGACAAATAATCAAAAATAACCACAAAAGGACAAAATGATCACACACAAATCAAGACAAATGATCAAAAACAGCCGCAAAAAACACAAAATGATCACACACAAACCAAGACAAATGATCAAAAAGAGCCACAAAAGGACACAAAATGATCACACACAAATCAAGACAAATGATCAAAAACAATCAAAAAAAAAAAAAAAATTATCACACACAAACAGAGACACAAATCAAAAACAACGAAAACAAAAAACAAAATGATCACACACAAATCAAGACAAATTATCAAAAACAGCCGCAAAAGACATAAAATGATCACACACAAATCAAGACAAATGATCAAAAACAATCAAAAAAAAAAAAAATTGATCACACACAAACCAAGACACAAATCAAAAACAACGAAAACAAAAAACAAAATGATCACACACAAACCAAGACAAATGATCAAAAAGAGCCACAAAAGGACACAAAATGATCACACACAAATCAAGACAAATGATCAAAAACAATCAAAAAAAAAAAAAATTATCACACACAAACAGAGACACAAATCAAAAACAACGAAAACAAAAAACAAAATGATCACACACAAATCAAGACAAATGACCAAAAAGAGCCACAAAAAGACACAAAATGATCACACACAAATCAAGACAAATTATCAAAAACAGCCGCAAAAGACATAAAATGATCACACACAAATCAAGACAAATGATCAAAAACAATCAAAAAAAAAAAAATTGATCACACACAAACCAAGACACAAATCAAAAACAACGAAAACAAAAAACAAAATGATCACACACAAACCAAGACAAATGATCAAAAACAGCCGCAAAAGGACAAAATGATCACACACAAACCAAGACAAATGATCAAAAACAACCACAAAAGGACAAAATGATCACACACAAATCAAGACAAATGATCAAAAACAACCACAAAAGGACAAAATGATCACACACAAATCAAGACAAATGATCAAAAACAGCCGCAAAAGACACAAAATGATCACACAAATCAAGACAAATGATCAAAAACAGCCGCAAAAGACACAAAATGATCACACACAAACCAAGACAAATAATCAAAAATAACCACAAAAGGACAAAATGATCACACACAAATCAAGACAAATGATCAAAAACAGCCGCAAAAAACACAAAATGATCACACACAAACCAAGACAAATGATCAAAAAGAGCCACAAAAGGACACAAAATGATCACACACAAATCAAGACAAATGATCAAAAACAATCAAAAAAAAAAAAAAATTATCACACACAAACAGAGACACAAATCAAGAACAACGAAAACAAAAAACAAAATGATCACACACAAATCAAGACAAATGACCAAAAAGAGCCACAAAAAGACACAAAATGATCACACACAAACCAAGACAAATGATCAAAAACAACCACAAAAGGACAAAATGATCACACACAAATCAAGACAAATGATCAAAAACAACCACAAAAGGACAAAATGATCACACACAAATCAAGACAAATGATAAAAAACAACCACAAAAGGACAAAATGATCACACACAAATCAAGACAAATGATCAAAAACAGCCGCAAAAGACACAAAATGATCACACACAAATCAAGACAAATGATCAAAAACAGCCGCAAAAGACACAAAATGATCACACACAAATCAAGACAAATGATCAAAAACAACCGCAAAAGACACAAAATGATCACACACAAACCAAGACAAATAATCAAAAATAACCACAAAAGGACAAAATGATCACACACAAATCAAGACAAATGATCACACACAAACCAAGACAAATAATCAAAAACAACCACAAAAGGACAAAATGATCAGACACAAATCAAGACTAATGATCAAAAACAACCACAAAAGGACAAAATGATCACACACAAATCAAGACAAATGATCAAAAACAGCCGCAAAAAACACAAAATGATCACACACAAACCAAGACAAATAATCAAAAACAACCACAAAAGGACAAAATGATCACACACAAATCAAGACAAATGATCACACACAAACCAAGACAAATAATCAAAAACAACCACAAAAGGACAAAATGATCAGACACAAATCAAGACTAATGATCAAAAACAACCACAAAAGGACAAAATGATCAGACACAAATCAAGACTAATGATCAAAAACAACCACAAAAGGACAAAATGATCACACACAAACCAAGACAAATGATCAAAAACAACCACAAAAGGACAAAATGATCACACACAAATCAAGACAAATGATCAAAAACAATCAAAAAAAAAAAAAAATTATCACACACAAACAGAGACACAAATCATGAACAACGAAAACAAAAAACAAAATGATCACACACAAATCAAGACAAATGACCAAAAAGAGCCACAAAAAGACATAAAATGATCACACACAAATCAAGACAAATGATCAAAAACAATCAAAAAAAAAAAAATTGATCACACACAAACCAAGACACAAATCAAAAACAACGAAAACAAAAAACAAAATGATCACACACAAATCAAGACAAATGATCAAAAACAACCGCAAAAGACACAAAATGATCACACACAAACCAAGACAAATTATCAAAAACAGCCGCAAAAGACACAAAATGATCACACACAAATCAAGACAAATGATCAAAAACAATCAAAAAAAAAAAATTGATCACACACAAACCAAGACACAAATCAAAAACAACGAAAACAAAAAACAAAATGATCACACACAAATCAAGACAAATGATCAAAAACAACCGCAAAAGACACAAAATGATCACACACAAACCAAGACAAATAATCAAAAACAACCACAAAAGGACAAAATGATCACACACAAATCAAGACAAATGATCACACACAAACCAAGACAAATAATCAAAAACAACCACAAAAGGACAAAATGATCACACAAAAATCAAGACAAATGATCAAAAACAGCCGCAAAAGGACAAAATGATCACACACAAACCAAGACAAATAATCAAAAACAACCACAAAAGGACAAAATGATCACACAAAAATCAAGACAAATGATCAAAAACAACCACAAAAGGACAAAATGATCACACACAAATCAAGACAAATGATCAAAAACAATCAAAAAAAAAAAAAAATTATCACACACAAACAGAGACACAAATCAAGAACAACGAAAACAAAAAACAAAATGATCACACACAAATCAAGACAAATGACCAAAAAGAGCCACAAAAAGACACAAAATGATCACACACAAACCAAGACAAATGATCAAAAACAACCACAAAAGGACAAAATGATCACACACAAATCAAGACAAATGATCAAAAACAACCACAAAAGGACAAAATGATCACACACAAATCAAGACAAATGATCAAAAACAACCACAAAAGGACAAAATGATCACACACAAATCAAGACAAATGATCAAAAACAGCCGCAAAAGACACAAAATGATCACACACAAATCAAGACAAATGATCAAAAACAGCCGCAAAAGACACAAAATGATCACACACAAATCAAGACAAATGATCAAAAACAACCGCAAAAGACACAAAATGATCACACACAAACCAAGACAAATAATCAAAAATAACCACAAAAGGACAAAATGATCACACACAAATCAAGACAAATGATCACACACAAACCAAGACAAATAATCAAAAACAACCACAAAAGGACAAAATGATCAGACACAAATCAAGACTAATGATCAAAAACAACCACAAAAGGACAAAATGATCACACACAAATCAAGACAAATGATCACACACAAACCAAGACAAATAATCAAAAACAACCACAAAAGGACAAAATGATCAGACACAAATCAAGACTAATGATCAAAAACAACCACAAAAGGACAAAATGATCAGACACAAATCAAGACTAATGATCAAAAACAACCACAAAAGGACAAAATGATCACACACAAACCAAGACAAATGATCAAAAACAACCACAAAAGGACAAAATGATCACACACAAATCAAGACAAATGATCAAAAACAATCAAAAAAAAAAAAAAATTATCACACACAAACAGAGACACAAATCAAGAACAACGAAAACAAAAAACAAAATGATCACACACAAATCAAGACAAATGACCAAAAAGAGCCACAAAAAGACATAAAATGATCACACACAAACCAAGACACAAATCAAAAACAACGAAAACAAAAAACAAAATGATCACACACAAATAAAGACAAATGATCAAAAACAACCGCAAAAGACACAAAATGATCACACACAAACCAAGACAAATTATCAAAAACAGCCGCAAAAGACACAAAATGATCACACACAAATCAAGACAAATGATCAAAAACAATCAAAAAAAAAAAAATTGATCACACACAAACCAAGACACAAATCAAAAACAACGAAAACAAAAAACAAAATGATCACACACAAATCAAGACAAATGATCAAAAACAACCGCAAAAGACACAAAATGATCACACACAAACCAAGACAAATAATCAAAAACAACCACAAAAGGACAAAATGATCACACACAAATCAAGACAAATGATCACACACAAACCAAGACAAATAATCAAAAACAACCACAAAAGGACAAAATGATCACACAAAAATCAAGACAAATGATCAAAAACAGCCGCAAAAGGACAAAATGATCACACACAAACCAAGACAAATAATCAAAAACAACCACAAAAGGACAAAATGATCACACAAAAATCAAGACAAATAATCAAAAACAACCACAAAAGGACAAAATGATCACACAAAAATCAAGACAAATGATCAAAAACAGCCGCAAAAAGACAAAATGATCACACACAAACCAAGACAAATGATCAAAAACAGCCGCAAAAGGACAAAATGATCACACACAAACCAAGACAAATAATCAAAAACAACCACAAAAGGACAAAATGATCACACTGTAGCGTTACCGGGTATTTATATACCTATTAAATATAAGGATTTATGAGATGTTCTTACAGTCTCAAATAAACCTTACCTCGAATTCAGGGCACCACCCACCTAGGTTTTAACTTAATTTAAGTCACAGTCAGGTAGGAAAACTGTTTGAAATCTTACGATCCTGGTGTTAAATTAATTAATAATTAATATTCAATTAATATTCAGTCTCATATCTCGCTACTTTCGTGAAGTTCTCGTTTGGTTGGACAGACATTACGTAAAGAAAGCATACGACACAATCTGTGATTATAACATATATATAGATATATGAGCTGTTTATTACAATGATATGATCTTAGACATGAACCTTTAAACAAACAGGAGATGCATTGAATATGGGTGATTATATAAAACACTTAGTGAATGGAAAATAAAATATGGGGAATGGGGAAATACTGGATGTATTCAAATAGTTTGGGTTGGCTGACTATTTGAAGCTAAATACTGACATTTCGGATTAATTTATCATTCTGTGAAAGCCTCGAGACATCCATCAAACCCACTTTAAGGTGAAAACGGGTCGGTCTTACTGTGCTTAGCCGGTTCGGACCACGGCAGCGGCCACGCGGGGTCCGAGGGGATTTCTCTTCCGCTCTCTGGGCCTTCCTGGCTGTGGTGGCTGACTTTAGCGGACTTCTCAGTTGCTTCTTTCACCGGGAAACCGAAACGATGGTGCCGAGGACTGTGGTTAGCTGATCGAATCTTTTGAGTGTCAGTGGGTCCGTTGCTTCTCTGATGAAGTGAACTTAAGTTCACAGAAGATTAATAAAAGGTTGCTTGGAGTTGGCTTTCTTCAAATCAAGAACAACGAAAACAAAAAACAAAATGATCACACACAAATCAAGACAAATGACCAAAAAGAGCCACAAAAAGACACAAAATGATCACACACAAACCAAGACAAATGATCAAAAACAACCACAAAAGGACAAAATGATCACACACAAATCAAGACAAATGATCAAAAACAACCACAAAAGGACAAAATGATCACACACAAATCAAGACAAATGATCAAAAACAACCACAAAAGGACAAAATGATCACACACAAATCAAGACAAATGATCAAAAACAGCCGCAAAAGACACAAAATGATCACACACAAATCAAGACAAATGATCAAAAACAGCCGCAAAAGACACAAAATGATCACACACAAATCAAGACAAATGATCAAAAACAACCGCAAAAGACACAAAATGATCACACACAAACCAAGACAAATAATCAAAAATAACCACAAAAGGACAAAATGATCAGACACAAATCAAGACTAATGATCACACACAAACCAAGACAAATAATCAAAAACAACCACAAAAGGACAAAATGATCAGACACAAATCAAGACTAATGATCAAAAACAACCACAAAAGGACAAAATGATCACACACAAATCAAGACAAATGATCACACACAAACCAAGACAAATAATCAAAAACAACCACAAAAGGACAAAATGATCAGACACAAATCAAGACTAATGATCAAAAACAGCCGCAAAAAACACAAAATGATCACACACAAACCAAGACAAATAATCAAAAACAACCACAAAAGGACAAAATGATCACACACAAATCAAGACAAATGATCACACACAAACCAAGACAAATAATCAAAAACAACCACAAAAGGACAAAATGATCAGACACAAATCAAGACTAATGATCAAAAACAACCACAAAAGGACAAAATGATCACACACAAACCAAGACAAATGATCAAAAACAACCACAAAAGGACAAAATGATCACACACAAATCAAGACAAATGATCAAAAACAATCAAAAAAAAAAAAAAATTATCACACACAAACAGAGACACAAATCAAGAACAACGAAAACAAAAAACAAAATGATCACACACAAATCAAGACAAATGACCAAAAAGAGCCACAAAAAGACATAAAATGATCACACACAAACCAAGACAAATAATCAAAAACAACCACAAAAGGACAAAATGATCACACAAAAATCAAGACAAATAATCAAAAACAACCACAAAAGGACAAAATGATCACACAAAAATCAAGACAAATGATCAAAAACAGCCGCAAAAAGACAAAATGATCACACACAAACCAAGACAAATGATCAAAAACAGCCGCAAAAGGACAAAATGATCACACACAAACCAAGACAAATAATCAAAAACAACCACAAAAGGACAAAATGATCACACTGTAGCGTTACCGGGTATTTATATACCTATTAAATATAAGGATTTATGAGATGTTCTGACAGTCTCAAATAAACCTTACCTCGAATTCAGGGCACCACCCACCTAGGTTTTAACTTAATTTAAGTCACAGTCAGGTAGGAAAACTGTTTGAAATCTTACGATCCTGGTGTTAAATTAATTAATAATTAATATTCAATTAATATTCAGTCTCATATCTCGCTACTTTCGTGAAGTTCTCGTTTGGTTGGACAGACATTACGTAAAGAAAGCATACGACACAATCTGTGATTATAACATATATATAGATATATGAGCTGTTTATTACAATGATATGATCTTAGACATGAACCTTTAAACAAACAGGAGATGCATTGAATATGGGTGATTATATAAAACACTTAGTGAATGGAAAATAAAATATGGGGAATGGGGAAATACTGGATGTATTCAAATAGTTTGGGTTGGCTGACTATTTGAAGCTAAATACTGACATTTCGGATTAATTTATCATTCTGTGAAAGCCTCGAGACATCCATCAAACCCACTTTAAGGTGAAAACGGGTCGGTCTTACTGTGCTTAGCCGGTTCGGACCACGGCAGCGGCCACGCGGGGTCCGAGGGGATTTCTCTTCCGCTCTCTGGGCCTTCCTGGCTGTGGTGGCTGACTTTAGCGGACTTCTCAGTTGCTTCTTTCACCGGGAAACCGAAACGATGGTGCCGAGGACTGTGGTTAGCTGATCGAATCTTTTGAGTGTCAGTGGGTCCGTTGCTTCTCTGATGAAGTGAACTTAAGTTCACAGAAGATTAATAAAAGGTTGCTTGGAGTTGGCTTTCTTCAAATCAAGAACAACGAAAACAAAAAACAAAATGATCACACACAAATCAAGACAAATGACCAAAAAGAGCCACAAAAAGACACAAAATGATCACACACAAACCAAGACAAATGATCAAAAACAACCACAAAAGGACAAAATGATCACACACAAATCAAGACAAATGATCAAAAACAACCACAAAAGGACAAAATGATCACACACAAATCAAGACAAATGATCAAAAACAACCACAAAAGGACAAAATGATCACACACAAATCAAGACAAATGATCAAAAACAGCCGCAAAAGACACAAAATGATCACACACAAATCAAGACAAATGATCAAAAACAGCCGCAAAAGACACAAAATGATCACACACAAATCAAGACAAATGATCAAAAACAACCGCAAAAGACACAAAATGATCACACACAAACCAAGACAAATAATCAAAAATAACCACAAAAGGACAAAATGATCAGACACAAATCAAGACTAATGATCACACACAAACCAAGACAAATAATCAAAAACAACCACAAAAGGACAAAATGATCAGACACAAATCAAGACTAATGATCAAAAACAACCACAAAAGGACAAAATGATCACACACAAATCAAGACAAATGATCACACACAAACCAAGACAAATAATCAAAAACAACCACAAAAGGACAAAATGATCAGACACAAATCAAGACTAATGATCAAAAACAACCACAAAAGGACAAAATGATCACACACAAATCAAGACAAATGATCAAAAACAGCCGCAAAAAACACAAAATGATCACACACAAACCAAGACAAATGATCAAAAACAACCACAAAAGGACAAAATGATCACACACAAATCAAGACAAATGATCAAAAACAACCACAAAAGGACAAAATGATCACACACAAATCAAGACAAATGATCAAAAACAACCACAAAAGGACAAAATGATCACACACAAATCAAGACAAATGATCAAAAACAGCCGCAAAAGACACAAAATGATCACACACAAATCAAGACAAATGATCAAAAACAGCCGCAAAAGACACAAAATGATCACACACAAATCAAGACAAATGATCAAAAACAACCGCAAAAGACACAAAATGATCACACACAAACCAAGACAAATAATCAAAAATAACCACAAAAGGACAAAATGATCAGACACAAATCAAGACTAATGATCACACACAAACCAAGACAAATAATCAAAAACAACCACAAAAGGACAAAATGATCAGACACAAATCAAGACAAATGATCACACACAAACCAAGACAAATAATCAAAAACAACCACAAAAGGACAAAATGATCAGACACAAATCAAGACTAATGATCAAAAACAACCACAAAAGGACAAAATGATCACACACAAATCAAGACAAATGATCAAAAACAGCCGCAAAAAACACAAAATGATCACACACAAACCAAGACAAATAATCAAAAACAACCACAAAAGGACAAAATGATCACACACAAATCAAGACAAATGATCACACACAAACCAAGACAAATAATCAAAAACAACCACAAAAGGACAAAATGATCAGACACAAATCAAGACTAATGATCAAAAACAACCACAAAAGGACAAAATGATCAGACACAAATCAAGACTAATGATCAAAAACAACCACAAAAGGACAAAATGATCACACACAAACCAAGACAAATGATCAAAAACAACCACAAAAGGACAAAATGATCACACACAAATCAAGACAAATGATCAAAAACAATCAAAAAAAAAAAAATTGATCACACACAAACCAAGACACAAATCAAAAACAACGAAAACAAAAAACAAAATGATCACACACAAATCAAGACAAATGATCAAAAACAACCGCAAAAGACACAAAATGATCACACACAAACCAAGACAAATTATCAAAAACAGCCGCAAAAGACACAAAATGATCACACACAAATCAAGACAAATGATCAAAAACAATCAAAAAAAAAATAATTGATCACACACAAACCAAGACACAAATCAAAAACAACGAAAACAAAAAACAAAATGATCACACACAAATCAAGACAAATGATCAAAAACAACCGCAAAAGACACAAAATGATCACACACAAACCAAGACAAATAATCAAAAACAACCACAAAAGGACAAAATGATCACACACAAATCAAGACAAATGATCACACACAAACCAAGACAAATAATCAAAAACAACCACAAAAGGACAAAATGATCACACACAAATCAAGACAAATGATCAAAAACAGCCGCAAAAGGACAAAATGATCACACACAAACCAAGACAAATAATCAAAAACAACCACAAAAGGACAAAATGATCACACAAAAATCAAGACAAATGATCAAAAACAGCCGCAAAAGGACAAAATGATCACACACAAACCAAGACAAATAATCAAAAACAACCACAAAAGGACAAAATGATCACACAAAAATCAAGACAAATAATCAAAAACAACCACAAAAGGACAAAATGATCACACAAAAATCAAGACAAATGATCAAAAACAGCCGCAAAAAGACAAAATGATCACACACAAACCAAGACAAATGATCAAAAACAGCCGCAAAAGGACAAAATGATCACACACAAACCAAGACAAATAATCAAAAACAACCACAAAAGGACAAAATGATCACACTGTAGCGTTACCGGGTATTTATATACCTATTAAATATAAGGATTTATGAGATGTTCTTACAGTCTCAAATAAACCTTACCTCGAATTCAGGGCACCACCCACCTAGGTTTTAACTTAATTTAAGTCACAGTCAGGTAGGAAAACTGTTTGAAATCTTACGATCCTGGTGTTAAATTAATTAATAATTAATATTCAATTAATATTCAGTCTCATATCTCGCTACTTTCGTGAAGTTCTCGTTTGGTTGGACAGACATTACGTAAAGAAAGCATACGACACAATCTGTGATTATAACATATATATAGATATATGAGCTGTTTATTACAATGATATGATCTTAGACATGAACCTTTAAACAAACAGGAGATGCATTGAATATGGGTGATTATATAAAACACTTAGTGAATGGAAAATAAAATATGGGGAATGGGGAAATACTGGATGTATTCAAATAGTTTGGGTTGGCTGACTATTTGAAGCTAAATACTGACATTTCGGATTAATTTATCATTCTGTGAAAGCCTCGAGACATCCATCAAACCCACTTTAAGGTGAAAACGGGTCGGTCTTACTGTGCTTAGCCGGTTCGGACCACGGCAGCGGCCACGCGGGGTCCGAGGGGATTTCTCTTCCGCTCTCTGGGCCTTCCTGGCTGTGGTGGCTGACTTTAGCGGACTTCTCAGTTGCTTCTTTCACCGGGAAACCGAAACGATGGTGCCGAGGACTGTGGTTAGCTGATCGAATCTTTTGAGTGTCAGTGGGTCCGTTGCTTCTCTGATGAAGTGAACTTAAGTTCACAGAAGATTAATAAAAGGTTGCTTGGAGTTGGCTTTCTTGGTAGGAAAAGGTGATGATGGCGTGAAACAGCGGAGGTTAGGACGTGCGACGTAGAAGGACGTGGATGGCGAGGGACGAACAAAAACACGTAAAACGTGCATCTTCAGAGTATTTCAATCTGTTTCTTTGTTCGGGTCTTCTTCGTCTTTCTTTGGGTCCTGCTCCGTCCTTCTCCTTCCTCCCCTCCGTCGTCTTCTCCACGGCTCATACTCTCATCTTTCCGTGCTCTTCAAATCTCTCTGAGCAACTCATCTGATCAATTCTCCATTGTTCTTCTCTGACCTGTTCTCCCTCTGAAAACAAGAGCGTGCTTCTGGAAAACAACAAGAGGCAAGAAACGAGAGAGGCAAGAAGGCAAGAGCGTGTGTTTTCCGCGGTTCCGGGTTTTGACTCTCGGAGGCGGGGCTTACACTACTTTTTCAGCCAATGACATGCTTGAACTGTGTGCATGTCTCTGTAAGGTGATCTGTGCTATAGGGGGATTTCTGGATGAGACAAAGAACTCTGTGTTTCTCCATTACTCCCATCTCATAGAACATTTGTCTCGGTGATTCTGAAAACACCACATCTTGTTAAGATATGCAGATTAAAGATATAACATAGACTTGTAATATAAAGACATCAAAATAACACACATGATAAAGACAATTATGACTTTCAAAATTCAGATGAATATCTATGAAATCGTGACGTATGAATAGTGAGTCACACAATGCTAATTCTAACAATGGGGACACCAAACAAATACCAAATAGATACCGAAGGGACATCGTTAAAAGTTAAATTGTTGCATATACATTGTCCATTTTACTGAGTCCTCTGGGATTTAAATGTTCAACTAATCAACACTGCAGACCACTAGGGGGCAATGTGGTTCCATCAGGCAGGTTGGGCATTTTCCACCAAAATCAGTTCTTTGTCAATATTTAAGCCAGAATCGTACAAATTGTCTCTATATGCGTCTTGTGATCAAGCTGGAAACCTGAAAGAAATTGTACACGGTTATCAAACACATTTAATATAGTTTTAAGATTTGACTAAAAGTGAGTCTTCTCAGTTCATGTGTAGCCATCTGGTCGGTTTGCTGGTGAAAAGCGGTGTTAAAGTGTCAACTTTCGAGTTATGGTCTAGATAAGATAGTAAGTGTCCCACTTTTCCAAGAGTGAGTTCGACTCCCCAAAAGCTCTTAAGGGTGTTGTAAATTAGGCAGTTTCTGTCTCTTTTTCCTTTGTGGAAAGAAAATGAAGATCTGGTTTATATCCACATACGTAAACATCCCCCACAGGAATGTTGGTTTTGTCAAAGTTTGAAAAACTCTTAATCCACACGGCACTGTGACTGCTACAACACACATATCAAGACAAATGATCACACACAAACCAAGACAAATAATCAAAAACAACCACAAAAGGACAAAATGATCACACACAAACCAAGACAAATAATCAAAAACAACCACAAAAGGACAAATTGATCACACACAAACCAAGACAAATGATGAAAAACAACCACAAAAGGACAAAATGATCACACACAAACCAAGACAAATGATCAAAAACAGCAGCAAAAGGACAAAATGATCACACATAAACCAAGACAAATAATCAAAAACAACCACAAAAGGACAAAATGATCACACACAAATCAAGACAAATGATCAAAAAGAGCCGCAAAAGGACAAAATGATCACACACAAATCAAGACAAATGATCAAAAACAACCACAAAAGGACAAAATGATCACACACAAACCAAGACAAATAATCAAAAACAACCACAAAAGGACAAAATGATCACACACAAATCAAGACAAATGATCACACACAAACCAAGACAAATAATCAAAAACAACCACAAAAGGACAAAATGATCACACACAAATCAAGACAAATGATCACACACAAACCAAGACAAATAATCAAAAACAACCACAAAAGGACAAAATGATCACACACAAACCAAGACAAATAATCAAAAACAACCACAAAAGGACAAATTGATCACACACAAACCAAGACAAATGATGAAAAACAACCACAAAAGGACAAAATGATCACACACAAACCAAGACAAATGATGAAAAACAACCACAAAAGGACAAATTGATCACACACAAACCAAGACAAATGATGAAAAACAACCACAAAAGGACAAAATGATCACACACAAATCAAGACAAATGATCAAAAACAGCCGCAAAAAACACAAAATGATCACACACAAACCAAGACAAATAATCAAAAATAACCACAAAAGGACAAAATGATCACACACAAATCAAGACAAATGATCAAAAAGAGCCACAAAAGACACAAAATGATCACACACAAATCAAGACAAATGATCAAAAACAGCCGCAAAAGGACAAAATGATCACACACAAACCAAGACAAATGATCAAAAACAGCCGCAAAAGACAAAAAATGATCACACACAAACCAAGACAAATAATCAAAAACAACCACAAAAGGACAAAATGATCACACACAAACCAAGACAAATAATCAAAAACAACCACAAAAGGACAAATTGATCACACACAAACCAAGACAAATAATCAAAAACAACCACAAAAGGACAAAATGATCACACACAAACCAAGACAAATGATCAAAAACAGCAGCAAAAGGTCAAAATGATCACACACAAACCAAGACAAATAATCAAAAACAACAACAAAAGGACAAAATGATCACACACAAATCAAGACAAATGATCAAAAAGAGCCGCAAAAGGACAAAATGATCACACACAAATCAAGACAAATGATCAAAAACAATCACAAAAGGACAAAATGATCACACACAAATCAAGACAAATAATCAAAAATAACCACAAAAGGACAAAATGATCACACACAAATCAAGACAAATGATCACACACAAACCAAGACAAATAATCAAAAACAACCACAAAAGGACAAAATGATCAGACACAAATCAAGACTAATGATCAAAAACAACCACAAAAGGACAAAATGATCACACACAAATCAAGACAAATGATCAAAAACAGCCGCAAAAAACACAAAATGATCACACACAAACCAAGACAAATAATCAAAAACAACCACAAAAGGACAAAATGATCACACACAAATCAAGACAAATGATCACACACAAACCAAGACAAATAATCAAAAACAACCACAAAAGGACAAAATGATCAGACACAAATCAAGACTAATGATCAAAAACAACCACAAAAGGACAAAATGATCAGACACAAATCAAGACTAATGATCAAAAACAACCACAAAAGGACAAAATGATCACACACAAACCAAGACAAATGATCAAAAACAACCACAAAAGGACAAAATGATCACACACAAATCAAGACAAATGATCAAAAACAATCAAAAAAAAAAAAAAATTATCACACACAAACAGAGACACAAATCAAGAACAACGAAAACAAAAAACAAAATGATCACACACAAATCAAGACAAATGATCAAAAACAATCAAAAAAAAAAATTTGATCACACACAAACCAAGACACAAATCAAAAACAACGAAAACAAAAAACAAAATGATCACACACAAATCAAGACAAATGATCAAAAACAACCGCAAAAGACACAAAATGATCACACACAAACCAAGACAAATAATCAAAAACAACCACAAAAGGACAAAATGATCACACACAAATCAAGACAAATGATCACACACAAACCAAGACAAATAATCAAAAACAACCACAAAAGGACAAAATGATCACACACAAATCAAGACAAATGATCAAAAACAGCCGCAAAAGGACAAAATGATCACACACAAACCAAGACAAATAATCAAAAACAACCACAAAAGGACAAAATGATCACACAAAAATCAAGACAAATAATCAAAAACAACCACAAAAGGACAAAATGATCACACAAAAATCAAGACAAATGATCAAAAACAGCCGCAAAAAGACAAAATGATCACACACAAACCAAGACAAATGATCAAAAACAGCCGCAAAAGGACAAATTGATCACACACAAACCAAGACAAATGATCAAAAACAGCAGCAAAAGGACAAAATGATCACACATAAACCAAGACAAATAATCAAAAACAACCACAAAAGGACAAAATGATCACACACAAATCAAGACAAATGATCAAAAAGAGCCGCAAAAGGACAAAATGATCACACACAAATCAAGACAAATGATCAAAAACAACCACAAAAGGACAAAATGATCACACACAAACCAAGACAAATAATCAAAAACAACCACAAAAGGACAAAATGATCACACACAAATCAAGACAAATGATCACACACAAACCAAGACAAATAATCAAAAACAACCACAAAAGGACAAAATGATCACACACAAACCAAGACAAATGATCAAAAACAACCACAAAAGGACAAAATGATCACACACAAATCAAGACAAATGATCAAAAACAACCACAAAAGGACAAAATGATCACACACAAATCAAGACAAATGATCAAAAACAGCCGCAAAAGACACAAAATGATCACACAAATCAAGACAAATGATCAAAAACAGCCGCAAAAGACACAAAATGATCACACACAAATCAAGACAAATGATCAAAAACAACCGCAAAAGACACAAAATGATCACACACAAACCAAGACAAATAATCAAAAATAACCACAAAAGGACAAAATGATCACACACAAATCAAGACAAATGATCACACACAAACCAAGACAAATAATCAAAAACAACCACAAAAGGACAAAATGATCACACACAAACCAAGACAAATGATCAAAAACAACCACAAAAGGACAAAATGATCACACACAAATCAAGACAAATGATCAAAAACAACCACAAAAGGACAAAATGATCACACACAAATCAAGACAAATGATCAAAAACAGCCGCAAAAGACACAAAATGATCACACAAATCAAGACAAATGATCAAAAACAGCCGCAAAAGACACAAAATGATCACACACAAATCAAGACAAATGATCAAAAACAACCACAAAAGGACAAAATGATCACACACAAACCAAGACAAATAATCAAAAACAACCACAAAAGGACAAAATGATCACACACAAATCAAGACAAATGATCACACACAAACCAAGACAAATAATCAAAAACAACCACAAAAGGACAAATTGATCAGACACAAATCAAGACAAATGATCAAAAACAACCACAAAAGGACAAAATGATCACACACAAACCAAGACAAATGATCAAAAACAGCAGCAAAAGGACAAAATGATCACACATAAACCAAGACAAATAATCAAAAACAACCACAAAAGCACAAAATGATCACACACAAATCAAGACAAATGATCAAAAAGAGCCGCAAAAGGACAAAATGATCACACACAAATCAAGACAAATGATCAAAAACAACCACAAAAGGACAAAATGATCACACACAAACCAAGACAAATAATCAAAAACAACCACAAAAGGACAAAATGATCACACACAAATCAAGACAAATGATCACACACAAACCAAGACAAATAATCAAAAACAACCACAAAAGGACAAAATGATCACACACAAACCAAGACAAATGATCAAAAACAACCACAAAAGGACAAAATGATCACACACAAATCAAGACAAATGATCAAAAACAACCACAAAAGGACAAAATGATCACACACAAATCAAGACAAATGATCAAAAACAGCCGCAAAAGACACAAAATGATCACACAAATCAAGACAAATGATCAAAAACAGCCGCAAAAGACACAAAATGATCACACACAAATCAAGACAAATGATCAAAAACAACCGCAAAAGACACAAAATGATCACACACAAACCAAGACAAATAATCAAAAATAACCACAAAAGGACAAAATGATCACACACAAATCAAGACAAATGATCACACACAAATCAAGAAAAATAATCAAAAACAACCACAAAAGGACAAAATTATCACACACAAACCAAGACAAATGATCAAAAACAACCACAAAAGGACAAAATGATCACACACAAATCAAGACAAATGATCAAAAACAACCACAAAAGGACAAAATGATCACACACAAATCAAGACAAATGATCAAAAACAGCCGCAAAAGACACAAAATGATCACACAAATCAAGACAAATGATCAAAAACAGCCGCAAAAGACACAAAATGATCACACACAAATCAAGACAAATGATCAAAAACAACCGCAAAAGACACAAAATGATCACACACAAACCAAGACAAATAATCAAAAATAACCACAAAAGGACAAAATGATCACACACAAATCAAGACAAATGATCACACACAAACCAAGACAAATAATCAAAAATAACCACAAAAGGACAAAATGATCACACACAAATCAAGACAAATGATCAAAAACAGCCGCAAAAAACACAAAATGATCACACACAAACCAAGACAAATGATCAAAAAGAGCCACAAAAGGACACAAAATGATCACACACAAATCAAGACAAATGATCAAAAACAATCAAAAAAAAAAAAAAAATTATCACACACAAACAGAGACACAAATCAAGAACAACGAAAACAAAAAACAAAATGATCACACACAAATCAAGACAAATGACCAAAAAGAGCCACAAAAAGACACAAAATGATCACACACAAACCAAGACAAATGATCAAAAACAACCACAAAAGGACAAAATGATCACACACAAATCAAGACAAATGATCAAAAACAACCACAAAAGGACAAAATGATCACACACAAATCAAGACAAATGATCAAAAACAACCACAAAAGGACAAAATGATCACACACAAATCAAGACAAATGATCAAAAACAGCCGCAAAAGACACAAAATGATCACACACAAATCAAGACAAATGATCAAAAACAGCCGCAAAAGACACAAAATGATCACACACAAACCAAGACAAATAATCAAAAATAACCACAAAAGGACAAAATGATCACACACAAATCAAGACAAATGATCACACACAAACCAAGACAAATAATCAAAAACAACCACAAAAGGACAAAATGATCAGACACAAATCAAGACTAATGATCAAAAACAACCACAAAAGGACAAAATGATCACACACAAATCAAGACAAATGATCAAAAACAGCCGCAAAAAACACAAAATGATCACACACAAACCAAGACAAATAATCAAAAACAACCACAAAAGGACAAAATGATCACACACAAATCAAGACAAATGATCACACACAAACCAAGACAAATAATCAAAAACAACCACAAAAGGACAAAATGATCAGACACAAATCAAGACTAATGATCAAAAACAACCACAAAAGGACAAAATGATCAGACACAAATCAAGACTAATGATCAAAAACAACCACAAAAGGACAAAATGATCACACACAAACCAAGACAAATGATCAAAAACAACCACAAAAGGACAAAATGATCACACACAAATCAAGACAAATGATCAAAAACAATCAAAAAAAAAAAAAATTATCACACACAAACAGAGACACAAATCAAGAACAACGAAAACAAAAAACAAAATGATCACACACAAATCAAGACAAATGACCAAAAAGAGCCACAAAAAGACATAAAATGATCACACACAAACCAAGACAAATAATCAAAAACAACCACAAAAGGACAAAATGATCACACAAAAATCAAGACAAATAATCAAAAACAACCACAAAAGGACAAAATGATCACACAAAAATCAAGACAAATGATCAAAAACAGCCGCAAAAAGACAAAATGATCACACACAAACCAAGACAAATGATCAAAAACAACCACAAAAGGACAAAATGATCACACACAAATCAAGACAAATGATCAAAAACAGCCGCAAAAGACACAAAATGATCACACAAATCAAGACAAATGATCAAAAACAGCCGCAAAAGACACAAAATGATCACACACAAATCAAGACAAATGATCAAAAACAACCGCAAAAGACACAAAATGATCACACACAAACCAAGACAAATAATCAAAAATAACCACAAAAGGACAAAATGATCACACACAAATCAAGACAAATGATCACACACAAATCAAGAAAAATAATCAAAAACAACCACAAAAGGACAAAATGATCACACACAAACCAAGACAAATGATCAAAAACAACCACAAAAGGACAAAATGATCACACACAAATCAAGACAAATGATCAAAAACAACCACAAAAGGACAAAATGATCACACACAAATCAAGACAAATGATCAAAAACAGCCGCAAAAGACACAAAATGATCACACAAATCAAGACAAATGATCAAAAACAGCCGCAAAAGACACAAAATGATCACACACAAATCAAGACAAATGATCAAAAACAACCGCAAAAGACACAAAATGATCACACACAAACCAAGACAAATAATCAAAAATAACCACAAAAGGACAAAATGATCACACACAAATCAAGACAAATGATCACACACAAACCAAGACAAATAATCAAAAATAACCACAAAAGGACAAAATGATCACACACAAATCAAGACAAATGATCAAAAACAGCCGCAAAAAACACAAAATGATCACACACAAACCAAGACAAATGATCAAAAAGAGCCACAAAAGGACACAAAATGATCACACACAAATCAAGACAAATGATCAAAAACAATCAAAAAAAAAAAAAAAATTATCACACACAAACAGAGACACAAATCAAGAACAACGAAAACAAAAAACAAAATGATCACACACAAATCAAGACAAATGACCAAAAAGAGCCACAAAAAGACACAAAATGATCACACACAAACCAAGACAAATGATCAAAAACAACCACAAAAGGACAAAATGATCACACACAAATCAAGACAAATGATCAAAAACAACCACAAAAGGACAAAATGATCACACACAAATCAAGACAAATGATCAAAAACAACCACAAAAGGACAAAATGATCACACACAAATCAAGACAAATGATCAAAAACAGCCGCAAAAGACACAAAATGATCACACACAAATCAAGACAAATGATCAAAAACAGCCGCAAAAGACACAAAATGATCACACACAAACCAAGACAAATAATCAAAAATAACCACAAAAGGACAAAATGATCACACACAAATCAAGACAAATGATCACACACAAACCAAGACAAATAATCAAAAACAACCACAAAAGGACAAAATGATCAGACACAAATCAAGACTAATGATCAAAAACAACCACAAAAGGACAAAATGATCACACACAAATCAAGACAAATGATCAAAAACAGCCGCAAAAAACACAAAATGATCACACACAAACCAAGACAAATAATCAAAAACAACCACAAAAGGACAAAATGATCACACACAAATCAAGACAAATGATCACACACAAACCAAGACAAATAATCAAAAACAACCACAAAAGGACAAAATGATCAGACACAAATCAAGACTAATGATCAAAAACAACCACAAAAGGACAAAATGATCACACACAAACCAAGACAAATGATCAAAAACAACCACAAAAGGACAAAATGATCACACACAAATCAAGACAAATGATCAAAAACAATCAAAAAAAAAAAAAAATTATCACACACAAACAGAGACACAAATCAAGAACAACGAAAACAAAAAACAAAATGATCACACACAAATCAAGACAAATGACCAAAAAGAGCCACAAAAAGACATAAAATGATCACACACAAACCAAGACAAATAATCAAAAACAACCACAAAAGGACAAAATGATCACACAAAAATCAAGACAAATAATCAAAAACAACCACAAAAGGACAAAATGATCACACAAAAATCAAGACAAATGATCAAAAACAGCCGCAAAAAGACAAAATGATCACACACAAACCAAGACAAATGATCAAAAACAGCCGCAAAAGGACAAAATGATCACACACAAACCAAGACAAATAATCAAAAACAACCACAAAAGGACAAAATGATCACACTGTAGCGTTACCGGGTATTTATATACCTATTAAATATAAGGATTTATGAGATGTTCTGACAGTCTCAAATAAACCTTACCTCGAATTCAGGGCACCACCCACCTAGGTTTTAACTTAATTTAAGTCACAGTCAGGTAGGAAAACTGTTTGAAATCTTACGATCCTGGTGTTAAATTAATTAATAATTAATATTCAATTAATATTCAGTCTCATATCTCGCTACTTTCGTGAAGTTCTCGTTTGGTTGGACAGACATTACGTAAAGAAAGCATACGACACAATCTGTGATTATAACATATATATAGATATATGAGCTGTTTATTACAATGATATGATCTTAGACATGAACCTTTAAACAAACAGGAGATGCATTGAATATGGGTGATTATATAAAACACTTAGTGAATGGAAAATAAAATATGGGGAATGGGGAAATACTGGATGTATTCAAATAGTTTGGGTTGGCTGACTATTTGAAGCTAAATACTGACATTTCGGATTAATTTATCATTCTGTGAAAGCCTCGAGACATCCATCAAACCCACTTTAAGGTGAAAACGGGTCGGTCTTACTGTGCTTAGCCGGTTCGGACCACGGCAGCGGCCACGCGGGGTCCGAGGGGATTTCTCTTCCGCTCTCTGGGCCTTCCTGGCTGTGGTGGCTGACTTTAGCGGACTTCTCAGTTGCTTCTTTCACCGGGAAACCGAAACGATGGTGCCGAGGACTGTGGTTAGCTGATCGAATCTTTTGAGTGTCAGTGGGTCCGTTGCTTCTCTGATGAAGTGAACTTAAGTTCACAGAAGATTAATAAAAGGTTGCTTGGAGTTGGCTTTCTTGGTAGGAAAAGGTGATGATGGCGTGAAACAGCGGAGGTTAGGACGTGCGACGTAGAAGGACGTGGATGGCGAGGGACGAACAAAAACACGTAAAACGTGCATCTTCAGAGTATTTCAATCTGTTTCTTTGTTCGGGTCTTCTTCGTCTTTCTTTGGGTCCTGCTCCGTCCTTCTCCTTCCTCCCCTCCGTCGTCTTCTCCACGGCTCATACTCTCATCTTTCCGTGCTCTTCAAATCTCTCTGAGCAACTCATCTGATCAATTCTCCATTGTTCTTCTCTGACCTGTTCTCCCTCTGAAAACAAGAGCGTGCTTCTGGAAAACAACAAGAGGCAAGAAACGAGAGAGGCAAGAAGGCAAGAGCGTGTGTTTTCCGCGGTTCCGGGTTTTGACTCTCGGAGGCGGGGCTTACACTACTTTTTCAGCCAATGACATGCTTGAACTGTGTGCATGTCTCTGTAAGGTGATCTGTGCTATAGGGGGATTTCTGGATGAGACAAAGAACTCTGTGTTTCTCCATTACTCCCATCTCATAGAACATTTGTCTCGGTGATTCTGAAAACACCACATCTTGTTAAGATATGCAGATTAAAGATATAACATAGACTTGTAATATAAAGACATCAAAATAACACACATGATAAAGACAATTATGACTTTCAAAATTCAGATGAATATCTATGAAATCGTGACGTATGAATAGTGAGTCACACAATGCTAATTCTAACAATGGGGACACCAAACAAATACCAAATAGATACCGAAGGGACATCGTTAAAAGTTAAATTGTTGCATATACATTGTCCATTTTACTGAGTCCTCTGGGATTTAAATGTTCAACTAATCAACACTGCAGACCACTAGGGGGCAATGTGGTTCCATCAGGCAGGTTGGGCATTTTCCACCAAAATCAGTTCTTTGTCAATATTTAAGCCAGAATCGTACAAATTGTCTCTATATGCGTCTTGTGATCAAGCTGGAAACCTGAAAGAAATTGTACACGGTTATCAAACACATTTAATATAGTTTTAAGATTTGACTAAAAGTGAGTCTTCTCAGTTCATGTGTAGCCATCTGGTCGGTTTGCTGGTGAAAAGCGGTGTTAAAGTGTCAACTTTCGAGTTATGGTCTAGATAAGATAGTAAGTGTCCCACTTTTCCAAGAGTGAGTTCGACTCCCCAAAAGCTCTTAAGGGTGTTGTAAATTAGGCAGTTTCTGTCTCTTTTTCCTTTGTGGAAAGAAAATGAAGATCTGGTTTATATCCACATACGTAAACATCCCCCACAGGAATGTTGGTTTTGTCAAAGTTTGAAAAACTCTTAATCCACACGGCACTGTGACTGCTACAACACACATATCAAGACAAATGATCACACACAAACCAAGACAAATAATCAAAAACAACCACAAAAGGACAAAATGATCACACACAAACCAAGACAAATAATCAAAAACAACCACAAAAGGACAAATTGATCACACACAAACCAAGACAAATGATGAAAAACAACCACAAAAGGACAAAATGATCACACACAAACCAAGACAAATGATCAAAAACAGCAGCAAAAGGACAAAATGATCACACATAAACCAAGACAAATAATCAAAAACAACCACAAAAGGACAAAATGATCACACACAAATCAAGACAAATGATCAAAAAGAGCCGCAAAAGGACAAAATGATCACACACAAATCAAGACAAATGATCAAAAACAACCACAAAAGGACAAAATGATCACACACAAACCAAGACAAATAATCAAAAACAACCACAAAAGGACAAAATGATCACACACAAATCAAGACAAATGATCACACACAAACCAAGACAAATAATCAAAAACAACCACAAAAGGACAAAATGATCACACACAAATCAAGACAAATGATCAAAAAGAGCCACAAAAGACACAAAATGATCACACACAAATCAAGACAAATGATCAAAAACAGCCGCAAAAGGACAAAATGATCACACACAAACCAAGACAAATGATCAAAAACAGCCGCAAAAGACAAAAAATGATCACACACAAACCAAGACAAATAATCAAAAACAACCACAAAAGGACAAAATGATCACACACAAATCAAGACAAATGATCACACACAAACCAAGACAAATAATCAAAAACAACCACAAAAGGACAAAATGATCACACACAAACCAAGACAAATAATCAAAAACAACCACAAAAGGACAAATTGATCACACACAAACCAAGACAAATGATGAAAAACAACCACAAAAGGACAAAATGATCACACACAAACCAAGACAAATGATGAAAAACAACCACAAAAGGACAAAATGATCACACACAAATCAAGACAAATGATCAAAAACAGCCGCAAAAAACACAAAATGATCACACACAAACCAAGACAAATGATCAAAAACAGCCGCAAAAGGACAAAATGATCACACACAAACCAAGACAAATGATCAAAAACAGCCGCAAAAGACACAAAATGATCACACACAAACCAAGACAAATAATCAAAAACAACCACAAAAGGACAAAATGATCACACACAAACCAAGACAAATAATCAAAAACAACCACAAAAGGACAAATTGATCACACACAAACCAAGACAAATGATGAAAAACAACCACAAAAGGACAAAATGATCACACACAAACCAAGACAAATGATCAAAAACAGCAGCAAAATGACAAAATGATCACACACAAACCAAGACAAATAATCAAAAACAACAACAAAAGGACAAAATGATCACACACAAATCAAGACAAATGATCAAAAAGAGCCGCAAAAGGACAAAATGATCACACACAAATCAAGACAAATGATCAAAAACAATCACAAAAGGACAAAATGATCACACACAAATCAAGACAAATAATCAAAAATAACCACAAAAGGACAAAATGATCACACACAAATCAAGACAAATGATCAAAAACAGCCGCAAAAAACACAAAATGATCACACACAAACCAAGACAAATAATAAAAAACAACCACAAAAGGACAAAATGATCACACACAAATCAAGACAAATGATCACACACAAACCAAGACAAATAATCAAAAACAACCACAAAAGGACAAAATGATCACACACAAATCAAGACAAATGATCAAAAACAGCCGCAAAAAACACAAAATGATCACACACAAACCAAGACAAATAATCAAAAATAACCACAAAAGGACAAAATGATCACACACAAATCAAGACAAATGATCACACACAAACCAAGACAAATAATCAAAAATAACCACAAAAGGACAAAATGATCAGACACAAATCAAGACAAATGATCAAAAACAGCCGCAAAAAACACAAAATGATCACACACTAACCAAGACAAATAATCAAAAATAACCACAAAAGGACAAAATGATCACACACAAATCAAGACAAATGATCACACACAAATCAAGACAAATGATCAAAAACAGCCGCAAAAGGACAAAATGATCACACACAAACCAAGACAAATAATCAAAAACAACCACAAAAGGACAAAATGATCACACACAAATCAAGACAAATGATCACACACAAACCAAGACAAATGATGAAAAACAACCACAAAAGGACAAAATGATCACACACAAACCAAGACAAATAATCAAAAACAACCACAAAAGGACAAAATGATCACACACAAATCAAGACAAATAATCAAAAACAACCACAAAAGGACAAAATGATCACACACAAATCAAGACAAATGATCAAAAAGAGCCGCAAAAGGACAAAATGATCACACACAAATCAAGACAAATGATCAAAAACAACCACAAAAGGACAAAATGATCACACACAAATCAAGACAAATGATCAAAAACAGCCGCAAAAGGACAAAATGATCACACACAAACCAAGACAAATAATCAAAAACAACCACAAAAGGACAAAATGATCACACACAAATCAAGACAAATGATCAAAAAGAGCCACAAAAGACACAAAATGATCACACACAAATCAAGACAAATGATCAAAAACAGCCGCAAAAGGACAAAATGATCACACACAAACCAAGACAAATGATCAAAAACAGCCGCAAAAGACAAAAAATGATCACACACAAACCAAGACAAATAATCAAAAACAACCACAAAAGGACAAAATGATCACACACAAATCAAGACAAATGATCACACACAAACCAAGACAAATAATCAAAAACAACCACAAAAGGACAAAATGATCACACACAAACCAAGACAAATAATCAAAAACAACCACAAAAGGACAAATTGATCACACACAAACCAAGACAAATGATGAAAAACAACCACAAAAGGACAAAATGATCACACACAAACCAAGACAAATGATCAAAAACAGCAGCAAAAGGACAAAATGATCACACACAAACCAAGACAAATAATCAAAAACAACACCAAAAGGACAAAATGATCACACACAAATCAACACAAATAATCAAAAACAACCACAAAAGGACAAAATGATCACACACAAACCAAGACAAATAATCAAAAACAACCACAAAAGGACAAATTGATCACACACAAACCAAGACAAATGATGAAAAACAACCACAAAAGGACAAAATGATCACACACAAACCAAGACAAATGATCAAAAACAGCAGCAAAAGGACAAAATGATCACACACAAACCAAGACAAATAATCAAAAACAACACCAAAAGGACAAATTGATCACACACAAATCAACACAAATAATCAAAAACAACCACAAAAGGACAAAATGATCACACACAAACCAAGACAAATAATCAAAAACAACCACAAAAGGACAAAATGATCACACACAAATCAAGACAAATGATCAAAAACAACCACAAAAAGACAAAATGATCACACACAAATCAAGACAAATAATCAAAAACAACCACAAAAGGACAAAATGATCACACACAAATCAAGACAAATGATCAAAAACAACCACAAAAAGACAAAATGATCACACACAAATCAAGATAAATGATCAAAAAGAGCCGCAAAAGACACAAAATGATCACACACAAACCAAGACAAATGATCAAAAAGAGCCACAAAAGACACAAAATGATCACACACAAATCAAGATAAATGATCAAAAAGAGCCGCAAAAGACACAAAATGATCACACACAAATCAGGATAAATGATCAAAAAGAGCCGCAAAAGACACAAAATGATCACACACAAATCAAGACAAATAATCAAAAACAACCACAAAAGGACAAAATGATCACACACAAATCAACACAAATGATCAAAAACAACCACAAAAGGACAAAATGATCACACACAAATCAAGACAAATGATCAAAAAGAGCCACAAAAGACACAAAATGATCACACACAAATCAAGACAAATAATCAAAAACAACCACAAAAGACACAAAATGATCACACACAAATCAAGATAAATGATCAAAAAGAGCCACAAAAAGACACAAAATGAATCACACACAAATCAAGACAAATAATCAAAAACAACCACAAAAGGACAAAATGATCACACACAAATCAAGACAAATGATCAAAAACAACCGCAAAAGGACAAAATGATCACACACATACCAAGACAAATGATCAAAAACAACCACAAAAGGACAAAATGATCACACACAAATCAAGACAAATAATCAAAAAGAGCCGCAAAAGACACAAAATGGTCACACACAAATCAAGACAAATGATCAAAAACAGCTGCAAAAAACACAAGATGATATTACATTACATTACGGTCATTTTGCAGACGCTTTTATCCAAAGCGACTTACAATAAGTGCGTTGTACATCGGTAGGCAAAAGAACTTCAGGTCACAAGAAATCATAAGTGCATCACACACAAACCAAGACAAATGATCAAAAACAACCACAAAAAGACAAAATGATCACACACAAACCAAGACAAATGATCAAAAACAACCACAAAAAGACAAAATGATCACACACAAACCAAGACAAATGATCAAAAACAACCACAAAAAGACAAAATGATCACACACAAACCAAGATAAATGATCAAAAAGAGCCACAAAAAGACACAAAATGAATCACACACAAATCAAGACAAATGATCAAAAACAACCACAAAAGGACAAAATGAACACACACAAATCAAGACAAATGATCAAAAACAGCCGCAAAAAACACAAGATGATATTACATTACATTACGGTCATTTTTTAGACGCTTTTATCCAAAGCGACTTACAATAAGTGCGTTGTACATCGGTAGGCAAAAGAACTTCAGGTCACAAGAAATCATAAGTGCACCACACACAAACCAAGACAAATGATCAAAAACAACCACAAAAAGACAAAATGATCACACACAAACCAAGACAAATGATCAAAAACAACCACAAAAAGACAAAATGATCACACACAAACCAAGACAAATGATCAAAAACAACCACAAAAAGACAAAATGATCACACACAAACCAAGACAAATAATCAAAAACAACCACAAAAAGACAAAATGATCACACACAAACCAAGACAAATGATCAAAAACAACCACAAAAAGAAAGATCGCAGAGCACAGAGGAATTTTGGAAAAAAATTAAGCAAATTTTCCTAGACTGCCTCTGTAAACGGGCAAACTCTAACTGAACCATACAAGTCATATAAGATACAACATTGTTTCGTTTTTTATTGGAAGGTCCCACAGAACACACATTTTGTTTTCATCCAATTACAGCAGACTTTCCACTCTAATGGGAGAAATGTTTATATACTACAACAGTGTCATTTAGGTGAGAAATGCCCTGATATTAAACATTTAAATGCTGTCGACAGGGAAACATGGTTGTAGTCTGAAACGAGGCTCAGCAGGGGTCACTGTGGAGTTATACATCTAAACAGGAGTGGGCTGCTTTAAATGCTGTTCATCCATAGGAGGCACTATATCCACACATCCTTCATCCATGCAGTGTTTTGGAGCAGAGTTCACTCAGGACTTAGATTGGCATTCTATTTTAGAACTCCACCCTTAAAAGATCTAAATGGACTGAGTGACTCCACCTCACCCCACTCCTGCCATGGGACTGTGTGTTTGTGTTTGCTGGGTTAGCATGTGTGTGGGTTTTCTTTTACTGTGTGTGAAGCTGGGGCGGACAAAATGACAGGGAGGTACTGAGGCATCAGAAGGGAATATAGGTCATGCTAGATAGAGCGGTGGGAGCAATGAAGTGAATGAAGATAGAGAGACTAGACAGTGGAGGACAGAGAACAGAACCTCTGGCCTCCCAGAATCCCTGATGGGGTCAGTGGCAAATGAACAGCAGGTCAAGAGGGACAGAAGAGAGATGAAGAAAGTCTCAGTCTCAATAGTACGCTGCTGCGTGTGTATGTATGGGTTTCGACCAATAAACAGCAACTATCACAGTGGGATGCACCTTCTCTCCTCCCATTCTCCTTCTACAAAGAGGTGACCTACTTACTAAATCTGCCAAACTGTTGGAGAAAAACTAAGAGCAACTGCTCCCTGACTGTGTGTGTGGGTGTGTGTGTGTGGGTGTGTTCGTGTGGTGATGTGGTTATGGTAAATGTTGCATCAGAAATGAAACTATAGTACTGCAGCTCAAATTCTTGCCTGTTGGCATAGCAACCACTGAGTCAGAATAGAATGCTTAAATAGAGCCTGAGTACCCAGTGTGTGTGTGTGTGCCTTTATGTGTTTTGTTCTGTTTTTCTTAATCATTTGTTTGGCTCAATATATTATCAAGTATGTAGAATATTATATGTCCCAGCGTACATGCATAGGAGAGGAATCAATTTATTTATGGAAGTATGTCCAATGCCGTGACATTGTGGACTGTGTGAGAAAATGTTAAAAGACATCCGTCTGCATCTAACTTTCTCCATAGATCATTGTAAAATTAGCTGAATTCACTGCACAGGTCACTGAGGTGAATTAATGCAAAGTCTCACTGGGCTGCTTTTCAGTACCAATTTCTGAGGTGTTTAACTGTTTAATAAATTAATCAAAAATACTTGAATGAGAACTGCTTCAGTTGTATTAAATACAGTAAAACAACAAAAAGATGCATGCAATCCCTTTTGGTTACTCTTTGTTGTTATTGGCTTCGTCTTCCGTTTACTGGACAGAAACTGTGGAACATGCGCAGAGCTCCTAAACCAAGTTGAGAGTATAGATGCAGGATAAATTTGACTCCTGACTGCAAGATCTGAGTGTGTTAGTTCAGCTTTGAGAATGTCCATTTTCTACAATTTTGGTGTATGTTTACATACATTGTAAAAGTCTGTTTTTTGTTGGACTAACACAATAATACATTCTGACAAGTGTCATTCAAATGTACTTGCAGTCAGTGAAAAAAATGTAACATGTTGGAGCCACACTTCTAATTCAGGTAACACAGCATTAACAAACTCAACAAATGTCAAACTTAGATTTTAAACTCTGTAGTTGAATGTCGCTTTTTAATACTTGATATTTCAATCCAGCTCCTTTGAGTTAGAGACATTTACAGAGCTAAAGCCCAGCTAGCCACTGGCTAACAAGCAGCTGTTAGCTAACATTCTTGCAACTGAAAATAACTTAATAACTTTTTTCTAACCAGAGAAAAGCTAAAGCTAAGGCTTAGCTAAAGGACCATGGTGTCTCTCCCACTTTGTTACACAGTTACACTTTGTGAGCCACTTGCAGGGTTTTGAAAGGTTGAAGCAGCAGTACACCAAAACAAGATTCTTTCTTAATCCTAGCTTAGTAGTTTGGTTTGCTTACAGCTAATGAAGAAGATATATCTGTCAAAGGGTGTTATCTTTGGCATTTTTCCTAGATGCAGCTCAAGACATGGAAACAAAATATGTTAAGTCAAGTCGAGTCACCTTTATTTATAAAGCACATTTAAAAACAACCGAGGTAGAATAAAAATACGTCAACCATAAAAACAAAAATAGATGATCCATCATTTTTAAATATGCTGGGATGATAGAAATCCTTAACTTGAGAGGAAGACTGAGAAAAAGAGATGTGGCATTGATTTGAATTACTCAACACTGAATTAATCACACCGTCTAGGTTGTTTATTTTATATGCACAGTTTTGTTTTATGATGTTTTATTGTGTTTATTTTAATGTGCAGCACTTTGGTAACCTTTGTGTTTATTTAAAATGTGCTTTATCAATACATTGATTGATTGATTGATTGATTGATTGATTGATTGATTGATTGATTGATTGATTGATTGATTGATTGATTGATTGATTGATTGAACACTGGGAGCTGGTCTATTATAGAGAGTTTCATTTTTATAAGGGCAGTTGCTGCAAAAGCTCAATCACCTTTTGTTTTTAGCCTGGTTCTCAGCACAGAGCAGTTGGTTAGCTGACCACAGAGCTCTCTCTCTAGCTGGGGTACAGCTATGCAATACAGAGGACAAGTAAGTAAGTTGGAGCCGACCTATAAAGGCATTTAAAAGCAAACAAACATTTTAAATTCATCCTCGAGAGGAAGTATTCTGAACCAACTCCAGGCATCAAATGGATGACTGATTTTTTTTAAAAAGAGTCTTTGTGAAAGGCTGCTAAAACAAAGTGTCTAAAGATGCTATTTAAAATGAGCTAATCTGTCTGTTTTAGGTAGACACAAGAAAGAATACAAGAAAGTCTGGCTCCTTGGACTCGAAATATAAAGTAATGACAAGTCTTAAGACCTTTGCACTACACTGAAAGATTGGAGCCCCTGCATCCAAGACTAAACATGAAAGTCGTCTCAGTGGAGTCGAACTCAGGCCGTATGGAAGATGTCGTATCATACTCCATCCCACCAGCCACCTAAAATCTCTTTGTTTACTCCTTCATAAGGCTTGTGCATTTTTTTTGCTGGAGACATTTGAAGAAAAGTCAAAGGACATTTATCTCTGGTGACTGGGTTGTGGGCATAGGTGAACACAAACAGACCCATGGGCACTGCTGGAGCTTCTGCTTGTGAATTCTTATTCCACATTAAGCTGATCTGTCTTAATCCTGGGAATGTATGACTGTATGCACCAGACTGTTCAGGGATGGCTCAGGATGCATACACGTACGTATCATACACCCCTCTCTTTGAAGGGTTTGTTCAGCTTCAAATCTCAGCTACACACCATGTTCTTGTGTCTTCCTGCGGTTGGGTGGAGAACAGCATATGGTGCCATTAGGGTGTCAAAACTGAGCATCTGCAGAGCACAGCGGTTGTATGCACACTTTGCAGATGTGAGCTTGTCAACTTGATTAAAAAAAAAAGCCTCATACAATAGGCTAAATTAAAAAAACTTATATCGTCACAACCTCTTCTTTAATCTTCTCTTGCTACATTTTTGTCTACAGGTTTGTCTTCGGTTTCCAGTGCAAACATAAAAAACTACATGCATTCCTTTGCCAGCATCTGAACACTATGCCATCCTATCGATATGTATTATACAAAGATATGTTTCAGGTTTAAAATAATGGAGGTGGGATTCTGTAAGTTTACATCTATGAAAAGTACAAGCTGTACTATTAATACTGATAAGATATACGAGTGAGGAAATATACAGCAAAAGTTTGCTGTACACTGGTGTAGAGAAGGGGCTGTTGTAGAAAATGATTTTTAAATGAAATCTGAACAATTCTACTTGCGTTTTTAAACTATGTTATGGTGAGATAATATTACCAGTGTAAAGATGCTTTCTGGCTCATTGTTGTTCTGATGCAATCCAGAAAATCTAATATTCAAAAGACCTGATGGCTTTTGTTGCTTCTTGTGATCTCTGCAGGCAGTCTACACCAATGTCAAAACACCAGAGACATTTATCTCTCAGAGGGTTCTCATTTCTCTTCACAGCACTGTCCTTTGTGTCAGTTGGGTGATGAGCTGAGTGTCACCAAATATGGAAATTATGGAAATCATGGGAATCAGTGAAGCCAGTATGGTAAAGAAAGACATAGAGTGAGCAGGATTATTGCTTTTGTCAGCTGAGAAAAGAACTGAACTGCTTTAGTTCTTAAGTAACAGAAAAGCAGTGAGTGCTTTCTAATGGAAAGATGTATGCAGAGTGAAGAGTTGGTGTGGGGGTGAGCCTGGTGTTACAGAGCTCTAAAAAAAAACATGCCATCATTTCTCAGAAACCACAGAGCTGGTTGCCATGGGAATGCTGCAGGGAGCTCCTCATCCTCCCACCAATGGACATCAGTGATTTGTTACCCTGGGAAACCTGGCCTGTTGCCTAGGAGACCAGAGGCTGTGTGCTCGAGCTCAAATGAGGAGTTGTGTCTGCTTGGCTGAAGCACTAAGTGGTGAAAAACAAAAAAAAAGCTCGACACACATTTTGGAAAAACTGGATATTCGCCGGGGCTGCACGGTGGTGTGGTGGTTAGCACCGTCGGGTCCCAGGTTCAACTCCCGGCTGGGGCCTTTCTGTGTGGAGTTTGCATGTTCTCCCCGTGTATGGGTGGGTTCTCTCCAGGTACTCCGGCTTCCTCCTACTGTCCAGAAACATGCATGTTAACTGGTGTCTCTCAAAAAATTGTCCTTAGGAGTGTGTGAGCATGTGTGTGTGTGTGGTTGTTTGTCTCTGTGTGGCCCTGTGATGGACTGTTGGCCTGTCCAGGGTGTACCCCGCCTCTCGCCCAATGACTGCTGGGATAGGCTCCAGCCCCCCCCGCGACCCGACCGATGGCAGACCGATCTGCCATTGAATGAAGTGGGCATGTCTACACCAATTAGCTTCTGATTCTGTTTTTTCCTTTGTTTTTTGGGGCAATCTAATATAATATAATCAAATCTAATCTAATTAAGTTAAATTAAAATCAGTTTATTTAAATAGCACAATTTTTTTTTTAAAGGGCAGAAAGTAAAAAATTTAAGTTTAAGTCTAGTTAGATATAGAAAATCCATCCAGTTTAATCAAAATTAATACATTTTTTGACATGAATATGTTTTTTTTTTTATAAATTGCTAATTTAGAAAAAGTTCTCCAGCTAAAAAACTCTAATGGATTGCACTGAATCTTTGACTCAATTCAGTCCACCGTTCTGAGAATGCAAGGGCCCAATGGTGGTCAACAGTTGAGAGAAGTCCCTTCTAACAGTAAGAGAGCTCCAGCAGAACCAGACTGACAGAGGTGGAGCATCTGCCTCAACTATCCCACTGTATACTTCTCTGGCAACACAAAAAGAAAAGTCTCCTATAATTCATGGTTAAAATGACATTACTGTTAGGCACTCCAATATCTAAATTGTATAGAAATTGTTACTAATTTAAAAAATGCAATCCAACCTGTTTTCATTAAGAAACACAGCCATTATGACTGACAAACTAAATGCTGACTAGTTGGCCAAATCTCTACAAAAACATTCCCACTCTTGATTAAAAGCTTACTTGAGACAGCCAAAGTACATAAAATATCACGCTGACATACATGTTGCAATACAAGCTTTAAAAGGTGAAAGGCCCAGTTAAAGCAGCATCTAATATGATTAAACTTTAGTTATAAATTAGTATATTTATATATATTTGATTAACTCACACGGGGCAATACATCTACACAAATGCTTTGCAGTGACTTCAGCTTTTACATGAAAAAGTTTGAATATACCGTGAATTACTCAATGTATTCTTCCATGTAACAAGTCCTCGAGTTCGACTTCATTATTTTTTTGCCCGTTTATATTGTTATGACATACAGATCCCTAAATTTCTATGTTGAACCTTTCAGGAGTCATGTTTGGCAAAGCATTCCAGATTAGTGTTTTTGTAAAATAAAAATCCAGTGATAAGATTGAGGAGTGAGACAAAGTATTCAAAACATGATGAATTATTGATGAGGGCCACCTGGAGATGCAAATAACCTCCAACCGATTCCTCAATGACTTCACTGAGTGGACAGCACCACTGCAATGCGGGAGAGAAATAATAGTGTTTTGTATGATGGCTGTCTGATGGGAGCAAATTGTTTTCTGTTAACCGTTTCCACCCAGTTGAGAGTTTTTAGTGTCACAGAGGCTTTTACTTACTCTCGAAAAGTAAATTTTTGTCACAGGGTGTATGTGGCACGGTGGTGAAGGAGGACCCGGATGCAGATATTCCAAATGAAAACTCGTGATTTATTTTAAGATCCAAACAAAAAGCGCAGCTGAGCTGGAATACCAAAAACCTAACTATGACAAAAAACTGACAAAACAAAACCTGACTATGAAAAAAAACTGACAAAACAAAACCTGACTATGACTATGAAGGAAACAAAGACCAATCTGACTTGCCATGAATTGCCATGACATGGCATCAGTGACGGTGATGATGAGGCAATGAACATGAAAAAACCTGGAGACTAAATACTGAGGAGGGTGATTGGTGAGTGAAGGCATCTGAGGGGAAAAACACAGTTGATGGCAGGGCAAGAGAGAGACTGAGAAAACAGTGGAGACATGGCTAAACTAAAGACTAGACAGGAACATAAAACGTGACAAAACTAAAAGACATGACCATTTTTGAGTATAATTTTTCATTGTTTAATCTTATTTAGAATTCATCCAAGTGTCTCCTATCCCCAAATCTTTCAGTTCAGACAGGGTCGACCCTACTGGACCACTTTAATGACTATGATTAAATATGATAGGCCTACGAAAAAAAGAATTGAACATACAGACTTTAGATGAATTGGTGGACCATTCAGGATGAAACATCAAATTTTTATCTCCTATGTATCTTCTTCTTCTTTTTTTTTTACACATTTTTAGTTGGGGTACAGACTTCTGTAATCAGTGATGCATGTCTGTACTATAAGGAGCACCGATTGTATATATTTGTTTAACGGTATATTACTGAACTCCTGCCCCTCGAACTCATATGAACATTTCCACATTGTCGCAAATATATACATAATGATACATATATATACATATATATGTATAAGATACAAACTTCTAAATATTCAAAGTTCGCAAACAGTAATAGGAAGCTGGGAACAGCAAATAGCGACAAGTGACAGAATGCCTCTTTTTGTAAATGCGAGTGTGTATAAACACAGCCCAAATCCCGGACACGTGATTTTCTTTTACTTTTGTGAGACAGTTAAACACATCAGAAAATGTTAATGAACAACATCTGATAAAGATTTCAGTCAGACAGATTTTTCCATTCCTTCCAAAGGCTTTTGAAATTTTAAGCTAACAAAGCACATATAATGGAGATTTAATATTTCAGCTCCTGTACATAATACTGCACAATTGTTTAGTGTATCATTGTGAATGTATTTGATCATTTACCAAACATGCCCTGTGATGGACTGGCGGCCTGTCCAGGGTGTACCCCGCCTCTCGCCCGATGACCGCTGGGATAGGCTCCAGCCCCCCCGCGACCCGACTGACGGATACAGCGGGTATAGAAGACGGATGCATGGATGGAATTTAAAGCCATAATGTGTAATATTTCACGTTGTCTATTAACAAATTTGAGTCTTATCATTCACTAGTATTAGCTCAATCGTTATTAATTACCTCCATCACAAAAGGGCAGTGTTCTTATATTCTTTATATTCAGCATACGAATGTACATAAGAGTGTTACACTCCAATGAATGTCTCCATGTTGCTCCGCCATTTTAAAACTACGGGATTTGTAGAAGGACATGTCATCAGCAATGCGAAGCTGATGACATGTCCTTCTACAAATCCCGTAGTTTTAAAATGGCGGAGCGACATGGAGACATTCATTGTCTGTGAAATATTACACATTATAGCTTTAACAAACATGCTAAAATAGAAAAAAAAAAGAAAGAGTCACATCAGCAACAAACTTTAAAAGACAACAGACACTGTATTAATTTGGTCTTTAATACAATCATTTACCATTAGTTTAGGCTTTGTATGCCTTTAATTTAGCATGTTTTAGACATTTGGGAAAACGCTAGCATTACACGTATAGTAACAAACTGAATGCTTCTTTGTCAATCGTCAGTGAGTCTCAAACGTTTTTTGTCATCGTGAGACAACATGAACATCACTCCAAACACTTTACTTTCCATCAACCTGCACATTTTTTAATAATTAATAATAATATGTAAGTTTTATATAGCGCTTTTCCAAATGCTCAAAGACGCTTTACATAAGGAACAAACAGAAAGCAGAGACAAAAACGAGACATTATAAACAATAAGACAAGAGAAAAACACTGTTACAGACTTTAGGCACATGGGGGGGGGGGTGGAAGATGGCAGGGGAGAGGAACATTAGTAAAGGTATCTTGAGGTCATCAGTTAAAATTTTTTTCTAATGACATACTTTTATCACCAACTGCAAATATCTATTATAACTGTATATCCTATGTAATATAGGAAGGAATGAAAAGACACAAACACTGAGTGGGTTACATGAGGTTCAGCCACTCCGATGTCTCATGGACTGTTTCTTAAGCATTCTTAAGCACAAGGTTAAAAACAGATAACTTTGGATTGTTTCATGTGTTTCATTAAAGCTGTAAAGCAGTTTGACTGCACTGTGGCTTTTTTAATTTACACCACATCAAAAAGAAGAAAACTTATCAGTAAGCAGAAACTCATTGAGACATATGCAGAGACTGTACTTTCTGAGAATCCTCAGGAAGAACTGTCTCCCCCAAGATTTGCTCCTGGCCCTCTATCACTGCTCCAGAGACAGCGTGCTTCCGTACTGACTGTGTATGGTACGGCAGCAGCGCATCCTCAGAGAAGAAGGCGCTCCACAGGGTGGTTAGGGCTGCAGAGAAAACAATAGGCTGCCCCCTCCCCACCCTGGAGCAAATTTACAACTCCAGATGCCGCAAGAAAGCAATGGACATCTCAAAAGACTCTTTACACCCCGGTCATTGTCTCTTCCAGCTCTTGCCATGAGGCAGGAGATATAGAGCAATGAAAACCAGGACAAATCACCTAGAAACATTTTTTATCCCAAAGCAATCACGGTGCAATAAATAAAAAAAATCTGTTCTTGGCCCTGCCCCCCCTAATCTGTGCAATCTGTGTATATAAATATATGCTTATTACCAATACAACTCTGTCGGTCTATATTCTATTCTGTTTATACTATTACACCAGAGCAATTTTTCTGTAAATAGCTGTCAAAGTTTGTACATTTTACTGTCACTATTTACTTTTACTATCATACTACTTATTTTTAAACTTTGTTTGTTTGTTTTTAAATCTAAATAAGTCAAGCACCATTTAAATTTCTATCTTATCTTATCTTATGTGTGTGTGTGTGTGTGTGTGTGTGTGTGTGTACTTTCTTGCTTTAGAAATACATTTCTAAATGTTTAGGGAGCTTGAACAGAAAAACAAACTTGGCTCTGGTGGTGAAAAGCTCATGCCTCTGTATTGTACCTTAACAAACCTGGGACAGATTCCGATGTGTGATTCTAAAGTGCTTCGTTCTTATCTTTACAAGAAAAGGTATACGACTCCCCCGTGCATTGTACCCAGAAGGATGGACTAAAGAATTCAAGCATCTTCTTACATCATATCTTATGAATATCTGCAGACATTAGTCACATAGGGTGTTGATATTTGTGAGGAGATAACTCTCAACTAAGGCCATCAATAACTTATAGACCTTTTAGATTTCACTTTAACCTTTGCGCCCGTGACTGAGCTTTTACAACATCGTTTGACAGCCTGATGGAAACAACTAATAATGCTTTAGCAGTTTCAGCACTTCACTTCCCCCTACGCCGACCTGCTTCTGACTCCCGCCCGCCTCCTGTTGAATATTTCAGGTTCACACTAATGAAGAGCTATCCGTCTCTCACTGCGGCAGGAGTTTTAAATAGAACTGGAATATCACTGCCGGTCACTGTGTGTGTTACACAACCTCTCCCTTTGGCCTAGCTTGTTTGTAACACAGAGGAATAAATTATACTTTCAAGCATATTGAATATACTGAGAAATATCAGAGTGATCATTTATATTAATGCCAAGATCAATGCAAGGATGGAAACCATGAAAATAAAATAAAACCCCTAAAAAAAAAAAAAATCAAAAAGAATCTTTGATGTAGTTAAATGAAGAGGATATAGTCTCTGATAAAACAAGCTCAGACCATAAGGGCTCAGATTGAATCCCAAAACAGATGAAGGTCTTTCATCACAATGCCTGTACTGTTACTGTTTATCTCTGTGAGGACCAGATGGAGAACTGACATGATCTGCGGCAGCTACCACCTCCAGGCATCCTGAGCCCAGCTGCACCTTCACATCTGTGGCTGCTCCCACCACCTGGCCTCCTCAGTCCAGCTGCACCTCCACCTCTGCAGCAACTCCCACCACTAGCCCTCCTCTGTCCAGCTGCACCCCACCCCCATCTCTAGGATTGAAAGCAACATCACTCCTGTCGCCATCCCTCCGCTACAACCTCTGTATCTAACTATAGAGGAGGTTGGGGCTGAGCTCAGAAGACTTAAGTCAGGGAGGGCTGCAGGCCCAGATGGAGTCTGTCCAAGGCGTCTGAGGGACTGCGCTGGTCAACTTACAGTCCATCTGAAGGCTTTTCAATATGAGCCTTCAGATGGAAAAAGTCCTGGTGCTGTGGAAAACTTCTTGTCTCATACCAGTGCCCAAATTAGGGCAACCGGTGGAGATGAATGACTACAGACCGGTGGCTTTGACATCTCATATCATGAAGACCTTGGAGAGACTCCTTGTTCGTCGCATGAGATTGCAGGTTGCTATCACGTTCACTGGTGCTGGCAAAGGAGAACCCAAAAGCACGACAATGAGGCAGGCGAGTAGCAAGGGAAGATCAGTTTACTAGTCCATTATTATTATAATTATTATTGTTGTTGTTGTTGTTGTTAATATACAATCATTGTAAATATTTATACATTTTTTTGAGCTACTTGACTAATTTGAATTTCCCCCATTGGGGGATGAATGAAGTATTTTTATTCTATTCTATTCTGAGAATAAATTTACATATAGAAGGTGTTTATCAGAGGATGCTGTAACCAGATTTAAAGAATTAATTCCATCATCCTTTTCTTCACTGCCATGTGCAGATATGAAAGAGGACAGCTACCTAAACTTTACTCCAGCAACACTTGACTCTCTTGTTGACAGCACTATAGTTTCAATGCGTACAGCACTGGACAATGTTGCCCCTCTGAAAAGGAAGGTAATCAGTCAGAAGAGGTTGGCTCCTTGGTATAATAAACAGCTGCTTTAAAGCTGGAGAGACAGTGGTGTTCCTCTAATTTAGAAGAGTCTCAATTAGTCTGGAAAGATAGTTTAATAATGAATAAGAAAGCCCTTCGTAAAGCTAGAACTGCTTATTATTCATCATTGATAGAAGAGAATAAGAATAATGCCAGGTTTCTCTTCAGCACTGTAGCCAGGCTGACAAAGAGTCCGAGCTCTGTTGAGCCAGGTATTCCTTTAACTCTCAGCAGTGATTATTTCATGAGCTTCTTTATCAATAAAGAAGCTCAAAGCTGCAACTTGAGAAAATAGCTGCAGCTCAGCTTTGTGATAATTTACACAGAAATAATCTGTTTGCATAGTTTCAGTCAGGATTCAGAGTGCATCATAGCACAGAAACAGCATTGGTGAAAGTTACCAATGATCTCCTCTTAGCCTCTGATAGCGGACTTGTGTCTGTGCTTGTCCTGTTGGATCTCAGTGCTGCATTTGATACGGTCGATCACAGTATTTTATTGAAGAGACTTGAACATGTTATTGGGATTAAAGGAACTGCATTAGGCTGGTTTAAGTCATATTTATCTGAAAGATTTCAGTTTGTTCTTGTAAATGAAGAATCTTCCTCACACACCAGAGTAAGTCATGGAGTTCCTCAGGGTTCTGTGCTTGGACCAATTCTTTTCACTTTATACATGCTTCCATTAGGTAACATTATTAGACAGCATGGCATAAATTTTCACTGCTATGCTGATGATACTCAGCTGTACTTATCTATAAAACCAGATGAACCCAATAGGTTGGTCAGACTGCAAGCAGGTCTTAAAGCCATAAAGACCTGGATGACTCAGAACTGTCTGATGCTAAATTCAGACAAACTGAAGTTGTTATCTTTGGACCTGAGCGCTTCAGGGAGAAATTGTCCAGTTGTATAATTACTCTAGATGGTATTTCCTTGGCTTCTCGTACTACAGTGAGGAACCTTGGAGTTATTTTTGACCAGAATTTATCATTTGACTCGCATATAAAACAGGTTTCTAGGACTGCCTACTTTCACCTTCATAATATTGTTAAAATCAGGAACATCCTGTCTCAGAGTGATTCAGAAACACTGCTTCTTCAGGATTGGACTACTATAATTCTTTATTATTGGGCTGTCCCACATATTCTCTGAAAAGCCTTCAGCTGATTCAAAATGCTGCAGCCAGAGTTCTGATGAGATCTAACAGCAGATATCATATTTCTCCAGTTTTAGCTTCTCTTCATTGGCTCCCTGTTAAATTCAGAATATAATTTAAGATTCTTCTCCTCACATATAAAGCTCTTAATGACCGAGCTCCATCATATCTTAAAGATCTCATTATAAGATATTTTCCTAACAGAGCACTTTGCTCCCAAACTGCAGGTTTACTTGAGGTTCCCAGAGTTTCTAAACATCCCATAGTTAAGCTGCTATAGGCTTAGACTGCTGGGGGGCCTCATCTGTCACACCTTTCACACTTTACTCTCTTTTTCCCCCGCTTAATTTATCAAATTATATGTGACATTATTGTTGTCATTAACTTGTGTTTCCCTGTTCCAACAGGTATCCTTTGAATGGTGTTACAGTGTTTGTTGTCCCCTCTTTTCTGTCCTCTCAAACCCCAGCTGGTGGAGGCGGATGGCCACCCTTCCTGGTTCTGGTTCTGCCAGAGGTTTCTTCCTGTTCAAAGGGAGTCGTTTCTCTCCACAGTCGCCTCAGGAACGCTCAGGACGGGAGATTGGACTGAAGACAAGTTTCAGTGCAATATGTTGGTTTCCTTAGCTAGGAAATAGTTCTTGAATTGGCTCTATATGAATGAATTGGATTATTTTGAATTTAATTATGATTACAATGAATTGAACTCCAACTGGCTTGAATTGGACCATATTATTGAAGTGCCTTGAGATGACATTTGTTGTAATTTGGTGCTATATATATAAACTGAATTGAATTGAATTGAATGCGCTGTCTAAAATGCAGAACACATTCTTTAGCTGTATTTTTTGTGTGTGTGTGTGTTTGGGGTTTGAGCTGTGAGCACTCGAGGCTACACTGCTATTTATGGCTGTCATTGGCAGACTGAGTTGTATGAGAACAGACTGTTAGAGATACAATGAAAAAAAATATTTGGTAGAACTTCATGAAGTGTATCTGCTGTTTTACTTAAGCACAGCGATCCTACTGAACAGAACATGCACAAATAGCACACATTTACTACCTTGTCATAAGCTTTCATAATGCTTTATCGGACCTGTCTTCTTTTTCAGGTAAAAGTCTTAAATAGAGTCTGTCAACTGGGTTCTCCTTTTCTGTGCCCTTTTTGAAAGTCTACACCCTCTTATGGGTGAAGACTTCATGAAGCAAAGAGTCCATACCAGATTTCAGGAAGCATCATTTCATGAATGGACATCCTGTGTTCCAGTGTTTGTGCTATCTGTGCAGTTTCACGGTTCCCCAAATAAATAACTGGAGACACTTTTTTTTATGATTGCTTGATGGTGGCCTTAATCTGTCACATTGCATCACGTCAGTGTCTGTTTTTTCACATGAGCACACATAGTGTATACACATAGCATAAACTGTGTAGGGGATCACTCTTGAGTCAAGCCCAAAAACACCCACACTGAGTCCGTGTGTTGCATCATCACTGGGCATAATGATGTATTGGTATATTGCTGCATTTCTCCAAATATGGCATCTTTTTTTAACATGTTGTTTTCTGCAGTAACTTTAAACCTTGACTATCATCTTGTTTGCAGACCAGTCGCTTACACTTGTACTGCAGCGGCCCCAAGGTCAACCTGGAATTTAGTGCTGTAACTCTTCCTATTGGGAGGTTATCAATCATATCCGGAAAAAGTATTTTTGTTACTGTCATTTGTGCAAAGTAGAGAGACTTAAGCCACTTGGAGCAGCTATTCCTTCATTTTGCTGATGGATGTAAAATAGATCCAAAGTAAAGTCATATTCACGGTTCAGCACCATTGAGCTGTACGACAAGAATCAGTTCCACACAAACTAACGATACAGTGGTTGATTTGAACCAGTTGATCCTTAAAGACATCAGATACAAAGCTCAGGTCACCATGACAGCACTTCTTCAAGGCAGATGAAGCTGTAGTTGAAGAGTTTTTCATTTAGTGTTTCTACTGTTTCTTCCTGGACACAGCTGCTGTATCAAATACAAACGTGGTCATTTCGCAAAGCAGTGCCCCCTCCATTTACATCTGTAAACTGAAATATTTCTGATTCCTTTCCATTCTTTCTTTGACAAATTGGGCATAATGTCAGTCATGGCTGACACATGATTCGTCATCAGAAGCCTCGGGTTCAGCCTCATTCCATGCAGTAGCCAGAGAAAAAGTTTTAATACATTTTAAGTTTCTGCAAACCACAATCTACCTATTTTTGTGGTTGATTTGTTGAATTGATTTGTTGAGAATTTGCAAAGCCCTTCACCCTGGTCTAGCTTCGACTTTAGATTAAACCATGTGTGGCATGACAAATACTCACAAACTCACCAGTTTCTATATCATTCAACCCAGTACAGCTGCAGATGTGCCTGTGCTGCTCTGACACTACTGTCACAGAGCCCATCTCAGCCTTCTTTCATGTAAACACTCTGCTTTCCAAATGCTATTTCTGGTACGTTCATTCTGTATGCTTCTCCCCTTCCTCCAGTGTGTTTATCTCTTTTTGTGTGTGAGCCAATATATGAGCGTATCTCTACCACATATACACACTCTCTCAGCTCTGGGCTGCCTTCCTGCAGATTCATCATTAATTCATCCAGTTTCTTTGCGTTCCCCCACTTCTTCGCCTTCACATGCCCTCAGTGTCCCTGCCTTTTTAACAACCCACTAGATTCTTTACACCTGCACTACTTTTAGATTGAATAGCTTTTCTCTTCTATACTTCCTCCTGTGTAACTCATGGGTTTCTCCATAAAAATAGATGACAGATTTTGAAGTCTTTAACAGAAAAGGAGGAAATTTAGTTTGAGGGGTTCTGTGCACCAAAGGATTTGCTGGAAGAATGGTGACGTGTGCACAGGGAAAACATACAAACCTGTGACAGAAACGTCCCAGCTGGGATTCAAACCAGGAACATTCCTGCTGTGAAGCGACAATGCCGACCATCACACCACCATACGGCCCTAACAACGAGCTAAATGATAAGCACAGTTGGCCGGTTCATTTCAACAGTGACACACACAATCTACCAATAGTACTGCAATATGGCAGAGGTCACAAACAAGCAGAGCCGTGGAAGGTCCAGGTAACCTAATCTAACAGCACAGCTTGTTTAATCTGACAAAGCTTGAAGCATAGAGATGACTTTACTTCACATCATGACACCAAGGCCACCATCAGAGAAGCGCTATAACAAGGCCTCCACATGTCACGAACCAAAACGTGACCACATATTTAATGTGTTGAAAAGCCAATTCTATCCCCCACAAATGGAACTGAAGAACACTTTTCTATGGCACTGAGAGGGTCTGCCTAATGATTGTGGTATACTGCATGCTTCACTGTGTTGCAGTGCCAATCAAGGCAGTTAAAGAGCTGAGAGATTAGGATGCAGACCGCTGAACACATGTGGGCTGGTGATGGACGACAGAAGAGGAAGGGCTCAGTAAGGACTTCTATTTGCCTTTTTCCTTGAACACATACTAGCAGCTTTTGGTGGGCAAATTCGTGTATATCACAAAAAAGGTGATATACACGAGGAAAAGGGTCAGTATTTGCTGCTGTAGAAATGGGTTGGTTAACAATGTATATAGTCAGAATGAATAGGAGCCTGGGCAGTGTTTTTATATCTGTCATATTCTCGATTTGTAGCTACATGCAAAAAGGATTTGTTTTTAGCCGACTGATAACTGCTTGTGAAAGCTTTTGTCAGGATAACAATACAAACAAAAACTTTATTAGTGAGTCACAGTGTTTCAACACGTGCTGTTTGGATAGGATGGAGGGAGAGAACACAATGTTGGTATTTTTTAATGCAGTTTAGCTGACATTGATTATCTGCTTAGAGACAAAGAGTAGAGTAAACAGCAAAAATGGGTGACAGAGGAAATGAGAGTTGGATCTTTTCCCCTCCTACGCAATATGTCATCATTTTTATACAACACTATTCATTGTTGATAAATGGCAGATTTCTGATGCAGGGTCACTGCACTGTGTTGGTATTATTTGCTAACCAACTCGTCCAAGACATCAACTGCAGCATGTTTTATGTTAAATTACAATGTTTCTTAAAATTATTATTTCCCACAACATCTGTCTTTTCGTTCTTTTAATATTGGGAAATTAATGGAATTGTTCATGTGTCACCCCAATAACTCCAGCTTACAACTGAGGGAACCCTTTCAGCATTTTCAAAAGAAGATTAGCAGAGGTTTCTTTGATCAAATTTGATCCCATAATTCTACCCTAAAACAAAAATTGATGCAATTTAGATGAAGAACAACAAATTGTTCCTCCATACTCATGCAAGACAGCACCTGTAGTGGAGGTGCTCTGTTTGGTAACTATGACAAATGGCACTCGTTAAAAATGGCCGATGACTATATGAAAAATGGTTTGTCCTCCTTGGCTTGTCCCTCCTCAGACAAAGTATCAGCTGGTACCTGGACAGTGAGAAAAAAATCCCAGGCCGGATGGATAATGAATTCAAAACCACTCTTTGTTGTCCCCTTTTTTTCTTAGTTCCCCAGGAAAGGTAAAACAACTTCAGTTTTATCTGTATTCATTAGTATTTTTTGTAAATCAAGATGTATGAAGCTGGGCATTTTTAGGTTCTGAATTACTATTCCAGATCAATAAGTGTGGTTGCTGATATAAGCAACACCAATGTGACCATCCTGTCCTGTTTTTCAGGGGACAACTGTGCAAATAAAGGTACGAACAGTACGATTTAAAAAGGACTTGCTGTGCATGAATGTGTTCAAATGAGCGCGTTCATAGGTGGCGTTCACATTCTCTGTGAACCAACTGAACAAGGCTATTTGTCACTGATGATGGTGACGTGCGAGCAGCTCTTTCTTGAATCATTAAACAATATTCTTGTCGATAGTGAATGTCTCATGCTAAATTGTGTGTAAGCCATAGACATAGGATTTCTGCAGCATTCACAGACGAGTATTCCAACTGTTTTACACCATTTAAACAATGTCCATCACGTTAAAATGTAACAGCATCTATTTTGCCATTTGAAAGAAGAAAAAATGAAAAATAAACCACTGGCCGGGGAACAGGGAGGGCTTGCAGACTAGAGGAAATGTGATATATCTAAGGTTGTGTTAAACTGCCAAAGTTGTTTTAACTATTTCAAGAATACAATAATTGCATGCCACAAAGTAAAGTCATGCAGGGCACAGCACATGTGAGTAATTATTTGGCAGGTAAAAGCCTGGCTGTGACTTCTCAGTGGGCTTCCTTCAAATGTTTCTTTTGTTTATGGCCAAAACTCAAAACACTTTTTCTAGTTTTGTGGAAGAAAAGTCTTACTGAAACAGCACAGAGCTCCTCTCTAAATGAAAAACACAAAGTTCCTCCAACATGACCGAGAACAAATCATATTTATGTAACTCTTTCCAATATTGTGTCGAACCACTTAGACCACATTTTTAGAATAGTTGGCTCTGCTCTAGTCTGTCTCACCACTGTAGATGAGTCAGATCAGCATGTTTTAAGGCCGTAGTTCTATTCTTTGGGTGCAGCATTCCCGCTTTAATGCATGGTAATGAATCTGTTCTGAAGACTCGCTGACTCCTTCAAAACTGTGGGGACAAAGAGAGGGAGACAGAAGAGAGAAGTGGTCAGGGAAACAAACATGCTGATGGAATCTCTGCAGATAAAAAGCTCATGGATGGACTATTCTGATTCCAAAACTTGCACCTTTTAAGTTTTAGAAACATGCGCTTTTCCCCCTTTATTTTTCTTTCCGCATACTGTTTGGGTTCCAATACTCTCCACTTTGGATCTGACATCAAATTATTTTAGAAAAAATATTTTAAGAAAGATTTTTACACGTCACATTAAGAAAACACAGGTGTAAATAACAAAATGATGCTCTAGTTTCATTAAGGTAATGTCCTAAGGCTTTTATCAAGTCGCTAAAACAGAATAAGATGTGGGTTCTTTGCATTTCCACTGAGGTCTAAGGTACAGTCTAGATTAGGAAAATCAGACACATTGTGTCTCAGAACTCCTTATATGATAGGCTGCCATGCTGGTCTCACAACAACCTACAAAAGTGGTTAAACCTAGAAGTGTCACGATCATCTCTTCCTCCCCTCATTTATTCTTAAACTCGCTCGACTTCCAAAGCTCACTGTGCACCTGTGTCTCCCCAATTTACTGAAGTATGTAATCTGGCTCAAGTGTCAAAGAAGGCAGCAGACAGGCAGACTTTTTGAGGGGAATTTTACTTGACTGCTTTCTTCATTCTCCTTTCTGTGGCTCAGACACAGTAACTGAAGGCAACTGGCCTTTAAAACAAAGCAATAACAAAAGGCATGTGCTTTTTACAAAATAAAGATTTCAACAAAAACAAATTGATCCGTGTGGTTTTACCCAGCGGTACGATGTAAGTTAAAAGTCAAGATGTTCTAGGTCTGGAACAACACAAGAAACTGACATTTACTTCATTTCAGTTGCACTCTTATATTCGGTAGACTAAATATGGAGGACTCTGCATCAAATTTTAAACTGCAATTTATCATTGTGAAAACAATTTGACTTTATTGTAATGTATGAAAATAGAAACACAGTTCATCATTACATACAGTAGTAAATCAAGCTAAACTGTTGGCTTTTTTATTGTTCACCTGATTGCCCTTATCGTTCTTTCTTGTAACATTGTTGACATATTTCCATATTTCAGCAGGTACTTTAGTGCAATGTCACCACAAACAATAGAAATAAAGGGCAAAATAGGTTGTCAACTTGAAACAGTAAAAGTCCTGTTTCTCTTCAATACTCAAAAGCCATGATGGATTTGTATTCCAATGATCTGACAATGTTTGGAAATGACTAAATAATACGTCACTTTTTTCCTTTTATGAAGAAAAAGGTCTTGGAGGGTGGTGATGCGAGGCGTGGAAAAGGACACGGGGGCAGATTTCCAAAAACAAAATTGATTTATTTTCAAGAACAAAAAGCGCGGCTGAGCCAGATTATAAAAACTAAACTGAAAAAACAAAACATGACTATGCCTATGACTGACTATGACTGGGAAACCTGGAAACTAAATAATGAGGGAGTGATTGGTGAGTGAGTGCAGCTGTGGGGAAAAACACAGGTGTTGTGTGAAGGTGATGGCAGAGCCAAACTATGGAGAAACATGGGAAAACTAAATACTAGACCTGAACCAAAAACATGACATGGGATTAACTTAAAACATGGCAAAACTAAAAACTTAACAGGAACCAAAAACATGACAAAAACTCTCAGATGTGACAAAAAATCTTGTCCCAGCTCTGGAAGGCAGCTCCTGCAAACAGTACAGGGAGTACAAGCCATTGAAAGAAACTTACTTCTGTATATAATGTAGGATGTTATCCAGAAACAACTAACACAATGTTAATTATTGTTGCTGAATGCCTCCACTCGAAAGTTTAAGTAAAAAGTGATGTACTTGATTAAGGACTTTCTGCTTTTGTTTGCTCTCATCCTTCAGCTTAGTAAATCAAAATAAATACCCCAAAACAATCATAGTCTATGTTGGTGGCATCTCACTGCTGAGTCTGCTTTGCTGTACCTCAGTGCAGTAATGATATAGACTTTAGGAAGACTCTAGGAGATGAATGGCTCTCCTGGTGCACTGACTGAATGGCAATGCCGCCACAGAAGTGAAGTCCAAATATAGTTTAAATGGGCCGTACCATCTGACCCTGGTGACTTTATCTACTGCGAAAGTCTGTGATGTTGACATGGTCTGGAGACATGGTCCATATGTGAGCACACACACTGTGAATTCCAGGGCATAAACTAAAGGCTGCTAGAATGTGTTCACTTTATGGTCACAGCAGCTCAGACTGAAGCTGCGCCTGATGCCAAGGATGCAAGATGGAACGTGCAAATGTAAAGTGAACTCATATTTGATAAGTGCTCTAAAAATGGCCCACAAAAAGAACAATTGCTACCTTCATGCAACAGTTTTGGAACACACTGCATCTCTGACTGAGCTATTATCAGAAACCCGCAGGTAGTTTCAGTTTCTCACTTTAAAAGGAGAACAAATACACCAGGGACCATCTTGACACGACTACGCAGTCTCACTCCAGTATGTGTAAAAACTGAACTCTTACCATTGTTTTGCCTTCCCTGTGAAACTGCTAAGAAGGCACCACACATGTCTATGCTTACCTTAAAAGATTGTGACATGCCTACTTTTTTGTTACATCCAACTGGCTCAAAAGAAATGTTTGCCTCTTTTAAGATGTGCATAAAGATTCTGCGGGGCATGAATCTGTGGACTGTCGTGCAGAAGACCTGAGGCTGAGCCACAATCTTCTACTTTGCTGTCACTCATAATTGGTTAGATGTAGGCATAATCGTGGTTAGCTTTAGAAATAAAAGATACATAGATAGGGTTTGCCATCACATCACATGATCGCTGACCCATACCAAACTATTGGCCTTTATTGTGTCACTCCTAGGTTTTTGTGCTGTGGACAAACTGGCATTCCACATCCTGGGGCGAGGCGGGGATGGACACAAGCAATGAAAGACCTCCTGCAGAACATGTTTAATGCTGAAAGTAAAAGCTGATGCCGTATGACATCATTAACCGCATATCAATCTGATGAGATGCAATCTTTAAGGAAAAAATTGATTATTAGTTGTGCTCTTTTCGACGACATTTCCAATTGAAAGGCATGACGCTTTGAGCACCGGCGTACAGTCTAGGTTTGTACATATCACACCAGCCAACGAACAATCTGCATAAAGCAAGCTAAAGCCTTAGTACATACTTAATGAATTTGACAATCCCTGTATCAGCAGGATAATACAATTTATTCAGTTCAAGTCAACAACATTCATTAATCTTGTTTAATCATAAATAAATTGAAAGAGACAATTTAGGGGTTAAATCTTTTGGGGTTTGGCCTATATTAGCGTTTGGTCTTATAAGGCTTCCCTCACACATGAACACAGATGTCCCTCTCCACTCAACTGAGAAAAATACTGAGACTATATTAAGGCTTATAATAGCACAGGTCTGCAGTCTTCTTTTGCCAGTTTCCACAGATCTATAAATAGCCGTCCTGATCATGCAGCGCAGCCTCCTTTCACACTGCCTGCAGCACTTACACACATTTTTCCTCATGTTTCCTCTTCTAATCATCACTACTTTCTTTCTCTGACTTCTCACCCTTTCTTCCTCCACTCTTTCTGTTCCATCACCCTCTAAATTTATCTGACTTCACTCATGTTGCTGCCTTTCAATTCACTGTCACCCTCTGCAGTCTTTTACCTTCCTGAGACATATTTCATGCAGCCGTTCTGTTCATGTAATATCCTCCTTATGTTTTTCAAATTTCCTCTTATTCAGTGGTTGATGCTATAAATGATTGTGACTGTGCACAACAGTCATGTATAAGAATAGCTCTTCTGACTTTGTTGGAAGACCTTGATTTGAAGTAATTAATACTGATTTTCTGGCAGAATATGAAGTTGTCTCAAGTGGCGCTTTAGTCATCCTAAGACTGTACCACTTGAGAGCGTGAAGCTAAGTTTGCTTTTAGAAAGACATCCCAAGAGAAACATAAAGTTTCCGTTTTTGCAAACAAGGCTGCATGAGTCTTGTAGTAAACTGGTTATGCATCCATCTGTTACAGATAAAGCAGGGGGTGCCATGTTGTGACGTGTGAGCTGATGCACTTTATGCCTCAAATTTTTAAACCGACCATTAATGTTTAGTTATTTAGTTACTTCTATTCAGAGGTTTATCCACATTCAAAGATTATTTTCAGAAAATGAGCTTCTATTTCAATTAGAATGCAAGGGTTTGTGTGTGCTAGAAATTGCACTTAAATCTGTAGTTGTTTTTTAAATAATTAAAGCACTATAGGAACCTCACTTTTTCTGTAACAAGCAGCAGCAATCTCTGAGCAGCATACTGATCAAGAGCTCTTGAAAATGAAAAAAGTGTCCTTAGAGAGCAAAGAAAAAAAGCACTGAGTTGCTGCTGCACGTCAGTTTGCAACAGAGGTTGATAATGTGTCAGTGATGCATATGTGGAAGGATTGCTAAGTTTATTAACAGCAGTGGGATTCATGCATTTTTGCTTTATTTAAGCAAAGGATTCTTGATACTCTTGATAACAGTCCCAAATGTATAACCAACGTTTTGAAAGTGGATCTCAGCAAAGTCTCTACCACCAAAAATAAGGAGAAAAACCCAGTCAGAGGCAAATCAAATCAGCAGTAAATTCATTATATTAGTCATTTTTTATAAAGAAAACATAGCACAGTTGTCTGAGGGATGAATGAAGGGATTGAATTGATGTATTTAAACAAAAGTTTTAGTTATTTATTTTATAACCATTCGTTTTAAGGGGCAGTTGGCGTGGGTACAGATACAGATGAATACTTTGTCTTTCTGTTGCCAAACAAAAAGGAAAAAATCATCTTGGTATGAGCTCATGGTTTTCATTTGTTCGACTTTGTTTTGCACATCTGCCATATAAATTGGAAGTTTTGCTTTTGATCATAAATGGGTAAACATACTGTATTAAGACCTCAGTCAACAAGCTTGGGCTACCACTTTAGCTTTTCCTTCATCTTTCAACTGAAAGCGTTAGCATCATAAGTGATGAGAGCTGCTTTTCCGTTACACTTTGAGAATCTGACTTTGTCAGAGCGAGTAAGATATTATTTTCCAACATGGCACATGCGTGAATTGCTGCAGACACATTAATGAACAGAGCTCAGCAGAATTGACATCAGCTGTTCAGAGGAATGTAATAGGTCTTGTTATTAGATAAATAACAGCATTGCTCAAACCGTCCCCCTCCTTGGTTGTACCTGCGACACTTGGCACTGACTCATTTTTACATGACATCTGAGCTCATTGATAGAGAGAATACTGAACTGAAGTTTCTACTTTCTGTCTAACCATAAATGAGAAATCTGAACTTCTCCCATGCACCACTGGTTAACACGACGCTCATTGTTTGTTAGCTCGATATTAGTTTTCATAGCAAAATGACATGTTACTGAGGGAAAACTAGATCTATGAGAACTTTCAGTATTTTTGTGTGGACAGATCAATAATGTTGTAACGATGCGGAAGAGAGTGGCAAGACCCACGGAGGAGTAACGACCGTTCTAATGAAGCAGTCCTGGTGCACTGACTGTAAGGTTATTTCAGGTCGGTGCATCACAAATGTGGAATACTATACTTTAAAGTGCAGCCCGCTTTATTTACCCAGGGAACTGCAGAGCATCAATGTGAGTGTTGGGTACATGTCCCCCTCTGCCAAGGAGGAGGCCGCACTGAACAAACTGCATCATATGATCAATGAGCACAAAAACACATATCTGGACTGTGCTCTCATCATCCTTGGAGATTTTAATCAGTGCTATCTCTGAAAAAACATTTATCAGTTTGTGAATTTTGGGGAAACTACACCGGACCACTGTTACAGCAGCCTCAGGAATGCTTACGCCACTGAGCCCAAACCCCATTTTGGAAAATCTGACCACGTAACAATCCTGCTAAAATCCTCTTGCACCAAACATCTGGAGGCCAGTCCAGTCACAATGAGAGATATTAACACCTGGACTGACAGTACACTGGCAAACCTGCAGAGCTGCCTATACATTACAGATGTGAACATTTTTTAAAGAGGCAAAGACAACATGTATGATTATACGGAGGCTGTCAATGACTACATCGTTTCACGCACTTCCATTTGCGTCCCCCCCAAATCAAAAGCCCTGTTTCAATGAAGATTTTTGCATGAAAATCAGGCTAACTACAAACTATAAGAAGAACACAAACAGTACTGAGATCAACTGGACTGCCTAAACAGTTTCTAGGCTAAATTTGACCAGCTCAACACAGATACTCCCACCAAATCCCCCAGAGACCCTTTGGACTCTGCTTTCCAAGTGACATACACAGGGCCGCCGATAGGGGGGGACAAACGGGTATTTTGTCCCGGGCCCAGGAATGGGGGGGGCAAAAAAAAAAAAAGGAATATACGCATTGGTCCGCAAATATGTCCAAATGTGTCAGGCACGCACGCCAATCAGGCTAAATTGATTTGAGAATCATCCCCGGTCAGCTGAATGACAGCCAGTGTAACGCGGCTCTGGTTTAACCTTATTTTTGTTTAAAATAAGCCAGTATAGACATGGCAACGTGTGAAATTGCCATTTAGATAGAGTTGAATGTAACGAATGGGTTATAAACGTGACGTTTTGGGGTAGCCTGTAACTTTCGTTTAGACTGATTTAACTTGACACTCGCCAGATGAATGGGCTCCGCCTTGTTCCCCGAACATTCTCAGAAAGTTCAGCGGACATACACGCGGGTCTGGCGATAAATAAAAGTACCCTTAACATGATTCCCTTGGTCAAGTGAAAAATGGTTGATGAAATGTGCAGTTTATGAGCTCTAAATGAATAAAATAGCGTGAGTTTTATTGTGGTAGGATTTTGAAAGCCATAACTCCACTCAGTCCATATCCATATCCAGGCAAAGTGGTAAATAATCCTTTTGGTTTATCCGCAATAAATGAGAGAGTAGAGGTGGGTGTGGGTGGGTTGCTACGAGGGGGGGGGGCCCATTCAAAGAATTTTGTCCCGGGCCCAGCCAAACCTGTCAGCGGCCCTGGACATACACACAGGTCCTGAAGGCCCTAAAGCAGGTGAACCCCTGTATGACAGCAGGCCAAGGCACAGTATCATCAAGGCTCCTAAATACGGAAGTCCCACACACACATTCAAAGCACCCAAGCACCCCGAGAAACAAGACTCATCCATCCTGAGTGACTTCCACCCTCAACACCTGGACAGCAGCAGAGCCAATGCAGGTTGCTTTTCCTATACCACCGCAGTTTAATTTGATTACAATCAGACCAATCAAAGGAAAGCCAGCTTCACAGTTGGCTTTCCTTTACCACCTGCAACTGGATTTTGGACTTCCTCAAGGACAGACCACAGGTGGTGAGAATGGGAGGCAGGGTCTCCCCAGGACTGCTGCCTCAGCCCTAAACTCTTCACTCTGTACACCCATTTACTGTTTCCACTCAGGAGAAACTGTCGTCATCGAGTGCGCTGAGGACACAACCACGCTGAGGGCTGGTTTGGGATGAGTCTGCATACAGGGATTTGGTCAAAAACATCACTGTCTACGGAGAGGAGAATGACCTCATCGTCAACATAAACTAAACATGTGAAATAATAGTAGACTTAAGACAACATGCCATGGCTCTGCAGCCTCTCTACATCAATGGGACCTTCATATTATGTCGACCTTGAGCTGGACTCTAAACACCCCAGCCACAGTGAAAAAGGCCCAGCGGCGGCTTTATTTCTTCAGGCTGCTCAGGAAGGCAGGAGTGAGCGGTCGCCCCCTCACTCAAGTCTACAGAGGAATGGGGGAGCGCATTCTCACTACTGGTATCGTTGTCTGGTGTGGAAACACCACCAGGCAGAGAGGAAGGCTCTCCAGAGTCACGAAAATAGAAAGTAGAAAGGATTATTAGGACTGATCTTCTATCAGTGGACTTCAACAAGGAAGAAAAGAGCGCCAACGTCATCAGAGACAGTCCTCATCCAGGTCACAGCCTCCTCAGACACAAACCATCAGCAGAGAGTGAGACAGTTTGATCACACACACAACGTGCTTCCACTTTATATTTATTTCAGTGGAATTATAACATGAACAGCACAATATAAACACAATATAAAGTGAATTGTTGGTATTCTTATTTTGTTATCATGATGTGCACTGCTTTATATTTGTACTGCCTTGCTTTCTTTTTCTTTTTCTGATTTATTTGTCATTTATACTTTTGGTGGTCTTGTCTGGCCACGCGACTTTAATTTTGACAATTAGCTCTGCATAAGAATTCCTATGTACTCAGACCGAGTGTATGTGAATAAATGGCAAATACAGATCTTAACTATGTTAATGAAGAGAAAATCCGATGAACACCAGCCATGTCTACCATGCTAACCCTGATCCAGGACTTGCTGTCTAACTGTCTGCCTCCATCTTCCATACATCCATTAGTACTTTCAAAGAATGAAAAAGGCAAATGTTTAGTTTGAATCAGCTGGGCACTGGTATGTAGGAAAGGGTCTTAGCCTTGCCCTGCGAGTCCAACAGAACAGACCCGGCGAAAAGCTTAGTACTTAGTACTAGTACTGAGGGACAAAATACTGTACTTTAAGCAAATACTGCCTGACACATTTCCCCCAAATGCTAGTAGATATTTCCTTAAAGATGGCTACTTTTATCCAATCTGCTGTCAAGAATGAACCATTAACGTCACCATTTTGACCAAATATGGTGACTAGAAAAGATGGCATTAACTGAATGCCATACTTGAGGCTTCAAAATGGTGGTTCATGAAACCAGTGGGTGAAGTCAAAAGCTCTGTTCATCATTTATTTAAGGTGTATAGATTCACCAGATTAGTTTGTGTACTGACAAACTGTCCGGCATTCAACCAACAGTAGAGTGATTTTCATCCCTGCCTACATGAAGTTTGTCACAGAAGGCTTTGTACAATATTTCTTTATGGGTACTAGGCATTATGGTATTACTTCATATTAATGAAAAGAAGCATTGTACAAAACTGTTTGTGGCAACACAGAAAGTTGCACAAAGAACAATAAAAGTTTAGATTTAATGTAAAAAAGCAAATGTAGCCATTATGAGGGATTATAGTAAGAGTAAGGGTAAAATTATAGAACAACCTAGTTTTGTGCAACCCAGTCTCACAGTGTGTTTGTGTGTGTTACAGCCAGGGCTCCGAACCAGTTCAAGGAACGAAAACGAAAACCGAAAATGAACGGAATTTTACGAGGAACGGAAACGAAAACGAAATGGTCTTCACCTGTTCCGGAACAGAAACGTTATTCTGAAATCCACAAAACCGGTTAATAACGTTTTTTTTCGTTCTCTATATATTTTATAAAATTTCACAAAAGCGTAGCCTTTGTCAGGGGAAAAAAAAAGACTACTTCCGGTTGTGCATTCACTTCGCTGCCCGCTAGGCTCAATGCAGGCAGCTGTCACGAATCACTTCCTTTATCCACTACTTAGTCTAGTTATCCACTAGTTATCCACTAGTTAAAGTGATGGTTCGGAGTAGATTCACCCCAGGGTCATTTGAACCGTGACATCCAGCCAAGTAGCCCACCCGAAGTTTTTCCGATCTTGGCCGAACATCAGCCGAGTTACTGAGTTATCCCGAATAGCTTAGTACAAGCGCTAACGGACCCTGGCAGCATCTCCAAAATTACCACACTAAAATCACATGCCATGACACCAAACTTCTACAGCAGTACAAATATGGTCTGTACTCACAAAACGATGCATTTGGAAGTTTGTACACAGTCCAGGAGTTTATTATTATCAACACAAGCCTAATAGCTTCTCTGCTGCTAAAGCTGCGTAGACGTCACTTCCTTGATCTGGGAGCTTCAATGTAAGATGAGGGTTGATCTACTACTGTAGACAACAAAGCAAGGCTGCTCAATTTCTCCATTGATAAAATAAATCCACAACTCTACAACATACAAATTCATGTAGAATATAGCATATACTTTGTTGTCTACAGTAGTAGATCAACCCTCATCTTACTTTGAAGCTCCCAGATCAAGGAAGTGACGTCGACGCAGCTTTAGCCCATCTGAATGTTTTTGGATGCTGCCGGTGATTTATTATTTTTGGGCATAGAGCTACGGTGTAAATCAAGGGCAAATACTAATGAGTACGTCTATTCTAAGGTAAAGTCCACACACGTAGACTTGATAGGCCCGCCAATCAATCAATTTTCTATTAATATGCTTCAAACATCTCTGTTTATGTTTAATTTCATTCATTGTAAACAAGACTTTCCAGGCACTTTTCATACGTTCTTTTTGTTATCATCAGATATTCACTCATATTCAGTAAGAGGTCAGAACAATTTTCTTTTACCTCTTTGTAGAACTTCCAGACATAAATGTTTTATCAAATTCCATGGTCCCCAGCTCTGGAACTCCCTAGACAGAAGTCTCAAGCTTTTATCCTCCTACAAAATGTTTAAGTCTAGTTTGGTGAGGTATCTTCTGTCCGGTTACATGCTGCCATTCCGACATACTGACATTCCGACATTGACGTTCAATTGTCGGAATGGTGACATTTTTTTAAGAAATGAAACGTCCCGTCATTCCGAATTTCATTTTTTCTTTTGTCGGAATGGCGGTATGATTTTTTCTTTTCAACATACCACCATTCCGACACGCGATTTCAGCACCACACGCGTGGACAGCTCGCCATGCAATAATAGGGCTTCACCAGCTACAAATGCCCGAGAGAGAGACATTCCAACACGCAAGTCAAGCAAGACTGATCTCACTCACTCAGAAATTTACTGATGATGAGGGCTGACGAGGGGCTCGTTGTGTAGCCAATATTTCATTTGGCAGTGTAAAACGGATGCTATTTGTTTTTGTGACAATTGCCTCAATTTATTTTACCTTAAACCACTGAGAATGCTGTCAAAGTGAAGCCTCACAACAGCTGGTAGGCTAGATCTTTATCAGGACAATGGACACTTGGGTTCACCGGCAGATAAAATGTCTTAAATTTCGCCGATTTTCGAAGATTGGCATTAAATTTCATCTGGGCGGAATGAAAGAAAGATATGTCTGGAGAGAGCTTTTGTGTGTGCGCGAGTACTTCCGGTGAAAACTTCCGGTGATTTGACAGCTAAGCAGTGGCCGTAAACAAAGGTTATAGCCGAGAAGAAAGATGATAATATAACGTGGCTAAAAAGACTAGCTTTCTTCAGTAGCCTAATGCTTACCGATTTACCAAGCCTAGCAGCCTCGTTGCTAATGCTAGCCGCAGTAACGTTACCAACCATACCTGACGTCAAGGAGTTGGCTGAGCAGGGGGAAGAGTATGGGGCTGGCAGAGTTAACTTCATAATGGGTGAGTGCAGGTTTCATTCACTTGTTTTCATTCTTTCACAGGATTGATTCACTTCATTGGTTTATCCGATTGCTGGCCGCCGAGCCATTATGTGTCTGGGTTTGTGTAGGTTACTGATCATGGTTGTTAGCAGTCGATAGTCGGGTTGTGTGATGTGTGTGTATTTTTTCTATGTGTTCATTGACTGAGCGGTCTGTGCTCGTTTTTTATTTTTATTTAATTAGATTGGAGATACTAATTAATACTGAGGGTGGGGGCTGGTCCCGGGGAAAATTGCCAGGGCCGATTTTTTTTTCCCAGTCCGACCCCAGCTCCCAACAAGTGTCGGAATGGTGGTATCAAAGTGTCGGAATGGCGGGATGTCGCAGTGGCGTCATGTCTGAGTGACGGGATGTCGGAATGCCGGTTGCATACCTTCTGGTTACATGCTGCCATTCCGACATACTGACATTCCGACATTGACGTTCAATTGTCGGAATGGTGACATTTTTTTAAGAAATGAAACGTCCCGTCATTCCGAATTTCATTTTTTCTTTTGTCGGAATGGCGGTATGATTTTTTCTTTTCAACATACCACCATTCCGACACGCGATTTCAGCACCACACGCGTGGACAGCTCGCCATGCAATAATAGGGCTTCACCAGCTACAAATGCCCGAGAGAGAGACATTCCAACACGCAAGTCAAGCAAGACTGATCTCACTCACTCAGAAATTTACTGATGATGAGGGCTGACGAGGGGCTCGTTGTGTAGCCAATATTTCATTTGGCAGTGTAAAACGGATGCTATTTGTTTTTGTGACAATTGCCTCAATTTATTTTACCTTAAACCACTGAGAATGCTGTCAAAGTGAAGCCTCACAACAGCTGGTAGGCTAGATCTTTATCAGGACAATGGACACTTGGGTTCACCGGCAGATAAAATGTCTTAAATTTCGCCGATTTTCGAAGATTGGCATTAAATTTCATCTGGGCGGAATGAAAGAAAGATATGTCTGGAGAGAGCTTTTGTGTGTGCGCGAGTACTTCCGGTGAAAACTTCCGGTGATTTGACAGCTAAGCAGTGGCCGTAAACAAAGGTTATAGCCGAGAAGAAAGATGATAATATAACGTGGCTAAAAAGACTAGCTTTCTTCAGTAGCCTAATGCTTACCGATTTACCAAGCCTAGCAGCCTCGTTGCTAATGCTAGCCGCAGTAACGTTACCAACCATACCTGACGTCAAGGAGTTGGCTGAGCAGGGGGAAGAGTATGGGGCTGGCAGAGTTAACTTCATAATGGGTGAGTGCAGGTTTCATTCACTTGTTTTCATTCTTTCACAGGATTGATTCACTTCATTGGTTTATCCGATTGCTGGCCGCCGAGCCATTATGTGTCTGGGTTTGTGTAGGTTACTGATCATGGTTGTTAGCAGTCGATAGTCGGGTTGTGTGATGTGTGTGTATTTTTTCTATGTGTTCATTGACTGAGCGGTCTGTGCTCGTTTTTTATTTTTATTTAATTAGATTGGAGATACTAATTAATACTGAGGGTGGGGGCTGGTCCCGGGGAAAATTGCCAGGGCCGATTTTTTTTTCCCAGTCCGACCCCAGCTCCCAACAAGTGTCGGAATGGTGGTATCAAAGTGTCGGAATGGCGGGATGTCGCAGTGGCGTCATGTCTGAGTGACGGGATGTCGGAATGCCGGTTGCATACCCTGGTTACATGCTGCCATTCCGACATACTGACATTCCGACATTGACGTTCAATTGTCGGAATGGTGACATTTTTTTAAGAAATGAAACGTCCCGTCATTCCGAATTTCATTTTTTCTTTTGTCGGAATGGCGGTATGATTTTTTCTTTTCAACATACCACCATTCCGACACGCGATTTCAGCACCACACGCGTGGACAGCTCGCCATGCAATAATAGGGCTTCACCAGCTACAAATGCCCGAGAGAGAGACATTCCAACACGCAAGTCAAGCAAGACTGATCTCACTCACTCAGAAATTTACTGATGATGAGGGCTGACGAGGGGCTCGTTGTGTAGCCAATATTTCATTTGGCAGTGTAAAACGGATGCTATTTGTTTTTGTGACAATTGCCTCAATTTATTTTACCTTAAACCACTGAGAATGCTGTCAAAGTGAAGCCTCACAACAGCTGGTAGGCTAGATCTTTATCAGGACAATGGACACTTGGGTTCACCGGCAGATAAAATGTCTTAAATTTCGCCGATTTTCGAAGATTGGCATTAAATTTCATCTGGGCGGAATGAAAGAAAGATATGTCTGGAGAGAGCTTTTGTGTGTGCGCGAGTACTTCCGGTGAAAACTTCCGGTGATTTGACAGCTAAGCAGTGGCCGTAAACAAAGGTTATAGCCGAGAAGAAAGATGATAATATAACGTGGCTAAAAAGACTAGCTTTCTTCAGTAGCCTAATGCTTACCGATTTACCAAGCCTAGCAGCCTCGTTGCTAATGCTAGCCGCAGTAACGTTACCAACCATACCTGACGTCAAGGAGTTGGCTGAGCAGGGGGAAGAGTATGGGGCTGGCAGAGTTAACTTCATAATGGGTGAGTGCAGGTTTCATTCACTTGTTTTCATTCTTTCACAGGATTGATTCACTTCATTGGTTTATCCGATTGCTGGCCGCCGAGCCATTATGTGTCTGGGTTTGTGTAGGTTACTGATCATGGTTGTTAGCAGTCGATAGTCGGGTTGTGTGATGTGTGTGTATTTTTTCTATGTGTTCATTGACTGAGCGGTCTGTGCTCGTTTTTTATTTTTATTTAATTAGATTGGAGATACTAATTAATACTGAGGGTGGGGGCTGGTCCCGGGGAAAATTGCCAGGGCCGATTTTTTTTTCCCAGTCCGACCCCAGCTCCCAACAAGTGTCGGAATGGTGGTATCAAAGTGTCGGAATGGCGGGATGTCGCAGTGGCGTCATGTCTGAGTGACGGGATGTCGGAATGCCGGTTGCATACCCTTCTGTCCAGGCAAAATTTCAATTGAAATGAAATTGTGATTTTGTTCTCTCTCTGTATTTTTCCTTGTCTCCTCCTCTTTTCTTTTCTTTTCTTTTATTGGTTGATTTAATTAGTGTTTTGTATTGGGGGGGGGGGGGGGGGGGGATTTATATACATTCTTTTGGCCTTTGTATTAATAAATGTATTTTATTGTTTTATCATTGTGCATATTTAGGAAAAAAAAAAAAAAAACACTGCCGGAACGATAAGAACGAACGATATATTACGTTCCGAACCGGTTCAGGAACGATATGTTGGTGGTGGAACGCAAGAACGAAAACGTTAAACATGCCTGAACCGTTCGGAACGGAACGATTGAAAAATAATTTCAATCGAAAATAATAATGACGTGTCATGTTATGTTATATCGTGTTTTGACTGTTGCATCACATTTATTCAGCTAAAAGACCCACATTTGGAGGCTGAAGGGCACAGAAGATGGACCTCCACTCCAGAACGGCAGGTGGGAGGGTTAAAATCAAGTTCCACCTTGACCACTAATGTGTTGGGTCCCTTTTCCCTTGTGCTTTCACGTACTGTTTTGTTGCATTTGTTGACATTACAAACTACTTGGTTATGATTGTCACTTCAAATGATCCCTTTCCTGAATAACTTGTTTGTTGAAACCCACTTCCACAACTAAACACATAAAAAGTGCTTCACACGAACCAGATGAAACACATCACTTTGAAAGTCGTGTGGAATGGTACAAAAAGATTTTCTCTTCATCAGTGTGAACATAAACTTTTGAGTAATCTATTTTAATGTTATTTCACAAGAATAAGTTGTTTTATGATGTTGTTAAGTCCCTAATGTCATAACAAATGCCATTTTACTAGATGATTTTTATCATTACTCATGAAATCATTGCCTGGTCAATCAATTAAAAGTCTTGGTGAAGCTGTTCCTAACTTACCTAAGGGAGCAGGTGAACAGGACCCACTACAGTTTGCTTATCATCCTAAGATGCCACCATCTACCTGCTTCAGCGAGCCCGCTCTCATCAGGACAAAACACGCAGCACTTTCAGGATCATGTTCTTTGATTTCTCCAGTGATTGTGTACAATTCAGCATGTAGGGTAATGTGAGAAGCTACAGAAAATACAGGTGGATGCACGGACTTTTGACTTTTGTGAGACACAAGGTTTGCCTGTCAGCAGCAATGGAGCTCCACAGTGGACTGTACTCTCTCTTCCCTCTCTATCCCTCAGATGTTCAGTCCAACTTATAGTCCAGTCATCTGAAGACATATTCAGGTGACTCTGCAGTAGTTGTTGGGTGTATCAGTGATAGACACGATGCTGACTATAGAGACCTAATTGTCCACTTTATTCAAGGTAAACACAAGAAACTTGTGCTAAAGGGAAAAAAAAATGGACTACACTCAGTGAATAATTCCCTATACTCCCTATATAGATCAGTGAGCAATGCTGACCAATGCTTATAGCATGGTGTGAAAACAATCACCAATCTTAAATGTAAATAAGACAAAAGAGATGGGTGGTTTCCTGAGGACCAGGAAAACTCCCATTTCTATCCGAGGAGAAGCGGTGGAGTTAGTAGAGGACGACTACGGGTACCTTGGAGTGTACCTGGACAACAAACTGAATGGGAAATGCAACCAGTTAAGGCTCATAACTGTCATATGGACAATAAAATGTAATTTCTTTACTTTCTGGATGGATAGTGATACAAAACATGGATTACATATGTCCATGTTCCAGTTTGCAGGTTAATGCTAAATGTAAGATGTCACTAGCATTTTATTAGATGGGTTTAGATCAAAAATAAAAAAAACAAGTTTTATCTCCTGTATGAAAATGTAGTCTCCCTTCAATGGTGCAAAATTATGCCAAATTTCAATGAAAAGTAGATAAAGACTGGTTGAATTATATAGTTTACCAGTTTGTGTCTTAATTGATTTGGTTAAATTCAAGTCAGTTATTTTTACAAAGCCAATACAAAAAGGTTCTGAACCCTTTTAAAAGTGAGAAACGGAACCAGGAAGGGTGTGAGGGGACAGGAAGAGAGAAAAGAATGGCAGGATAAAGAAACACCAACAACGTACGACAAACACTGGGTACCCCACAGAGTAACCCACAAAGTTAACCCTTTGCTATTCTCAGCATTGTAAAACGTTATCTCTGCAATTTTTCATTTCCTTTGTGGCACGAATAACAAGAATCAGTGTTTCTTTTATCATTAAACGGTTGAGATATTATCACATGGTAAAAATATCAGAATGTGAAAAAGTAACGGTATAACATAGCCTCAGTTTTTAGCACTACAAAGCTAAAACGAGATGCTCAGCCAGGATTACTTCCACACATTTTTAACAAAACTGAAAAATATGCTCCACCAAACAGTAGCCTATTGCAAGGCACAAATGGAGAGTGAAGACAGTGCAGGAAGGGTGCTCAGTGGGATCATGGAAGGTCTCTTTGCAGTCCTGGCAGATAGCAACATAAAGTTGAATTCGTGCTTGGTGTTTCAGGTTATCTGGTTTCATGGGGATTTACTGGGTCCTGTTAACTGATCAGAGCCCAGAAATTAGAGAAGAGAGAAAGAAAATGTGAGTCAGATATTTGTAATCTGGGAAAATCCATTTGTATGATGTGTACAAAATTTCAGGAGCACTTGTGAAAACAGTTTATATGGAACTGAAGGTTTTCTCATAGCTGTTTTGCATTAGCTCTGTGTTTGTTGCCTTGGTTTAGCAGTGTTGGTTGAATCTGCTTATTTCTCTGGGACAGGTTGGCCTGAAGTGACCTCAGCCTTACTCTGTATCCTCCCACCCTTCTCTCCTGTCAGCAATTCATTATCTGGTCTAACCAAGCACACAAGCCCAGATTCATTTTTCTCCTTCTCCCTCTCAGCTATCAGCCTTAAGCCTCTGTCACCACCTCCTTCATCCCCACGCTCGCCTGCCTGTAGTTGTTGATTGTCCTTCCCAGCTTAATGCTTGCAACTAGCTCACGTATATTCCCACACAAACACAGATACATACAGGCTGAATCTTTATCTTTTTACAGCTCTGTCTTCTTAGGCAGGGAAAACAGATGACCAGTAGGCAGCCAAAGGAACTTTGTGTTATATAACTAAAGAGCTCAACAAAGTATGTCCTCAGTTTCTTGCTGCACTTGTATTTTTGATACATAATCAAATGATTGTGTAGATTTATGCACTTGGTCTTTTGGTTTGGATACTTTCGTTTAAATATCACAATCCAGAATGTGCAGGACTGATTCTCATCATCATGATGCATGAGTAAAAAACTCAATGGCCACTGAAATGAAGCAAGACTATGCAGCTCAAATCAGTTAGCTTATACAAGGAGTGCACGTGAAGAGCTGCATTTTAATGCACTGCCTTAATGAGGCTCAAGCCTCTGGACCCAAAGGCAAGTCTCAAGAGGCTCAGAGGAAAAAAATCACTGAAAGAAATCAAAATCCTGCCTGACTTTCTGGGCTGTTTCAGCTTTTGTCTGTTTGTGTCTGGGGAATGAGATGAGGGCGTCTTAGGCTGAGAATACAGTAACGGTTTTACGTCGCGTTCATGAAAACAACTGTCTCCGTTCTCAGTGTCGGAGTGTAGGATGCTTTTTTACTAAAGGATTCCACAAGGGGGCACACCTGATCACTTAGACCCGAAGCTGCTGCCAAATTTACTGGATGCAAGCAGAAGCTCTGATAAACAGTAATTATGGGGTGAACAGAAGAGGTTTCCTTGTTGTTGATCTTAAGATCCCGGGCAGAAAAAGCCACAGCGGTGGTATCGTACATGGTATGTGAGGCCTCTAAACCAAGCATGGTTGATCTTTTAAAACATAGAAACATTAGAAATAAGCATACCCCTACCAGTCACCTACATATTGCAGCTTACGAACGTGTAACGTTCATTTCTGAGCACATGCACAACCAACACACCAAACGAATGCATGATAAACACACGTACATGAAGTTAACAGCAACTGTATTTGAACACTTAGTGGAAAACAACTCTCAATGACTGATAGAATGATACGTCAACGTTAACTCATCTACCAATCACCATCAGTTGTGCCTTAACTGCTCCAAAAAAAAAATGGTCATCAACCATCAAAATTGTTTGATCGCAATATTTGTAGCATTGATTTAGACAAATGTTATATATATATATGATATATGTCAAGTATACCAAAAGCCATGTTATCAGGGGTAGTTTGCCCTGGTAGGATCTCCTGAGGCAGTTTGGTCCTGGGAGAGGGGACAGACAAACTTTAAAGATTTAAATAAATCCCTTGTGGTATAAAAATCAAGGATTCTGATACCTCACTTGGATTAGGGGTATTGGGGCCTCACCCTGGGACCAGGCTTGGGGGAGAAACTTGTTGGCGAACAACTGGTCATGGGGCCTTTGCCCATGAGCCCAAACAAGGCACAGCCCGAACAAGCAACCTCCGACCACCTTCCTGTAGACCCATCACCTACAAGCTGCCATTAGGATCTGGTGTGAGGCAGCAGTCTGAGGCAGAGACCTGGCAGCTGGAACTGGCTGTACAAACATGTTAAATCCCTACACTGATGACAGGGAGCCTGAGTTTGAGCAGGAGGTTTACAAATGCTCACATGGGTATGCATGTAGCGCCGTATCTTGAAGCGCAAGCATTGGAGTGGATGAGAGGGTAGTTGCCCTGTGCCTTCAGGTTGGGGAGGAGGTCTGGCTGTCTTATACTCCGGTGAAAAGTATTTTGCCTTCTGGAGTCTCTGAGTGGAGTACTGGAAGGTGTACTGCCCGAAGACTCCATTGTCCTGCTAGGGGGACCTCAGTGCTCACTTGGTTGGCAAAACTGAAACCCGGAGTGGTGTGATTCCGAGGAACAGCCTGCCTGATGTGAACCCTAGATGTGTTTTACTGTTGGACCTCTGTGCAAAGACCATGTTCAAGCATGGGGCTGTTCATAAGTGCATTTGGCATCAGGACATCAGAGGGAAAAATGGAAAGGAAAATGATTGATTTTGTAATCGTATGGTCATCATCTGAACTTTCAGGTGATGACCAGCTTGTTATGGACTGGTTTGGTGCACCCAAATGTTTAATGAGGGTGTACTGGGAACATTTGGCAGACGTCCTGGTCCAAGAAGTCTTTAATTCCCATCTCCGGCAGAGCTTCTCCAATATTCCAATATAATATGATAGAATAGAATAGAAAAATACTTTATTCATCCCCCAGTGGGGGAAATTCAAAGTCAAGTAGCTCAAAATCTTTTCTTTTTTTTCTTTTAAAAAATATTTACAATGATTGTATATTAGAAAAATAACAACAACAACAACAATGATAAATGAATACATAAATAAATAAATTTGATAAAAACAGCAAAGTCAGCAGTCACTGTTAAAAAGCCTTATGGCTGTGGGGACAAAGGACCTCTTGAACCTCTCAGTCCTGCAGCTTCTCACTGCAGCTGCTCCTCTGTCCTGCCAGGATGCTGTGGAGAGGATGTTTATTGTTCTCCAAAACAGAATCTAATTTCCTCCTCATTCGTTGCTCCACCACAACTGAGAGGGTCCAGCCTTCTGCCTACAACAGAATCAGCCTTTTTTACCAGTTTGTCCTACAGTTTTTGTCTGCAGTGCAACTCCCCCAGCAGACAACAGCATAGAACGGTGCACTCTCAATGATAGTGTGATAAAACATGCACATCATATCACTGCAGACATTGAAGGCCCTGAGCCGAAGAGACGGCTCTGGCCCCTCCTGTACACAGATTCTATGTTGGCAGACCACTCCAGTTTATTATCCAGCACCACCCCCAGGTATTTGCAGGTCTGAACAGTCTCTATCTCCCCTCCATCAATGCAGACTGACTGGTATGGAGTTTTAGGTCTCCTGAAGTCCACCACCAGCTCTTTGGTCTTGGTAGTGTTCAGGTAAACAGTTCTTTTTGGTCCAGCCATAGAAGGACTCCCCAAGGTCCCTGTACTCCTTCTCCCTTTCACCATGCACACATGCCACAACAGCCGTATCATCAGAATACTTCTGTATGTGGCAGGACTCTGAGTTGTACCTGAAGTCCGATGTGTACAGGGTGAAAAGAATAGGAGCCAAAACAGTACCCTGCGGAGCCCCAGTACTGCATTCCAGTGTTCCAGAAACACATTTCCCCATCCTGACATACTGTGGTCTGGCAGACAGATAGTCTATAATCTATGATGTCAGGGAGGGGGCCACACCCATACCTAGAAGCTTGTCTTTCAGTATGGGAGGCCGTATGGTGTTGAAGGCACAGGAGAAATCAAAGAACATGATTCTCACATATGAACCAGGCACATCCAGATAAGTATATGCCTGATGCAGCATGTACAGAATCGCGTCTTCCATTCCTATGTGATTCTGGTAGGCAAACTGGAGGGGGTCAAGAGCCTCAGCAACCTGCAATCTCATGCGACAAACAAGGAGTCTCTCCAAGGTCTTCATGATACGAGGGGGAAGCCAAAGAGGGAGTCCTACAGAGTTTAGTTATCTTGTCAGAACATGCAGGCAGCCAAGAGACAGGTCAGGCAGTCTTGGCACTATATGGGTGTGGGAGGAGTTTGGTGAGGCTATGGAATTAGACATTCGGTCAGCCTCAAACATTCTTGAAAACCGTCAGACGCCTCAGGTGTGAGAGTTGCTTTACCAACACTGTTTACAGTGGGCAAGGAGTTCTGCTAATCCAAACATAGCATATAGGGCAGCAGTGGAAGGAATGCTTTGGAGATACTTCCTATCAGACTGATATTCCTTCCATAATATAAGAAGAGGCCAAGGGGTTCAGGGAGGAGTAACTATTACCATGTCTGTTGAGTCAGTTCGACAGCTCCATGACCACAGGGCTCTTGGGGATGGATGAGATTCGCCCTACGTACATTAAGGTCCTGCATGCTGTTTGGCTCTCTTGGTTGACACGGCTGTGCAACATTTTGCAGTAAGTATTTGTAGCCTATATTACAAGATAAGTTCAATGTTTTCTCTCTCTCACATAACTCTACTTTTTTTTATCTTATCAAAGAAGCGACACATTTATGAACGGAGTTGGAGCTGGCAGGAAGTTGTTTGAGTGGATGAAGGGCCTGCAAAGTGCATGACTCTCACAAAGAGATGAGAGTTCACATCCATCAGTTAGAGTTGGGAAGAGATCATGGCTTTTATCCCAATGCTGAACACTAAACTGTTTCTGTGCTGGGGTTTAATCATTTTTCCCTTGTCTTTATAATCCTAAAAAAGGTTTATCAGTGCTGTCATTATAAATATATATATAGTATTTCAAGGTCCAATGTTGTGATTATAAAATATATGCCTTCAGTTAACTTATTACTGATACTTTCAGTTTCAACATATACACAACAATTCAAATGTGTTGTGTCTTTCTAGTCTGCTGCAAGAAGACTGAATGATTGATGAATCATCTTTTGTCAAGATATTTGTGCTGTTGCACATTAGTTTGGGATTTGAAAAGAATATTATTCTGGGAGAAGGAGTTTCTGCAGAGCAGTGTCTGCGACATACATGAATAAAAAGAAAGAAGAGTACAACTTAATAAACATATGTTTGAGTTCATCAGAACCCCCATCAATGTGAGCCACTATTTAGTAGCACATCTTTAGCGAGGCCTTAGAAAAGCTCAAAATGTGATACTGAAATACAGTTTTTTGAAGAGCGCATCAAACAGCTGGCTCTATTCCAAAAGTTTATCAAGTGGCTTACTGCCTCTCCCTCTTCCTCCCACACTGATCCGCCTCTTCAGCCCACCCCTTCGGAAACATAGCTTATCCCTGCTCTGCTCAGCTCTACGCTGCCTCAGTCTGACGGCAAAGCCCTTTCACCTACATTCACTGAGTGTGCCTGCCTGGAGACACGCACAAACACGCACGCACACACACACACACACACACATACACACACGGTCGGCCTGCCTGGAGACACGCACGAACACGCACGCACGCACATACACACACGGTCTGCCTGCCTGGAGACACGCACAAACACGCACGCACACACACACACACTCACACACGGTCGGCCTGCCTGGAGACACGCACAAACACGCACGCACACACACACACACACACACACACACGGTCGGCCTGCCTGGAGACACGCACGAACACGCACGCACGCACGCACGCACGCACACACACACACGGTCTGCCTGCCTGGACACACACACAGACTCACACACACACACGGTCTGCCTGCCTGGACACACACACAGACTCACACACACACACGGTCTGCCTCCCTGGACACACACACACACACACACACACACACACACACACACACACACACACACACGGTCTGCCTGCCTGGACACACACACTCACACACACACATACGGTCTGCCTGCCTGGACACACACACACACACACACCCACTCACACTCACACACACACACGGTCTGCCTGCCTGGACACACACACACACACACTCACACACACACACGGTCTGCCTGCCTGGACACACACACACACACACACACACACAGTCTGCCTGCCTGGACACACTCACACACACACACACAGTCTGCCTGCCCGGTCTCATCATGCAGAGAGCAGCATTGCTCTGCGGTCTGACATGATTCCCTACAGGAGGGAAGTGTTTACCATCTGTCTACTTTTATGGACTCCTTTACCCTTGTCTTTTTCTCCCTCCTTCAGCTCTCCCGTCTTTAAGAACAGTTGAGGGGAAGAGAGAGGAGGGGGAAATATTTGAGCAAGACCCCAGATGATAGTAGAGAAATAGTGTGCCACATTTAGCTGTTGCATAATCAAAATGATGTCCGTTCACTTTGTTGCTAGTACGTAACGTGTTACATCTTGTCCAGGATTACATTCATTTAAGGAGCTAAAAATCTCAAGAGCTGAATTCTTTATGTTTCACCAGTTTAACGAACACAAAAATGTTGAAATGTCATGTCTGAGTTGGTTCACAGGGACATCTTCTATGGTCAGTTTTAAATTAACACATGAATAAGCAGTCTCCCTCAGGAGCCTCTCAGGAAAATGAGCAGTCAGATATTTCCCCTCTCAAAGTTTAATCAGGATCAGATGAGTGATGTTGCAATGATGAAGTAACCGAAGCTGGAAAATGTCTTCTTCAAATCTACAGCATCTTGTTGCTTTTCTAAATACAGTAAGAGCCCTGAGCACTAACATCCAATGCCTGTGTCAAGCATTCCATCTTAAGAGATAAAAGTATCCCAAACTAGCTTTATTTGACAAACTTAGATTGCAGAATAACACCTTCTCATGCTCCATGTATGTCACCCTGACTCTCTGTGTTAATTTATTCCAAATATTTCTTTCTATTTTTGTAAGATTTCACTGCGGTGCTTCTAGGTCTCTGCTGATCAGATTCAGAGCAGGTTCTCTGTGCTCTCTCCTTCTTTGGAGAGATGAAAGTTGCAGTATAATTTTGACCACAAACAGCTGTGTCCCTCATGTTTTGTTGTGCAGATCAGTCTGCACAAGACTATCAAGTCCTCTGTCTTGCTACATAACCAATTAGAACCAGTAAATCAGCTGTCAGTGTGTTTCGAGCCAGTTATTTACAGCCAAAATGTTACATCAATTACATTCATTGATAGAAAGGCTAATAACATTTTCAACAACTGAACAGCTATAACAAGCTTTTCATCATTCTCTAAACAACAAAGACGTCAAAACAAATCAAAACAGTTCTAAGAGAGAACATTTTATTCATATCCATTTTATTGGCAGCATATTTCCTCACGTGTTTAGGTGATACATTTTGGGTTAAATGTTGACATTTCAACCTCAGCTGAGCTGTGCTTGAGATGAGGGGTTCTGTGTCTCAGCCCTGTGTTTTCTCTAGCAAATGCATTTTTTTACAACATCAACACATATCCTTTCAAAAGCAGTGTAAAACTAAGGGAGGGTTTAAATAGTCTTTTTTGAGATGATTTTATCAGAGCAGAACGGCAGCCTGGGAATGTTTAAAGCGACTGTGAGTTGATCTTATTGGGCTGATCTTCAGTCACATTTTTGTGATGCATTTACCTGTTTGACAAATAAAACAAATATGTGAATGAGAGCAGCTTTTTCTCATGAAAAAAACTTACACTTTCCTGTTCTAAAAGAATATGCATATTGTTGTTTGTGGTTATTCTTAGTTGTTAACAGCTTCTTCTTCAGTTTACTGGACGGGAACTGTAAAGCATGTATACACTAACAAGGCCTTGGTAGTGTATACAGAGGTGTTTTGACTTCCAAATACATTACGTTAGTCCAGCTTTGAGAGGTTTGATTTTGAAAGATTTCAATCAGATTAATATGTTTACATTCATTTCAAAAACAGTTTTGGTCAAACTATTTATTTTCCTATTGGCTTGTAAATGTGCTGTATGAATGCCATGAGACTGTTCTCATGATACAAAGTGAGGCAGTTAGAAGACAAAAATCTCTATTTTTGTGCTAACTGATAGATTTATTGAAAGTAGAAGTAATTTTTGTCTTTGTCTTTGGAGAGGTACAAAGCAATCTTCTTAAAGCACATCATGATTATGAGATTTCAAGCGAGGTAAGATATAAATAACATAATAGGACACAGTAACAAACACATAGAGAAGTATTCTTCAGCAATGCAATTCTCCTCAGTTTTTACTAAACTAAGCAGCAATCAAGCAAATCATGTTTTGATTTTAGATTCCACTCTCTCTTTTGGTTTTGACTCAATCATATCACCCCTTGCCAAGCAGCACACAATGTTTTTATGTGTTTTCATACACAGAAATTCCCTAAAGACAGTGATGACGATGATTACTAATGACAATTCTCATTTATCTGTGACTCAAGCATGGTCCCAAGTCTGCAAAATGAATGAACTGGTTGAAACTCTATTATAAGCAATCATAAAAACGCTAGGAGATATTACTTTTGTCCTGTTATCAATAACAACGTTGGATAGCTCAGTTTCAAATGAATAGCATCTATTCCCGCCACAGTGTGCCAGCAGGCCAGCTGATTGTTAGCTTTACCAGGGCGCCTTATGGTCGGCTGGGACTGAAATTGGACCGTGCTGATTTAGCCATCCCCCACGTCTTGCCAGCTCGCACACACACACACACACACACACACACACACACACACACCCACAGGCATGATTATTTCATCCTGTTAAAGCTTCATGTCAGCAACTCAGAATATAGTGTGACTGCTCCTAGCCTCCGACTCATATCTGTTATCACTTTCATTCGCTTTCAGATGGTCTGTATTGTGATACAAATGTTCAACCCTGCATCTTATCAGTTTACTAATGAAGGCGCATTGCATAAGATGAGGACTGTAAATGGTAAGATCACATTACCACCATGAGCTACTTCTGTCAGCTGTTCCTTACTTTTATTCCCTGCAGAAACGGTGCAGAAGTAGAAAACTACAGAGATGGAAAAAGTGGAAAAAGAGTTGTTTTGCCAGGAGTAATGGCAGTAGATTTAGATTCAGAATAGATCACATCACAATGGTAAAAAAAATAATTCAACAGTGACTGTAGTGTTGGTGAAGCCAGACTGCTGCCAGCTGGCTTCCAAACAGACTTATCCTCTTTGCTCTAAAACTTCATTCCAGCAACCACCTCTAAGCCCTGCATGAAAAACTGCTGAAATGCTGAAGTGTTAGGTGGCTGTCAGCTACAAGGATGTGACCCCTGCAAAGCAAGACGAGAGAAGCTTGTGGACCTTAAAACTAGCATGACGCATATTTGCTATCAGACATCACATACCAGGGAATGGATAAAAAGATTAGAATGGATTTCAGTGCCAAAGAGAGCTCAGAGAATAAGCAAGATAGCACACAGATGGAGGTATCTTCATTGTTACCAACTGATTAACTCTTTGGTTCTGTCATGTTTGCTTTGCTTGTCTCTGTCGTGGAAGTTGCTGATGTGAGAGAATAGGATCAAAATCATTTCTCCTTTGTCCGGTGTGGACTGCAAATCAGAAGAGACTGAAGCTGTGTTTGATTCCGATAGTAAAACGAGTAAAAGAAACGGTATATACTCCAGACATTCATTTGTGTGTTCCGTATCATGACTGAGGAAAATACACAACATTACAAAAACAGTTTGCCATGTTAAACATCAGAAATGCAGTTTACTAGCCTTAGTTAGCCAACTCAGTTCCATCTCAGACAAATGGAAAAAATAAAATGTTTGGTCAGTTTGAGAAAATTTTGCAACCTTTAGAAATGTTCTCTGCAATGCATGGTACTGGGGTATATATAAAGTCCCTTATATTAGACTCGTCTCCCTTTCGATGTAAACCACATTCAAATTTTTAAAAATCAGACAAAGCAAATTGTGTTACAGATAAACCTTTTGTGAGCATGTTAGCTCATCACACATATGTAAAAATGGGATGTCTTATTCATGTTAGGTCCTGTAACGTTACCCTGCCCTGCGTCCGGACACATTTGGTTGCTTCAGGAGGTGTTTCTGCCAACAAATTCATGAGCATAGCTGTGCATGAGTTATGTTCAGATGGTGGCTTGTTTTCATTCATACGGTGGCGTTACATCCTTCTAATCTAGGTAGAGCCAAAGAGCAAAAAAGTTGCAAATTTCTCGAGAGAAATGACCTGATGTTTTATTAATAATGTCTTATATTGTGCACCAACATTTGCAAGGGAGCCAATGAGCAGAAGGCATTCTGTTTTCTGTTTCTGCTCTCCAGCCAGAGCGCCACCACAAAGCCAAATTATGACATCACTTTAACACAAGTTTGACTCTCTCCACTGTATTCTGAATTTCTGTACAGGAAGTTGGTGTTTTTGAATGCTCTCTGCGATGCCAGCTATACAAACGCTTTCTATGACTGGCAATACAAACCGGACTTCTATACACAGTCTAGAGTGGGATCTATCAATGCCAGATGACTTTATCAAAACACCTGACAATGTTAATAAATGTAAAATAAATGGAATTGCAAAGACTGTTTAAAAGTTCTGCTTCAAGGGATGATTGTGAACGTTACTCTGGATGGCGCAATGGGCAGCGTTCAGACATGACTAAAACATTAAACAGCAGGGAAATGAGAGGAACACTTCATGTGCTCCACTGCTGCCTCAACTTCACTTCCAAATTACAGATCATTTTTTTCTTTTTATGCAATTATTCATCCGCAATTTCAGCTTTAGATGGCAATACAAAGTTATTACTAAGTCAGCCAAATTCAACATTGTTTTTCTTTGACTGGTACGTGTGCATGTTTGTCAGAGAGTCGGCTTCAGCCATTCACATAAAAGAGCCAGCTCACTAAGATGACCAAGATGGGTTTTTACTGTAAAGCTATAGTCTGGACCAGACTGTGGAGAGAATGGCTGAAAGGCCTCCTGATAATATCTCCCTACCAGATACTTACCAAGATAAAATATGTGCATGCTCCAATATGTGTATGACTCTCAGACAACATGTGAATTCTTGATTTTGTTGCAACATAGATTACATCACAGATGTGCAGAGCTGGGATAGGTCCCCATTTTGCTGACAGTTGCATCCTGCTTCCTTCCTCTTTGCCTTCCTAGCTGCCAAAAAAGAAATAAGGAACACCATGCTAACCAGCGAGCAGCTTCTAATTAACAAAGGCTCTGACAGTACACGTACTGGCTTTGAAAATTCATTGAACCAGTTTCAATAATGCATGCACATAAATGTTACATTTGATTTTATTTTCATAGCTACCTTAGAGCACAGACTAAAAAAGGAAAAGAACTGTACGTAATGTAGATGTGCTTTTCATCCCTCTGATATCTTTATCATTCCCAGCAAATGTTGATAGAGTTGTTGCCAAGGAAACTCAGAATGTCTGTCATTGGTTGAGTTGTATCCAGGCAGCCAACATAACCACAGACACACACATCTTGTGGAAGGAACAAAATAATCTCCTCCCTTTAAAATGAATTCTGGGCATATGCTCTGGGGTTGCAGCAAATTGACATCCTAACAGATTATTTCAGTTTCTTCCAGTGATAACATTTTCATTAGCATTTTCAATGCTAATGACTTAAAAGTGCTGTTTTGTCTGATTTGTATTTCATATATACATATTTACATTGTAAATAAAACAAATGTGCTCCACAAATAGGCTCATCTCATATGTAGTATAAAACATTAATTGAATAAACCTGAAATGTGAATTTAGATTGTAAAATTTAGTCCTGTTAAAAGTTTAATATGCAGATAGATTTGGACAAATTTATGGTAAAAGAATGACCTGAAGGCTCTTAGTTAGATGCTGGGCCACCACGTGCCACCGTAACAGCTGCAGGTCCAGATTCTGCAGACCTCTCTGGAACTCCAGTGTTCCAGCACCCTTATTAACGTTTTGATGATGGTGGTGGAGACTATTCTCTCAGATGTTGGTCCAAAAAGTCTTGTAGATATTTCGTTGGGTTGAGACCTGATGAATAAAGGACATACATATCCCTTAAACCGCAGAGTTAGCCCTTACGAACAGGGCTTTTGTCACCCAGGAAGAACCTTCTCCTGTTAAGGTAGAATAGTTTTATCAAACGTTTTATCACTTGGGACAAGTCCCCCAAATCACAGCAACAGAGCTCGAAGATTTAGATTTTTTTCTTTCCATTTTCGGAAGAGGAAAGATTGTTCTATAATCAAACAAAGTAAACAGATTTGTTGAGCCACTGTTTCTTCTCTCTGGAGACAGAACAATATGCTGATCACATAAATGCATAAAGTATTCATGTTGTTTTCTCAGTGGACAAGAACTCCATCTTATTTGAACTCTCGGGTGAATTTTAAGCAAACTTTGGAAATGTTGTGTCAGAGAAAATGCATCTCAGAGTGGTTTCCCTTATCAGGTTAGGAAAAAGCTGGAGGTTACATGCTGTTATCAGAAACTCGTTCCATAAGCTATGTTGAGCATTGCTGTAATGCACAAACAGAAACAGTCACCTTTCCAAAGCAGTTTGGGATTTATGGGATCAGTTGGGTAAGTACCGTGTACTTCTGTCTGCTACAATCCACAGAAACTCTGAATGTTTAAAGCGGTTATTTTCATATATGCTGCTTCAGTCAAATTTCAAAATGCACTTATAATACATTAGAATCTGTTATTTCTGTGGAAAAAAACATTTTATATTAATCATCATGATTACCATTTAAATGTAATTGTAACCAAATTAGCCAGAAGGGTCTCTTTAATCAGCGTAAAACGGACGTATTATTTCATGTTTCATTGCTAAACATTGATAGAAACCAAACAGCTGTTGAAGCAGAAACCTGAGAGCCTGCATGAACTCAGATGTGCAACATAATATATCACAGGTTGCTCACCCTCCTGGCCTCGTACCTATTTACATGAATCCTAATGAGTATAACTATAGTTTCATAATCATAGTTTCAGAACTCCTCTCCCCTCTTAAAGGGTGGTCAAATATTTCCTGTGTTACAAAGAACAATAATGGAAGCCCAGCAGCTTTATTTAGCCTTTCACTTATATCCACCACTGGAATAATAGCTGGTCACTTTACAACAAAGGCCATTCTTGTTAAAGTCTTATTGCAATCATTGCTCGTCCAACCTTGTTTAAACTGTATTTCTACACCAGTGGCAGCTGCTGACTTTTAAAACAGGGGAAGCCCATATTACGCGTATGACAGACTATCAAAACGCTTGGCTAAAAGCATGTCAACTACATTTGGTGTTGCTAACTGCTTAGCTGCGAGCATAGCCGCCATTGTGACAAAACTACTAGCTAACACGACAAACAAATGCACAACAGGAATATGATTGACAAAACTTCTAAACAACAAGGATGTGTTTCTTATTTACAGTGTAATATTTACAAAAGTGTATGTGTGTGAGGATGGAAATGGAAACGATGGGAAATGAGTGAAACTCCGACAGCACTTTCACAGACAACCAGTCTCTTTCGTATCCGCTTTGGGACTGAAGTTCCAGCGTGCTTCTCCCCGCTTAAAAATTCGGCTGCCACAACATCTCTCATGATGGACAAACACTAACTCCAATCATCACGACACAGCCCCTCATATTGACACGCCCACGTCTAATCTACCCCCAGAGACGCCGAGCAGCCTCGGAAGTGATGAGTTTTTGTCGATTTAGCCAATGATGACCTAGAATTGTAGAAAAAAACTTGACTCTCCCGCCCCCTCCTGAAGCCGGGCAGCCCTCGGCTCGGAAGCCCGGCTGTTAGTGGCGGCTTCATAACATGATTTCCTCAGTGAACGGCGGCGATTTCAGAACAAATCACTTCATTAAGCTACAGGACAACATGTTGTAGTTATGAAAGTAAATGCAGTATTGGGCATATCTTGTGTTTTGTGAATAACTGTTTTATCGTCAATTTAACATTGAAGATGTAGCAATTTCGCCAGAGAATGGGAGAGGCTGTCCGGCTTCCCGTGTTGTCTCTGAATAGCCGCGGCTGATGTACACAGTGGTGTTTAATGCTGTTAAGGTACAGCTTTATCCATCACTTAACTCAGTTGTGTCAGGACTCAGAAGTTTATTGAGTTTATTGCTGTGGACACCCAGCTGTTTTCTATCGTTGAAAACATCCCGCACATTTGTGTACTACACTGACTCACACCACATGAAGTCACTTTCTCAAGTACATCCTTCACAAATGAAACCTAACTGTGGCAATAATTGCTCTTAAGATGTGTAATCAACCACCACCTGACAGATACACTTGAGACTCTTTCATGTGCGCCAGTGTTATGTGATCAATCTAACGGCACCAGGATCAAAGCGCTGTGATTGTCATCTTGCAGCTTCCAGTCTCATCAGTCTTAATCGGCTTCTCTCTGCCTTGGCCATTCACACAGGTGCCGTCATTGTGAAGTTGCCAACATCCGGCTATCGGCAGTGTTTACTAAGGGAGAGAAAAGTAGGATGTGTTCTGGGAGAGAACAAGGTGAGATGTAGTTGAGGAAATAAAAAACAAAATCAATTAGGTCATTTCAAAGAACTCATCAAATCTTTTTCAGTCATCACTGTACCGTCTGCACAGATTGGAAAAAAATCACACGTGACATCATAGTGAGCACATGATAAGGTGGGAAAGAGGAAGAGATATTTTACTTTGATTGTTCTTTAAGCATTACAGGCATTACCGTTCCAGAGTTTCATGAAATCCAAAGCTCTCTTTATTATTCACCTTCAGAGGCTAATCTCCTCAGTGCGCAGTAAACAATGAGCTTTTATATAAAAGAACAGTTAGCTCTCTGGACATCCCCTGTGGTTTGTATTGAAAGCTGCTGCAGCAGGGTGGGGTGAGGTGGTGCAGGGTGTGAGTGGAGGTGGGTGATATGAAGAAGACCAGGACCATTAAAGAATGGAAAGGCACTATGTACAGGCTGGAGGACATTGCCCCACATCACAGTGGATGCTGGGCACACCTCCATGCATTCTGAATTGAGTCCCATTTAAGCTGCATGCACACAACAGTTGGTGCAGCGCACTCACAAAGGGAGATGAACAGGATGCAGCTCATATACCTGTGGGGGTTCGTACAGATTTCCAATATTTTCTGTGTTTGTGTTTACTCATGAGGAGGCAGAAGCAGAGATTGCAATGGGAAAGACCTCATCACATGATTTCCTGGAGCAGTGATGTGCATGTGTGTGGAAATGCTTTGATCTCCTGAGCTCGCTGGAGTTAAGCTGCTCTCTGACTTCTGGAAACAGAAGTTTCTCATGGCAGCCTCTTTTACTGTAAGCAGTGTAAGACTTTTTTTTGTTTCACTTTTTACTATTCTTCACAGTATTGGACAAAAGGTAAGATAATCCATCCATCCATCCTTTTTCTATACCTGCTTAATCCAATTCCGGATTGTGGGGGGCTGGAGCCTCTCCCTGCTGTGATTGGGCGAAGGGCGATGGTACACCCTGGAGAGGTCGCCGGTCCATCCCAGAACCACACAGAGACAGATGAGACACAACCTCACTAGGGACAATTTTAGAGTCACCAATTAACCTAACATAAAGGTTTTTGGATGGTGAGACAAAGCCTGAGTACCCGGAGAGAACCCCCACACAGACGGGAGAACATGCAGACTCCACAGCGAAAGGCCCCAGCTGGGATGTGAACCAGGGACCCTCTCATGGGGAGGCGACGGTGCTGACCACCGTGCTGACCACTGAAGGTAATAAAACCATGAAATAACAGAATTATGTGGTAAACATATGCATACAGTATCACTGGTATGTGAGCACATCGGCAAGGTGCTTTTATTAGGGTAACAGTCCAAAGATGAAGTCCTAATTACAGTGAAAACAAACCAAAGAAAATCCAAACCGTATGTGGAAACTGTATTGTTGTTTTCACTGCCACGTGGAAACACTCATCATGTGAAAACAGCGCCAAATCATATTTGTTTGTAAAGCACTTCATTTTCACTAGTGAGTTTAATATAAAATGCTACACAATAAGGATGATAGATTACAGGATAAATCCTTATAAAGTCCATCCTGTAAAGAAACAGGATGGACCTTTTTTTTTTTTTGTTAAAGCAGGGTGGCTGCATTCCAAACCCCAGTTTCCTGAAACGTGGACTGCATCATAGGATATTCAGCCATGCGTACTGTACGCTAGATATGGAGCAGAAACACTACATTTAAGGAAAACTTCCAACCTGGAAAGGAATTCCTGAACTCGAACTGATCACTTATCACTTTACACTGAGGTGAATAGCAACATTATCCATCAGTCTCTGTCTCCAGCCCTGACCTAAAAGAAAAAAACAGATCACATTTGTTTAGTCATGGTAAATAATGTTCTCTTGACTGATAAAAGATAAAGGTATATCACCATGATGGGATGGGAGCACTATCTATCTAGTAAGTTACCTTAAAATAACAATACTTAAAAGTAGATCTTTAGGGACAGAAGTTCCCACATTAAAAACAGCAAACACACCATGTCCATTGGTACAACATTGCTCCCGCATGTTTTGGCCACCGGGTTACAGTGCTGCCATTTCTTTTTACCTCTGCAGGGTTGTTTGCTCTGAACTTATAGAGCTGATGGCTTGTTCATTTTTATAAGAGCAGTCTTTGCTCCGTTTGGAATCACAGGACTGAGATCATCCAGTAAAACTGATTTCCTTTTTCTGTGCTTCACACATGAATGTCTCATTTTTAGGAATAATGACACTTCAACTCTCTGCTGTTGCTTTCATTATACTTCCTATTTAGTTGTGCAAATGATGTCTTGACATGCAAAAATAAATTAAGGGAGTGTCTGCATCCATTTGTGTGTGTGTGTGTGGGGGGGGGGGAAATCAGGTTTGTGTACGTGCATGTAGTTTCAAAATGACTGGGAGCTATAAAAGAGAAATCTGGCATGAAAGTGGAGTATATGCACATTTCTGCTTTTGTGTGTTCACTCAGTGTGTTCACGCATCCAGCACCAAAGACTGTTCCACTGAGGGTGCATTCACATCGAGCATGTTGGGGGAATATGAACTCTGGTGACTGGGTTTCAGAAGTTTAGTCTGCTTAGGCAGAGACAGAGCCAGCTCCACTATGAAATAAATACTGTAAGACTCTGAGAAATATTGTCTTACTTCTCTTCTCAGGTAACTGTGTGTTTTGGTGAAAGTGATAGCCCTCACTTACCTTCATACAGGGGTTTAGGGGCGTAAGGAAGCAGTTTGGCAAAAGAAACTGAACAAAGGAAACACAGTCTGAACTGATGAGGCCGATCAGATATTTCTTTGTCTCTTCTTACCTTTTAGATACTCAAGGGAGGGGGAAAAGCAGCCGTAATAGGCCTAAAGTGCGTGTCATTTCCAGTTCCAGTGATAATATGTTTTGTGTGAAATTAAAATCCTGGCAGGAAAATAGGCCAGACCTTCTCCAGCAAAAACCAACGTGTTTTGACTGGAGAGCTGACGTTTGTTTGCCTCAAATGAGCCACTTTCTTTTTAAAGTGTAGGTTCTCTGGAAATTCTATCCAATCCAGATTTAGTATGAAGTGCTCACTAAGAAAAACCATCTGTGTCAGAGGAATGTGAGGTTTGGATAACAGTGAGGTTTTTTTTATTTTTTCCTTGAAAGGGTTTTATGGAAACTTGGATTCTTCTAAACATTCCAGCTGTGCACAATTTCCAGCAAAAGCTGTTTGTCTTTTTCTTGGTCTGTGGCGATTTCAGGGCACCTCGGCCTCCTGTTTCCAACTGGTTATGTTCTCCATGGAAATATTGTAAAAAAAATATCAACATTATCTCTCTGGAACTAATGAATGGGAAGACCTTTAAAAAGGATGTTCTCCCTGGATTAAACTTAAGATCTGATGAGGCCTGGCTTTGTTCCAGCACCACGGGGACCAAACTAATTTGGCAAGTGAATAGATATGTATTTACTCAGATTAATGGCTTATAATCAAATCCTCCATAGTGTGCAAGGAGAGGAAATGTATGATGGGATGTCAGAGATTGATGTGACGACTTGACATCACAGCCGTACTTATACAACCCAAACTTAAGGGGACACATAGTCATTGTAAGTTTTTCCATCGACACAAATGTGTATATTTCAGGAAGGCAGATAGTTATTAGAGCTATAAGATGAAAAACAAAATGAAAGCTCACTTTGCACAGCGGAAAGTGGATTTTCAGAAAAGGTGATGCAGCTTCGTCCCACAAGGTTGAGTTGAAGTATTTGCATTTAGTTCTGTTTTAATGCCAAAGTTCTGATAATAATGCATTTTACATGCCAAGATTTTTATTGTTTTTCCTCAAGATTTACAGTAACATCATTTTAACGTACGAAGAATACAGCATCACTGGGCAGCAAAAGGGAGGAGGAGCTTCTGCTTTTTTAAAGCATGAACTGTCCAACTCTGCATCTCTGAACAACCAACTGAATGAATCATCACAGCTCGACTCAATTAGGATTTTCTCTGGGGAAACAGGACATAATTGAAAACAAAATTCTTCATAAATCAGCTTCCAACTCTCTCATACACAATAAGACAGATCAGCTTTGCAGTTGGAGCCTTGTCACTGACCTTTTTCTATTTCCATCATCAACTTCAATAGACTGAGATCCAGACTGTTTGCTGACTGTGTCAATCAGTTGGACATCGGTCGATCCATATGTGTTGTTTTTACAATCCTCACAGACACAGCTGACTGGGTATAACCAGCTTTTTGTTGTGTTGAATCATCATCTGTAATCCCTTTCGTCGTCTCCACTGACGGATCTGTTGTTGGGCCCATGTTTCCTGTTTATCAGTAAAACGCAACAGCTTGTTAAGTTCCACAAGTGCTAGCTTTTAACTGCGCACTCATTTGAATATTTAGACTTATGTTGGTATGACCCTCCTCAAGGTGTGTTGATTCCATATTTTTTGTTTGAAATTGTCTGACAGATGGCACTTGCACAGCTACATTTCTTCAAATGTACAAACCAGTTGAGTTTTTTTGCATTTATTTGCCGAGGGGTTTGAACTCAGCGAGAAACCATCCATGTCATTGTCAGTTTTTTTTGTCTAAATGTATGGGGCAAACCGGTGAACATATTCACTGAAGCAGTTTTTCCGTTGCATGGTATGGTTTGACTACATGAACCTGCTGGACTCTGCTCTTTTCTGCTCCATTTCCACTTCAGTGGGAGGAAGATCAGCTGTTTATCACTGCAGACTGAAGCTGAGGAAACTCAAAGACACACAAAACAACTCTGTGTGTGCTTCATTTGTAAATCAGGAGGTTCCGAAACACAGAGAAGATACTATTTGATGGAATGAACACATTTACAGAAACATGATAAGGTGTGTGTGTGTGTGTGTGTGTGTGTGTGTGTGTGTGTGTGTGACAGAAAAAAAAAAGTACACACCAAGGTGCTTTATTCGTGGTCCTATTGTGTTGAAGGGAGGGGGAGATAACAACCATGGCCGACAAAAAGAAACAAACAGAGCTGAGAGAAAGCTGAAAGCTAAAGCTAAAAAACCCAGGCTTTTACACTGAACTGAAGTGAGTGCACACAGATCATTTTAAGCTGCCCCCTCCTGCACAGCTAGTGATGTGTTGCTTAATGCCAATGTTAAATAGGAGACTGGGATTCTTAGAGCTCTTATACACTAAACCGACAATGTTGGTCTGACCGTCTGAACGTCTCTGTGGCATTTCGTCCATTTTTCTGGCCCTGAAAGAAGCCTACACCCTGTCAGCATTTGAATTTATTGAAGAAGTAACTACAGGGTGCAAAAAGGGCAAACTTTTACAGTTTGAAGTAGTTTGAAGATCCAAATACTGGTTTTATCTGGTGTGAGCAAAAAATCTGCATATTCTCGAGGATAACTCTATCTTTTTTCTTTCCTCTTCATTTTTTTGATTAGACTGAACCCTGATCAGTTTAACCAAAGAGTCAGTCAATAGGTAGGCAGCAGAATCTCAGGCAGAACTGGTCACTAGTCTAAGAAGGAAAGCTACATAGCACACTGGCTTGTGGTGGAAAAGGGACTAACAGCGTTGCACGAATATATGGCTCATTTAAAACATTGCTCAGGTCATTTTAAAAAAGATACAACATTAGAATGTAATCACTGGAGATGAGGAATGTGACCAGTTAGCAGTAAGAATGCTATGATGTACTTCAGTGTGTCATTTGAATCCTCACCTCTATTGACCCATCCCACGTGACGTCACAACAAAAGCGTCAGCCATTTTGGACGTGAAAACAAGTAGTCTACCACAGCCAACAACGGAGAAGCGAGGAACATTCAAAGGAAAATATTGATTCGATCAGTAAGGTTTACATCATGCCGGCATATTGTTGCGCGCCTGGATGTACCAACAGTCAGCAGACGAGGAAAGATTTGTCTTTTTACCGGATCCCCACTGATCTTGAGCGACGGAGAAGATGAGTCGCGGCGATCAATAGGAAAGACTGGCAACCTTCAGTATACCAGCGGTTGTGTAGTGACCACTTTGTTGGAGGTAAGTGTCGAATAAAGATATATAATATATACATATACATACAAAATAAAGATAAAGCCTGAGAGGGATTTTCCACGGCACACCAGATGATCTCTCACGGCATGCTAGTGTTCCCCCGTGCCATTTCAGGGTTGCCTTTCTACTAGATAAAACATAACACAGCGCCTTTAGTAAAGCACTACGACTTGGTCATTGCAATTCTCGTAATAGCAAGATTATAACACCGTGTCAACGGGTTTACATGTCGTTTATCCTGGTGAACACCGTTAAATGAAAAATGTAAACAAACCTTAGCTGTAAAAAGATGGCGCCCACCGGCTCCGGGGACGATCCACTGGAAAAGGCAGGTCACATAGCCCGACACAAAATATTTGTAGGCATCCAAACTCTTGTATGGCTTTAGATCCTTTATCGTGTATGGCGATGGGTTTTTTACGACATAAATATAAAGGTCGTGGGGGCCGAAGTCGGGTAAAGACGAGGCGGTGGCATGCTGTCGGACGTCTGTAAACAGCCCTGGTGGAAGCAAGTACATGTCATTTTCTAAACCTCCAATTTTCAGCTTCTCCAAATACCTCTCCCTCTGCTGGCCCACTAAATGCCCGACCTCGCTGGATAGTGGAGTTTTTTCTGCATCTTGTTCTTTCTTCTTTTATTCAATTTTCAGTCTGTCTGTATCATTACTGTTACTATCAATACTCGCAAATCGTTGTCTTCTATACGTCCAAAATGGCGGTTGCTTTACGAAAGTCACGTGACTGGGAAGGGTCAATAACACAAGCAGAAAGAAATTGAGCCACTCAAACGAAAACTGTCCCAGGGTAATTAACATGTACAAAAATTCTCTGTTAAAATTTGCTGATAAATGTTGTGTAATTGCTCTCTTTTTTCCCCCTCTGCCTCCAGGAAAAAACACATGTTCACTCACACTATGTGGGTCAGAGCTGTAAGGAGGCCATCTGTGCCACCACTTCGCTGGTTGAAGCATTGTTAGCTTATGGAACAAGCCTTGCAGGCACAAACCAAAGACCCCAAAGCACCGGGTGGGGGGGGGCAATGAGCCAGAGCCTCTTTATGAAAGGACTTAATATTTCTATTTGGAAAGTCACAGAGCTCACTTATAAGACACAACTTCAAAGATTTCCTAGTGACACGACCTGGCTCAAAGGCCGTGTCAAAAAGGGGGACGCACACGGTTCAAAGGTTTAAAAATACTTTCATTTATCAAAGTAATCCAAGAGCTAAAGGGAATGTGTGAGGAGATGTGTAAATGTGAGGAGCGGCAATCGGTTGTCAGTAGTGATGCTGTAAGTGGAAAATGTGTTGCATAGTGCCAAAAGGTAATGCCAACAGAACCAAAATACGCTGCTGTCCTCCGGGAGCCGGAGCCAAATGGAAAAGAGACAGAGCTCCAAGCACCACCTCACAGAACACTGGCCAGGTGTACCGAGTCGCACTAATCAGAGCCCAACGCTCCAGGCAGCTCAGGATCTGCGGAGAGAGAAAGAGACACACACACGCACGCACGCACGCACACACACACACACACACACACACACACACACACACACACACACACAAGGCCCTGAAAGACACCTAAAGGGCCGTGACACTAGACAAATCTTGAAGTGACATGTGGGGAGATGTGGGCAGCACACGGTGAATGCAGAGGTTTCAGAGACATCAAGGGAGGCAAAAATAGCGCCAAGCGATTGTGAGGTCTGACTTTTTCATGCAAAACAATTTTGTGATGCAAATGTATTACTCTTTTGAACACATATTGTTTTGAGAAGCAAAACGCTTTAGTTTTGTGGCCCCAGCCAACTAGCCAGACTACCTTCATCAACGCCAAAACTCGGCTGGAACTCGGCTCACAGGACGCAGCAGGGGGTAAGAAGATGTTCATAAATGATGTTGCTAATTTGGGATGTCATACAGCTTCATGTCAAAAGAGGCGAACTATCCCTTTAAACCCCATAATATCAGTTCAAGACAGCTATGTCTGTTTACATGCAATGGGTTAGGTGTGCACCACTCATGGCAGACTTTACACTTACATGCTTATTTCACTGGCCATTCTGCGGCAGCAAGGACAACAAGCGCCACATGTCAGCCCCACCCGGCCGTGAAATGACCTTGATTTTGTCCACTGTGCAACCCACTGCCCACATCCCCATCGTGTTCTCAGCCAAGGCTGGGCAAGCACACTTTACGATCTTGTTTTTTCCTTCTCTCAGTATGTATGGGTGTTTGGGGTTTGTTGTGTGTGTTGTTTTGTGTTTCTGCTTTTGGATCACTCTGTTTGCATGTGCAGCTATGCTACAGCTTTTAGGAGTCATGACACTGCCCAAGTGTGTGGGATGTTTCTCACTTTCAATCGGGACTGTAGAGCACTATTCAACTCTCCCACCCACGTGTTACAAAGGTGGAATTTATTACTCCATTTCATTCTTCACTGCATAAAAATATTCCTTCTCTGAATCTTAAGATATTATGTATAAGTTATGTAATCATTTATAAATTCTTGAACTGTTTCTCCACATCGTTTTTCAGAGTATTTTTTATCTATAAGAGACACAGCCTCCTTTCTGGGATGCTTTTTTTTCACTTGGATTCTAATACAAAAAAAACAATACTCCCTCACGAGACGGCCTTGAACATTTTTCATGGCCATTGTCATGTCTTGTCTAAGGGCAGAGAAAGGTACGGCATTTACACTTGGCTGCAGTTTCTTATGTATGCCACTATGACTGCACACACTGGAGTTATCCAGTTTTGTTTTCTGATACTAGCATAAAATTCGAAATGTGACACTTTGTACCATTTTCACTTTGATATATGCTTTAAATCATAGAAACAGGGGCTGCTCGGTGGTGTGGTGGTTAGTACCATCGCCTCTTAGCAAGAGGGTTCCGAGTTTGAATCCCAGCTGAGGCCTTTCTGTGTAGAATTAGCATGCATGCATGGGTTCTCTCTCTCGGTTATCCGGCTTCCTCCCACTATCCAAAAACATGAATGTTGGGTTAATTGGGGGCGATTCTAAATGGACCCTACTAGCGAGTGTGAGTGTGCATGGTTGTTTGTCTCTGTAGTGAACTGGTGACCCAGCTTTTGCCCGGTGGCAGCTGGGAGAGGCTCCATACTCTCACTCACTGCTGCTGTCAATTTAGATCACCAATTAACCTTAAATGCATGTTTTTTGGACTGTGGAAGGAAGCCGGTGTATCAAGATGAACCCCTGCATGCACAGAGAACTCCACACAGAAAAGCCCCGAGGTGAGAAATAGGCTTCAATATGTTTGCTGTCAACAATGTTCTCAAACGTTGGACAGAAACTACGTTATCAACAGTGAGCTATTGAAAATGTCCAGACTTTGACACCCCCCCCCCAACTCCTGAAGAATTGCCTCTGTAATGCAGTGTGGGGGTATGTCTATCATGTGATCTGTCCAGCCAAGATTAAGAGAGTTTTATTGGACCCTAATGAATTGGCCAGGTAGGGGGAGCAACATCTGGGAGGGAGGGAAAGATGTTGGTCGATGTCTGGTGGCCAAGCTTTGGCCTCTAAGGTTCATCTGTGCATCTTGTGGAAGTTAGAGAAATTGTGCCTAAGTGAACCATGCTGAAAGCCTATGTTACATAGGGAGCAATTAGAAGCTGTCTGTGCCTGTCGTGGTGGCAATCTAAGCACCTGATGGTAAATATTGGTGGTAAAAAGGGGCTGGAAAAGAGGCGTTCAGATCGTAGCTGGTCCAGGTATTTTCTGAAGCAGCAGACAGGGATCAGAGAGTGGAAGGTTTGAAGCTTCAGCACTTGTGGAAGCAAAACCCAGCTTTGGGCAGAGCTTGGTGAGACTATTGAGAAGGAATTTAGTTGGTCTCAAATAAGTACTGTTTGATAATTCAGTCGTAGAAAGAAGGGCTTGGCCCATGCCGTGTTTAGAAGAGCTTCTGAACCTGACCGACGTTTTCTCTAAGGAGGCAGAACCTGCAGACTTAATGAAAGCCTTGCCCAAGTCCCTGGTGGAGGTCAGGATGCACCCTGTGTAGATGAGAGTGGGTGACGTGAGTCACTTTTTAAGTGTCAATGGATCATTTTGCAGACTTAGCAATAGGAAGAATTTAGCAATTTGTTAGCTTAAAAACAACACCCAGACAATACCGAAAAAACTGTACATGCACAACGTTCCTCCAAATCTCCACCATAAGTCTAAAAACAAAATAGAAAAAAAAAAAAACTTTCAGTAAGTATAAGCTTTAGAAGACATGAAAGACTACATTGATCACATCTAATTATTCTGTCACAAACTTACAGAATAATTATTGGATTTGCCTGCTTGACAACATTTTGCTCACAAATCTCACTTCAACTTGGTGTTCTAAAAATATTGTAATAAATAAAAAATGAGTTAGTTTTTATGGAAAACCTAGAGGAAAGTAGGCGTCATTTCATCACAACTGGTTAAAAAAAAGAAAAGAAAATGTAAGATGCAACAAACGTAATTACGTTAATGATGTGTTTATTAAGGAAAATGTGCAAGCCATGTCACAAATATAGACCTGGAGGTTTACTGATTGGGAGAGATTATTGTTGTCTATTCAAAGTTTCCCTTTGTTGCAAGCGTGGATTAGAAACTGAGCTCAGGACAGGTGATCTGACAGAGAAAACCTTTCACTGCGGCCCCCTGCTATAGTAACATCTAAAGCTTTTCACACACACACACGAGCACTCGCACAAGGCTTCCTGTATGCAGTGGGAGGGAAGCAGCTAACACCAAGATGGAATGTTGAACCCAAGAGTGGAAAACTCACTGGAATGCTTTGTGTTTGTGCGCGTGAGACACAGTACAGGGTTTGTCTGTGACTGTGTGTGATGGGGAAGGGCAGAGAAGTTGTGGCTGTGACTGGCTGTGGGTCTGCATTTCTGCCTTTCAAGTAAAACTTAAACACATTGGGAAGTATTTGCTTTATTTATGAGAGCAAAATGAAAATGCAGACACAGGAGTTAGCAGGCTGCTAAATAGGTTCAGTAACATATGAATATACAGTATTGATAGATAGATAGATAGATAGATAGATAGATAGATAGATAGATAGATAGATAGATAGATATTAGCAAGGCTATGAGGTCGATTATTAGGTCAACTGAAATATTTAACCACCATGATTGTCCATAGTTAACTCATGATTTATGACAAAATAATTGCACTTTTGATATATGTTCTAAATGCACCTAACATTTTTAAAAATGTAAAAACACACACACACACACACACACATGTATTTATATAGCATTGTAAAGTATAACTAAAAACAGAATGCAGTGTTTCAACATGAGGAACCAGTCCTGACTGCATGCTGGGTTGGGCTGGACAGCTATCTGTATGTACTAAGAACAAATAAAGAATCAAATCAGAAGCCAGCATGCTAGAAGGAGAAGTTAGCACAAACTAGGTGGAGAAGCTTTTTAGGGTGTTGTGCTGTTGATTTAAAAATGGTAGACTTCTTGACCAAAGTTAGAATTGGATTCAGAGGGGACATGGGCCTGCAGTCCTTTTTAGGATGGAGATCAGCTCAGCAAAGCCGACCAAAACAACATGTCCCCTCAAGTCTCCTCCTGCTGCCTCTGTATTTTCACATGACACCGATGTGCACATAAGGTGTAATAGTCCTGACTAGAGAAACACATGTGAACTGGCCTACTGTGATGCAGCAGAGCTTTCCTGGAGATAAATGCTTGAAAGGAGATCCGTGCTGACTCACTGGCTCCCGGGTCCCACTGACTGTCCACTAGGGGTGGGTATTGGCAAAGAAGTCACGATTCGATTCGAATCACGATTCACATGCCACGATGCGATACTATCACGATGCATCACGATACTTGAATTATTGCGATGCATCGCGATGCATTGCGATATTTTCACTGAACATACTTTAAAAAAAAATACAGCCATTACCAGTGGCTGGTAATGGCTGTATTTTGGTTCCATACGTGCATTTCACTGCAAACATCCTTTGCAGTGAAATGCATCAATTGCATGTGTCCTATCATTAAAGGCATAACCCCCCCCCCCCCCAAAAAAAATAAAATAAATAAAAATAAAAATTTAAAGAATTAAAAAAAAAAAAAAATCGATACTTGGCGTCAAGAATCAGTGCAGTAGATCGCGAAAATTAGAATCGCGATGCATCGTCATGACGATTATTTTGCACACTCCTACTCTCCACCCAGAGGGCTCGGCTGCAGCGGCCAGGCCAGGGCTTGTTGCCCAGCGTCTGGAGAGCATGAATGGCTTCTGAGAGCAAGAGAGAGATAACAGATTTGTGAAACTAAATTACCAGAAAACATTTTGTTAGCCAGACCAAAACGAGAAGTTAGTCCAACCAAACTGAGCTTCTTAAAACCACACTGTTGTTAATATACAATCATTGTAAATATTCATAAATTATTTTTGAGCTACTTGACTAATTTGAATAATCCCCCATTGGGTGATGATTAAAGTATTTTTCTATTTTATTCTATTCTACTAACCTTCCAGTTAATGATCGAATCAGTTCAGTTTATTTTCATTTGTATGGCACCATCCATCCATCCATCCATCCATTTTCTATACCCGCTGAATCCGTCGGTCGGGCCGCGTGGGGGCTGGAGCCTATCCCAGCGGTCATTGGGCGAGAGGCAGGGTGCACCCTGGACAGGCCGCCAGTCCATCACAGCACATTGAGTTCCCTTTTGTATCAAATGCGCTATATAAAGATGCCTTGCCTTGCCTTGCCACAGGGCCTGTTTAGCACCAATTCACAACAAAAGTAATCTCAACACAATTTAAAGATCCAGTCCAATTTACTTATTCTCATCCAATTCAGTAAAATCCATTAAAATTCAAAGGAGTCATTTTAATAGAATGCAAATTCATAAGAACGTCTTTTAAGCATGCACAAGGCCACAGTGGAGAGGAAAAGTCCCTTTTAACAGGAAGAAACCTCCAAAAGAACCAAATTCAGGAAGCGGGGGGGGGGGGTGGCAGCTGCCTTGACTGGTTGGGCTTAACAAATACTATTACACCAGCTCAGGGATACCTGGATGAATATGCTCAACCATACTCAAAAAAGCCAATGTGATCCAAACAGGCTCCAAATTCCCATTTTTTTTGTATCTTATTGCAATAACACTAAAGTGCAAGTGTATATCATTTCCCAATCAAGCTGTTCCCATTCACATACTTTCATGTCTCTGTGGTCACATGGCTAATTGTTTAAGAAACTGTGACTACAAATCAGCCCATTTAATATACCTGTCAACTTCTAATCACCTATAGCATTTCCAGCACAAATAACCATTTTCACACGTGAGCACCAGTTTGATCTGGTCTTTTTACACAGTTGCTGTTAACACAAGCACATCCTAGCATATTTCCAGCCTGAGAATGCGCTCTCCAAGCTGGAAGTACAAGGAGAAGGGGTGAGGGAGCGTGCATCTATGCGTAGGAGGCAGCGCATGATGCAGAAAGGATGCTGTGGACGTCGCTGTTTTCTTTACAGCATGTTGAGAAAAGCAGATGAGGCTCCTTATTCTGTCGATATGAGCATTGCACGTATGGAACCATAATGCAGGGAGTGAGCAGGAAACTGGGAGTTTCATAAATGTTACAAAATCATTTCTTCCCAATATCATAATATATGTATGTATGGATGGATTCAGCACCAAAGCTTGGATAATGGTTTTTGGTTAGATGACACCGAGCACACACACCGGAGCAGCGGTGGTGGAAGCAGTAATACCCACATCTGGGATGGTGTGTCTGTGCTGTTGTGCTGCAGTAAGGCACCTGAAGCCGTGCTCGGCTGGGAGGTTCGTGGCTGCTATTAACAAAAGTTATCTGACGGAAGTCTGTCTCTGTGAGTATGTGGTGAGTTCCTAACTGTCAAACAACTGTCACTTTCATTTCAATGACTTCAACACAGTAAAATTGGGGAAACAGACGGGGATCTGCCATCAGAAGAGACTGCAGAACTGAAGAGCAAATAAATAATGGTAAGACCTTAAAAGCATACGCACAGAACCCCATTCTCTCAGAGAAATGACTTGCAGAGTGATGCTCCATGCACTATTAAGGCAATCAGATGGGGTTTTTGTGGCAAAAACTGGAAAATAAAGATGCATTTTAGGGGATTCTAACCTGCTGGAGTGGAACTTTAAACTGCCTTTAAACAGTGGCTTGGCCAACGTTCTGCCAGAAAATCTGAAATATCTCTAAATACGCATGACTGTGGCTGCAGTTTTTTACAGCACCACCAGAAGGGTAGTCGAAAAAAATAACAAAATCAGGAAAAGTATTTGGTTTTGATTTGCATTCACTTTTTTTTCCATTTCCACTTCCCCATATGAGCTTTGCTGCTCAGAGAATGTGTACACATGGGCTGACAACTGCATGAAGCGGGAATGCTCTCTCTGCTCATTCTTCTTTGGAAAGTGGGAGTAGACGCGTGCATTGTTTACGTCTTCATCCTGATGACCCACAAGCAAGACTGTAGCTCTACTGTACAGCCTGTACGTCCATCCGCTCCACATCCCAGCTGCTTATTCACACAAGCCCCTTACATCAGAGGAGTGCCTTTGGATTGCTCTCCAGCAGCCATACTCCATCTTGGTGGAAGGTGCAGAAGATACGAAAATGATACAGCACAAAATGCATTTTCTGTGCTGCACGTAAAGGCTCCCCAGCTGTCTGAGTGGTTCCTTACAGTAGCCAAACATTTTCGGGACTTCTTAGGGATGAACCATTTTGTACAGAGAAGTCTGTCGCATATGTCCCAGCCTTTTGATTTCTGACGTGCAGCTCCTCTGCAAAATGCCTCGAAAGTTTCAAGGCGACAGTGCATGTGTGAAAATGGCTTGGTCACTCGGTTACAGATTTAGCTACACTAGAAAGGGTATCCATGCTGATCCTCCCCTCCCCCACATCACACCCATCTCTTTTTGTCTGTCCACCTTTCTCCACCTCCTGACCTGCATTCACTTGTTCAGCCTTTGGCCTTATTAGAAGATGCTGCTACTGCTCCCTCTCTTTCTCCCTCTCTCTCTCTCACACACACACACACACACACACCACACACGGACACACACACACACACACACACACATACATATGGCTGCTAGAATAAAGGCAGCACTGTATCCTACAAAACCAATGATGATGTCAGCTTGTTATTGACTCTCCCAGGCCTGAATGACTGAGCAGAGGATTGGGGGTGGGGTGGAATCTATCTATTGCAGTGAGTTGACCAGCCAAGCACAAATGAGCTGTAGTGTGTGTGAGCGTGTGTTTGTGTGCTGTGGGGGATGGGTGGGATCCTGCAGTCCTCGTTTCCGCAGACATAATCTGTCCCAGTTGCTGCACACCTCTTACAGTTTACAATAAGATCTCTTTACCCCTCCCCCACCCCTCTCTTTCTTCTTATGTGGAGATGGATGATTCCATCTCGGCAGCCAGGCAGATAGACGGACATAATAGGCAGTAAGACTAGAGAGGGAAATCTTACGTGAAATGACCTTGTTGGCCAGTTTACTTCTGACTATTTCTTGGTTATCTTAACACTGCATTTGTGTCCGTGTGTAAATAACAGCCCCGTGAGAGCACACCTAACTACAAATTACAAGCTAATTTACAAAAAGCGAGGCCATATCGACACCCTTGTGCGCCCAGCCTGACATCTTTTTAAAAGTAATGAAGCAATTCATCCTGCTTAAAACCATACAGATATTTTATTTTTGTTGTGTATGACATACATTACGCATTATTTCAGTCTACTCCCTGGAATCTCTTGTTTTCATGAAAGTAAAGTAGAAGATTTGATTATATCTTCAAGATTACATTATAGGTCTCCTTTTGACAACTTAACAACTGACGTTACACTGAGTGTACGTTATTTAGTGTGGCTGAAATGATTTGGTGTGAACAAAAAAGCATCTCTTGAGAATGTGAAAAAAGAGTGAAAATGTAGACACATTAATGTCATTTTACGGTTGAATGTGTTTTCCAAACATGGGTGCACCCACTAAAACGTGAAGATCAAATCTTTCTCCAATTGCCAGTAGTAGCACGTTCATCCCTGAGGTGCTAAGGGATACTATAGTAAACACCACTACCTGTTAGGAGACAAATCTGTAACTATGACAACAGGCATGGCATTACTCTGTATCCTGCAGAAACCACAACAGAAGCTGGCATCTGAAAACCCAAAACAAAAGCTGTAGACTCTTCCACATTTGGTTGTATAAAAGGGCTTGAGTTAGATGGACTGACATTTGAAAATGTTGGTCTGCAAACACAGTTTGATGTTCACCCTGAGGGTTTTCATTGGGCTTTCTCTGCCTCATGAACATCTCTGTGTGCCTGAAGGACTTTCATCCTTTATGCATTCCAGACAAGACTTCTAATTTGTAAATTATTATTTCATTTTAGGTCTTCCTGGTTGCTTTCGGAATGTGAGAATAGAACAATCTATAAAAAAGAAGAAACATTCATATTATACATATAGGCAGTTTGGCACAATGGAAAAATAAAGTGATTGAACCAGTTTTGTATATGGTTTCCTAAGAAAAAAACTTGAATTTTCTTTTCTTTTCTTTTCTTTTCTTTTCTTTTCTTTTCTTTTCTTTTCTTTTCTTTTCTTTTCTTTTCTTTTCTTTTCTTTTCTTCTCTGGGGCATGTGGGCTTTTAAAGTCACATTTTTTTGTATTTTGAAGTATAGGAGCCACCATTCCGTTACATGTGCAATGCATTCTGGGTCAATGACGTGTTATGGTTGTGCCGAACAATAACCATCTCAAAATAAGTCAAAATTCTTGCAGGCAAGCGGTGAAGAAAATATCAACCCAATGCCTTTTTTGCTGCTTTTGGATGTCGATTCCTGTCGAAAGGCAACAAGGAAAGCAATGTCAGTACCCAGCTTTATGGCCCAAAGAAAAGTAGAAGCACTTTGGACCCCTGGCTGTGTTCTTGCTACTTCTCTCTCTTTGGATTTGATACAGATGATTTTACTTATAAACTATGATTAAAGCTTAATGTCAAATCAACAATCTTCTCCCACACTGAGTCCAGACACCCTTGAACAGCATGTATAGTCTCAAGAATAAAATGGGAGGCACAGGAGTGTGACTCTTGGTAATATAGCCTGACGGGAGGATAATAACAAGTAAGCAATCTGCTTTGAGGATGAGAGGTCACACATTCTCAGTTAACCTACGGCACATATCTTTATCTGCTGTTGCTCCAACAGAACCCAAAGTCCCAATTGCCTGTCGTGAGTTACTATCAACAGTGTTGTCAGCCATTACTTCCTTCCTTCTCTTGTTGGTTGGAACTGAAATGCAATACTCTGTCCCACGCTTTACTTCTTTCCTTTGAACTCATCTTCCTTTTGGTGCATATTTCTAGTAAACTTTTCAATGCTGGTCTGACTACAGGCTCTGGAGACTGCGCTGTTGTAGCCATTTTATGTCACTGTGATGGGAAAAAACAATGGCGGCCCATAAACGAAAGGATAGAAATGATACAAATCTTTTCTACAAATTAGCAGGTGTTGCTTCCTCATTGTTGTTTCACACGACCCCATTCTGGTTATTAATCGACATATCAACTAAAATGCATGTCACCTAAATGAAGTCGATGCCTGACATACATTCTCTCTCTGTGAATTATTCAGTAAATGTGTAGATAACCCCTGCAGTTGCTTTGGGGATGTTGCCTGTGAGATCGGCAGAGCAACAACACAATTTTACGGCTCAGGGATCGAGGTCTTGATTTCCCACATAAACCTTCGCCAGGCGTCTCACTGCATCTCCTTAAATTCAGCGTTGGAAGTGTCCCACCAACACCTCAGCAGCTTCATTATTAATATATGAAAGGGGTGTTAATCAGTGTGCCTGCTGGTGAAAAACACTGACTGTAAGAACAAATGTCTTTGTTACCTTTAGGTCAGACTGAGAAAAGTACTCCAAAGAACGTGCTTCTGCTTTCATAAACACATTCATTATCAAGGTTTTAACTTGGAGGGCAATATAACACTGATGGAGTCAGTTATACTGTATTTATCCCTAATTAGGCCCAGCTCCCCAGTTCTTAGCCAGCATGATGTTAACGCTGCATTGTGGACTTGTGATTAATGCAGAGTCTCCCGCAGACCTCTCGGGAGGAGATACAGTATGTAATACAGTATAAGATATGAGCCATCACACATCCTCTCACTCCGTTTTTTTCTGAGTGTTCCCCACAGAGCACTTCCTTTTATGGGAGTCAATCATAATCTGTCATATAGCATAACTTGGATGTGTTAGACAGAGCCTTCAGCTGTGGGAGCTGCAGGCTGAATTGGTATCAAATGTATTTTTTCCCCCCTTTACTTTATCTCAAAATCGATTTGAATTTAGTTTTGGAAAAAACAAAAAAACATGAAGGTGTCACTGTGCTGTGTGAGGCAATGGCGGATGACTACGATAAGAAAAGTAATCAGCGTGAGAGAAGAAATTTTGCTGCTCCAGATGTAGAGGAAATATTGTAAAGCTGGGAAGAGGGAAGAGCTTTTTTGTCATCCTCAGTTCCAGAAGTCAAAGCCCTACAGACATTTACATTCACATGCCCCTGAAATATCTGAGTGTGCCTGACGGAGGCTGGAGGCTGCTTATTTATCCAAATGTTCATACAGATTAGAAAAAAGGAAAAATGCATTGTTCTTACTCCAATTATTTTCATTTTTGTGCCTTTTCACTGTTAGTTTGTTTCACCAAGTCTGTCTGCATCTGACTTCGATGCACTTTATTTTCATTCAAACATCAGCTTTTCCACCTTTATTTATTTATTGTGACATTTCAAGATTTGTTTGAACATTCTTCTGTTCCCACATCAGCATTTCGAGGGTTTTAACGTGCGGCTCCTCAGGTAAAGTGTCTTAGAACCAGCAACTCATTTCAGCTTGTTAGCATGCTAGCATGTACGAATTAGCACCCATTACATAGCATACCCTCGGCTGCTGTGATCCTTGCAGGTGTTTTGGTCATATTGCACAAACTTAAATTATGACCTGATGGTGGCGCTACAGGAAAAAGTCAGGTTATCACAGATAAGGGAATTTATTATTTCATGTCTTGACTATGGACCAGATGACATTGTTAGCATCGCTAATTGATAGCGACAGTTTCTTCAGCTCCAATATTTTAGTATTTTGAGTCCCAGTTGTTGGACATTATTGGCGTTATTATGAGCTCTCATCTCAAACAGCAGACACTGGTCAGCTTATTTACACCCTCAGGAATTTATTATCCGGGTTTCCTCCTCCCTCTCACATAACTTCTGTCTTTTCCTCTCCCTTTCACTAGAGATACTTTAATTGTCAAAGCTGGATTTCCTACTTGTAAATGTTAATGTGTGACGAGGTGGACCGGGATGGAGGGGGATATAAAACAGACCGGCTCCTCTTTGCCTTATCAGCCTGATGAGCCAGAACACACTCTGTTCTGCTGTTCTTTCTCCTTCATTCATGCACAAAAACACACACTCACACTAAAAGAACAAGTCATTTCTTTCAGTTTGTCTTCGCTCCCATCACACATGGGCACAGGCACATGCAATATCTGTTATTCTCTGTCTCCATCTCTGCTGCATTAAATAATTTAATCACTGAACAGCCAAGCATGCTATTTCAGTCTCCTCTGTGGAGGGTAAATTATAGCTCAGTAGATGGAGCACAGCCATTACTGCAAGACCCTAAGAAGACATATTACGGAGCCATGCTTTGTTTAAACCTCGTCATTGTTAGAGCTCTAAATATGCCAGAGGTGGAGTGAAGCATTAACTCGTGCTTTGAAGACTATATAGTATAACATGGATATGGTTTAATTCAAGGCTGTTTGTTTGATTGTGCAGGAGCTGTGCGACTCTGAAATATGATGTGAAAATATCTCTGCTTGTCTATAAGCATATGATACAAGCGCACACATTTATATTTTCATACTTGTCTGTTTATTGGTAAGTATCTTTAATCTTTGTACGTACGACGTGTTTGGTAAACGTTAGATTGCTCTCTTTGCTCTGACTTCATACATTTTCGTTGTACGTATAATCACGATAAAAGTTCAGATACTGATCCTGAAAAATGGATATCTATTATTTAGGAACTGAATGTTATTGGAGAGAAAATGTGGTTAAACAGCTAAATCCCAGTCAACAGGGAGCTAAACGATTCCAAAGCTTAGCATGACTGTTGCTGTAATTCTTACTTTACTGTACTTTTAGACCTTTGCTTCATAGCAAATACTCATATTAGTTGTTCCCGTTACCTGGTTAGGAGAAAAACAAAATGATGCTGTAGCATCTTCAGCAGATAGCGAGGTCAGCTCCATTACATATGGCTGTGATAAACAGCAGCAGTCGCTAACTGGGAGCCAAACTGTGAGGAAGAAGACACATAAACGAGAGAAAAAAAGAAAAGGAATGATTTCAACAGGGTATGTTTTTTTTTTTTATCTTTCATGACAACTTATTTTGGCCATGTTTACTCTCCAAAAGCAGAGTTAGCTGAGTGGTCATATGTAGCATGTTTGTTAAATCAGAACCGGTTTGAAATCGCTGTTTTCATCTGCCCTGAAGAGCATCAACTCCAATCCCAATTCCAAAAACCTTGGGATACAATGAGTCCAATGATTTGCAAATCTAATAAACCAATATTATATTCACAATAGAACACAGAAAACAGATCAAATATTGAAAGTGAAACATTTAACTATTTCAGAAAAAGATATTGGGTCAAATTGAATTCGATGAGAGTAAAACATCTAAAAAAAACTCTGGGGTGAGAATGACAAGAGGCGGGAAAAATAACAAGGGAAACTGAAAAAAAAAAACAGCTCAAGGAACATGCTGCCAGTAATTAGGTTAACTGGCGACATTAATCGTTACAACATAATTGGGTATAAAAAGAGCACCTTAGAGAGGCAGAGTCTATCAGAAGCTCGACAATCTGCAAACCTTTGACTGCAATTTGTGGAGCAATTTCAGATTAATGTTCCTCAGTGTAAAATTGCAAAAACATCTGTGGTACGTAATATAAAAAAGAATTCAGTGAATCTGGAGAAATGTATGTGCATAAGGAACAAAGCTGAAAATCAATATTGGATGCCTGTGAACATTAAAAACAGGCATTTTTCTGTAATGGAAATGGGTACGAGCGCTCAGGAGCTCTTCACAGCCCATTATCAGTGAGCACAGACACGCCAATAAAAAGGCAGGTTAAAGCTCTGTGATATGTAAATCATATGTCAAGAATCAGAAACACCGACATCTGTTCTTGGCCCAAGCTCATTTCAAATGGCCTGAAGTAAAAGATCATTTTGTGGTCAGACAAATCTAAACTTTCCATTTTTTTTGGAGATCATCTCTGGCTTAAAGAGGAGAGGAAGCATCCAGCTTGTTAGGAGTTCATCCCATACCATCTCTGGTGGTGTGGGATGTATTAATGCCTGTGGAACTGGCAGCTTGCTTATCTGGGAAGGCATCATCGGAGAAACATATGCTCCAGCCCAGATGAGTTGTTTTTTTTTTTTGTGAGAAGGCCTCACATAGTTCAGCGAGACGGTTTTGTACTGCACACTTACAACAGCAAGGCTGCGTAGTTCAAGAGTCTGGAAGTCTGCAGTCCAGATCTTTCACCAATTCTAAAAGAAGAAGAAGAACCAGGACTGTGGAGCAGCTAGAATGGGACAACATTCCACTCCTGAAGGTCCAGCACCTGGTCTCCTCAGTTCCCAGACCGGCTGAGGTTAACAGAAGAAGGGATACCAAACGGTGGTAAAACAACTTTTTAATAATCTGTTTCTGCCATCAGATTCACAACCAGCTAATGTCTTTCATGAAAGAGTTTTTGGTATTGAGGCATAATTGTATTCAATTTTTCCAACATTTTATACAGTTTTTACCACCTCAAGTGAATGTGAATTCCAGCCTTTTTTTTTTACCTGAAGGAAGAAGCAGAGAGAAGCTGCACACACAGCCTGATCAATCCTTTTAAATGTATAGATGAGACAGTTGCTTATTTACACATCCAGCAGACATGGAGCAACACTTTGAATCCTTTTGGATTCAGCTGCTTTGTGTTAGTGGTGGGTTAGTGTTGACACATTAGCTTAAATAGGACTGTATGAATATTCTAAAGATGAAGGATACATACTTAAGATTGGCATTATTATCTCAGGTGGCTAAACTATGTTTTGCTGGTAAGCCCATTAATCGCAGAGCCTGATTAGGTTAAATGTTTGGCATGCTCCTCAGTACTGAAGGGTGTGCTGATTGCAGCAGATACACGCACTGTGATCGAGCACATAAAACAGCCCTGAGAATGCTCCGTTTTGCCCCGCAGTGCTTCCCTTCACAGTTTGCCCCAGTGAAAGCTGTTTTTACATTCCTGTTTTCTCCTCATTTCCACAGCAAAATCAGCTACGGTTCAAATACATAACAACATTTCCTCTGAGTCTTTAAAGCCTTCAAATGAGAACAGTGTATAAAATGATGTGCACCATCAGAATTGTAGGAGCCCCCTTGTACACCAAACCTCCCAGAAATGGGTGAGTGAAATAGCCTGATGTCCTCCCAACATGCATAAAAGTCATTACCCATCCTCCACTCTGCTGTTACAGCCACGCCATCGCTCAACACTAACACACCCCAGGGCTTTCTGTCTGTTTATGTGTGTCTCTTTGTTTCAACGGGGCCCTCTCTCTGTGTGTGTGTGTGTGTTTGGGCGGGTGGGTGTACGCACGTGTGTGTGTGTGTGTGTGTATGCATGTCGATGAGCACATGCTGTCTATTAATGTGTACATTGGTGGCTGTCTGTTTCTCTTTGTTTACACCTGCAGGATATACATCTGTGTGTGTGTGTGTGTGTGTGTTCTCTTGCCTTCTCTAATAGAATGCCATTTACTTTAATCATATGCCACCACTCTGTCCTTTACCACACCATAAATGTTTTTTAATCCATTATCTGAGCTCAAGATAACCATAACAGTTCAGAATACTCAATACAAATATGTCCCAACGAATGAAAGCTACCAACTGTAACAACGTGATAAAGGGCTCACTTTTTCGTAACATTAAGACGATTTTCCCCAGTGAAAAGTCTGGCATCTCCTCAGTGAATACGACCCATCACTGATCCAGCTACATCGGGTACAGCATGACTGAAACACACTCAGGGCATGGGCACAGACACCACTACTAATAGCAAAACTCAATTCTTTTCTACCACTCAGTATAGCCACACCTAAAATATTTTTGGAGTCACATTACTGTTGAGTACCAAGTCCACCATCAGGCGTTGAAAATAGTGTGCACACTGTGGATGCAGACTTGGATTTTAATGTGGAGTAATGTGGCCATTCTTGGCTTTGTGGGTCCTAAAGCCCCAGTTTATTTCTCTGTTGCAGTCTGTTACGGTATTCCTCTCATTAATGATGCTCTTCTTTATTGTTGTGCTTTAGGTCAGTTTGATTTCCTCACAACTACATTTAGAAAATTAAACTGTTAGTTGAATTGTTTGCAATTGTATTATTTGTTGTTTGTTTATTGCATTGCCCCGTGACAAAGAAAAAGGCAGCAAAGGATGTCAGTGAATTGAAATGTCTTTTCTTGACTGGGAAACTGTAAAACCTTTCTGGATATTCATCACATTTAAAGTTACAATCAAAAGATAATATTTACAGATTTTTCTAATCAATGCCATGCAATGACACATACTGAAGCTGTGTGTCCGACCTCATAGCCTGCGCTAAGCTTCCCCCTTTTGCTTATATGCACTTCTGTAAAAATGTCATACTCCCACTCGTGCAAACAGGAATAGCTCAGTTCTGTCACGTGCACAGCTGGGTAGGTTGGGGTAGAGTTCAACCTGGCCATTTAATCAGACCACTGTCTTTATCCAAGAATACTTGCTGATCAAAATATGGCAAGACTGTGTGAAACTTCTAACTCTCTGTGTGGGAGTTCGTCTTTATGGCTATTTTATGAGATTATGCTGTGGTTGTAAAATCCGAATTTTATTAGAGCAGAGTGACAGTCTGGAAATGCTTTAGGCCACCGCAAGTTGACAAGTCGTCCTAATGTGCTGCTTTTCTGATGCTGCCTGACAAAAGAATGAAGGCAGCTTTGTTTTGAAATCCATCTGAAATAATATACTCTAATTCTTTCACTGTTTTTTTTTTTTTTTTTTTTTTTTTTTTACAAAAAGATACAAAAATCTAGGAATTTGAAACATGTGTGTTAATGCTTTTTTCTTATGTGTGGCATAAACAATAATAGAGTCGGTTAATTACTATTTGTTTTTAGTAGCTTTCACTAAACATGCCTGCAGCTAAAATAATGATAAAAAAAAATTCAAAATATTTCAAAATCGTTTTTCTGATTTTACGCCAACCTCCAGCCCGCGCACGCCATCATTTTCCATACTGCGACACCCATTTTGATGTTTATGTGACTGGAGTGTGTTTCCTGCAGAGAAGAGCTCAGGCCTACCTCATTTTCGCCTGGCGGGTCAGCTGCTCTGTGTTTCAGTCTGAAGCCGTTGGCTGCTACTGAACCGTTTGGCTCTTTTCTCTACTAGCGAGCAAACCTACATTCTAGACCCAACTGTACATCCAGCTAATTTTTAAAGGGATTTATTACTATATATGCCCGTATATCCAAAACACAGCGATCATTGGGGATTCCAAGCACCGGTTGGCCGGGTCTGAAGGCCGTTATAACGCTTTTTTCGAGGTTTAATCAGAGGTAGAAAACAACGGTGGTGGAGGAGGAGATTCCATATTAGGAGCACAGAGGAGAAGGCACCCCCCTTGTGTGATTTGGAGCTTCTGGTGAGTGTTTTTCGTCGCGTTACTTTATTATTGCCGTTATAATTTGTACCTTAGTGTGCAGCTACCACGTATGGCTGCCCATCAAATGTTTGGCAGGGTTATTGCGCTGTTTTTAACGTTTATTTGTACATATTATCTTTGGGTGGGGGATGGGCTCACTCAGCGCGTGAGTAGGCGCGCGCGTCTTGTGCACGTGTTCTTTGGGCAGTTCTAGTGCGTGGTTTGTTTGTGAGCGCGCCCTTCCTTCCTGCAACTATTACTGACTGTAATTTCAAACCACTTTAATCTTTTTTAACCTCAGCCATTTGGGGAACAGTTGTAACGTGCATTTCATGTTGTTACAGTTGACAGCCGGAATTAAGACATTAAACGCTTTAACTTGGTAACTTTCTGCTCTTGCTTTGACTTTTGCTTAAGATACTTTAACAGATGATTGCTTTATTGTTTTTGTTTGCTTACTAAGTCATTCAGCTACTTTGTGACTAGATCTGCTTTATACTTAGACACTTCATAAACCATGTTTAAATCAGTTTCTGTTTGAAAACGAAGAAGTTGTAAATGAAAAACTGAAACTAGTTTGAGTAATTGTAGCATTTCAGTGAGGTATACTAGTGTGTATTGTACCATACAAGCCCACAGTTTCTACTAGGTTTAAAAGCAATGCTTCGGCTTGACCTAAATGATCTGAGTTTGTAAATTAGCATGGAATCATATTTAATGATGGTTTGATTGAAAGCTTACTTTCAGAGTTCAGCGCTGTTGGTTACTTCGAAGTCATGGCTGTTCTTCAGAGGTGAAAACAAACTTAGTTGCACATGCATGCCCACAAAGACCACTTGCCAACCATGTGACTCTCAACTCTATGACACAATGTCCCAGTCCCAGGTAAATGGCTGGATGTAGACCTCTGCTAACCTTTCATTGATGCCTTGGAAATGCATGTCTAGTCTACATGTTGTAGCATGTTGTGGCACAATCTGAACTGTTGGCTGCTCTTAGTTATTTGGTTGCTGTTGTTGGTCCTTTAGCTTTGCTCTGCTGTGGAAAAGACAAGTTACAGTGGACAAAGATCTGCTTTACGAAGGCATGAAACTTGAAGATTGTCAAGTGTTTGTCACCCATGCATCTTGTTTTTTGGCGCTTCATCCTCTTTGTTATGAATCTGTTGTTGGCCTCTCTCGCTGGTTTAAGCTGACTGTCAATTAGGGCTGCACGATTAATCGCTATAAAATGGCGTTCTCGATCCACGCATACACGTGATCTCATTTCTACACGCAGTGATTCTGAAGCATTTTATATCACGAGCTGCATCACAAACACAAGCCCCTATTTTCCTCACGGATTTTCTCAAGTGCCCCCAAACGCAGCACTGCCGCTGCACAGGGAGTAAAGCGTCTTTACAAGTTACCGTGGAGAAAAGTTTGCGGTGAGGAGGGTTAAATGGATGGCGACGAAAACCCAAGTGGTCGTGGCGAGCGTCACCCACCCAAGCGAACCGAACTCGTGCCCAAAAAAGGCTCAAGTATTTTGGATTTAAGGCTCAAGTATTTTGGATTCAAGCCGGAGGATGACAAACGGTGTGAGGTACATTGTAAAGTGTGTTTTGCCCTGGTTGCAGCACCGCAAGGCAACACCACAAATCTCTTAAATCACCTTAAACGTCACCACAAAGTACAGCATGATGAAACCATACAAAACAAAAAGCCATGAGGGATTTCAGAGGATGATAAACACTCAACAAACGCTACTCCATGCGCTCCCCGACATGTACAACAAGCAGCGGGCAGTGGTTGAGGCAGACTTGCGGGAAATCTAAAAAAAATTTCGTGACGTCTGATTTATGGTCCAGTTGCACCATGGAGCCATATTTGAGCATCATTTTTATAGCGCCAGATTTCACTACCAAAAGCCGGTGTTTACAGACAGCTTTTTTTTCCCTGAAGACCATACAGGAGAGGCCCGAGCACAGGGATTAAAGGATGGCCTCTCATCTTGGAGTCTGAAAGAGGATAAACTGATCTGCACCACAACAGACAACGGTCAAAACATAGTACAGGCCATCTCCCTCTATGACTGGACCAGGCTGCCATGATTTGGCTATAGGTGAGCTCCTTTCTAAAGTCACAGCAAAAAAATAATTAACTGAATTGTATTTGTATCACAACAACAATAATAATAATAATAATACTTTTGAAAAGTCTAATAATAGTTTATTTTGAACTGAGTCTTTTCTTTTTCCCTGTGGGAAAAAAAATAAAAATAAAAAATCATGCCAGAGAATCGTGATCTTCATTCTAAGCAAAAAAAAAAAAAAAATCGTGATTCACATTTTTCCAGAATCGTGCAGCCCGACTGTCAACCAATCAGCTTTCAGTCACTGCATAGTGTTCTGAGGGCCTATGTGTTGTTAGCTATTCTGAGGACTTAAAAAGTCCAAAATTCATTGTAGGATGTCACTTTTCGTCAGGTGTACCATGCCATCCTGCCATCAGAGGACAGGCAGGGTACACATATTTATTTCCTTTATTTATCTGAACATATAACATATATGTCTTAGGGCTGGGCAATATGGCAGAAAATATCATTTTTTTTTTGTTAATATGTTTTAGAGCTTTAAAGTTGAACAAAACCGGGGCGGTCGGTGGCGTAGTGGGTTAAGCAACCGCCCCATGTACAGATGCTACAGCCCTCGCTGCAGCGGGCCCCGGTTCGAATCCCGCACCGGACGGCCCTTTGCTGCATGTCTTCCCCCTCTCTCTGCCCCCTGATTCCTGTCTCTCCCCAACTGTCCTATCATTAAAGGCATAAAAAGCCCCCCCCCCAAAAAAAAAAATATATATATATATATATATATATATATATAAAAAAAAAAGTTGAACAAAACCCATAACAGCAATGCTTGATGTGGAAAAAAAATGGGTGGGGTACATAAAACATATACAACACAAGTTACTGACAATTTATAGACACATGGCTGACATTCATGGCTTTTGCATGAATAATATCATGACATTAAGTCTTTAAAGAAAGTTAAAGAGGCTGACCAGTTACTGATTGTTCGTGGGGCGGCTTTATGAAATCTCAAACAAACCTTTCTTTTGAGGCGGGAAAGGCCTTAACTAAAATCCTCTTCTGTTGTAGACTAAACATTAAAACGGAGTCATCTGCTAATAAAAGTAACCTTGGACAGAAAGGGACTTCAACCATTACACATTTTGAAAGTGTTCTAACAGAAACGTGCCTATAGGATGGGCATTCCCAGAACACGTGTTAGCCTGTGCTGCATTCATTACAGAATTAGACACATTCATCAAGTAAGCTCTGCACGGGGTTGTGTAGATCCTATGGGCAACCTTAAAATGTATTTACTTTGGAGGATGAGAGAATTTTACCCCTGATAGTTTTTCTCAGGGACTGGCGACCTATCCGGGATATTCCAGAAGGGGTGATTATCGATTGGAACCCCCTATGCATAAAGTGCTGACCTAACCAAGCCTAAAGCCCCATACACACACGTCGCTGCTATTTACTCGCTCAGCGAGTGAAGTCAATAGAATGTCTATGTGTTCACGCGAGGCGAGTAGGCGAGGAGAGTACAAGCGAGTACAAGCGATGCGATGTGGGCGGATTCCGAGATGAACATATTTCAACTTCGAGCGACGCGAGTAAGCGAGTAAAAGCGAGTAGCCAATTAAAATGCAGAATACAGATTATTGACAGGTGACGTTCCCCCAGTTTTCTCCAAACAGTGGCCACCCAACTTCTACACACCAAGTCAGCAAAAGCACCCAAGCGAGTGGCGAGTAGGCGAGTGAGCGAGTAGCGAGTGTATGGGGCTTAAGGTAAAAGATAAATGATGTGCCAGATTATCACAATATTATTCTTACTTTGATCAATCTCAATTTTGAGCGCAATAGTTTGTAAATGTTGCCAGTTTCAAAAGTATACTCATAATAACTGCAACATAAAACAAGTTTAGAATAGAGTTTATTCACCAAAGTTAAGTGACACCATATAAACCGTAAAATGTGCAAACATTACATACTTTAAAACAATACAGGTCTGTAATTAGATCAAAAATCTTAATATAAAACCAGAATATGTAACTGTAGTCACAAATTCCACATAAAAGTCCGGCTCCCACGGCTGTTGTACATTTAAATCTCATCCTTTGCTGTGGAATATGAAACTGCTGTTGTAATCTCTGGGTTTCGTTGGGAATGCTTGTTATACGGGGGTGGGCGGCCTCTAATGATGAGATGATGCTTTTCTGTGTGAAGCGTGCACTGCTACAACTGATGCAGCCAGCTTTTCTGTTCAACATTTTTACAAAATCCAAACCACTTCCATTACACTGGCACAGTGACACCTTTTGCTCAACTACTTGGACAGTTTAGGGAGATAACTGGAGTTCAGTTTCAGTCTCATGGCCGTCTTCGGCTAAAGTCATTCTGCTACATTTCTGCTCGGTTTCCTTCCCCAGTATGCTGGTTGGTTATTGTATTTTTCTTTTCTTTTTGGGTTTTTGTTGGTGGTTAGCAACATGCTTAGAGGCGCTTTACCGCTAACTCGTGCTTTGGCATGTTCTGAGGGGTATACAGTTAGCTCTGCAGCTAGATCGGCTGAAAATGTCTGATTACCAAGATCAATGTAAATTAAATCTCAATCTAATATTACCTTTGTTTTATTGTCCAGCCCTAGTCTAATATGTATGTATGTGTCAGGGGTCGCGTTACCGAATGTTGACCGTTTCTTTAAAACGAGGACGGGCCATCTGTCATTTTGACAGATTGCAATTCACACCCTGACCAATTGGTGGTGAGTGAGCATATTAATTGGCTGTCGTCTCTCTTGATGCATGACCTCGCTGGCTTCCCTCGTTCCCTGAGTTTTGTCGACTTCTGATCACTTCACTTGGAGAAATGTTTCCCGATTTCAAAACTGGCGCTTGTAATTCCAGTGTCCAGTGTGGCAGCAGAGCGCGGATTCAGAACATCATCAAAACAGCCATGAGAAATCGTCTGTCCGAGGCAAAAGTCAAAAACCTCATGACAATAACCTCTGCAGCAATCCCACTTGAGACATTTGATTACGCTCAAGCGGGCACACAATTCAAGTCCATGTGGACCAGGAGGAAGGTGTGAAACTGCGTTCAGGCCCCAGCAGGTGAACTGTTCGGGCCCCAGCAGGTGAACTGTTCGGGCCCCAGCAGGTGAACTGTTCGGGCCCCAGCAGGTGAACTGTTCATGCCCCAGCAGGTGAACTGTTCATGCCCCAGCAGGTGAACTGTTCGGGCCCCAGCAGGTGAACTGTTCATGCCCCAGCAGGTGAACTGTTCGGGCCCCAGCAGGTGAACTGTTCATGCCCCAGCAGGTGAACTGTTCGGGCCCCAGCAGGTGAACTGTTCGGGCCCCAGCAGGTGAACTGTTCGGGCCCCGGCAGGTGAACTGTTCGGGCCACGGCAGGTGAACTGTTCGGGCCCCGGCAGGTGAACTGTTCATATTCTAAGTGCAATCCTTTAATTTCACTGTTCATATGCAGCTACTGGGGCTACAGTCAGTGGTTTTGTCTGCTATGTATCTGCTTGATGTGTGATGGCGCGGTGTGGATTCTCTGTTCAGCTTGTTGGAACTGAATATTAATTAGAAATGAATGAAAATTAAATGCTGTTGAATATGTCATTATTATCACAATGCAAATACAATTTGGAACAAGACCATTTAGACTTCAGTACTTATAGTTTATATCATTTTTAAAATGAAAGCAACGGGTAAAAATGGATTATGACGGGATTTTTACGACCCTGTCAGTCAAACTGACGGACAACGAAAAAGTCTAGTGCAGCCTCTGGTCTCTATATGTATATATTATATATATTAAATGAACTGTACTTGCATAGCACTTTTCTAGTCTAGTTGACCTCTCAAAGTGCTTTTATACAAGTCACATTCACCAATTCTTACACTCGCTCCCGCATTAAATTTTACCTAAAGAAAAAGTAGACAAATAACACAAGAAGAACAAATAGAAAGGCAGATTATGTATTTCTAACAGGTGAATCATAATCAATTGGAGAGGCAGAGATTCACAGCTCTATTGTTTTTCTTGTTTATTTGACTTTATCATGTGGTCTAGCTGGAGATTACGGCGAGTACAGCTCTTCTTCTTGTTGAGCACTTGTGAAAATGTGTCCTTAAATGCAAACGCCACATTCCATTATATTTAGAAGGAAATGGAAACAACACTTTTTTTCATTCAAACAGAATGACAAACTTTTAGAGCCACGGAGCTTTGTGTAGTTGGTCTCTTTCACAACATTGCAAAGCGTGTGTGACTGTCAGCAGAGGCCGCTGCCTGAAAGACTTATTGTAACTTCTGACGCAAGATGGGAGGCAACACTTCCTCCAGTATTTGTTTGCATCAGTACACTGGTGATTGCTTACAGTCTCTCAAAGACGGCTGCAAGAGTCAAGTATTTTTCATCACATCTGAAGAATATCATCTATGTCTGTTTAAGACTTGGAGGTTCACATTGGCTTAGATGCAGCTGTTTGGGAAGTTTAGTTTGGTGTATGATGGGAAATCCCTGTTTCTTTCATTAGCTGTATACATAGATATGTATATGTTAGATGGCGAAAGGATAATCAGTGTAAGGTAGCCTTCATTTTATTTTAAAGGGACACTATGTAATTTCTTCCCCCATCTAGTGGTGCAATTTTATTTTGCAAAGTTGAATGAATTTGCTCTCTAGCGCCTCACGTTTTCAAATGTGCGTTGCAACTTCTTGAACTACGGCAAGCGGAATGTGTCAAGATTCAAGAAGCTATAGCTTCAGACTCGAGGTCCATACAAACAAAAAGAAATCAAGACACACAGTACAAAGGATTACATAACACACATACAACAACACTATGAATACAGATGACAGATAACATGTCAGATAACATAACATCTCCTTTGGTGTGCAAGCAATGCAATTGGTCATATTCCGGGAGTTACCGGAAGTGACGTCGACGCAGCGTTAGCATTAGCCTGCGTTAGCAATAGGAGCATTAGCAGCGGTAAATAAACTCCCGGTAAACTTACAAACTTTCTAATGCCTCGTTTTGTGAGTTAAGAGCCTATGTGTACTACGGCAGAAGTTTGGTAACAATCAATGCATTATTAGTGGGATCATTTACGAGATAAAATCTATTTAGCATTTTTTTTTTTTTTTTTTTTTTTTAAACTTTATTAGTAAATCAACAAAATAACAGTTTACAAATGTGAGCATAACGCCAAAAAGAAGATATCCAGGGGGAGCATAGGAATAATAATAAAAAGAAGATGATGCACTTACAAAAAGAAAGCTAATGAACACAAAGACATATGTGCCAAGGAATAAAATCTATTTAGCATTAGCGACTGTAATAACCCATTTGGCGGAAATGACGTCACAATGACGTCATTTCTGCTTGTAGGCCTGGTGGGGAAATCGCGATTCGAAGTGCTTTATGTCCCTCTCGGCACTTCGTTGTTTTTCATAGACCGGAAGGACATGGCAGCCTCCATAGAGCTTACCTGCTCTATGTAGATACAGACAAGTTATTCTTCACTCAGGAGGATAAGTGAGATTTTTGACAGAGATCATTTTACACCAATGAGGACTAACTTATGAATGAATATGTTGATTTGAGCTAATAAATGACTTAATTTATTACATAGTGTCCCTTTAAGGTGTCATTATGTCTTAAGTGCTGATTAAGTGCTAGTTACTGTACCTATATTTTTGAAGAACGTTTAGTAATTAAACGAGAAAAACCCTTTGCTGCGGCTCACGCTGCGTGATCATAGACTCTGACATTAGAAGCCAAAACCCCTGGATTACCAGTCTGATTCAGTGAAAACTTTCACCATGAATGGGCTTTTCCACCAAGACTTAAAAGCATCAAAAAGCCATAGTTATCAAACTAGCCATGTTTGTGTATCCTCCTCTCCAGATAAGATGGTGAATTTACAGACGGCACATACTTTCGAAGCTTGTGTCTTATGAGTTTTTAGGCTTTTCAAAGGACAAGACAGTCGGTTTCATTCTTATCAATATTTCAGATCCGTGTTTCCATTTTTTTTTGTGACCCATGTCTTTCGTAACTGTCAAAGTTTGAATTCCTGGCCTTTTAATCACCCACCGTGGCATGGCGACCATCTCTCAGACCAAACTGGTGTGTGAACCCGGCAGTATTTACCACAGTAAAATGTTTCTGAGGTCCACTTGAAATAAATCCACATAAACATATCTCTGTTTCTTTAAGTTTCTGAGAAGTGTTGGTTCATCATTGTAGTTTTTAGTGTTTGATCCATCTTGAGTTTTGCTTAAAAAAAGTATGGGTAGCATTTTATCATTCCCAACTGGGCCACAATAAAATGGCAGATCCATTATTTCCCCTATTCAAAAGCTACTCTTTTGCTTGTTTCTTTATGTTTTCAACACTGCAGTAATTCTTTCAGGCAGAGAAGACGACTGTCTGCAGGATTTCCTTTCATATCACAATGCTTCAGTGAATAAAAGTATTGTGTGTTTGTGGAGAACACGCCACCCTCATTCTCACAAAATGCAGTCGGCAGGTGTCGACGCTTGTTCTGGAACCAGTAACTTTGCATAATGATGGTGATTGCTCATTATAAAACTATATCAGCTGTAGTATTTTGAGTATAAGATAGGATATTACCTTGGTTAAAATGTTTATTGCTGTGTCTGGATTGGCTTCTTGTCATCACTCTTGCAGAGCACATGTTGAGTACAAGGAAGAAGAATATGGTGAGCTGCAGAGTGGGCCGCTGAGTCATGTTATCTATATAGGACATGCTGATTACTTGGCCTTAATAAATCACAGAGGAAGCGTGTTGGAGTAGTACAGTTATGTAACCAGTCTTTGTCAGTGTTATGAATTGAAAGGGGAAAGACAAAATGGACCTAAGTGCAGTGAGTGAAAATGTCTTCCTTAGTTAGGTAATGGCCTGACATGAGCCAGAGAGACAAAAATGGATCAACCCGAAATCCTGTCGGGTGGCTCAGACCACAGTAAATATTTACCTTCATTTACAGTAGGTGAACTATACCTGCACAATGAGTGCATTGTTGTGTTCATGAATATGGAACTATGCTGATCATTGATATTATTATAGCTTAACTAATGGAATATTTGTGAGGCCAGTCTTTGTTTCTGTTAAATTCAGATTCTCCTCAGAAATATCTATCCCTTCCATAGACATACAGTTCTCAGAAGTAGAACTAGATTACTGTTAAGACATAACTGAATGATAATACTTCTCTACAATAACACCCAAAGGGTTAATTCTGGAAAAACTGGTGTGGATTCTGTTTCCCTTCTGCTTTTTACCCACTGGATAAAAATCTACTTCCGCCAACTGTCACCTAGATTTATTCTCGAAAGAGAAAAGGTAGAGTGAGCATTTAGCCCTGGGTCACATGACTCAGCTATGGTTGCAGGTATTCATTGGTTCTGCCTCTTGTCGGTCTGGTTGAATGAGAGCTGCACTGGGCCTGAAAGCACGCACAAATCCTTGTGATAAAGTTGTAAAAACACACTTTTATTAAATGTGTTTCATGGCGATATTCCTGAAAACGGGCAGATATAATGAGACGTGATGGTTCCATTTCAGTCTGCATGGCAGCTGGCAGCTCACTCTCATTGCTGAGGTACAGGGCTGACTCCCACGGTCTAGTCAAAAATGGTAAACTGAGAGTTGAATGCCATCCCTTCATGTTCTCGTGCTCTGCAGGGTTTTCCCTGTGAGCAGTAACTGTAATGTGTCCCGAGGATAAGCATTTTGCTCCCTGCAGTACAAAAAGAGTCGGCCACCTTGTTTTAGCTGGGGTACCTGTTAATGTTCCTGTAAAAGAGATGCAGTGGGACTGCTAAGAGGTCATTTTTGTCAGAATGATAGAATGATGTCAAAGTTGTCAGATGACAGAATTGATTTGTTATGGATCCTCTTGGCCTTATGGTAGCAAGCGGGACAGCAGACATTAGAGTAAGAAGTGGTGGGTTTCTTCTTTTTGGTCCTCGTCTGCTTGGGCCGCTGAAAGGGGGGCATCATATTTGCTTGGTGTGCACCTGGGCTTTGTGGTTAAGGTTCTATTTTCTTGTTATATAGCATTAATAAAAATCAAACTGCTCCCATGCCGGCTCAGTGATGTATCAGCGGCAGATCGACTTTGACCCCATCCTTTCTGCCTCTGTACTTTCCCACATGACTCAAGGTGCAACAAAGGTGAATGTGGCTAATGCCCTACCTGCAACCGACAGGTGTGTGTGTTTGTGTGTGTGTAAAGTAAATGTTTTCACTTGCTCACTGCATCAACATTTTAGTAACAGGATCAATATTAATAATCCATTCGACTGAAATAGAAATGTGCAGAAAGTGAGTGTGTTCAAAGAAAAGCCTTGTTGAGCATCACCTTTATGCTCACAAGCGTATATTTAAACAATTTTATACAGTATGTTTCAAATATTCTATATATTGTTTAAATATTGTAGTTTTAAACAACAAAGATAAAATAGTTGGTCAGTGGAATATTTTTTTATTTGTATCATTATCTTTGTTTTTTTTAGTTTTAAGTATATGAATTTTAGAGCTGTTATCAACAGCAATTTGACACTTTTGCTTGAAAGTATTTTTCTGGCTCATGCCGTCATTATATTTATCTGATAACTATATAATGAGAAATGAAAAGGAGTTACGAGCCTAAGCTGAGCAGTTTTCTTTATGTAACAGTATTTGTATTGGAATCTGCTGACATAACCTTTTTCTACACAAAAAGTGCCATGAATCAGCTTTGTTGCCCTTTCTTTCCACGCAGACATCTTGAATAGCTTCTGTACTTAATGATATTGTTTTGATTTTGGAATTAGCTTTCAGAACCTACTTGGGTGATATCTAAATATTTACAGCCGCCTCAGCTGCATTAAAGCAGACCACATGAGAGGAGGAGGGACACACAGACGGGGAGGCCGACGCCCCCTTCTTATCGGCAGAATGAAGAGAGTATGATAGAGCATGGTAATAATAATGCGAAATATGAATATCCAGTCAGAAATGTGGATTGTGTTTGGCATATCTGTTGCTATCACCCTCTCTGATGAAGTTTTTCTTTGAAGTAGATCCTTCTGTGAGAAGCTGAAGAAGAAGAAGAACTTTATCAGCCTAATGGGACAGCAGTGTGCTTCATTTTAATCTGGTTACGTATGATCAAAGTAGTGTGAACAGTGTTATGTAGATTTTTTTTAAATAATATGTAAATTGATAATGTGAGTCTGGAGTTTGATCCATTTTTTTTCTTAAAATATGAATCCAATTGCACCAATGAGCTGATGATGAGAAGGCTGGAGAAAACTGAGTGAGCCCACGTGAGAGTCCAGCCTCTGCACCATATATGTCAACCAGTGTGTGGGCTGATGAGAGCTACAGCCTCGTACTATTTACTACTCAACTTCCACTCCATGTTGATATTTCAGATGTGTCCACATACATGTACAATTGATACCAACTCAGAAGCCTCATCCGCGATTCTTGATGTGGTATAAACAAAACCCAGTTTCCCACAGAGCCATTTCTGCGTCTTCTGGGCCTCAACCAGAGTTGTTCTTTATTATTTCCAGCTGTGACGACATATATGGAGCTGCAGAGAATCTCCTGCCTTAAAGCTGCAGTCTGCAACTCTTTTTCAAGCATAATGCCTGGAACTGTCCGGGGATTCTGAAAATAGTACATTAAATACCCCAATACAAAAAAAAAAAGAGTTCTCTAGGTCCCCTATATGTCCCGCTAGGTCCCTCCAAAGCCAGCAGGTTTGTTTACAAAATTGCAGACCGGACCGGTAAAAGGTAACCAATCAGGTTTACGAGCTGGGCTCTGCTGCCTGTCAATCACCGATTGTGCACGCGCGATACAAGGTAGGCTCGTCCCCACGCTTATTTATCTAGACTATTGAACTTCATTACGGGCTAGTCTACTTACTGTGTCTTCCATGATCGCAAATGACAGGTGAGTTGATGAATGAGGAGTCGTGTACGCGCATCTGGCGTGCACGTAGACGTGCACGAGTTCTCATGTGTTTTGAAGGGGCGGGACAGGAAGTTGAATAACTTTTTATTTTTCGGTTAAAAAATAAGCATTTCTTGCATTTTGCGACTACGGAGGTCACCGTTTTCAACTTCAAGCGTTCTGATAGATCATGTAAACTCTTAAAATGCCTTAAAAAGTAGGACTTTACATATGACAACAACAAATCTTGCAGACTGCAGCTTTAAAAAGCTTGTGTGAATGGCAGTTGCGCTGAAACACATTTTTGAAATAATCCTCTGTAGTCATGTGACTTTAGTTTATGTGTAGTCTGCTCTGTGTTCAGCACATTTTAATCTCATTTTCAGATTTCCTCATTTGTTTTTGATCAAATTTCAGAGCTGCGGTGCTTATTGTGTGTGTGTGGTAACCTGAGGGGTCAAGTTCAACATTCTGAAGAATGCATGCGGGTTTTGGGCCCCTCCCCCTATTCTCCAGCAAAGCTTTGATGTTTGCATGGCTGCTGCTCTCCTTCCCTGGCTGGTTCTGTGTACCCTGCAGCTTCCACCTTTGCCCCTGAGATGGTCCCATTTCAGTGTTTGTCTGATTTATTAGATCAAAACCAATGCTAATATCAAAGAATTTGATCTAAGATATGATCCTGGTGTGGACTGAAATATATTTGAGAAACAAGCATTTCTTCCATTTCTGGAAGTCTTCTTGAACAGCTCATAATTGACTTAGAGTTGAGACTGTGGCTTCTGTGGGAGCTGCTTTTTGTGTTGGTTACATGAGAATCTAAAAGTTGTTTTGTAAATGACTCCACAAGTGAGGTAAGACTATTTTCCCATTTCTGTTGCATTCAGACCAGCTGTAGGTGTTGTTAAATATTAGTCCTGTCAGTGAGACCACTTTCAGTGATGTTTGCTGCTGCCAAAACCCCCTTTTCTTCCCGATAAACACAAAGTGTCCGACTGTTCGTTACCAGCTTGAGCAGCGTGTAAAATACTAAAACTGTTAGTACTGTAAGTCTTTAGTATTTAGTAGTCTTGGACAACTTGGTTCTGGTTGTTTTACATAATTAATTCTTTTAGTAAAATGGTATTTATGGTTCCAGAGTATTAACGCCCCAGCTTTAGTTCTAATTTCTCTCATTCACCCTGACCAACTCATGCATGGACACTCTAATCAGTTTTTCCCTTCTTATTTTTTTTTTTAAATTGTATGTTTATTTGGAATGGACATGGGACTACATCTGCATGACTTCACTAGTCAAGTTAAACATATATGACATTCCAGTTTTTCTTGTTTTAAATTTAGAACATGAGTTACATCATTCATCAGGGCATATGAGTCCATAGAGGTTACAGTCTCAAATCGTGGGTCAGACTTTGATTTTCCCTTGCAGAACCCATTCTCCTTTGATAACATAGAGACCTGCACAAGAGTGACATCAGTGGAAACACAGTTAACCGTTTAAAGCCCGTGTCGATAATTTGTTCTAAGATAAGTAGAGCCAGGGGAGGCTCACAAGTTCACTTATAGAGAATTCTGGTATAACTTAACGGAAGGAAGAACAGTTACAGAACTATGTGCAAAAAAAAAAACCAACAACAAAAACATGTTGGAGGGGTTCCCTGCCGCTGCTGTCTTAGAGATAAACATAGATAATCAGTCACAGACAAAATGAGTAAATTACAAAGCAATATTACCAGTGAGATCAAAAAGAAGTCTGCTCTCGTGGGTGCTATGAATGAAATTCAGTTGCTCCAGATTTCATAAAATTTGTCCTTTTGGAGTCTTATTTGGTAGGTCAGTTTTTCCATCCTAAATATCTCCAGAGTAATTCCAAACCAGTCATCTAAGGTAGGCTGAGTCGGGCTTAACCATCTTCTTGTAATTGTTTTCTTACTTGCCACCAAGAGTATTTGTAGCAGCTTTATCTCTCTCCTACTTTCCCTTCTTATTTAAAGGAGAAGTGAAGACCAAGAATAAGTGAAACAGGTGGAATATTTGGTGGTTGCTCTTGAGATTTAATTGCATCTGCAGAACTACAGTTGGGTGGCCTGTGTGGTGTCCAGTTTTATTCTGACGATGCAGTGAAACGTCTGTGATCTGTTTCTTTTTTTCAATTTCAAATTCTGAAATAAATAAAATGGGAAAACTAAGCTGATCTGGAACTGGTTGAGAATTCAGGTGGTTTCACTTCTTGATTTGTGTGACCACAACTTGTCACATTATGGCTGGGAAGCTAAACAACCCAAGTCACAAAGTATGGTCAGGTGGATTATTGCCACACGTATGACCATGCAACGCGTGACCCCAGAAGAGTTTATATGCCTTGAACTTCCAGCCTGTCATTTAGAACAGGAGAAGCCTCTGAGGCTCCAACAACCACAGAACAAAAGCAACAGCCAAACATGTGGTTTGTTTGGGCACTGGGTTATGGAATCACTCTGATATAACTGCTATCACTATGTTGCTTAAAACAAAGGACAAAGAGACAGTGGGCATTGCGGGCCTTTAAGGACTGGATTTCCCATCCAACACTGGAATGCCAGAGCGCAGCTGCACTGAGAGAACAGATTTTCTAATGTTACATAAACTGCTGACTGTGTTCAGGTCCAGCATGTTCAAACGTTGTCAGTAGGCTGTCGTTTGAAAGTATTTGAGAAGCTAGAATCCTGGAATGCTCTTATTCATTACTAGAGTTACTAAAACTGACAAAAACTTCCGATTCATTTTAGAATATCTTGTCAACGTTTTTTTCAAACATTTATCTACTTTATCATAAAGATAATTTCCATTTTTAATGTACTGTGTGATTTCAGAACAAAGTGTTCTAAATGGATGATCAGTCCCAACAGTTAAACCATAGACATGTACACATAGACGCCGCATCGACTGTAGAAGTCCGCGCTTAAAGCGCCGCCATCTTGGCACAGGGCAGCAGAGGCAGCGCTGCATCAACTCAGGAAGGAAAGAGGTAGAACTATTCGCTGAATTTTGGACCGCTTTCCAAACATATTGATATGTTAAAAACGTCACACATGTAGCTGTGATACAGGGTGCTTGGATATTTTAAAAATGCTGGTTTTCTTCCAGTGGACTTGCCTCGGCATTTCCCTGAAGCTGAACCTCATTCTAATGTTGGGAGTATCTGCATGTAATATTTTTCCAACACATGAGAGCATCAAGGCCCTGGCCATATTAAAACCTGTATCCCATTTGCTCTCTGCCACTCCTTTTACACACTGAAATACACAAGAGTACACATTAAAACACACTGTAGTGTGTTATGTCCCTGTCACTTAGACTTTGACAGCTTAGCTCATATCCTGGGTGCAAACAGTGGGACTGAGGGATGAAATGAAGAATGTGGGCCAGCTACATCTGTGAGTGATGAGTTATAAACATCACTTAATATTTCCATCCCTCTTTCCTCTTGTACCACAATGATGCTTTGCCTGCTTCTCCGACTGTTCTGAAGGCCAGGCTTAAGTAAGCTCTGGCTCTGGTGGAGAGTCTGGAGCGCGAGAAGAGGAAGAGCATGCTCCGGGAGCGAAGGGCGAAGAAAAATGTGCACGCTCTTCTCCAGGACCTATGGCACAAAAACCTCATAATTGAATCCTACTGGGGTAAAATGGAAATGCCGGTTTAAATATTTTATATAAAAACCTGAATACGGGGCTGCACGGTGGTGTGGTGGTTAGCATCGTCACCTCACAGCAAGAAGGTTCCAGGTTCAACACCCAGTTGGGGCCTTTCTGTGTGGAGTTTGCATGTTCTCCCCGTGTATGCGTGGGTTCTCTCCGGGTACTCCGGCTTCCTCCCACTGTCCAAAAAATCATGCATGTTAGGTTGATTGGCATCTCTAAATTGTCCTTAGGAGTGAGTGTGAGCGTGCATGGTTGTTTGTCTCGTATGTCTCTATGTGGCCCTGCGATGGACTGGCGGCCTGTCCAGGGTGTACCCCGCCTCTCGCCCATTGACTGCTGGGATAGGCTCCAGCCCACCCGCGACCCGATCGACGGATTCAGCGGTATAGATAATGGATGGATGGATGAAAAACCTGAATACACCTGAGCGTTTTCTGGGTTCTTTTCGTTCCATCTATGTCTGTCTGACGTTTGATAAACAAACCTCGTGAAAATAGCTTGACAGCAGAGTGATTTCTGATCCCTTTTATTGTGTAGAAACACCATTCCTCCATAGATGTAATGCACTGTAGGAGCGAGTGACTCCAGTGAGCGGCAACAGTCAATGCGGCGTCTATTTATATATATCTACGAGTTGAGCCACCATCTTTGCACTTTGGACCACTTTGTTCTGGACACCTACCGTCTCTGGGTGTCCTTCTGGGTCCTGGCAGACTGTAGGATAAGATGACCACGCACAGGGCTCGGTCTGCTTCAGTGGATTGCACTGTTCTACTGGAGCAGGTACATGTCGAAGCATCATCTTCCATGGCTTATTGGTACAAACGCATAAAAAGGTGATGAAAATTAAACTGACTAGTTAGTAGGATCTGCATTTAAAGTAAAAAATATTTTCCACCATTTTTTAACAATCCCACTCCTCACCCTCTGACACAGGCTATGTACACACGTAGCCGGGTATTTTTAAAACCGAATATTTCCCCCCCTCCCGTTTATAAAATAATTTGTATCCACATTACCTCGTTTTTGAAAAGAACACCTTCCACACATAACCGAACATCTGCGTTTTCACCTGTCTTGACAACCCAAATGCATTTGCTGTTTTGCGTAATCTGCCCTCGTCAGCTAAATAATAAAGTGTGCACGCAGCTTTTTTGAGCACACTGACAGGCGATCGCATGACAGTGGACTGCCCCTCGATATGAGGACGTAATAATTCCGACAGCGACAGGAGTGAGGACCGGGACATGCGGAAATTGTCACGCCATTGGAGTACGACTTGGGCGTGTAAAATCAAGGCTGTAAACAGCGCCTGCACAATAATAACCACCACAGTTCTCAAGGCATCCGTGCTTCTTCAGTAAACAAAGGTCGCACTTTAGACTTTAAAGCAGATTTGTTGTTGTTTTGGCGCATATTGTGACGTTCGAAAACGCAAAACTCCGGTTATCTCTGTCTACACGCAGCTGCATAAATGGAGTTTTCAAAAATCTTCACTTTGCCCGGAGTTTTTAAAAACATTCATTTACGATGCGTTTTTATGCGTTTTTATGCGTTTTCATGTGGATGACAGGTCCAAACGTAGAAAAATATATTCGTTTTAGCAGATACCCGGCTACGTGTGGATGGGGCCACAAATAAACAAAATACAAATGGCGAGTGACAGCCATTTCCACTTGCTGCCAAGTTCTTTAGTGATACAAGACAATAATTAATAAAGCTCAACAGGTGTCTATGTAGCAACAACGGACTGCTTCACATGCCAGTATAACACTTGTGCCGGGTGATTAGGTCTGACATGATGGGGCATAGCCGGGGTAAATCCATCCTTATTTACTGGCAAAGAAGACACAAGCATGATGGTTCACTTTCCTTCTTTCCCTCTCTCCCTCTCTTTGTTTATTTTCCTTACTGATGATTATTTCACCTCTTCTTGTTGTTAGCAGGAGTTTTCTATTGAGAATGACTTTTGCTGTTTTATAAAAAAGCAAAAGATGCTTCTCTTTTCCATGATTAATATATTTGAGATTTTTATCCGCTATCAGATTATTTATTGGTTGATTTATTTGCATAACATGACCCCTCCTATCCTACAATTCAATCCATATTTGGGATTGAATTGTGTTACCAAGGCCCAAAATGCTCCCCATCCCTGCTCAGCTTTCGGTAACATGATTTAGTGTTTCACTAACCAGGAGTGGTCTCTCTGATCATTTGTTGCTTGTGCAGCTCGTAAGAGGAGCGCTGAGGTGTGTTTAACTCGAGCTAAATGCCATGGGATCCTTACCCAGCTGTGATATACGCTCTGGTATTGTCACCACGCTTCCTGATCCTGGTGCAGCTTCAGAAGAGGATGTGTTTATCTGTAATCTGAAGGATCTGGGCTTGGTTCAGCTTGTCTCGTATGGCTTTGGATCAGACAATATTAAAAGAGGACTGATCTCTTCATGGATTTGTGGTGTTAACATGGACTTAGGCCTATCAGCCATGTTTATGATGTGGCATTATTTTCAGGAGAAGCCATGTGGTCCATAAACTCTCTCTAAATGTAGGGAGCAGTGTGCTTCATGTGGATTACAGAGTCTTCTGTGAGGAGAAATGTAATGCAGGGTCTGACAGGAGCACTGGTCCTTGACCAGGAAAAAAAAAGCACATTGGCCAGATTGATTGACTAAATGCTTGGCTGTTTGGGCCAGTGACGATGTCTCTGCCTCAACCCTGCAGATACTGAGAACTTTTTGAATAGGTTCATCTATTGATTAGTTAGTTCATCTAATGATTATTTTCTCTTTATTGAATTAAAATGTTGGTTAATTTACAAATGATTTATAGGCATATCTTCCATTTATCTTCCAACTAGGGGTGGGCGATATGGAAACAATGTTGTATCACGATTTTTTTTTTGCATAAAATCACGATTTCGATTTTTTTTTTTTTTTTTTTATCACGATCTTCCATCCAAAAAAAAAAAAAAAGACCAATTACAGTAGAGTTAAGTCGACATGCTGAACCACAGAAGAGCTAAGGAGTAAAAGAAAGAATTTGGCAGTCAACACATTGTAATTCAACTGTAACCCAATTCAAGATGAAAAATAGTGATCTAATTGATGACATCTGACACGCAACCGGAAATAGAAAAACGAACCACTGATGACGACTTGACTCCACCTCATGATGCCATTTAGCAACAGATGAGCAACGCTGCATGTTCATTTACTGCAGCCACAGTCACACACTGCCATCACCAGAGCGCCCTAAAGGAATACTTTTCAACTGTGAAATGTTTGTCACGGTCACGGTGCATCCCTTTTCTCTTGCACCGTAGTTAGCTTACGAGCTAGCGGTTTCCTCATCCGACCCGAGAGTGCTGCTGCTGGCCGTGAGTTTCTCCCGTGCGCCGCTATGGATGTGCTGTGGATGGTGCCGCTGCTGCTGTTCCCATTCCTGATGTGGACCAGCAGCAGTGGGTTAGGGTAGAAGAAAACCCGAACCAATTCCAAATTACAGAGGTGGATTTCCTCTTCTTCACCAGCTCGTCGGCTGCCGCATCGGCGGGAACCAGCATTAAAAAAAATAAAAATAAAAATCCTTGCGCTGATTGGCAAAGGCTGTAAGCCACCCCCACCGGTTACACCAGAACAATAGAAGAAGCAATGCGCATGCGTGTACGCCTCTACTTCTACCAGCGCGAAGCTCACGTTGTTCCTTCAACAACGCCGCTGTAGTTAGCTGTTTCTGCAGCAGTGCTGCTATCAATGTTGTGGGGTCCATGATGATCGCTGTCTGTCCTTGTTGTGTTGTCTTCTTCTTCCGGATTTTGAATGGAAGCCGTTTTTTGTTCTGGTCACTGACGTATGTGTATACGTCACTGGCGTTGGCCATGTGGCTGTGACGCAGATGTAAACAAATCCGTTTTGGCTGTAACAATGGAAACGAAACGGCGCCGTTCTCAGATCTTCCCACTCTGGAACCCATTCTCCAAAACTATCATTTTGGGGTAGTGGGAACTAGGGCTGTCGCGGTGAGGGAATTCCCACCGCGGTGACTCATAGCCGCTCAACAGCGTGGTATGCGGTGATATCGCATTTTTGTTCATTAGGCTACTTTCCACGACACGCAATGTTAGATGAAAATCGAGCGCATAATCCGGCTTTTTTCCCAGCGATTCTGACATTTCACTTTGCTTTGCCTGTCATTTACTCGCTCACAGACCAACATAGCGGAGATCAAGCAGCGCATACCCCAGTTCTGCAACATTGTTGCCAGTGCCACATGGCAAATATCAACATTGTTGCAGACCTGCGCACGTTTCGTTTAGGAATGACGGAGAAAAACGAAGCAGATCAGTGCAGCAGTTGAGCTCACGTGTCCGGGATACAGTTTTTTTTTAACAGACTGCCGCCGACCAACCAACCCAAGCTGAACTTTAACTGTTTCCGCGAAACTGTTAGAGCTTATTTCTGGCACGGCACATTTTATAAACTTTTTTTTTTTTTTTTTTTTTTTAAATAGTTTCACCTACACAGTTTTGTTGAAATGATCAGGTATTTCCCAACAGCAAATGTGCACACCAAGCTGTGGTTCTGTGGAAGCTAGTTTATTGTTGATATTAGACGGTCGCATTTACAACGGTAAACATGGATAATAAGGGAAGATTCAAAGCCATAAAGTGTCCGGACTAGGCAGAGGAGTAAAGCCGGGATAAAGGTAGGCCACTGCATTTTATTTTAACTTCTATTGCTTCGACACTGAGTAGGCATATTCTTGTAATGTCAGCTGCCGAGGGAGAATGAGACCACAACGAGTGGCATGCAGACGTGTGTGCGTGTGCGGTGCCTATATGCAAAGATGACGACAGAAACGCGGCACCTCGCTGTGTTAATGTGTTTCTCCTGCCTTGCGGGGAATATACAATGTATAATTATTACTGTGCTGGCTTTAAAAAGTATCAGTGCTGTCAGTCGCTTTGTATCTACTGTGCAGTCTTAAAAACTCTTTTAGTTTCTCGAGTTGTTCTGCGCGTGCAAGCGGGCGTGCGGTGGGCGGTGGTGGCGGTGGCCTGGACACGCACCGCGGAGGTCCTCTCAGCACCGCGGTGATTGCATTTTGCGGTTATCGCGACAGCCCTAGTGGGAACGCCGGCTCCGTGTGGCCGCGACAGCCAAACGATAAGAAAAAGTATCGTTTACAGTGAAAAACGTTTTTGTGTAGCCGTAGCCTTAGTCTCCCCTGCCCCTTGGACAAACTGCAACAATCTCAATATCCATGAGACTTATCAAACTTCACTGGGTTCTTCAGCCGTGTGCAGATCATACTCATCATGGCATCCATGTCCAGAGCAGTGATGACAATGTACTGCCTAAAGCCATCTTCAATATTATGTTACTAACAAAACCAGATGTTCTTCAGGGAAAAACCAGAGTAATGCATTGGGAGAGGTGGTAATAAAGACATGATAACAGTGTTTTTAATTCTAAAGAGTGTCTTGTGGACCTATGGAAGTCTGCAGGTGGGAGGCCCATGGCTGCGAGTGTGATAAAAAGTGTAAGCTTTACCATACAAGCCATCGGTGTTCCCAGCTTATGTGGAGTATTACACGAGTGCACTGTCTCTTGGAAACACTGTGTAAGTAATCATGAAATAACGACTTCCAAATTTATTATTTTTCTCATCATTTTATGAATTATCAGTATTTAGTCGGCTGACATTTCATGAATCACACAGAGCATAATTCAGTTATGATCATTATGAATTCTTGTATTTGAAGGTTGCTTTGGAGCTTTTAGGTTTGGTATAAACAGGCCAGATAGATCATGTGTTAATGGTGCGGCTGGAGCTCAGGAGGAAGAGCCTGCCAATCAGAAGGTCGTGGTTCCACTCCGCTTCCACTGGCCTCATGTCTCCTTGAGCAAGGCACTGATCCCCTACGGATGCGTTCATCTGTGTACGAGTGTGTGTGAATGTTAAACAAAGCACCGTGTTGACTGTATAAACACTTTATAGACTAATATGTGCTGTGTGTGAATAAAAGGGTAAAGGTGGCTTGTAGTGTAAGAGCTAGACTAGAAAAGTGCTATACAAGTACAGCCCATTCACCATTTCCGTTGTCGTTGGCACTAAAAAGTATGGAGGGTATGCATGTGATGTTGAGTCGCTGCGGTTACGCACACTGAGTGGCAAAAAGACGAGAATATAAATATTCAATTATATTCGATGTTGACTGTACAAACAGGTTTTCAAAGGGGTCAGGGCAGAGTTTCTACAGGCTACCTAAAGCAATAGTAGGGCCCGAAGTGCAGCCCGAAGTGCAGCCCGAAGTGCAGCCCGAAGTGCAGCCCGAAGTGCAGCCCGAAGTGCAGCCCGAAGTGCAGCCCGAAGTGCAGCCCGAAGTGCAGCCCGAAGTGCAGCCCGAAGTGCAGCCCGAAGTGCAGCCCGAAGTGCAGCCCGAAGTGCAGCCCGAAGTGCAGCCCGAAGTGCAGCCCGAAGTGCAGCCCGAAGTGCAGCCCGAAGTGCAGCCCAAGCAGTCCCCTGCTTCCGAGCAGTAAACACCGTAACAGGCGCGGCTGTTGGCAGGCGGCAGTGATACGAAGGGAGTGAAAATAGCGCCAAGCGATTGTGAGGTCTGACTTTTTCCTGGAGAACGATTTTGTGATGCAAATGTATTACTCTTTTGAACGCATATTGTTTTGAGAAGCAAAACTCTTTATTTTTGTAGCCCCAGCCAACTAACCGGACTACCTTCGTCAACGTCAAAACTCGGCTGGAACACGGCTCACAGGACGCAGCAGGGGGTAAGAAAATGTTCATCAATGATATTGCTAATATGGGATGTCATACAGCTTCATGTCAAAAGAGGTGAACTATCCCTTTAAGCCTGAGCTTGAGAAGCCTGAGAAATCTGCTTGAGCAGGTTAACACTGAGTGTCAGTATGTGTGTGACTTAAGCCTCAACAAAATCTTAAAATGTTCTCTTAGGCTGCGGCTACACGGAAACGTTTTTCACTGTAAACGATACTTTTTCTTATCGTTTCGCTGTCGCGGCCACACGGAGCCGGCGTTCCCACTACCCCAAAACGATAGTTTTTGAAAACGGGTTCCAGAGTGGGAAAGTTTGAAAACGGCCTCGTTTCGTTTCCATTGTTACAGCGAAAACGTTTTTGCGTCAGTCACACGTTGACGCTGGGAGCCAATTTTAACACTTCTCTATTGTCTCACAGCGTGGCGTGACACAGCGGCGTGTGTATTGTATCGTTTCATCGTTGTCGTCTGGACAGCAGCGCGTTTCCGTGTGGTCGCAAGAATTTTCGAACCCGTTTTCAAAAAAAACCTCGTTTCGTTTTCGTGTAGCCGTAGCCTTACTCGATTGGCATTCATCCAAGACCCATCTGCCCCCTCTAGTGGTGAAAAAAGGTGTCACGTTGGGACTACCTCAGATTTTCTTTTAGTTTTTACCAAGCTGGAGAAGCTATTGTTTTGTTCAGATACTTTTGTAATGGATGGTTAATTCCCACCTGCACTAAACTATATAAAGAGCTGATTGCTATTTATTTTGAAAGTCTACCAAAAAAAAGCTTGTGAAGCTATTGTTTTTTTCTCTCAATTTCAGCTCCTTTATTATTTAACATTTATTTTGTTTTACATTGGATTTTGAATCCCTAATTGCAGTGACTGAACCAGTTAAACTTGTTATATTTTTATGGTTAAGATTGTTTTACTGCTGCACAATTATTAAACAAATAAGTAATTCAGTACGTTTATACCTGTTTATTTGTTTTTAAAAAATAGGAAAGAAATGTTTAAGTCAAGTCTGATGTTGCCTTGCACAAAAGAATGATCCCAGTCCTTTCCACACTTTGAAACTTCCCGTTTGTTACCATAATTCCGCGCTGTTTTTCTGTATCGGTATCGGCCGATCCTAAACCTCAGATATCGGTATCGGAGGTGAAAAAAGCGGCTCGGTGCATCCCTCGTCACCGCTGTCACCTCTGACAGAGCCTGACTGGTGGTTTCCTTCTATGATGTTAGCTGTAGTGTTATATCCTCATTTGTAAGTCGCTTTGGATAAAAGGGTCTGCTAAATATATAAATATAAACACAACTTAAAATCATATCAATGTTCCACATTTTTTGTGTTTTACCATTTACAATGGTTTTATATCATTCTAATGGGTTGGACAGGCCTCCCCGCAGCCCACCCCTTACTAATTCGACAGGTGCAAAAACGGAGCGGTGCATGACTGGCCGAAACAACATCAAAGTCTACCTTTTGTGCCGTCATTTTTTGCACTGCACGAGTGTAAAAAAAAAAAAGCATTTTTTTCTTTGTTGCTTCTCTGATTAATGACCTCCTTACCTGGTCTGTGAGCCCTCTTTAGGCAAGTCTGATTAGTTGATATTTTTGTCAGTGAGAATCTTTGCACTAAACAAAGACGGTCAGCTATAGCTCTGTTCAGCCATGTCTTGTGATGCAGGAAAAGTGCAGCAAGCAGAGCAATTGCACTTCAGGAATCCTTCTACTGCCTCCCCAACTTGAAGGTTGTCAGAAAATTCAGCTCTCACGAAAATAGTGTTTTTATGAAAGTGTCTCTAGCAATAAGATTAGGGATAGTCCCGTATTTAATGGCAACGTATTGTAGTACCTTTCTAATTTCCCACCCGAGGCTGATCTTAGAATGTTTTGGTGGTAGCTAAGTATCTTGAAGCCTTTTGCGGATTACAAACTTCATTCCTGGCATGCCAGGGCTGTGTCCTCTAGCCAAGTACATTGCAGTTTTGAACCTTTAAGCATTTCTAGCCACACCCAAATTCCCCTGCTGGCTGTCTTAGAGGTAAAGAGATCTCTGTCTTTGCTCTGTAGCCTCCAACATTAAGAGCCAGAGACGCGAGGTAGGGAAAGAAAGGAATTGATGGAAACAGTGACTAAAAGGAGCAATGCACTGAGGGAATTCAGATCAGGGAAAGGGAGAATGTGGCGGTGAGCTGGGAGGAGGAGTTCTTATTGTTCACTGATTTCTAGTGCTCAGTACTCGGCATCAACATCAGCATCAGGCAGCACTTTACTCTGAAGCCATAACAAGTAGCACATAAATGAATCATCGTTTCATTAAAAATGGGACATTATTGACTCCTCAGATTACCTATCAGTTGATTGCTCATTATGTTTTATAATGGTTAAAGGGGAACTCCGGGGCATTTGAAGCGCAATCGCATTGCTAGAGGTTGTCAAATGCTGACAGTAGGACACAGACTGGTGCAAATCGGGAGCGCCGATTTACATGCCCAATATTACTGGGCATGTATTGTTGTAATGTTTTAAATACTTGAACGCAGTTTTTCTAGAGAAGATAATTGCTTTGTATTTGGGAGTATCGTCCATTGACTGTTTTTAGCTTTCACATGTTGTTTATAAAGTTGTTTTGTAACGTCCCCATGCCAGTAATGTGAGAACCATGCATATGGTTTTGATGGTAAGGCTTGTGACTTTATTGTCGGATGGTTTATTAAGTGGTGTGACGTTTCTGCAGTGTGCAAGTTGTTGTTTTACGTGGAAGGTTTAGCACTTGCCCCTTAGCCACCACGTAGTTGGCTAGCATGACAGGCTGCGCAAACAGCGCAATCGCCGCACAGGGAGCGCCGATTTGCACCAGTCTGTGTCCTACTGTCAGTATTTGACAACCTCTAGCAATGGGATTGCGCTTCAAATGCCCCGCAGTTCCCCTTTAACCACTTGAACTGTGGGCAGGTAACGAGCATTACTGCTGTGTTATCTCCCTGTGTCCCAACGCTGGCTTCACACTGGAAGTGTGCACAATATGTGGGGAAAAGCACGGCTTGGGTTTCAGCTCCCATGTTCATAGATCCATGTGGCCTGTCCCAGTCACCAGTAAGGTTGTTAGAAAAAAATCCATTCTCTTATGAGTCTATACGAAAAATCTGCATCTAATTAGATACAAGTGCAGTTTTCACAAACTTGTTCTGCAGCAACCCTTCCCCTCACCAGCAGCTGACTGCTGTTGCAGCACATTTCATATCCCAATTTTCTTAATGTTAGAAGAGCTTAGACTGCAACCACTTAGCCTTTTGCTGTCACTTTTGCTCAACATTTGCTAATTTAACCTCGAGCAGAAGAACCCCAGTGCATCGGGTCTGTCTGCAGCATCTTAAAGGCAGGAGTAGACTGATCCGGTCACTCAATTATTCAAGAAAAAGTATCCCAAAAAAAGGCCGTGCTTTGGTGAACTTCTGACCTTCAGTGATTTGGCTGACTCTTGTATATTGTTTCTGAAGTCAAGTCAACAATGTTCATTCTACCTTCACATCATTACTAACACAAAGCTCAGCCCAGAGAAACACATTAAGGGCTGAGTTTATTTTTTTAAAGTACATTTGACTGTTCTTTTTTTCTTGTTTTTAAAGTAATACTTTGAAAGATGAATATTTTCCTTTTTTTTTTTGTAGATTGTCTGTATATGATTCAGTCATAAAAGCATCAGTTCTCTGGTGAAAAAGTTGATGTAGCTCTCTGTTTTTTGAAGTTATTTCTTTAGCTCAAGTTTGCAACTTTAAAAAGTTAGTCTCCAGCCTGGTGATTTTTGAAAACATTTGATACTTTGTTTTTTTCGCTCTTTTGTATAAAAAAAGCCCGGTTTGAAACCTGTCAATCCTGGCAGCGATGCAGTAGTTCAGCAATGCACAATCATTGTTCAGATGTCAGTAATGCTGTTAAGATGGTCAACCCCCATGAGCTGCTGGTGGAAACTGAGCTTTTTCCCCTTTTACAATGTTAGTGCAGACAGCAGTAAGTTGGTGCTACCTTCTCTTAGAAAGTAATCTAGGCTATGTATTAGAATCTGTTTAAGATGTGCACATCTTGTGCAAAATAGTTTGTTTGGAACAGATAGTTGTTTACATACCTGACTTTTTTTTTTTTTTTACTACCTGCATTAATGACTTCTGTTTGTGAGCCAGCATCCCTTGTCTTCCCTTTTAGCACAGTGCACAGACTGAGGCTGTGAGGTCAGTGAAAAGGAGGAAGTGTGCTTCAGCCGGAGTTGCACAAATCAACAATCTGGCACTGTGTGCGCGCTTGTGTTTGTGCTCAACAGTTGAACTGCTGCAACCAGCAGAAAGTACCAGGAGTTCGGTTCCAAGCTCCACCCTGAAAGCACCAGGTACTCTCAAAAGGACTGCCTCCCTACAGGGAGCCATTTTGGGAGGAGTAAAAATTCTTCCTTGTGCTTTGTTTAATCCCACATTCCTGCAATGGGAAACAGGGAAAACCCCTCTGGAAGGCCTTCGTCCCTAGGGAAAGTTTAAACAATAGAATGATTGAAAAAAGTAGCAGCGAGACTTCTTGTAAAGCTGAAGACGATGAGGCCAAATGGGTTGTCCCAAATACATGGTAGTGTCTCATTAGATGGGGAATAGCATGAAATGTGGCAGAGTGTGTGGGGGCCGAAGCAGCTGGCCTGAGTTCCACTGAGAGCAGCTGCTGTGCGCTGCATGTCTGTCACCCCCTTTCTGCTCCCCACACACAGGAATGACAGACGCAGCTACAGGTTGGACAGTCTGAGAGCTGAGACATTCCAGGACATCATCCTGTTTCATTTCAAGTCTACACAGTTTAAAAGAAGTCAAAAACGAACCAGTTCTGTTATTCAGCTCATGTTGTGACTTATATGGACATAAGCAGGTTTCCATTTTGGTTCGATACAAAGTTAAGTGAAATGATGAGTCATTTAGACTTAAAGCACATTTTCAGCTCCACTTCTCTTATTAGAAATCAGTGGCCTGTTGGAAATGAATGCATGTCTAATACAGGCCCTTACAAAAACAAAGTGAAACTGATCTTAGATTGAACATATGCAGCAATGTCGGCCATTTTCTTTCAGAACTTGCCCTCTGTTGACAGGACTTTGGCAGTTTTGCTTTGTGTAATGTAATTGAAAGGCCTCCGTTTGTGTTGCAGGTTCTGAGTCCATGGTACAGCGCCTTGACTGAACACACTGGTGGTGCATACAGACTGGTGAGTAATCTGCAGCCAGGGTTGCCTGTCATGTTTCTGCCTGCCTGCTCACAGCTTGGTAGCTTGAGACTGCTTTCAGAGACTGGACATGACAAACTTCCTCTATTTTGTTATTGGCTCTTTCACAATGACGTGTTTGAAATAATGGGTCATCACCAATGTCCGTTCTTTTTGCTGGATTTCTGAAATTTGCTCAACGCTTTTGACATTCACTAAACTGAATGCCTCCTCTAGTTTTGTGACTTTGTTTGCTAACAATTTTCTATAAAATCGTGTATTCCATTGACAAAAATAGCAGATGTAATGTCATGTGTATCGTCTGGCTGTATTCAGAGAAAATGTACAGGGCTCAGTTACAGATGTTGTTCAGACCAGTTGCCGAATATATGGTGCCCCATTTTTTTCAGTTTTTTCAGTAGAGATGAGGTCTCTGTTTGCTCTCCGACCAGCTGCTAGCAGTGGTTGATTCTCCTTTCTTTTCAGAACTCTTGTTGATAGACCTGTACAGTATGAGAGTAGAGTTACCTAATGTAATTTTACATAATTTGTAACGTGATGTATATCTTGTATAACAAATTGTAAATAACAACACGTTTATTCGTGTCCCTGCCCTCTCTGTCCTCATTTTCTTTTTAGCGGGGGTGCTGCACAGCCGCGGGGCCTTTAAAAATTGAACATTCTAAATGTGACGTCACGAGCTACCAAAGCTACCAAAGCAAATTCTCAAGCGAAGCTTCTCCAGCTACCTCCGCTACCAGGTAGCGTAGGTCGCCCTTGGTGTACACGCAGCATTAGGCACCCTGAGATGATTGGCTCTAATTATGTTGACAGATTAGATTGAATTGAATTGGTTTTGTGCTGAGAATGGCATGCAACCCAACCTGCTTCAGATTTAAGTTGGTACTCAAGGGTCTGAAGACAAGCTACAGACTTAATTAGTTTGTGTTTTTAGTATTTTCCACTATCCCTCGATCAGACCATGTCCCTCTAATTGGATATATGCTATCAATCCTGCAGTGGAGCAACTGCCATGGCTGATGTAAAACATCAGGATTTGAGGTGTACTCAGTGACTATGTTACTGATCAGTTGTGTGATCAGTCCAGGACGTCTGTTGTTCATTTGACTCGATTCGGATGATTCTGATTCTTAGATTTCTGTCAGTTTAACAACCGTGTGCTGTGCTGAAAGAGATGTATGCATTGTGCCAGGGGGCTTCTAAAACAGAGAATCTATCACAATCTGCGCTTTTCCTTGAAGTGCCTTTAACTTTGAAAAGAAGTTTTAGAAATGTGCTGTACCTTTTTCAGAATGTGCTCCCATCTTTGAAAAACTACAAATATTTCAGGTCTTCTCCATTTGTGCTTCCTGAAAGAAATGAACATTTCCACAAATCCTTGTTGTGACGAGGACCTGGTCAACGCTGAAGCGCACCAACCCCGTGTGTTGGAGAGAGCGGTGCAACTGGAGGAAGATTTAGAGTGAAGGGAAGTGCACATATGTAGCTTTTTTAAGGATTTCATGGCACTGGGGGCCTTTATTGAGGTTTTATTGATTTCTTGACAGACGGAGAGAGTGATGACATGTGGCAAAGGGCTCAAGCTGGGACACGAACCCAGGCTGGCTGCTGAGCAGCTCTAACCTCTGTACTAATACTGCTGCTTTTTTTTTTTTTTTTTTTTTTTTTAAAGGCGTTGCAGCACCTAATACAAGGCAACTGGTTCATTCCCCACTGCTCCTAGCAGCATGGTTACCCTCAGGGCTGAGCATGCACTCATAGAGCTGCAGTTGTGTTTAGTAACTATTATTTCCTCCATAGGGACCACCAATTAAAGGAAAAGATGGCCTTCTATTGTCCTACAGGCTGAGAAGCTGTGGTGTACAGCATATTCAGATAGGCACGGCTGTCTGTGAAAATGACATAATTCCATTTGACTCGACTGCAGCATTCGGCCCTTCACAGCTGCTGTGCACATGAGTGGATGGATCTATAGTTTGTCCACCTTTCAGTTTCACAGCCCGTGTCAAAGATGCTGTAGGAAAAGTGTTTTATACAGTGAGAGCAGCACACTGTTTAACGTTTGTGTCCATCACAGCTGAGAGGAAACAGAGAAACACAACTTAATGTTTTCTCCACACCTTTGAACTGCAGCACGTAGACTTTATGAAAGGAGAAACTCAAGTGGTCCTTGGTGTTTGAGCTGAAAATGTTATAGCAGATCAGAGACTGTCAGTGTTCAGTCAGCACCTGCACAGAGCGGCAGCGTTTTGCTCTTTGTACTATGCTTCAGGGGTGGACTGGGACAAAAAATCGGCCCTGGCATTTTGGACTAGACTGGCCCACCACATTGCACAACACAAACATTGTCAGTTTTTTTTTTTTTTTTTTTTGGTGTACTGAATGTGTATACCAACTGTGCAAATTTTGAAAAAATAAATACCTTGAGGCATGGAACGGGTTAATGGAAATTGGTGACTTAAAATACTTCCAAAACCTTAATTTATTAACACTATTGTGACTTTCTTTTATTGACCTTATCCATCAACTGCCACCTGCCTTTTGGCAAAACCTCATTTAGCCTTGGTCTAGCCAAGCCACAAACAATGATAGTCTAATGATGACACAAAGTTCCACACGGAGAGCGAAGGTGTTTTTCTATTTCATGATTGGCCTAGCCCTTTTTTAGACTGTCAGTGATGATAACCAATGGGCTGGAGTTGCCTGTTGTAAGGGCCGGTTGATCGGAACAGACTCTTGCGCTGCTGATTTTATTTTTCTTCATGCATTATGCTGATATGACGATGACGATACACAATAATAATAATCCTAATACATATTATTAATATACATGTCGGATCTGCCGGCCCAAATAGCACGTCGGCCCATCGGGCAAATGCCCGGTACGCCCGATTATCAGTCCATGCCTGCTCTGCTTACAGTTTCCTACTTAACTGTATTGATGGCAAAGCTTGAACAAATAAGGCCCAAGTTAAATATAACCAATGTAATGTGATGTTATGTAATGTTATGTAATCAATGTTATTTTCAGTGTTTTAAATGAACTCGTAAGATTTGTCAGCCACTTTGCTTTAGGAACAACCTCTGTCTGTAATCTAGTGTTTGCACACGTTGTTTTTCCTCTATATTCAGCTATTATATTGCAGCGGCAGGTCATCGGGCGCTTACACACGAGGTGGAATTTACCTGATCTTATTCCAGCTCTGGACTTAAGCCTCACTCACACCTGCCCACGGTCACCTAATTAGCCCCAGCTGTCAATAGATGGCCTCATCCTGTTTGTTGGTCGCACGACCTCAGTTCTCTCAAACTGTTGCTGGAAATAGACTCCCAGGTAAGGGTTTGTTGTCAGTGTTAAACCTGTACAGTGTTTCTGCCGTTCACTTCTCTCTGCAGCACCCTGTCTTGTGCCATTTTATTAAAGTAAGTCAAAAGGTGCACGAGGTAGATGTTCAGAGTTTGTCACCATAGAAACATTTGCCCGGCCTGAGATGCAGCGCAAGATTTAGGGTGTTGTGCATAATTTCATCCTGTAAATATTTAATCTAAAATGAGAGAAATTGAACAAAGGCAGCCGTGCAGTATGCAGGAAGAATACACAGAAATGCTGTCTGATAAAGTAACTTTGGCCCTGCTCAGCATGCTTTGATTAGTAAGTCCAAGATGACGCCAGCAGGGTGCACAGTACGCTGCCTGACAGGCTTTTTTGGCCAATTGATTATCTTATTTGTCTGTTTTTGCTGTCACAATGTCCCTGCTCGACTGGTTTATGACTGCCAATCACTCCTTAATATCCGTGCGGCTGACAAGTGGCTTATAAAGTATGATTTAGGAGTTTCTACCTCTGGTCTCCCTCCTCCTCCGTTCTTATCAGCTGTACCTGCGCCGCCCACCTTACCTCATCCCTCGCAGAAAGCCAAAAAGGGGAAAGCAGGGTGGTGTTCTAGTGAGGCTCAGGGCTTACCTGCGCTCCTCCCGTGGTGGTTTTCGGGGCTTTCTCATCCGACCGAGGGGTGGGGCCCTCGGTCGGATGAGTTCGGATCCCCGCTTCCGAGCCCTTGTGGATCCTGCCTGTTGTTTCCGGTCCTTTGCCTGTGGGTCATCGGGCTGCTCCCATGGAGGCTCCTACTCCCCGTCAAGGGTTTAGTTGAATTATCTGAGGGCTGTGAAATGTGCAAAAACACGATATATATCTATAAGCTGGTGTCCCAGGTCCTTTTTAACATTGTTAACCGCCTCATTAATCCTTGTGAGTCCCCATGTGTTGCACAGTCACTCTCGTCATGTGAAAAATGTTAAAGCTTTTTCACTGCCATGAGCTTCTTATTTCCTCTCTGTGTGTTATAGCCTGCTGTCTTAAACGTGTGCTCAGCTGTTTTTAAGGAGTTTGAGCCTGTGTCACTCTGAACTTTCAAAGGTGGTTCTACAGTTAAAGGTGAGGTTCGTTTTTTTTTTTTTAATTGTTTATATGCAATTACTGATTCACCTGGATCATATTGAGATTTAAAAAAGTTTTAGTATGGTTTGAAGTCATCTCATAGTACTAAAAACAGCACTTTAAGATTTTCACCAACCTTCTTAATTACTGTTGATTCTGGATGCTCGACTGTCCTGATACTTTTACACCACACTGCCGTATTTGACATTGTTGACCACCGGATCCTTCTGGCATGTTTGGAGCAGTGCAGCTTTTCTGTTCATCTTGACCAGTACTCCTCAGCAGCAGTCCCTCTTAGTTGTGGGGTCCCACAAGGATCCATTTGAGGTCCGCTCCTGCTTTCTCTCTATAGCCTCTTTCGGACTGTAGGAACCATTGGCAGTTCTAATAACCTTTTAATCCACGGGGCCGTGTTCTCCCGCATTCGCACATACAGGAACTCGGGACCATCTCCCTCAGTTCCTATAACCATTTCAGCTCCTTCTCTTAGGCTGGGTCTTTTCAGGGTTCTATAGGAACACATCTGACGGAGGTGTTTGGTGGTCGGTAGCTACGCCCCTTGTCATGCTGTCACGGCTGAAATGTTTACTCATACGACACGGACAAAACAGGCGCGTGTTTAATAAGTTAAACTTACACGTTGTCTCCTTTGTCTGCGGCGCTCTGCTCTCCTTTCTTACTTCATGAAATGAAAAAGTATGGCCTGCGCTCGATACTTCGTCTCCTGACTCTCTCTGTGTGCTCTTCCAGCCTCCATGTTAGACGCCTGATGTGATCGTCCATTAGGGGTGCGCGATCTGACGATATAAAATCGTGACTGGCGAGGAAGAGTGGAGAATCGCAGGCGATCTACCAAATTAGAGAAACCGTATAGATCGCCTTTGCCAATCGGCGCAATGATTTATTTATTTATTTTTTTAATGCTGGTTCCCGCCGATGCGGCAGCCGACGAGCTGGTGAAGAAGAGGAAATCCACCTCTGTAATTTGGAATTGGTTCGGGTTTTCTTCTACCCTAACCCACTGCTGCTGGTCCACATCAGGAATGGGAACAGCAGCAGCGATGATATCGTCCATCGCCACAACCCTAAACTATAGTGTGTTGCTTACAAAATCCATGAAGTGTTACAGAGAAAAGGGAATTTTATTTATGTAATGAACACATTTTGAACTAAAAAATAATAATAAAAGAAAATACGACGAGTTGAAGGTCTGTTTCTCACCACTAATTAGGCATATTGGTAAGCCACTCCTCAGAGGTAAATGCAAATGAATCTGCCCAGGCATCATTAAATGTTCTATTTTCTTCAGATATTTATCTTTTCTTACATTTCTCCATACATGGCCTACCTGGGGTTGAAAGTCTCCATAAATGCACAGCGTTTTGCACAGCATATACCGGCTTTCGGTGAGTGTGACGCATATCTTGAGCGACGAAAAATAGTAGAATATAATTTTATTTTAAGATTTCAAGATCACAATAATCTTCCAATTTAGAACTACAATAAAAAAACGAACTAATACAAATAAAATACACTTCAATTGGATACTTCTTGATTTATTTTCCCAAGCCACACGGAGCCGCAGCATAAGGATGGAAGAGCCGCGGGCCGAAAGGATTAAGAAGCTTGGATGGTGTTGAACTTTATAAATCATAATGATTATATTTGGTCATTCTGATATACTAAATGATGCTGTTAAGCGTTCTTGGTCCACTGTCTTCTTTTCACGGTAAAAAATCCTGGAGTAATTATTGACCACTCTTTTAAACTAAAACAGCCGATCAGCTCAGTGGTTAAAAGTGTTGTGTTTTTTTTTCATTTGGGGCTGCTCAGAAAAGTCTTGGAGAAAGTCATCCATTGGCTCATTGTGTTGGACTATTGCAATGATTTTGATCAGTGGTCACCTAATGTCACCTTCAGCTGGCTCATAACGCAGATGCTCATGTTATCTGGGAGGAGACGACGGGATGGTATTTCTAGCTGCTCTTCACTGGCTTCCTGTTAGTTTTCGGATCCACGTTAAGATTCTGTTGTTTTTAAAGGTTTCAATCACATGGCTCCATTATATTAGTCAGACATGCTACAACAACACCAGCACTTTGGGCAACTGCAGATGTTATAAATGTACTATATAAATAAAGTTGAGCTTGACCTTTGTGCACTTTCTCTCACTCTCTCTGCAAGTCACCAGGCTCCTGTTGATGTTGCAGCATCTCTCATCAACTCTCTGAATAAAGACAGGTTGTATTGACAGTTGGCCAGTTAAACAAATGCCTCTATTTTTTTTAATTTTTTTTACAACATAATAGTGTTAGGATTGGGGTCACCTTAGAAATACATTCTGCTGTGTCCTCAAGTCTGAATTTCTAACCCATCCAAAAAATCCTGAAGACATTAATGATTGGAATCAGTCGAATGCTCTAACTACACATTTCTATTTGTTTTGTTCTCAACCAGTTTATATCTTCTCAGTATTTTCTGGCGCATATGAAATGTCAGTTAGAACTCTGACTTGTCTGGGAAGCTCAGCTGGGGCCCATTCTGAGTCCTTATGGAAATGCTTCATGGCAGTTTGCTCAGTCTGCCTCGTACTGAGCTTATCTGAAGCAGCTCATGAATGCAGCTTTTTGTTACCGCTGCAAAGTGATTATACTTCTCTCACACACCTGAAGAGGCTCACTTCCCACAGCAAACCTGCTAACTTAGACTGGCTTCTGTTGGCCTGCTGTCAATTCTTTGAATGAATCCCTGTCGAGCTATTGGTTGAGCTACTCAGGATGCTCTTTGAGATGCAGTTGCTTCTCAACAGGTCTCAGCTTGCTTTCTCTTTCTGTTAAACTGTGGCCGGGGGATTGAACTCATAGGTGGATCTGTCATTTTTGTCTCAGAACATTGATTCACTTTTTTGTATCTTCATGCTATTTTCTACATATACTGCAAATAATGTATTCATAATATTTGTTCATACCAGTTTAACTTAAATGTGTGCTACTTACCTTTTAGGGAATGTATTCAACAATTTTCAAAAAGAGTGTATTACGTTTTACTATCTTAAACTCACTTGATTTGTGTTTTCCTAATTCATTATGATAAGGCACTCTACATTTGTTTCTCTATATTGATGACCTAATATATGGAAATATCTAACTGTTGTTGTAATTTCTAACTCTAAAGTTCTAATTCTCTGGTTCTCTAATTGTCTAGTTTAGTCTACTTCTCCAACTGTAGCTGTGTACAGTTCTATTACAGGAATTCCAACCAGGCTGTGACCATGACTTGCTCCAGATACGTGCGTGAGACTTGACCTTCTAAAGAGATTCTTAAAGTGATTGGTGTTCTGACTTAGACAAGGGCTTCTAATCTAAGCCAGCACGACAGCTCGCTGTGAGATAACCACTTCTGATTCAGTGGCCCCTTTCTAACGTGCTGTTTTTCAGAGCAGGTTTAACTGCTCATCAAGTGAGGTTAGCTGGCAGGACCTACATGCTACCATCTGCTACACCCGGAGACATTTGTCCATAATGATGTTGTTGACGCAGAAGTTATGGTAGAACAGCACCGATGGAGAATGCTCCTGCAGGTCTGTGTATTGGAAAGAGTCCTGCAGCTGATGTAATGCACCCCTCAGTCATGTTTTCACAGTCTTGTCCTGATGAGGGTGTATGCAGGAATCACCAACATGGACATGTGATCTGACAGACCCAGATATGGTAGGGGGGTGTGCTCTATAGCCTTTTTGGATGCTGCTATAGACTTTGTCCAGTGTGTTTGCACCATTACCATGACGACGGTATACTTGCAGGTATACAGACGGGTCTGCATTTGATGGTCCAATATTACAAGTCTGGGAACAATGACTGCTTAGTGGTAAACCCATGAACTTTAAACTTTGTGGACCATGAACTGTAAACATGGGTTTACAGTTCAGATGTTTAACATCAAGTCTGTGAAGCTGCAGATTTTATATTTAGGAATGAAGTGCTACTAAACTGGTCTTCACAGTTAAAGTCAAGCTTTTGGGTAGGTGTGTCCAAACTTCTCTTGATCAACAATATCATTCCAAACTTGCTGACTTCTAGAAATTGTAAATCTTACAGTTAAAAGGATAACGATAGCTATCGAGTAATAACTTTTCCTCAATAGAGATATGAAAGATGGTTGATATACTTTTCGATTGATTACATTACGAATACGACTAACCAATGACAACAAGAGTTGCGCCGCGCTGAACCAATCATGTGGCTGGAATAGATCCAGGCCAGCAGCTAGTCGTGGCGTGTTTGTTTGTGCTGCTGCAGCCGTATAAAATAAAAAAAGAAAATGAGTGCTCCCTCACAGCCCAAGGTGTAAGGGATAACATGTTGATAAGAAGGACCCGAAAAGTTTGGTGGTGTGGAGGTCTTTTGGTTTTTTGAGGTCCGACACGAAACAGAGTAGTGAGCACTGTAAATTATGTGGAGCAATGAACCTTCTGATATCTTCCAATCTCAATTAAGAGTAGCAGGGAACATTTAAAATTCACAAAATAGTGATTTGTTTTATATTGTGATCTGTATCGATATCGACTGTTTGTCACACTTAGAAATGGCTGATGCTAATCAGATTAGCCAAAACAAAAAATGCAACCATCCAAATCTCCTCACATCAAATTAAAAGAGATGCAGTCATTATGGTCTTAAATAATTCCACCAACAACAGTCAAGCAGCAACAACGGCTTCATAAGTGGAAAGATTAAGATTAAGCAATTAAAAAGCCACAGTTCTGTTTACAAGGTCATTGTTAAAGCTTAAAGCTTGGGGGCCAAGCAAAGGAATAGCACATTTAATAACTCTTAAGTTGGTCATCCTAAGTTTGAACAACCACAGGTTAGTCCACCGTGTCGTGAGCTATGGTGTCATTGTATTTTTCCTGAGTGCGACAAAAGTTTAATTGTTCCATTTTTAACTGGTCAAGATACTTTTATATTTTAGAGTGAGACAGTTAAACATTGCTCAAATCCAAATCATCCCGACCCCCACTGCCTGAACTCCTTTCTGCTCCTCTCTGAAAATAAACCCAAACCTGCAGGTCTCAGACGGAGCCTTGAAATGAGGATGAGCCCCACTTCTGCACTGCTGCAGAGTAAAATCAGAGCAGCTTGTGTCATAGAGAATGGGAAGCCTTAAGGCTGATTCATACTCGGCGCAAACGCGCAACTGTTCTGGCTCGAGAACCATTAATGATGTCATTGAAAGCGCCAGCCCCTTCACAGTTCCTTCAGCTCATAAGCGCAGTTTGCGCCGAGTATGCGTCACATTTGCAGTTCTCTCCAGACCAGCGGGCGTCACTGTTGAGGAAACAAGCTGAAAAGCATACGAAGAAAGCATACACAATGCCACCTGTGGTGTCACGTCAGCAGACGCTGGCACATCTGATGCGGAATGAATTTACTCTGGGTGTAGAACTGTATATGTATCTCAGAGCTAAGCGGCTGCGGCAAAAACAGAAGAGAAGGTGGATTGTTCGTCCTTTGCAACAAGACAAACTTTGTCAAACGTTGTCCCAGTGTAACTTCATAGACGTGTCGTACAGATGTTTGTAGAGGCGCATCCTCTCGGTCACCGCGGTCTCTGCAGTGTTCATTTTTTCTTTTTCTTGGTCAGCTGTTTCCGGTTGAGCGCACGCGAAGTCAGAAAAAAAGTTGTGTGCGCGCCCTTGCGCCGCGCGAGGATTTTCTAGCTTGCGACGGGGGGCGTGGCGGAATTTTGGGTCACGTGACCGTTTGCGCCATTTGCGACCAGCTAGTATGAGCGAGGTTGCGCCGAGTAAGAATCAGCCTTTAATGGTGGATATTATTAACGCAGATTTGGAAGCAACACACAGTGCTTGGAGACATACTGGTGTGAGATTGAATAGAAGAGCCTACCCCCCTCCCCCATCGAGCATACGTTTGATAGAATTAGTTTTTCAGAATGTTGTAGTAAAGTCAGGACAGCCAATGTCGAACCAACATTTTGGTCTAAGCAGTTAATATATTTTTTTAAATTGATATTTCAGAACCGATATAAAATTAGACAACAATGTTTCTATTAATCTAGACTGATGTTGCCTTACATAACGTGTTACCTTTATAAAGGAGGGCCAGTGTGGTCATTTCTCCACTCGCACACAGTGCAGCACTGCCTCCATGTTCCCTGTTCTGTTACAACTTTTTTTCCCCAGGTTGGTGAAATAGTCACTGTTTTCTTCCACAAAAGAAGGATGTGGGTCGGGGGTCAAATCTATTGCCCTTCTAAACAAACTACACATGCGTTCTGTTGGTGAGTCCCAAGAACAACACCAGAGGAATTTACTTTTCCTAATGACCTTTAAACTCGTAAATACAGTCAAAGTAAACTGATTTAGTCTGTATTTGCATTTATAAAATCAGCAACTGCTGGTTAACGCATAATCTTAACGGGCCCCATTTCAGTCACAATATCAGAGTCACTGAGTTGTGTGATAACTGAAAGAAATATGAATAGTTAATGAAGAGAACAGCTGCATTTAAATACAGGCTACAACATGAGCACATTATTGTTACAGGCTGACACTAGTTGGAAGTTAAAAGAAGAAGTATTGCAGACATATGAATGGTAATGCAAACGGGTGATGCAAGCTATTTAATTCACTGGACCTTCCCTGTTTCTTCAGTCATTAGAGACTTAAAAAGCTTTCATTTGTCACTGTAGTTAAGAGTTGTGTTAGGGATTTATGCTCCAACAATTACAGTAACTCAAACAACTCAATTACCTAAAAAAATCTAAAACAAATCATTTGCTCCAAGGCTTTGTTTAAGCTACACAACTACCTTCTGCTTAGTGATCGCCATGTTTCACACATATATCTATTACTACCACACATTATGCTTCAGTACATGTGGAGCAGGTTTGTTTTGATGGTGTGATTAAGGAAAACAGAGAAAACGGCAAGAAACAAATTGAAGATGAGAAATGATTGGGAATCTAATGATTGGGATCCTTCCAAACCAAAGAAAGACAAAATACTGTACAGTTTGTCCAATGTAAAAACTACATGAGTTGCATGATTCAATGATTAATCATCTCAGAAGCAGCACCCGGTGTGCACATCCTGTTCAGAGAGCTCAACAGAGTTCAACACGAGGTACTCTTTAAAGTTAGCATTTTCATGTAAGCAGCTGGTAAAGAAAATGGATAAATTAGAATGTAAACAGCATTATTACTAGTTTACAAGTAAAAACTGTAGACTATGTGGGTATAGCTTTATTGACTTTTTAAAATTTTTATTCTTGGAAACAAGATATTAAATCAGACTGTACTGTTCATGCTGATATAATCAAGCACAGTTTACCCACAATTCAGTTTAGTTTCTTTTGTCAGTTATGTTAGTTTCTTTTTCTTTTCTTTTCTTGCTTAATCACAACAAATGTCAGTTCAGGGCACTTTCAAGCTAATCATAATTCAATTCATTGTAATTACAGTAGATTAAAGGAAAGATTAGAGAATTAAAATCCAAAATAATTCAGTAAATATCATGCCATTTAAATTTTTTCTAAAAATTGCCCTGCTAAGAAAACAAACGATTCGATTCAATCCGTCTACAGTGAGCATTGCAGCATAAAGCTGTATGTTCCTCTCTTCATTCCCAACACGACCCCACCCCCTGCCCCACCTTCCCGTCTATACTTGTCAGCAACAAGCTGAGCCGACACGTTGCAGCTTTGTATTTTTCTTATTGCTAACTAGTGTTTAATGTTTTGGACAGTATGTGGAAAACTTCCATTGAAGTGTCCCCAGAACAGTCCTGTGAGCACACTTTTTCCTACTCTCATCTCTGTGGGCCCAGGACACCACCTTCAGCCCGTAAGCTGCGTGTGAACTAATGCTCCCGGGAGGTACACTGAAACACCAAATGCAGATGTTATGCAGGGGGATTTCATCAGACTGTTTTTTTTATCTGTAAAATATGTCACTGCTGGTTAACTTGTGCTCTTTAGAGGTATTTTTTTTAGCCCCTAATTCTGACTCATTGCTCTGTCTAATAGAACAAACGGAAATAAGGATTTATTGGAGGTTCGGCTGGATTAAAACACAGTAATTCAGAGCAGAGACGGGACGGAAGCCAACGGATGTTAACTGCTGATACTGGTTGACATGAGGGTACAATGTAATGTGTTTTATATTAGGTTAGGCTAAGTGTAAGGAGGCCTTTAATAAGGGAAATGTATTTGTTGGATAATCAATCAAATAATTGATAGAATATTGAGTTGCCAATATTAGCTTCAGTCTAAGAACGGAGCTGTTTTATGATCCCAGGCTGTGGTTTTATTGTAAATATTTGCTGTGTGTTCTGTATTCATATCAATTTAATTTTCATTACTTTCTAATAGAATAACAAAGCCAACTATTTGTGTTGTGTTTATCTTTTATCCTTTACCTTTTAGAAAAGCTCTTATTCTACTCTGCTTTTTTGACCTTTCAGAAGCAGCATCATTGAGCAGATTATTTAAGTTTGTTTGTTTGGCTATTTGTCTTTTTGTTTATTTATTTATATTTTTGAGCATGAGGGGGAATTATACAACACATATAACATTTCATTTAATGTCAGATCAGTGCTTTTTAAAAAATGTCCTTCAGAAACCAATGCAGCCTAAAAAATATGAAAAATCAGAATGACATAACACCCTTAACTCTAGCTTATTTGAACGATAAACGGTAGGTTTAGCATAAAAGCTGTTCCATGTCCCGATCTGTTTGAGGTTGAGGAAGCATGGAATGAAAAAAACTAAAACATGTTTGTTTAGTTTCCCTCATTCTCCAAACTGCGAGACGACGCGTTGAATCCAGCACAGCACAGCTGAATATGCTCATGCTGCTTTATGATAGTTAGATTGATCTATTTTATTCATTCAAACAAAAATGCTTTAATGAGTCATTTAACTGAAATATTCTGTTGTCGTCATTTTGATAAACGTTTTGAAAAGAAATATTGTCAAAAAAATCAAATCCACAGCTGTGCAACCTGTTCATTTACCAACTAAGCAGTTTTTTTCAATGTTTGTTGTACTGCTAAAATTTGTTATGTTATGGTAATAGTGTGAGCACATGATAAAATATAGATCCATTATATACCAGAATTCCTTTCTTTCTGTTCAAGTACTTAGTTTAGCGTTCACCATATTCTCTGAAACACAATCATTGTCAGATGTGTGTGTATGTTCTCATGTGCCTGTTTCAACAGAAAACAGAAAGACACCTGGACCCATTTGGTGGCACAGGAGTGAACGTTCTCCAGCTACAGAATGCTGGCTCCATGCACGTTGGGCTTGTGTTATTCAGCCTGCACAGTGTTAAATAACGCTCGCTTGGGGCTCTATTTTCTGTGTGGCCAAATATATATATTTAGTGATATCATGTAGGTGTAAAGCACCAACTTTGCCAATGACCATATGTTGCTTCTGTTGTGATTCTTTAGTAGAATTGATATTTGTGGCTCTCTGTCTCCCATCCTCCCTCTTGTGTTGAGCTGTGGCCTGATTCAAGTTTTACTTGCACAGGCGAGTTTGCCTCTGGCAGCTGTCACAGAGAGAGGGCGGGGGGAAGGGTGGGATGCAGAGACAGAGATTCCCTTCTCCTTGCCCATCCCCCTCTGTTCTTTCACACTGCCAACAAAGAGGCTCCTGGCTGCAGCTGGAGGCTCCACAGTGCCACTGCAGTGGGCCGTGGTGAAGGGAACTGCAGCCCGCTGTGTGCAGACCTGTGGTCCTGCTGTCACATGGGAGCAACAACAGGGTCCAAGTGATCGCTGACTGAACAGTATGTACAGCTCGGACTGGGTATAGCTGAATGACACAACCACAGTGGCTCTCATAATAATGTTGACATTTAATTTATCTACCCTTCCGATGATCCCCCCCCTTCTTGTCTAATGTTAGCTGTTAGGTTCAGAGCTCAGCCAGTATCGTGTGCTTCTGTATCTTGTGACCATGTGTTATTAAGATGCTGACAGAATTTGCTTGTGGCCACGTAATAGTCTTCTCCCACTGATAGTTCCGGGTTCTCTGCATTCTATGGACACGGTTGCAGACAGCTGAAATGTGAATGTGTGTGTGTACAGTAGCACCATTCTAAATTGGAAGTCTGACACCAGGTTATGAATCAATAATTGGTCTGCTCAAGTAGTGTTTTTGCAACCGCAAGGCATCATTGGGCTGTAGCAGCGTTCCAGAGAATGCTTCATTTTATTTTATTTTTTTTTATCAATGTGGCTGACATTATTTTGTCTGTCGGCGGATTTCTGCCTCCTCAATATGATTTGCTTGTTGTGTCCATTGAAAACTTCACAGATCCATATCAGGTCCATGCACAGATGAGTGTTCTCTCTTCTCCCTCTGGTGTCCCCTGGGTTATGAACACATCCAACAAACAGCTGAGTCATGGCAGCCGTATCCTCCTGTGAAGGTGATGCTGCTGCCACTGAGCACGGTGTGTCCAAAGCTGTTGACTTGGCTGCTGTTTTAATGAAAGAAAGCAGACAACACTTTATTGTCTCATGTTTGTGTAATTGTATTCTGTTATGATCAAAGTTTTAGTAATCTTCATGTTAGCTTAATATAGTAAATAAGGAAATACCATCATTTTGTGTGATTATAGAGTTAACTTATCACTTAGCCAAAAGGGAACAATTAGAATAATCATCAAGTAGATCAATTAGGTCTCAAACCCATGAGGAAATATGGTGTGCAGGCAGATCTAAGATCCGCTCAACTGAAACACACAAATGGATCAAACACAACTTGTTTTAACCTAAGCAAGCTGCTCAGATGTGAATGCACATAGCAAATAATTAGTCTTTGGGTCATCTTCATGCTTTGTACTCACATTGTTGCCAACAATGCTAAATGGTGTAGATTCCATTCTCATAGCCGGTGTCCTACTGAGGTTCCAGCGTGAGCACGTCGGTGGGCGGGACTGGGAGACGGTCCAGCAGGCAGTCCTGGCTTTATATCTGTGGATCCCAACTGTGTCTGATAAACATTTGTAAATCTATCAAGTGAAAAAGGAGGCAGGTGTTTGTACTGTTTTTCAACTCTCCATCACAAACTCAATCCTCAGACTTTGGTTCTCTGAATGGGTGTGTGGTTCCTGAGACTTTGGTTCTCTGAATGGGTGTGTGGTTCCTGAACCTTTGGTTCTCTGAATGGGTGTGTGGTTCCTGAACCTTTGGTTCTCTGAATGGGTGTGTGGTTCCTGATCCTTTGGTTCTCTGAATGGGTGTGTGGTTCCTGAGACTTTGGTTCTCTGAATGGGTGTGTGGTTCCTGATCCTTTGGTTCTCTGAATGGGTGTGTGGTTCCTGATCCTTTGGTTCTCTGAATGGGTGTGTGGTTCCTGATCCTTTGGTTCTCTGAATGGGTGTGTGGTTCCTGATCCTTTGGTTCTCTGAATGGGTGTGTGGTTCCTGAGACTTTGGTTCTCTGAATGGGTGTGTGGTTCCTGAACCTTTGGTTCTCTGAATGGGTGTGTGGTTCCTGAACCTTTGGTTCTCTGAATGGGTGTGTGGTTCCTGATCCTTTGGTTCTCTGAATGGGTGTGTGGTTCCTGAGACTTTGGTTCTCTGAATGGGTGTGTGGTTCCTGATCCTTTGGTTCTCTGAATGGGTGTGTGGTTCCTGATCCTTTGGTTCTCTGAATGGGTGTGTGGTTCCTGATCCTTTGGTTCTCTGAATGGGTGTGTGGTTCCTGATCCTTTGGTTCTCTGAATGGGTGTGTGGTTCCTGATCCTTTGGTTCTCTGAATGGGTGTGTGGTTCCTGAACCTTTGGTTCTCTGAATGGGTGTGTGGTTCCTGATCCTTTGGTTCTCTGAATGGGTGTGTGGTTCCTGATCCTTTGGTTCTCTGAATGGGTGTGTGGTTCCTGATCCTTTGGTTCTCTGAATGGGTGTGTGGTTCCTGATCCTTTGGTTCTCTGAATGGGTGTGTGGTTCCTGAACCTTTGGTTCTCTGAATGGGTGTGTGGTTCCTGAACCTTTGGTTCTCTGAATGGGTGTGTGGTTCCTGATCCTTTGGTTCTCTGAATGGGTGTGTGGTTCCTGAGACTTTGGTTCTCTGAATGGGTGTGTGGTTCCTGAACCTTTGGTTCTCTGAATGGGTGTGTGGTTCCTGATCCTTTGGTTCTCTGAATGGGTGTGTGGTTCCTGATCCTTTGGTTCTCTGAATGGGTGTGTGGTTCCTGATCCTTTGGTTCTCTGAATGGGTGTGTGGTTCCTGATCCTTTGGTTCTCTGAATGGGTGTGTGGTTCCTGAACCTTTGGTTCTCTGAATGGGTGTGTGGTTCCTGAACCTTTGGTTCTCTGAATGGGTGTGTGGTTCCTGATCCTTTGGTTCTCTGAATGGGTGTGTGGTTCCTGAGACTTTGGTTCTCTGAATGGGTGTGTGGTTCCTGAACCTTTGGTTCTCTGAATGGGTGTGTGGTTCCTGATCCTTTGGTTCTCTGAATGGGTGTGTGGTTCCTGATCCTTTGGTTCTCTGAATGGGTGTGTGGTTCCTGATCCTTTGGTTCTCTGAATGGGTGTGTGGTTCCTGATCCTTTGGTTCTCTGAATGGGTGTGTGGTTCCTGATCCTTTGGTTCTCTGAATGGGTGTGTGGTTCCTGATCCTTTGGTTCTCTGAATGGGTGTGTGGTTCCTGAACCTTTGGTTCTCTGAATGGGTGTGTGGTTCCTGATCCTTTGGTTCTCTGAATGGGTGTGTGGTTCCTGATCCTTTGGTTCTCTGAATGGGTGTGTGGTTCCTGATCCTTTGGTTCTCTGAATGGGTGTGTGGTTCCTGATCCTTTGGTTCTCTGAATGGGTGTGTGGTTCCTGAACCTTTGGTTCTCTGAATGGGTGTGTGGTTCCTGAACCTTTGGTTCTCTGAATGGGTGTGTGGTTCCTGATCCTTTGGTTCTCTGAATGGGTGTGTGGTTCCTGAGACTTTGGTTCTCTGAATGGGTGTGTGGTTCCTGATCCTTTGGTTCTCTGAATGGGTGTGTGGTTCCTGAACCTTTGGTTCTCTGAATGGGTGTGTGGTTCCTGAACCTTTGGTTCTCTGAATGGGTGTGTGGTTCCTGATCCTTTGGTTCTCTGAATGGGTGTGTGGTTCCTGAACCTTTGGTTCTCTGAATGGGTGTGTGGTTCCTGAACCTTTGGTTCTCTGAATGGGTGTGTGGTTCCTGATCCTTTGGTTCTCTGAATGGGTGTGTGGTTCCTGAACCTTTGGGCTGCACTGCAGATAAAATGGATCCACAGCGAGCAGCTGCTCCAGTGAGTTCGTTTGCATACAGTCAGTCCTGTAACAGCATAGTAAAAGATTGTTAAGTTGCCCCTCAATCCACTCCTCACGAATCTGATTCTCTGAGCTGATGTGTTGCCAGATCTGTGGTGATTCCGCATTTCAGCTTCAGGGAGGGGGAATAAAAATTCTTCGAAATAATTCCTTCGTTAATAATTGCTCACACAGAACTTTATTGTATTAACCCATAAGAACCCAGACCCATTTCTACTAAAATGAAAATTAAAGGGGTTATAACAGACTAAATAGACCACATAGAACCCATTTCAGAATTTTTTTCCAGAATACCACCCCCCACTGTCAGAGATCTGTAATGTGACATAGGCTATATGTCACATTGGGACTTAAGAACCTGGATAATTTCTCCATCAAGGAAAATTATGGGGGACGTAAGGATGTGTGACACCTGTGTCACGGTGGGTGACACAGGTGCGGCTTATCTGCAGATTTTCACATCTTCATTGTAAACAAATGAATAACATAGCTAATTACACTGGTCGGACTGTTCAGCTGTTTCAGACTGATACCTCCGGTTCAGGCTGCTCCTCATCCTCAACACGCACGTCTCTTTTTCAATCGTGGAAAATATTTTTCAATACTCATCTGGATTGAAGCAGCAAACATTCAGTGTAAGAGTTTAAAAAAACTACTTTATTTGATTCACAGCTGCTAGTGTTTAGACCTCGACAACCCAACTACATTTTTTATTTATTTATTTTTACGACAAACTTGCGACTAGTTAACTTTATAAAGAAGGCGTAATCGCTTGTTTGCTATGGGACGGGACGGGACAACATTGTATTCAAAATATAAAATATTTTTATAGGACTTTTTAATGTGTGATTTTATAAAGGTGCACGTGATACCAACCTTTCGTGAATTTCGCCAGCTGTCTTCTTTCGGTTGAGCCAGAGCTATAGAGCTAATCTAACGCGACGCTGAAGCTAGCAAGCTTCCAGGGAAGCACGGAGGGGAGGGGCTGTGTGTGTGTGTGAAGGCTATGCGAGAGAGACGCGAGGGACAGAGAGACTGAATGAGAGCAGGGAAAGGAAATGCAGCTTAACGAATACGAGTATTTTTTTAAATAGCGTTAAAAAAATAATAATAACGAAACGCAATATGTGGCGGCCGGTGTTTAATCTGTGGCGCACCGCCACGAATTAGTCTACAGTATGTGTGGGAAACACTGCATACCAGTAAATCCATTTCTAACGTTCCAGTGTTGGGCGTCGGCTTTCAGTCACCTTATATACTCATTCATGAAATTGGGATTTTCAGAGCTTCCCAAAAATTCCTTAACAAAAAATCAATGATTCACTGTGGATCTTTACTTACACTGGAATTGATCAGTGATCAGATATGGTTTTGGGATAACTATCTATGCTGAAGATTTCATAAATCAAGTAAACAAGATAATACTGAGGAGTCATGGCTTTGATAACACGAACATGCTGTTTGTATGTTCTTCCATTTTATAGAATAAGTGCCCTGCAAAGCGTGCGGAAAGTACACAGACATTACTGCCCAAGTTGTGCTTAATACCAATTTAATTGCATTACTGTACCATTGCTCTGGCCAATGAAGCAGAAGAACTCCAATATAGTCTTGAACATTAATCCTGACTGCTTCTTCTTCAGGGTTGGATTTTCTGCAGTGGCCACAGATCACACTAAATATGTTACTGCTTCAGACAGTGAAAATGTGACGTCCTGGGAAAAGGACTCCCACAGTCCACAGGCACCCCCAGTCCCCTGGAGACACAGACAGCCCCTCCTCCTGTAAGACGAGGCTGCAGCCCCTGAGCTTCAGGCTTTACTTTACACTGATTATTCTCTGGGGAGATGGCATTCAAACTACTTCTCATTTGGAACTGTGGTAAACACAAGTATACCACAGTTTTTAGTTAACGTACAAATGCTATGTCTAACCAACATCCTGTGACATTTGCTTAGTCACACACAGAAGCAGCCGTATCACAGGAACTGCTCATTTCCTCTCACTTGTGTTTACTAGCTGAGTAGGGTGTAGTTGGTTTATAGCCAGAGCAGTGCGTCACGTGGTTATGTGGTGTGTTTCAGTGAAAGCACCTTGGTACATTAGCGCATTTAGTATCTATACATTTAGTATTATTATCATTATTTTTCTTATCATTTGTAGTAGTATTATTATTATGAACAAAGTCAGCAGTTTCTGCATTAGAACTGCACACAGAAATGCAGCCTTTGTTTTCTTTTGTCGCTGCTCATTGCACAGCCATCATATGTGAGCTAAGTGCTTTGGAACTGGTTCTTCAGTTTATCATGAACTCCAAACTGTTCAGCTGTACACTATGAACAAAGAAGTCACTGTTTTTTCATTGTTGTTAACCCTCCACCACATGTTTCTCTTCTGTTCTGGAGTTTGGAAGTTGTCTGCTGTTCACTTTGCAAAGCTGATGCTGATCTGCAGTCTGAAGTTGCATCATGAGACTTGGCCTCTGATTGATCACTATGGAGCAGTTCCAGCTTGGGCTGGGCCATATATTAAAGAATAAACGATATGTAACAACTTTTCTGCTATATTCCGATGCATTTACACTACAAATCATTACATAAGCAACATGCCTGGATATCATCCGTTCCACTCACCTTCCCATCCTCGTCAGCTGCTCGGCTGCTGCACTCACTATAGAGACTTCAGTTCAGGCTGTTGCAGCTTCTTAATGGCACAACTGGCTGCCCCAATCTTTGGAGCGCACCTGCAGCTGCTCAGGGGATGAGCAGCCTGAAGTTTCTAAGCCCATGTTTTTCTCTGGCTGCTTTCTTGAGTGATAGTTTCTGAAGTGTCTGAAAGTTCTCAGAATCCAGTGGAACTCAGTCTTTGTTGATACAGTGTATGGGTGCGTGCCGTTTGCTAATGACGGAGCAGATGCGCTGCACACATCTCTGCTGTACAAGTAGATCAGAGGAAATGACTAAATAATTATTACTTCATCAGTTGAGGAGGATCTCAGTCTCACCTCTGTTTGATGCATGTTGTCGGATGGACTGAGTCTCCTGACATGCATTCAGTCCTCACCCTGCTGTGTTTGCTGGTCAATGTGCATGTGCCCTGATCGTCTGGCACGTTGGCCGGTGTTGCATTTGTTTGTGCTAGAAAGACATTTGCTCTATGAATGGAAATGTGTAATGCTTATCACAGAGGCCGACACAAAGTTATCATGATTAATATTACATTCTGATACAAGTATCTCAGTGATTCAGTGTGTTTCGCTCCCTGGTTGTTAAAGAGCGAAGAGTCGGTTTCTCTGAAGCCTTTTTTTCCTCCCGTGTCTGATGATGGAAACAGAGATGTGGGCGTTCTTGCAAAAGTTTGACAAAAGTTTCCTAAGCAGACTAGTTTCTTCAACACTCTATGTTCTAAATTCCGTTTGTCCTATTTTTTTGAATAAAAAATATTGATTTATTTATTGTCTTTTTCCTCAGACTGATTTGGTCTCATTAGCTCTAACTCCTTGTTAACAACTTATTCAACATCCCCTCCCCCACTGAAGCCATAAAACTGTCCGGACAGTGGAACCTCTCAGAAGTCTTTGGAGCGCTCACACATAGTGAGGGGTGACCACCAATCAAACCTCTGATTGGCCTCAGATATGGGCCCTTTGTGGCCTCCCACATCTGTCTGTGTGGTGAAAATCGTGTGTACTAGATTTTACTGGAAAAAATTGGTGAAAATTGTGGTGTAAATTTAATACATTGAGTTTAATACAATCTTCCAGCTTTCAGCGCAAAACAACCCTGCTGTGTCTGATGGGGAGACGCTTGGGGGACACTTGCGCTCACTAGTTTAGCAGTGGAAGGTGTATGTGTTGAAATAAATAGATCTCTGACGGCAGCTATTTAATCCCCGATTGCAATGAACAGAAACACTTGATTTGTTGAATGTCTGAGAAGGAAGGAAGGTTCTGTTGCAGCCACAGTCTGAGCCTGGCCTCCACAGTTATTCGTGCAAGCAGAACAAAAGCAGCCTAACATTAGACAATACTTTGGGATGTACTTTCTGATTAGAATTGGCTTCCATTTCCAGAAGCTACGCACTGAAGTTACCACACTGCTTTCACCATGATGTTCAAACACATTTCCCTGCCATTAATGAACGTCTCTCTGTTTTTCAGGCAAGGTGTATGCGTGCTGACCTCATGGTGTAACAGGATTAAAGATGAGCATTAGCAGTGATGAGGTCAACTTCCTGGTCTACAGATACCTACAGGAGTCAGGTATCCTCGTCACATTCTCCCGCTCATCGGGATATTTTCCAGATAATCTGTCGTTGCTTCTGATTTTCAAACACTCTGCATCTTAAACACACCAAAACTATCACAATGATCATTTGGTTGGAATTGAATGGGTTTAGGATGCATTTTGGCTCCGTGGGCCTCGCTAGCTTCTCACCTCTCTTATTAGAGGTGCATCTTTATGCGTTTTTTCATATTAATTACTTTAACCAATTAAGACTGAATGCATTAAACGGATGCCTCTCTCTTTAACGGGAGTGAAAGTGTTTCCTCCTCCAACATCTGTGACGTACTGAGGCTTTGCCAACAGATCAACAAGCCCAGTAAAGTTTGGATGTGAATTTGGTCATTGTGGTGTACAGCAACACTGAGGCAGTGACCTGCCTCAGTGTTGCCTTCACTCGGGTCTGAATGAATGAAACGATCAAAGCAAAAATACCCCCCATAGACATTAGCACCTGCTGCGGCCATGTTGGTAACCTGGCTGACTGTATTAATACTCATCAAGTTAATACAGAGGAGTATTACCTGTGGACCATAATGAGGCCAGTTTAGTAGGTGGTTCTTTTTCATGTGATCAGGAATCTAACTTGTGCTTTTAACATAGAATATTAAACATGCATGTAGAGCAGTCATTGGGACTTTAAACAGGCAACAAATCAAGAAAGCAGTAGTGATTTACACGTCTACCTTTTTTTTACAACCACTTCCTGCTGACCATTCAAAAGAATGCGGCATTAAGACACTGTGGCTATACTTACCAATCTAAAGGCAGCATCCATCTTTTTTTGACAGTCTGTTGGAGCAGGCAGCTGCTGAAGCCTCACCAATGTGTGGGAAAATATGTGTTTACAACAAGTTGGATGTACTGGAAAGCTTTTCAGGGGGGACCTTTGTGAATTTCATGGGTACTGTGTCTAAACGATGCAGAACCGTATAAAGTCAAATATTAAACCTTTTATTGCTAAATGTATATTTACAGAGCGGTAGCAGCAGCTGATTGAATTCTTTGGGAAGAGACGTTGCTGCTGTTCTGTTTTCTTATTGCAGCTTAAATAAAAGCCTGGGCTTTGCTTCCTTTTGTCAGTGATTGGTATGGGCAACAGTTCCCAGAACCACAGTCTTCTGGTAAATATTTGCCCACATAATACCAACACAATTCTGTTACATAATCTAAACACAACATCGATTTTCACCATTGGATTTCCAAACTATTTAATGAACGTCTGCCGTGAATGTTTGTACTCAGATGAGAGATGCAGCTAAACATGACAGGAGGTTTATTTCCACATGTACGCCTCTGCTGGTGAGGGAAGAGAATTACCTGTTGATGCAAAAAATCTCAATCATTTCTTTGGATGAGAGCGCTTCCACTCGAGGAACTGTAGCAATGAATCCATGGCTGTGATAAACATTACTTCCCTTTCACCTCTCTATTGTAAACTAGAGGAAATGACCAGAATAAATGTCATTTCATGTGCTGCATATCTTATCGCTGCCTCTCCAGCACGCCTGAACAGAACGACATGTGGAAACTAACTGATCATGTCGGCTGGCAGGTTCCTCTGAATGGAGAGAAGTTGATGGAATGAGAGTTCCTGCTGGGCAGTTTCTGTTCACACTAAAAAGCTGCAGTAGGTTTATTCTCGTTTCCGCAAATCTCTACAACAAAGGCCCACTCTCCATAATCAGCTGGTAGCACAGGCTAGGATGAAATCAACTGGAACCACCATATAATCAACACATTGACTTTATTTTTATATTTGATTGCCTTCTAAAAGGATACATTTAAATCTGCTCTTGGTTCCTCTTCTCCAGGGTTCTCCCATTCAGCGTTTACCTTTGGTATAGAGAGCCACATCAGTCAGTCCAACATCAACGGTGCTCTGGTTCCCCCTGCTGCCCTCATCAGCATTATTCAGAAGGGTCTGCAGTATGTGGAGGCAGAAGTCAGCATCAATGAGGTGGGAAACAATCCGTATCAGAAACACAGTTGTGGAGCTTCTGAGAGATTCTCTTTGATTCACTTTTCTAAAAGGTGTTACCCACCAAGGGGCTGGAGTGCATCTGTTTCTTTGTTACCTTTTCAACAAGTATTCCTCGGATTAACGGGGCGTGTAAAATGATATTTGTGTACATGAGCTAAGTTCTGTGTGTCTTTGTGTCCCAGCTCTAATCAGTCTTTTGCTGTGTAGGACGGCACATTATTCGACGGGCGGCCCATTGAGTCTCTGTCCCTGATCGATGCGGTGATGCCAGATGTCGTTCAGACAAGGCAGCAGGCTTACCGGGACAAAATGGCTCAGCAGCAGGCTGCAGCTTCAGCGCCTGCATCAGCTGCTGGAGGCAGCATCGCTGGAAACCCCAAGAATGGAGAGAATACTGCCAACGGAGAGGAGAATGGAGCCCATGCCTTAGCAAGTGAGTCAGATATGATTATTTCTGCTGAGTTAAGATTTGTGTCTCTATTTGGTCCTTTTTATTCTATGAATGAAACTAATCACACGTTGTTATCTGTTTACATACGAGCTCATGTTGCTCCAAAAAAACAACACAGAATGAGCTGCAAAGATCTTCTATTAAGATGGATGACAGTTGGTTTCTCTGCGCATTTTGTTTGGATGTGTATTTGTGATCCATCTGAATGTATCCTTAGACAACCACGCAGACCTGATGGAAGTGGATGGAGATGTGGAGATCCCTCAGAACAAGGCCATGGTCCTGAGGGGTCATGAGTCTGAGGTCTTCATCTGTGCCTGGAACCCAGTCAGCGATCTTCTGGCATCAGGGTAAATTCACTCTCCCTAGTTTCTAAAATGCTCCTTGGACAAAAGTGTCACTTTCCTGAAACGTCCAGAGAAACTAAGCTAATGCTGCTCAGGGAAAGGAATGCAGACATTCTCTATGAGGAAACGAGCTGTCCCAGTGTCTCCTTTATGAAGAAATGTCTGTGTCGGGAGGCCTCTTGTTAGTTGTCAGACATATTTGGCTTACAGCATACTGTTACTTTTATAATTCTGATCTGCACAACAATCATTGTCTATTTAAGAAGCGTCAGTGAAATAAAAGTGAAATGTTTGTGTCTGTGTCAGGTCGGGCGACTCGACAGCTCGTATCTGGAACCTGAGTGAGAACAGTACAAGCAGCTCCACGCAGCTGGTCCTGAGGCACTGCATACGAGAAGGAGGACAGGACGTCCCCAGCAACAAAGACGTCACCTCACTGGACTGGAATGTAAGAGACACACACACAAACACACACACACACACACACACACACACCAGCTGTAAGATATGAATCACCCTGCATGAGTGTTTTAGTCTATAATATTAGGTGGAAGCTGATGGACAACTCAGGAAATGTCTGACTATCAAACAATTGATTTATGGTTGTTTTTAATGTTTTATGTTATGCTGATTTAATGGTCCTCACAGGCACTTGCATTTGATCATCTCGCAGCAGTGCTCTGATTGCCCCACTTTCAAGTCTGTTGCAGTTGTTACATAATCAGCTGATTGCAATTATTTCAGCTGGCGTGATCATTAAAATGGCCTCATCTCAGTTTCATCCAGCCCTGTAAGAACAACTGGACGAAACGAGCACACGTCTCACTTTATCATTATTGCTACATCATTTGCTCCCTTTGATTCTACTGTTTAGATGACACCAGCTGTTCATCTTTCATTTTCAGTCGAGATTTTCTTCGTCACCAAACACGTTTGTTTAGTCACAGCTGTCTGTTCTTTGTGCTGCTTCAGGCTCATCTGTAGGAGAAGCTAAAAGTCCCTGAGTAAGCGAATACAATTAAATTCAATTCAGTTTATTTATAAAGCGCCAAATTACAACAAACGTCATCTCAAGGCACTTCAATAATATAGGCCAATTCAAGCCAATTGGAGTTCAATTCATTGTAATCATAATTAATTTAAAAATAATCCAATTCCTTCATATAGACCCAATTCAAAAACATTTTCCTAGCTAAGGAAACCAACAGATTGCTCCGAAACTTGTCTTCAGTGCAATCTCCCGTCCTGAGCGTGCCTGAGGCGACTGTGGAGAGAAACGACTCCCTTTGGGCAGGAAGAAACCTCTGGCAGAACCAGACTCAGGAAGGGTGGCCATCCGCCTCCACCAGCTGGGGTTTGAGAGGACAGAAAAGAGGGGACAACAAACACTGTAACACCATTCAAAGGATACCTGTTGGAACAGGGAAACACAAGTTAATGACCACAATAATGTCACATGTACATAATATCATTTGAGAAATTAAACGGGGGGAAAAGAGAGTAAAGTGAGGAAAGGTGTGACAGATGAGGCCCCCCAGCAGTCTGGGCCTATAGCAGCTTAACTATGGGATGTGTCAGGATCACCTGAGCCATCCCTAACTATAAGCTTTATCAGAAAGGAAAGTTTTAAGCCTGGTCTTAAAAGTGGAAAGGGTGTGCGGCTTCCTGAAGCCAAACTGGCAGCTGGTTCCACAGAGAGGGGCCTGATAACTGAAGGCTCTGCCTCCCAAACTGGCAGCTGGTTCCACAGAGAGGGGCCTGATAACTGAAGGATCTGCCTCCCATTCTACTTTTAGAAACTCTGGGAACCTCAAATAAACCTGCAGTTTGGGAGCGAAGTGCTCTGTTAGGAAAATATTTTATAATGAGATCTTTAAGATATGATGGAGCTCGGTCATTAAGGGCTTTATATGTGAGGAGAAGAATCTTAAATTCTATTCTGAATTCAACAGGGAGCCAATGAAGAGAAGCTGAAACTGGAGAAATATGATCTCTGCTGTTAGATCTCATCAGAACTCTGGCTGCAGCATTTTGAATCAGCTGAAGGCTTTTCAGAGAATATGTGGGACAGCCCAATGATAAAGAATTACAGTAGCCCAATCCTGAAGTAACAAATGCATGGAGCAGATTTTCTGCATCACTCTGAGACAGGATGTTCCTGATTTTAACAATTTTACGAAGATGAAAGAAAGCAGTCATAGAAACCTGTTTTATATGTGAGATATGATCAATTCTGGTCAAAAATAACTCCAAGGTTCCTCATTGTAGAACTAGAAGCCAAGGAAATACCATCAAGAGTAACTATATAGCTAGACAGTTTCTCCCTGAAGCCCTCAGGTCCAAAGATAACGACTTCAGTTTGTCTGAATTTAGAAGCAGACCGTTCTGAGTCATCCAGGTCTTTATGGCTTTAAGACATGCTTGTAGTCTGACCAACCTATTGGGTTCATCTGGTTTCATAGATAAGTACAGCTGAGTATCATCAGCATAGCATTGGAAATTTATGTTATGCTGTCTAATAATGTTACCTAATGGAAGCATGTACAAAGTGAAAAGAATGGGTCCAAGCACAGAACCCTGGGGAACTCCATGACTTACTCTGGTGTGTGAGGAAGATTCTTCATTTACAAGAACAAACTGAAATCTATCAGATAAATATGACTTAAACCAGCCTAATGCAGTTCCTTTAATCCCAATAACATGTTCAAGTCTGTTTAACAAGATACTGTGATCGACCGTGATATTGCTGCTGCAGCCAGTTTTCTGTAAGACAAAATATATCAATATGATGATCACAAATCAACTCATTCACTAACAGAGACTTGGACAGGTGAGATCTAATATTCATTCAATTATGGATACCGTCTCTCCTCATCAGACCAGGTTTTCTCCAGAAAGATTGCCAATTATCTCTGTAGCCCACGTTGTTTTCTGGACGCCATCTGGACAACCAGCGGTTGAAGGAGGACATGTGGCTAAACATGTCATCACTGGTCAGATTTGGCAGGGGTCCAGAGAAAACTACGGAGTCCCACATTGTTTTGGCAAAATTGCACACCGATGCAACATTAATTTTAGTGACCTCCGATTGGCGTAACCGGGTGTCATTACCGCCGGCGTGAATTACAATTTTACCATATTTACGTTTATCCTTAGCCAGCAGTTTTAAATAGGATTCTACGTCGCCCGCTCCGGCCCCTGGAATGCATTTGACTATGGCCGCTGGTGTCTAATGCCACGTTTCTGATTATGGAGCTGCCAATTACAAGGATTTTGTCCTCAGCAGGTGTGTCGCTGAGTTGGGAAAATCTATTTGAAGCGTGGACAGGTCGATGGTGAACAACGGGCTTGGCTTTAGAGCTATGCCTCTTCCTGACAGTCACCCAGCCACCCTGTGATGCCGGCTGCTCGGGTTCTGCTAGGGGGCAGCTAATTGAGCTAGCTACGCTAGGTGGCTCCACACTGGCTAAAGGGACCTGGCTCGCTATCGGTTGATTTTCAACAGTGCAGAGCCGAGCTTCCAATTCAGATAACCTCGCCTCCAAAACTACAAAAAGACTACATTTGTTACATGTACCATTATCGCTAAAGGAGGCAGAGGAGTAACTAAACATCTGACACACGGAGCAGGTGAAAGCAGGAGGAGGAGGAAGAGAACCGGTAGCCATGCTACACTAGAGAACCAGACACACCGTTAAAAAGTGAGAATAAAGATTAAAGATCTGTAGGAGTGTGTTAGAACAGAACAGTAAGCTATAGAGTTAACAATGTGAAAATGTGTAAGTTATAGGGAGAAATTAAGTGATAATCAGTAGTCCAAGAGGAGCAAAAAACTCCACAGAACACAAATAAGGTAACAGGAAGTGATGCAATACGTCTTACCGCAAAGCATCAGGTACCACACAACGTCCAAGCGTACAGTATATGAAGAAGAGTGTTTTAGGCTGTACTTAAAAGCTCTCATCAGCAGCATGATTAAAAAGGCTCGATGGGAGTTTCCCATAACAATACAGACAGATGGCACCAAAAAAGTGGAGAAGGGCAGAAAGTGTTGGGTATTCCAAACCCTTCCAGCTCACTATAGAACCACACAGGAGTTCACGTCAGGACCGGGCACATCTGGCTCCTTCTGGAACCGGCTCACACGTCTATATGGATGATGGACCCAGTGATGGCAGCAAAAGCAGTCTCACTGGGCATACCTTCTCTCTGCAGCAGGAGAGTGACCCTCAGTGCACTATCCAATCCCCTGTGTCAAACGAACTACAGGCAGCTGCCTGATGTTTGGCAACAAAGGACTCAAAATGTCTGTATGCTTGTATAACATACAAAATGTAAGTGCATATAAGATGTAGAGAAAAACAACTAAATAGGATGAATAATTCTCAACGTACTGGGACAGAGTTCCTTTCTGTCGTCTCTGTCCTTGCTCACCTGGTTAAGTTGTGACTTTAATGAGCAGTTGGCAGTCTTATAGCTGAAGAACACTTTGGCCGTAAAACTCTGTTACTCACTCCTCTCAGATACCAGGAAACTCTCATCATTGGCTGAGTAGAATTTGACTCTGAAACAGGATATTTGCTTTGCTGGGATTTTTTGTTATACCCTTATTAGAATCTGAAGTCGGTTGATTGGTGTCCCAACAGGCACCTACCTATAAGTACATGTGTTTTTTCTTCCCCTGTCACAGAGTGAGGGCACACTGTTAGCAACGGGCTCGTATGACGGCTTTGCCAGAATATGGACCAAAGATGGTGAGAACACTTTCAGTCAAAGTGCACAGATTTAAATTTCTTTGTTGTTTTTGGGGGGTTCGGTAAATTCTCAGAAAAATAAGAAGATATATTTTCTGCAAATTGTGAACTGTAATTGTGAATGTGGTGTTCCTTGATATTGGGATGATTTATGACAATAAACCACTCCAGCCCTCACAGCTTTGTGCAATGCTGCCATCCAGTGGCAGTTTTATGTAGTTCTATTTTTTTCTTTCTGTGTATTTTTGATTTCCATTTTGTGTTATGTAATCACTCAAAGACATTTGGGACTTGACGCCATGTTTTGTGTGTGTTGTTCCTCAGGTAATCTGGCTAGTACTCTTGGCCAACACAAAGGTCCCATCTTTGCCCTGAAATGGAATAAAAAAGGCAATTTTATCCTGAGTGCAGGTGTAGACAAGGTGCGTTTCAGTTCTTTTCATCAGACGTCAGCATGTTAAATAACTTTTATCATAAGTTCAGATTTGTTGCAGTTCCACTGTAAAGAAACCGGTAGCTCTAACTGTAAATGTGTTCCTATAGACAACAATCATATGGGATGCCCACACAGGAGAAGCCAAACAGCAGTTTCCCTTCCATTCAGGTACAGTAGCATCTCCTCTCGGCTTTTCTCATGCTGGGTATTTTGAGCATCTACTCGAGCTTGTTAACATCCCCTGTGCCTGTGATTGTCTCCCACAGCTCCAGCATTAGATGTGGACTGGCAGAGTAACAATACATTTGCTTCCTGTAGTACAGACATGTGCATCCACGTCTGTAAACTGGGACAGGACAGACCCATAAAAACATTCCAGGGACACACAGTAAGTGTGTGTGTGTGTGTGTGTGTCTGTGTGTTCTGCACCTCCTTATCGCTGCGGTGGACGTTCTGAATGCATCCAGACTGTACTGTACTGAGTGTATCTGTGACAGATGTGCTGGATATGTGGGCAGCTGCCTGCACCCCATCTCCTTCACTCATCTCCCTCATCTCTCCTTCCAGAATGAAGTAAACGCAATCAAGTGGGATCCCACGGGGAACCTGTTAGCCTCCTGCTCAGACGACATGACGCTGAAGGTGAGCTGCGACGTAGCTTTCCTCAGAAACACTTGAGTTGAGCTGTAGTTGGAGTCCCAGCCGGTTACTTTATTGGATGCTGCCTTTGTCCCAGTATACACGTGTGGCAGGGGAAGTGCTCGGTGACCATGTGCTCACTTACAGTTTGTTACGGTTCTAAACTGTTACATAACAGACCAAAACGGCTGACAAACACTTTAGTCTGTACAGTTATAGCGCTGCACATGTTACTGTTAGTTTAAAAGAAGATAAATCTGTTGTTACTGGCTACTTCTGTGTCTCGGTGTCTTCTTTCCAGGTGAAAGCTGAGGACACTAACTGTGCATGAGTGCGTGGGCAGTGTTCTTAAGCCAGTTTGAGCCTAGTTTTGTGCATAAATGCAGAGGAAATGGAACCCCGAACAGGCCCCTGTTAATGCTTCAGTGTCATATGATATCAGTTAGAATGCCGAGTTAACATGCCACATTTAAGTGTGTGTGTGTGTGTCTTTGTTTTTGGTGAGATTAATGACACACAAACTGAGGCATGAAAAAGATGAAATTTGTCAAGAAGACCCAGGATTCTGAAAAAAAGACCCAACGTCCTCTCCATCCTCTGACCTGGAACTTTAGTTTATTTCCTGAACTGATACCTGAACATGTCTTCCACATCGCTGTAGTTGGAGGAGGAACGTGTCCACCGTGAAGCACCATCTCATGTCTGAACAGAGCTTCATATTTCAGCTGGTTTGCTCATCAGTGGTGCATGCTGCTTGTGTAAGACGCCTAATAGCTTCTCTTTGTGTCTCATTAGATCTGGAGTATGAAGCAGGACTCGTGTGTCCATGACCTTCAGGCCCATAGCAAAGAAATTTACACCATCAAATGGAGTCCCACCGGCCCCGGAACCAACAATCCCAGTGCTAACCTCATGCTAGCCAGGTGTGTGTGAGTGTGTGAGCTGTACAAATCACACAGAGAACTTCTGAGCTTAGAGCAATTCTACTGAAAGCTGTTATAGTTTGATTGTATTGTTTTGCCACGTCACTTAGTGAACACATTGTGGTTCATGCATTCATAGAGGATGCATGTGGAGACAGTGAGGCTCAGGCAGTTTCCATTGTTGTGCACGTTGAAGTGTTCTGACTGAAGCTGTCGGCTGCCTTGGCAGTGCATCCTTTGACTCCACAGTCCGTCTCTGGGACGTGGATCGAGGCATCTGTATCCACACTCTGACCAAACACCAGGAGCCAGTCTACAGCGTGGCTTTCAGCCCCGACGGGCGCCATCTGGCCAGTGGCTCCTTTGACAAATGCGTGCACATCTGGAATACACAGGTAGGAGGAGCACTTTGATCGGAATCCTCTGAGCAGCCAGGGACTCCCTGCTTCTGTGGGTCCGGTATGAGTAAGGCTTCTGTGTCCTGTGTGCAGACGGGAGCATTAGTCCACAGCTACAGAGGGACGGGGGGGATCTTTGAGGTGTGTTGGAACGCAGCCGGAGACAAAGTGGGAGCCAGCGCGTCGGATGGATCTGTAAGTCTGCTCAGCACTGCATGTTCAGCTGTATGCATGGGCCCAGCGCTACAGATGCATCTCTCCTCTCTTCCAGGTGTGTGTATTAGACCTGCGGAAATAGAGCTGCTGTTTGTTGGAAGCCATGGACCGACCATGAATGTGTACATAGCCAAATGACTGTCCCTGCCTGCCCTGTGTACTGCTCACGCTTACGACTATGGCCCCGCCCACCGACAAACAGGAAGCAGGAACAGGAAGCACGTACCGACACAGCAGGTCCAGACACAGGGATGAACAGATGGACGGGCGGATGGACAGAGCTGGAGAAACGTGGCCCTCTCTGTCTGTGCAGACTCTCAGAGAGACGCAGCCAAAAGACAAAAAAAAGAGCAACAGATCCGTATATGTACCAAAATTTGGAAGCTGTTTTGCTTTTCGATCTTTAAACCATTCTCATTGTCATCAAAATGTAAAACAATGAAAAAAGTGTTGATCTTTGTTACTAGTCGGATCTCATTGTGCGGACATATCAACTTCTCCACCACCAAACAGAATGGCACTTAGTTTTTTTTTATTAAATCTCAGATCTCTCTTCTCAATGTTTTTATATTTTTTAATCTTTGGGGAGGGGGGGGTGGGGCTGGCCGTGTTGGAGAAGAACACACACACACACACACACGCAGCAGACAGACGGTGTGCTCATCATGACTTCATTCCCTTTCTCCACCCTGTATTTCTGCCTGCAGTTTGGAACGCTCCAACATCCAGCTGCTTTAACCCAGAACTTTAATCAGGTGCTTCTGAACCAACGGCCGTCTCTTTGCTCTCAGGCGACGGCTGCCAGCCGCCTGGTTAAAACGGTAGAATGACACGGAGCTGACTGCTTTTGCTTTGTTTGTGGTTATTTCTGGTTGGGTCGAGCCTTGAATGTATGAAATGAGCAGCGCCATGAGGAAACCCAGCTGAATCTGCACCTGTACCCGGCCGATCCTTCTTAGCTCCGAAACCAGACCTAAACTATTCAGTACTGAAAGGTACCAAATCAAATTTGTGTCCGTCACACCCAGATGGTCGGCATGGTTACGTGCACAGTGCAGTCGAGCCACGCTTGCAGCCGTGCATGTATCCTGGGACAGAGACTACAGGGCACATGCGTGGGAGGGGGATCGAGTCATCGCCTGAACTCTGTACAACATGCATGCAGATGCTGCTACGGTTATAAACATCTGGATCTGTCCACATACACCGGGCTTTAAAGCTGTGTGATTCACTGCTCGGCATGGAACCGCCCAGCTCCCAGCTAACTTTGGGTTGGTTCTGACAGCAAAAAGCTCAACTTGAACGAGCCCAGAGGAGCGGATTCTGATCCGCTTCATTAAACCATTCTCCTGCGCTCGTATACGGGAACAAATGCATTCCTCGTGTAGCTGGGCTGGACTTTATTCCACTGGTTCCACTTGGAAACGTTCTCCCTGTAGTTTTGAATCGGCTGTATATGTAGCCCATGCAAAGCAAATGCAGATGTGTTCTTCAGCCAGCTGAGTGAGGAGTGCTGGCAGGGGGGCCTGAGGTGATGCAGGAGGGGCCTGAGGTGATGCAGGAGGGGCCTGAGGTGATGCAGAGGGGGCTGAGGTGATGCAGGGGGGGCTGAGGTGATGCAGGAGGGGCCTGAGGTGATGCAGAGGGGGCTGAGGTGATGCAGGAGGGGCTGAGGTGATGCAGGAGGGGGCTGAGGTGATGCAGAGGGGGCCTGAGGTGATGCAGGGGGGCCTGAGGTGATGCAGGGGGGGCTGAGGTGATGCAGGAGGGGCCTGAGGTGATGCAGGGGGGGCCTGAGGTGATGCAGGAGGGGCCTGAGGTGATGCAGGGGGGGCCTGAGGTGATGCAGGAGGGGCTGAGGTGATGCAGGGGGGGCTGAGGTGATGCAGGGGGGGCTGAGGTGATGCAGGAGGGGCCTGAGGTGATGCAGGGGGGGCCTGAGGTGATGCAGAGGGGCCTGAGGTGATGCAGGGGGGGCCTGAGGTGATGCAGGAGGGGCCTGAGGTGATGCAGGAGGGGCCTGAGGTGATGCAGGGGGGGCCGAGGTGATGCAGGAGGGGCCCGAGGTGATGCAGGAGGGGCCCGAGGTGATGCAGGAGGGGCTGAGGTGATGCAGGAGGGGCCTGAGGTGATGCAGGAGGGGCTGAGGTGATGCAGGAGGGGCCTGAGGTGATGCAGGAGGGGCCTGAGGTGATGCAGAGGGGGCTGAGGTGATGCAGAGGGGGCTGAGGTGATGCAGAGGGGGCTGAGGTGATGCAGAAGGGGCCTGAGGTGATGCAGGAGGGGCCTGAGGTGATGCAGAGGGGGGCCTGAGGTGATGCAGGAGGGGCCTGAGGTGATGCAGAGGGGGCTGAGGTGATGCAGAGGGGGCTGAGGTGATGCAGGAGGGGGGGGCCTGAGGTGATGCAGGAGGGGGGGGCCTGAGGTGATGCAGAGGGAGCTGAGGTGATGCAGGGGGGGCTGAGGTGATGCAGAGGGGCCTGAGGTGATGCAGGAGGGGCCTGAGGTGATGCAGGAGGGGCCTGAGGTGATGCAGGAGGGGCCTGAGGTGATGCAGGGGGGGCTGAGGTGATGCAGGAGGGGCCTGAGGTGATGCAGGGGGGGCTGAGGTGATGCAGGGGGGGCCTGAGGTGATGCAGAGGGGGCTTCTCAAGCAGCAGCTGACAGGTGTGACGTGACTTTGCTCTCTGGCTATTAACGGTTTAGCATTAAGACATTGAATCTGTGTGAAATCTCCCCCTCCTTCCTCTGTAGGACACGCCCACAGAGCCAGTAGGTTTCGTTCTCATGGGCTCTGTCCTCTGGGATGTTTAATTCAGACACTAATTGAATAATATTTTTGTAGGAAAAGCTGGTGTTTTAAAAGCAGGAACACGCCTGTGTGCGTGCGGTTCTCAGGAGGCACTGAGGGGCAGGAAACGTCGCGGCATGCCAGCCTTTCCGGTGGACAAACTAACCCATCCCGGTCTTTCCCCACATGTGACTGCCTCTGACTGGAAGCAGAAACCATGAAGCTGCATCTTCAGCGTCCCTCTCACCTTTGTTGGTTCTGCGCCTCCAAACGTCTGCTCACGTTTTATTCTAATAAGACATTTTATACTCTTTTAAAGACAAATTTAAAGGAACCTTTTTGTAATTACTTTGTAGATTTGGGGGGGGGGGGGGGGGGATTAACATGATAATTTACATATGCTGTAAATTTCTAAGATTTGTTTTGCTCCTTCAGTAAAGGTTGACTGAGCTGAGCTCATTCTGAGGCACCTTTTACTTCTCTTTGGAGGTTTTGTCCCACAGCTGGCGGTGGAGATAGCCACTTTCTCCTGAAACGCACGCAAATAAGTTCTAAAATGAAACCCGAGTGGAATTAGTGAATGGAGCAAAGACTGGGGAATGTTTTTAGTCCCCTCCTGTTTTTCCTTGTCCTGAAGTTGGGAGTCCTGCAGATGTTTTGTGGAGGGAGCTGCTCTGGAGGCAGATCCAACGTCACTGGTTCAGTTTGGAGTTTGTGCTTATTCAGATGCACACACTAAGAAGCTTTCTCATGCACGTTTTCTCAGCGTAGCAAAGCCAGAATGTCCACTCTTGATCAGCTGTGGTTTCACCAGTGGTCCCACATCTCACAGCTGAGACAGCAGCTCATATATATCGTGTTAAACCTGGAGGCTGGAACCAAAGACCCGTCTCTCTCTGGTTACATTAGAATGAAGCGCAGAAACACTTTCTCATTTTAAGTCTGAAAGCTTCAGTTTGGCTTTGCTCAGAGGTCTAAGTGGTCCAAACTCTGCCTCCAGGAGCAGCTCTTCTCCTGCCAAACGTTTGTCCAGCTGCTCACTAACTTCTTCCTTTCTGTATGCCCTGTAATGAACCGGACATTTCTACCGCTGGACTGGAAGAGATTTCATGGCTTCCCGTTGGGAGTCCTTCGTGCTATTTGTGTTTCTTGATTGTTTAAAGTTCTGACTTCAGAAAGCTGGTACATCTCCCCCCCGACACGTCGATGCTGTGGTTAGGTCCGGGCAAAGAGGGTCGCTGAGTCAGCCTTTCTGTTCTGTTTTTTCTCTGCCGCTTGCATCGCATCCATCTGTCATCGTTTCAGTCAGATCAGTGGAACTCAAGTCCAGAATAAAATCTATTTTGATAAGAGTTTTGAGTTTTGATTTGTGTGTGTGGCATAATGTAGTGCCAGTGCTGGGAAACACCACAGAAGTCGGCGACAATCATGTGTCCATGTTTTAATTCTGTCAAGACACAAATAATTGACTTTTAACGGATTTGATGAACCAAATAAAACTTTTCAACGAGCTGGATTCTCCATGTTAACGTCCTCATTCTGGTGCTTTCTGAGATGCAGAGTGGATTGTTTTCTAGTTGAATGGATGCTGCAGCCAGGTGGAATCCGCAGTCTTTATTCATCAGACTCAGCCTTGCTTACGATTGATCAGATGATGGTTAAAGGTTGGGATGACTGTACAGTATCTGACATTCTCTAAGAAGACATTAGGATAGATAAAGAGTAATGAGGCCTGAGCCAGCACTTATCTTAGCATGCATGTGTGACCTCTGAGCGCACGGTGAGAAGTGAAAGCAGTAATTCCAGGTGCTTCAGTTGGCCGCCATCGGCCGGTTCCAGATCCTGTGCTACTTCACACTAAAGGTACCAGATACTTTCAGCCTCGGTGACATTTTTCCATCAAACATCTGACTTCTTAAAGAGACCTGGAAAACGTTATGGCTGCTCCAGGTCTGTGTGAGACACACATCAATAAAGCCCCAATGAAACAGGACACTGCTGCAGCCACAGAAATCAGCAATGTGGCTCCTTCCCAAAGGCTTTCAGCTGAGGTGCGGCTGCTTTTATTTGTGCTTTACAGGGCCGCCACTCTGAGAAATCAGAAGATACTAATTGTTCACAATCGAAATTAAAAGTGAGAAGACCTGATCCCTGAGGTGAAAATGTACGGGCTCAGATATGAACTCTCCAAATCCTCCTTGTCCCTAGGGAATGTTCATGTGGTCTAAAAAAATATTTATTCTATCCAGTTTCTATACCCGCTTAATCCAACTGTGGGGTCGTGGGGGGGCTGGAGCCTATCCCAGCTACACCCTGGACAGGTCGCCCGTCCATCACAGGGTCCAACAGAGACAAACCACCTCCCACACTCACTCCTAGGGTCCTTTTCGAGACATCAATCAAACTAACATGCATGTTTTTGGACGGTGGGAGGCAGCCGGAGTACCCAGAGAGAACCCACGCATACACGGGGAGAACATGCAGACTCCACGCAGAAAGGCCCCAGCTGGGATTGGAACCAGGGACCCTCCTGCTGGGTTACAGGCTGCAGGGGTCTACGGCGGGTCAACTCCGACTTTAACATCAGTGACTTCACTTAGACTTGAGCCTTTTGGCATGAAAATACTTGATATGTCACAGCAAACAAAAACCTTTTTTTTTTTTTTTTAGTTTCTAATACCTTTTTCAAATCAACTAACTCAAAGTTCACGTCAATATTTCCAGTCCGTTAACACTAACTGCCCAGAGATGTACAAAGAGCGTGACGTTACTGCGTCCCAGCTGGGAAAAATGATTTGGTTTGTTTACTTAAATGACCAAGTGATTAACCTGCAGGTGGAAAATTACAGACAGGGAGGCAACAACGTCCACCTTCCTTACATAGCTACATAAAGAAGGAAAAGTGATTAGCGGGTAGTTAACATTAGCTTAATGGTTAAGTTAGTTTTTTAGCTTGATGGTTTAATAATGGAGGCTTTTCATCCATAGAGAAGTCATTTCAGAAGTCTTTTAGTAGTCCTGTGTTATTATTTGATCAGTTTAAGAAGCAGTTATTATTTCTAGAAATCATCATTCTGCATCTGAATTAGATATTTGGTCGGATGACTTGAAAAGGACTCAAAGTGTTTGACTTGGACCTGAGTCTGGATTCGAGACTTGGTTGGAAAGACTAGAGTCTGACTGGAGCCTTGCAAAACGGGGACTTATTCCCACCTCTGGAATTCTCTGGCGTTCTCAGATAAAGCCGACAGGCTGGCGGACCTTGGTGCTGGGAGGTGACGGCACTAACTCCTGCACTGCATCCTTCCCGAGGCCGTTCAGAAATGCTGTACTTACGTAGTTTGACCAGCAGAGTGCTCCAGCGCCTCTATTTTCAACACTCCATGCAGCAGGGTGGCCTACACATCACAGCGGCCCTCTCATTGAGCCAACTGAGGGATCGACCATCATGAGACTCTGAATTGACATGTAAAGTTTGTTTGATTGTTCTGTCTGTAAGTTCTTTATCTGTGCTGATTTCAAGGACGCTTTCAGAGGTTTTCTTTATTAGTGTCCTCAGTTAAAAAGCCAAAAAAACTTTTCCTTTTTCTCATGTTTGTCTCAGTTGAGCCAGTTGATGCTATGCAAGGTGTGTGTGGTAAGGACAGCTGTGACTAACGTGTTACTGTCGCCCTGCCGGACCCTTCTGCAGCTTCGTGTCCAGCCGTCTCAATCATTACTTTGGGGAGTACAGCATGAAATGTAGCGTAAAGAGACAGAGCCACAGTGACATAAGCCCATGATTTGTTTTTTCTGTCTGGAAGCATTTGGGGCATCACCATTTTGATCTTTTGCAATTGACTGAGAACTATGAAAGTGCACAGTTTAACTGTGTGGAATAAAGATGCGCGAACACATCTTTCTACACGTTCCACCAGGTGCATGCTGGGTAAAACCCTACTTTGGTGTGCTTAGGAGCCGTTGTAGGGTTTATATGAGCTGAAGTGACTGCTGTGGCCCCCTGAAGCTGCGCACCACTGGCCGCGCTCTCGGGTTGATCGGCGGTCTTGGAAAAGTGTGGAGCAAAACCCAAAAAATGTCATTTCAACATGCAACCGAAAAATAGAGAGCTTGTCTTTAAAAATTCATGAAGAGCTTGTTAAGGGTGATGACAAGATAAAAGCACTCGCTGAGCTTCTGATTTTTTTTTTTTTTGGGTTGCAACTTCCACTCCACCGGCCCGTGTCCCGTGTGGCTGTTTGGGGATCAGAGCAGGGCGGAGACATTGGCTGATGTGGAGGTGCCGGTCAGATTGTGGATCTGTGGCTCCTGATCGTGACTGTAGAAAGGCAGGTAATGAGCCACATCTGCCAGGGTCTCCAAGACATCGTAGGTCACTGCAAACAGGAAGTAGGTGGGCAGCAGCCAAGTGAGGCTGAACACGCAGTCGCCCACCGGCAGCGGGACCGCCAGGTGCCTGGAAGGACAGGGAGAGAAGGGTTTCCTCACTGCGGTCAGACATTCACACCCACAGAAGACCATATGAGGGCCAACAAAAGGGCCCCAAAGTGGCCCCTTCTTCGACTGCTCCTTCCACAGCCTGATTCTGTACAGGGGGCTAGTGTAGCTGGATAGCAGTGTGGGCGGGATAAACGGTTGTCTGTTAAGTTGCCTCTGCACTCAACGCCACGCAATAGGATGGCGCAACAACCAATCAGAGCGATGAAGAAGGATTACGTAGTCAGCGTGACGGAAAGTACATCGTGGTGTGTAGTCTAATGTCAGAGAGGAAAGAATATTATTTTTCTTTTCGACTTTGCCTGTGTTTTCAATACCGGCACTCCAATCTGTTAATGTAGAAACTGTACGCGAATAATGTAAAAGAATGGAACTAAACGACAGTTGGCTTTTTTGCAAAAAGAGACCCATGCGTCGTCCCACCAACGGAGCAAGCTGGTAAATTAAACTTTTACCGTACCCGGTGGGCAAAACTCCGAAAACGTCCTTTTTTTTTCAAGAAAAACTTAAGTGCAGTTATCTGTTCGTCTCGCAAAGAAAAATGTATATTTAAATTTTCTAAAGTCGCTGCCAAAGCCAACTCGAAAGACTTTTCGCTGGGCGCAGCCATTGTTTACCTCTCTCTGGAACTACACACTGAAACGTAGCACCTCTGTCGTCACTAGGTAGCCCGGCCTCCGACCCCGCTCCTCACGATTTGATTGGCCTGATTAAGTTTCGATTTGCAGCCTCGCAAAACGACCACAAGTGACTAGACTGCGCCCGGGAGCAAATTCAATTTGCGGTCACTAGGGGCGTCTAGATCTCTAGGCTAGGTATTTGCAATAAAACATGGAATTTCCTGTGAAGACATTCACTCAGTCTGTGTTGGAACTGTGTGCTGTTGGGCTGCTGTTGGGCTGCTGTTGGGCTGCTGTTGGGCTGCTGTTGGGCTGCTGTTGGGCTGCTATTGGGCTGCTGTGTCCTGACTAAAATCCTCCACAGTTAACACGGCAGGAACCGTATTTAGTGGGGAGCAGCTTGCTCATTATAATGCTGACCAACTCACTGAAACACTCTGAAATTCAGAAACCTGTGAAGGAACCCTGCTGACAACCCTTTAAAGGTGGAGCTAATGTCACTGAGGCTGGTGGTAAGTTTGCAGCCTTTCATGTGGGCGACTGGGGTTTGAATCCTGACCCTGCATGAAAGGTGCTACCTCCAGTAGGGGTCCTTAGGCCCCCTTACGCTACCTGCCTACCTGGCATGTGAGTGTAAGTCGCTTTGGATAAAAGCATAAACACATTAAAGGTGATAGTAAGGAATCAAAGCCGTTGTGGAAAAAAAGTTTGGAATAAGAAGAAATCTCTAAGAATATTAAAGTTAAAGTACATAAGTACATTCCAGACATTTTGTCAAACTGAAGCTTTTCTGGTGAATATCTGTGCTGCTGAAACCCAAAGATCTGAGCACATGGAGGTGGGCCGTGGGCTCGGCCGGCTCTCACTGAGGTAACTGCGGGTGTTTTAATCAATCTGAAGCGCCCATCACACGCTCACGCCTCTCCACCCCTGAACACGGCAGCGACTCACTTGTATCTGTCTTCTCTGGACTCTCTCAGCATGATGAAGACAAACAGTCCCACTTCAGTGTTGAGGGAGAATGATACGACTTTGTCCAACATGACAACAAAACCCTGAAGAAGATGGAACACACTGGTGACTGGCAGAGTTCCAGATGACAGTCAAGTGTGTGTGTGTGTGTGTGTGTGTGTGTGTGTGTTATTTACCCTGGGGTCACACACAGACACAATGAAGATTACACCAAATGCAAGCAGTGACACGAACCCTTTGGCCAGACTAGAAGAAAGAAGAGAGAAAAAGAAGATTAACTTTATGTGTTAAAGTCCTGACAGGGCAGTGCTCGGGTTATTCTTTCCGTCACCTGAGCTGCTGCATCACATGACAGTTAAAGGAGCAACAGAATCCCTCTAAAGTAAAGATGGACAATCTGCTAAAAACTGCATCGACCCATGAATAAAATAACTAGGGCTGGGCAACGATTAAAATTTTTAATCTAATTAATCACATGATTTCCCTGATTAATAATGATTTATCGCATTTGTACGCAGAATCCAAAAATGAATTCTAAAGTAGTGTATAGCTTTTAGCATTTAGTTTTATTTTAAATGTGCTGCCATATGAATGAAAGTGCCATAACATTTGTTGTGCAAACACACTTTTAACATCAGCATCTCTATGTAGAAGCCTCGCTCCACTGTCTGCTTCCTTGAATGACTTGCTGCTATCAGTTGTGTGTTTTGCCTTTAACTGATATTTTAGACTGGAACTACTACGGTGAGAAGACAATTCAACTTGGCAGTGTTTACAGATGACTTTGGTTCTGTCGACTCCGCCGTCTGGAAGAACTTTAAAAAGAAAATGGCCGAGTGAAAGTTCCGTACCCTTCTCCATGTTTGGTGGATTACTTTCTTTTCCGGTTCCGCAGCAGATAGCAACAGACTTTTACAAAATAAAAGCCTGTGAGCAACAGACTTTTACAATAATAAAATAACTAATAAAACAGGGGTGGTCCGTGGCGTAGTGGGTTGAGCAGGCGCCCCATGTACAAGATGCTACAGTCCTCGCTGCAGCTGGCCCCGGTTCGAGTCCCGCATCGGACGGCCCTGTGCTGCGTGTCGTTCCCCTTCTCTCTGCCCCCTGCTTCCTGTTTCTCTGAACTTTCCTATCCATTAAAGGCCCAAAAGCCCCCCAAAAGTATTTATTTATTTAATTTTGGCTGTATTTGAAATGAAGGTTGTTAAAAAGCACCCAGTGTCATTACTTTAAGGTCGTATCCTTATTCCTCCCATTTAACCAAATCATCTGTTTTGCAAGGAGATGAAGCTGCCGTGGTCAGAAAAGCCTTCAACATGCACGATGGGTCCTTTCTGACGGCTACACGTCCACTTCGACCTGATCACCCAAAGAAAAAAGGGTACCTGCCCCATCTGCCCGACTACAAATGGACAGGAAAGCCAAGAGATTGGGCCAAAGTTTCCATTTGTATATTTATCTTTTCACAAACCACTGGTGACATTTGCAGGAGAACTCTCGCAGTATGGCCACAAGACTCAAAGCCACATTTAAGTGTAGGAATAAGATTATTCACAGTTAACTTATGGTGGGAACAGGATTCAGAATCTGTTGTTTACTGACGACACCTGCTGAGCTCTGCAGGGCTGCTTCTGAGCATGGAGCATGGACACATTTGGTTTTCAGGATGTTATCCTGCACTCTCTGAGCATGAGCACGTGACTGAGATCCGGGACGTTCCAAACATCAGTCTGCTGAGTGAGTCTGGTTCCATGTTGTTTTACTGAAGAAGTGGAGTCAATTCAGAGCAGCTCATCAAACGCTTTCAGACAAAAAACTGTAGAAATAGGTCACTAAGGGGTCAACTACTGCGTCTGCCACAGAGACTGGGGCCAGAAATAAGCCATGCGGTAGCAAGACCTGCCCTCTTTTCAGGTCAACAGCAGTTTGTGTGGAACTTTTAAACACGAGAGGAGAGCATTTGAGTTATTTATTCTTCATTGTTGCAACAGTCTTAACATTTTTAATTCAGAAATCAGGCGTGGACCAGAGCCAAGAGGCCGTGTGTCTTAGCCACTTTGCACTGGCTCCTGTGTTGTTTTAGACCAGTTCGTAACATTGATTTAGTTATGTTTCACTCTTTGTGGCCTTACACATGCCAGCAGTCTTTGTGTGGCTGTTTCTCAGTGCTTATCTTATTCAGCCCTTCACTCCCACCCCACCTGAGTCAGCTTCTTTAGGCCTTGCAAGCATTCTTTTCCTGCCCAAGTGTTTTTGTTTTTCTAACTCTTTTTTTTTAACAATTCTACTCATTTTAGTTGATTCATCTCTATATCGGGGCTGTGCGAAATAAAAAGTAGAAAGGTGAAAAATATCAGTCCACGCAGAAATATTGCAGTAAAATCCTGCATGCCCCCCTCAGATTGAACCATTTATCATCAGTTTAACTCTCCTACAGAGTAAACACTTGACGTCACCTCTTTGCTGAGCATATGTGATGTTTGTTGGGCAGGTTTCGCTCCCAGGCTTTAGACATCCACTCCAGTTTGCTGCTACACAGTGAACTCACCAGACCATCAACTGAGAGAAACACAAACACAGCGTGTCTAAGCACTCTTCCATAAAGTATTTACAGCCATCCGATTATGAGAAACAGCAAAAGTTGTTGAATCACTTGTATTTCCACATCTTCTGCTTGTTGAAATCCTGACTTCTCTCCATGCTGAAGAATGAGGCATGCTGAACTTACTGGTGTGCTTCATGGCAGATCCCATCACCAGGAAGGACACGGTGACGCTGATGGCGATAAACACCTGAATCAGCTCCGCCACCCAGGAGTAGGCCCTGTAATGTTGGTTTATAATCTACAGGTTGTGGCGGGTGGAAGGGACCAAGGGTGGGGCATGTTGAAAATGAGGACACAACAAGGACAAAAATGTAAGCATATTTTTGGACTTTTGGAATGCATTTCGTTGGAAAACACTGGCACTTCTTTGCTTGTCTCAAGTGAAATAAAGTGAAACAGTCGCTTTGATCCTGAGACAAACTGGACCACAACTGGGATGGTGACAGGCCAGGTTTAAGTTGATTTCAGTTGCCAAAAAGTTAAACAGAGTAAAACATTAAGAGACAGTTAACACCAGTGCCAGCTCTACTCCTGTATTAACAATCATTTCAGTTCAGGAAGCATTTATTGTTCCAGAGCGAGAAGCCTAAAAGGAACCCCAGTGAGAATCAATCCTCTAAATAACTTATCCCCACAACCCAACACATGACACCCATCTGCAACATTTTAAACCTTAATCATCATGCACAGTGTCTCAGTGCAAGGTGGCTTTTTCATAGAGTAACAGGCTTTCCTACTAAAGAGGTCAGGCTGAGATCCCTGCATAACAATTAGTTCCGCAGCCACTGCAGCTGATCGCTGTTTGTTTTCATTAGCACCGCAGGAAGCCGCTGGCTTGGTGGAAGCATTGTTTCCTGCATAATTCAATCCAAACACATCTATTATCTGAAATAACATCTATTATTACTCTGAACGCCCTGCCCAGCCCGGCTTTCAGAGCGCTTTCTGGCCACACATGGGCAACAGAGCTTTTTATCATGTCAACTGCTTATTATGTTTTTCAGGCAAATAAAACCCCGAAAGTCAGTTTTTACAGCACAGCAGAAAAAGTCAACGCTCGGACAAAAAAGACCAGAAAGCAGCTGCAGCTCAGGCTGCCGCTGCACCTAAAATAGAGCTGAAAACAATCCAGTTCTTTGGGGGATTAATAATTGGTGGGATTCTGAAATTGAAACGTATCTTATTCTTTATTATCCAGTCCAAAAGTAAAAGGGCTAGGGACATTAGCGGGGCTGTAAATAGGCTCCAGGTGAAATAGACATGATTGTTGAGTATTTATGAGCATTATTTTTTAAATTTCCATTTTCACTATCTTTAGAAAGAAAGGGAGGCTGCAGTGACCACACAGGCCGACTCACAGCAGACCTCTGCTGCTCTTCCCTAGGTGCTTCAGTTTGGTTGCACAGAGCAGAACTGGAGCGCCCACAGGTACCGGGGACCTCAGTAAATCTGGGATACGGAGAACTTCTTCAATGTGAGACAATACTTACAATATCTAATGACATCAAATCATCCCAGGGCTGTTTTTAGCTTGTACACGAATAACTATGAAATGCTTTATAACATATTTGTCAACAAATATTCCTCCTCTGTAAAAACATCCAATCAGAAAGCTTCTTTTAGTATAAGGTAGCTTTTATTAATATTTCTACAGAAGCTTTGAATCCAATAGTTGCCTCTCAGTGTATAAATCCTTTGCTAACATTTGATCAAACGGAACACCAGTTAAAACTGCCTTTATGTTTATGAGTGTTAGACTCACAGTACAGCTCAGCATCAGCAGACTGATAACTAATAACAGCCATAACTAATGAGTGTTTTCATTCTTAATGCCGCAATTCCCCACATTGGGATTAATAATGAATTATTCAATGCAATCGCAGGTATTTGTGTTTATTCAACACGAATGAACAAATGGTGAGTACGCTGTATTTAACAGGATAAGCTGAAGTATGACCAATTCTGACGGCATCACGGATCTTATCTTTTTAAAAGGGAAAGTGTGGAACATGTCCACACATACAACTCTTCTTAAATAATCTGTTTTATCCATCAGTTCTGTTTTGACATGTGACATGTATGAGTCTGTTGTCATGGTGACACAGGCATAGCACAGTGGGAGTACAGACTGCTTCTTAATGTGTTGACCTCAGGCCTGTTTTTATGATAGTGACAGAGAGTGGCCCAACCTATCCTTCATCAGTTACTATGGCTTACAGCCAGGCTCCTTTTCCATTACCTGCACAGAAGCCATCCTGATTAGATATGTCCTTTTGTACAGTCATAAGATAAGAGATAAGATCAGATAGAACTTTATTCACTGTGCAGTGGGGAAATTTGTTTGTCACAGCAGCAGGATACAAGATCGAGAGCGACATAAAAAAAAATCCCACATTAAGCTGATTATAATATGTCTGAAAAAATGTGAGAAGTAAAATAAAATAAGATAAAAAGGCTATATTCTAAAACAAAGTAAGGTCAGGAATAAACAACAGGTCTCACATTTTTAGGTCCCAGTAATGAACATGTTGGTGGTTGTTGAAGACCCTGATGGCTGATGGGATGAAAGATCTGCGGAAGCATTAACTCCTGCACTGTGGAAGCAGCAGCCTGTGGCTGAAAGAGCTGCTTAAAGCCCCCACAGTGTGCTGCAGGGGGGGAGAGGGGTTGTTCATGGCAGACTTCAGCTTGGCCAACATCCTCCTCTCATCCACTTCCTCAATGGAGTCCAGGGAACGCTCCATCATAGAGCTGGCCCTCCTAACCAGCTTGGTAAGTCTTCTTCTGTCTCTCCCTGAGCTTCCACACTCCCAGCAGACCACAGCAGAGAGCAGTGCAGATGCAACCACTGTGGTAAAAAGTTCCTGAGTTCTAAGCCAGGTCCTGCACACACCAAAAGCCCTCAGCTTTCTCAGTGGGTGGAGTCGGCTTTGAGCCTTCTTAAACAGAACATCAGAGTGGGTGGTCCAGTTTATTGTTGAGGTGAACACCCAGGAACCTGTAGTCATCCACACACTCAATGTTCACCGGTGAGACTGTTGTAGCCTTAAGCAGGATTTATAGTTGACGCGTCGCTCACGGCGCAGACGGGCCGTGACGTCAAAATGAGGTTTCTGGCCTGGCGCGCGCCATTAAAAGGCGGCGCGTTGTCGTGCACCGGTCGAAATTCGTAACTTGGCAGGCGCAGAGAACGACAAACCGGATGGACCAACTCGAAAACAGGCTCACAGCTGACGGTTGTGTCATGTAAAATACTTGCAATACGTGCAATTATTTGTAAATAAATTATGTCGTTAGGAATTTGCTGTTGTTTCATTCACTGGCAGCGGCGTTGAGTATTAGCGCTATATAAAACCAATTTATTATTATTGCATCCTGAAAGGTAACGATAATTCCCAAGTGTGTCCATTGAAGCACACTATTTCATACCAAACAAAGAAAGAAAGGGTAACACAATACACTTAAAAGTCCTATAACAATATTCTAAGTACTATATCAGACTCTAATGGTGAGAACACAAGTTGAAATGTCAACTTCTGCAGGCTCATCAGCTGTTATGTCAGTAATCTTTCTCTTTCGTCGCAGCAGTAAGTAAGTAAGCAGCAGCCTCATGGATGACAGTGCTACAGTGGCATCATTTTCTTCTCCACTTTCGTGGTTGTAGAGTAGTTAGCGGTAACCTTCACGTAGCAGCGACACCTCTGTGACGGAGAAAATTGCAACTACTGGCACATCAACTCCCGCCACCATAAATGGCCGGCACAAAACCGTGACGTCATCAACACCGCTCGCTAGAGCCTTTAACCTTCCTTCGGAAGCCGGCCACCATTTCCTTGGTTTTGCTGGCATTGATGAGCAGGTGGTTACGTCCACAGCAGTCAACAAAGTGGGCGATGACCTCCTTGTATTCTACATCATCCCCCTGTGACACATGGCCAACTATGTGAGTTCGGTGTCATCAGAGAACTTCTGGAGGTGACAGCTGTTGGTGCTGTGTCTGATGTGTATAGAGGGAATGGGAAAGGGGAGAGCAGCGTGACCTGGGAGCCCCCGTGCTGCAGACCACCACATCAGACACCCAGTTTTGTAGCCTCACATACTGCGTTCTGATGGTGAGATAATACGTACTCCACTCGGGCATCTTCCAGTTTCACCTCGAGGCTGAATTATGCTAAAAGCACTGGAAAAGTAAAGAAACATTGAGAGTCATGTTTCCAGCAGTCTCTGGATGGGCGAGGGCGCGCTGAAGCAGAAAGATGACTGCATCCTCCACACCATCACCGGTTGGTACATGAACTGGAGTGGGTCCAGAGCACTGCTAACTCTGGGTCTGAGGTGGCTGAGTACAACCCTCTCCACGGTCGTCAATACAGTAGGTGAGAAGTCAAGGCTACTGGTCTGAAGTGGCACACAGCTTTTCCACAGTGTGTGGATCCAGGGTTGTATCGTCTCTGGTGAAAGCGGGCAGAGGAGGACAGGGAGGCATGGTTAAAGGCACCAGAGATAAGGGATGTCTGTAGTCGTGACACAACCGTGTGTGTGACATCACTGGAAACATACAAAGTTATGGTGATAACATGAGAGAACTCCCTCGGACTGCGGCTCAGTCTAAAGTTGGATGTGAGAGTGGGCTCGGCCCGTATCACCGCGGCCCCTGAACTGATTGGTATCAGCTGATCAATATGCAAAGTTGTTGTCAGTGGTGAAATGAAGGGATCTAGTCCCCACACACACCTCTCTTCACATTTTCAGATGATGTGAGGATGCACTCATACTGAGAGGGTCTTTCTGACATCAAAGTGTGTTTAGCAACGGGTTGGTCCCTCTGCAGAACATCCTGCAGGTCTAAGTAAAGCCACCATCTGCAGATCCATTAGGAAGCTATATATGTCATTGACATCATTCCTGCACATTCTCATTTCCTTCCCCTCCCACAGAAGAATGTCCAAGCTGTTCAGCGCCAACACTGATCTATGATAACATGAATTGTATTTGGAAGAGGAAGCTGAACAAACATTTGTGCATTGATTATACATGGGCACGAGGTTCAAATGTTATTAACTTAATAACACATATGCGTCCACCTGGTTTTCACTGTTATTTTGAGCAAATAAAAGTAGGTCATTGTATGATATAAGTAAGTATGTTGGTGTTAGTTAGCAGTGGTGATTATTAAATGCACAAGGCAAGGCAAGGCAAGGCAATTTTATTTATAGAGCACAATTCATACACAGGGCAATTCAAAGTGCTTTACAGCTACATAAAATCACAAGAAGGCAATAAAACCATTAAAAAGGAATAAAAAAAATAAAAAAAGAAATTAAAAAAGAAAGAAATTTAAAACCCATTAAAATAATCATTAATTAATTAAAAAGTGAAGAGTGCAGATAAAATACTTTCAGGTGTTATATGCACAGCTAAATAGAACTGTTTTCAGCCTGGATTTAAACATTGTCAGAGTTGAGGCCTGTCTCACATCTTCTGGAAGACTGTTCCAGATTTTAGGGGCATAAAACTGAAACGCAGCCTCACCTTGTTTAGTCCTGACTCTGGGCACCAGCAGGAGACCCCTCCCTGAGGTTCTCAGAGCCCGAGTTGGTTCATATGGCTCTAACATGTCAGAGATGTAATTTGGCGCTTGAGCATGAAGAGACTTGTACACGAGCAGAGCTGTTTTAAAGTCTATTCTCTGAGCGACAGGAAGCCAGTGCAGAGACCTGAGCACTGGACTAATATGGTGGTATTTCCTGGTTCTAGTCAGGACTCAAACAGCAGCGTTCTGGATGTACTGCAGCTGTCTTACAGCCCGTTTAGAGCCCAGTGAGCAGGCCGTTACAGTAGTCTAACCTGCTGGAGACAAACGCATGAATGAGTCTTTCTAAGTCTGGTTTAGACACTATTCCTTTGATTCTGGCAATGTTTTTTAGATGGTAAAAAGCTGCTGATGTTACAGATTTAATGTGGCTGTTAAAGTTCAGGTCTGAGTCCAATATTACCCCGAGATTTCTAACCTGATTATCAGGTTTCAGAGAGAGAGTCTCAAGGTGACTGATAACACTTTCTCTTTGTTTCTGTGGGCCACAGACAATGACTTCAGTTTTGTCTGAGTTTAGCTGGAGGAAATTGTTTTGCATCCACACACTGATCTGTTCCATGCAGTGACACAATGTATCTACAGGCCCGTGTTCTCCTGCCGTCAGTGACACGTAGATCTGAATGTCATCTGCATAGTTGTGGTAGGACACATTATAGCTGCGTATTAGCTGGCCTAATGGAAGCATGTACAGATTGAACAATACGGGTCCCAGGATTGACCCCTGGGGAACCCCACAGGTCATAGCCATTTGGTCTGAGACACAGTTACCGATTTCAACAAAATATTTCCTGTCCTCCAGATAGGACTTGAACCAGTTTAAAGCACGACCAGAGATTCCCACACAGTCTTCTAACCTCTGTAATAAGATCGCATGGTCAACTGTGTCAGCACTCAGGTCCAGCAGAACTAAGACTGAGACTTTGCCTGCATCTGTGTTCAGGCGGATGTCATTTGTCACCTTGATCAGAGCTGTCTCAGTGCTGTGGTGGGGCCTAAAGCCTGATTGGAAAGTATCAAAAGTATTGTTAGACAGGAGAAAGTCACTAAGCTGTTGGTATACAACTTTTTCTAGGACTTTGCCTCGAATGGCAGGTTTGATATGGGCCGGTAGTTGTTCAGTACTGTGGCATCAAGATTGCTCTTCTTTAGAAGAGGCTTAATGACAGCGGTTTTTAAGGCCTTTGGAAATGTTCCAGTCTGGAGTGAGATGTTGACTAGATGAGCAAGTTGTGGTAACAAACTGCTCAGCACAGACTTTAGGAATCTAGTGGGCAACTCATCAAGGCAGCACGTTGATGAACTCAGACTGCAGATGATCTCTTCGACTGTTTTGTCAGTAACAGGTGTGAAATGTGTCAGCTCTAGGTGTCTAGCTGGCTGCAGAGTAGTTATTTGTGTTGTGGAAATTATTGCATTCTTAATGCCTTGAACTTTGTCATTAAAGAATATTGCAACTCATTACACTTGGATGTAGAAATGAGTTCTAAAGGCCGTGAAACTGGAGGGTTTGTTAATCTGTTTACTGTAGCAAACAGGACACGAGAGTTGTTACTGCAGTTTTTGATGATTTCAGAAAAATAACTCTCCCTTGTTCTACACAAAGTCTGGTTGAACACACATAGCTTTTCTTTGTAAGTCTCATAATGAACCCGGAGCTTTGACTTGCGCCATTTCCACAAGCTATTTCTGGTCTACTTCATCAGCAGTTGTATAATAATGGGATGGTTGGATGTGTGTGGCATCTGTCTCCTTCCACACAGAAAAACACTTAAACACGTTGTCAGCTCAGGACCTTCTCCACTTTAACCCTGAACTGTTTCAAGTCCCAGATGTAACGCATGAAAGTTCCCACCTCTGCTTTACATGTCTGACATAATGTGCCCGCCATCCCTTTAAATGTGGGAATACAGGTTATTATAAAACCTGCTTTATAATTCTACACTGCATTGTGCCAGAATATGCAGAATATGTGGAGCTGTGCTGCATCCCTGTAGCATATTCAGGAAGTGAACGATAGTTGTCCATATTCTCACTGCATCTGAATGTTGCACGACTTCCAAAATGTGCATACAATCACGTCTTTATGACATCTCAAGATATCTGTCCTCAAAGTATTTTCCAACAAACTTTCTAACTGATCAAAATGAGATTGAAGTCTTACCTTCGTCAGTGGAATGGTTGCAATCTCTCCTGCTTTCTCAGAGCTGAGGGGAAACACACACACACACACACGCACACACACACACACACACACACACACAGAAGAAGTGGGTTAATCTCGGAGCAACACAACTATGAGACGATGTGTGCTGCAGGCCGGTGTCTTCGCCCTCTGCCGCTGCTGTTGTTATGCCGCTGAACAAAGAAAAATCTTTGATTTTCAACACCACATGCTGTGTACACAATATATTTCTGACAGCACCTCCAGAAAACATGCAGAGAGTGGTACATTTCATGAAAACAAAGGGTCTCCCACATATTGGCAATAAAAAAGGTCATTTTGACTGTATCTGTGTTCATACAGATGTGAGTGAAAGGGAGGGGCTGTGAATCTTAGCTCAGGAGGATTTTCGTCCTGTGTTGTAGACATCTGTATTAAATGCTGCATTAAGAGATGCACTTTTATTTTTCAAACAAAAAAGGCAGAAGGAAGACTGTCCTGCCCCTGAGCATTCTTCATTTCACCCGACGCTACTGTGCCTGTTCAAAGTGAGAGCAGCTTTGAACAAAACACAACAACACGTCAAATATGCTTGTTTCCATCAGCACACAATAAGTGCTGAGGAAGTAGCACAGCTGGAGTGTGTTCCACTGAAATGAAGTCCCTAGGTCGATCTGAACAAGTCCGCTTGAATGTCACAGCCTTATTCAGAGTGGTGAAAGGCTTCCCTGCAGACCATGCAGTGAAATGAAAAGCCAGACGTGCCGTGCCACCTGATGGATTTTAAGAAAACATCTAAATCTTGACGTCTTAAACTCAGACCTGCATAATGTGCTCTGAAAGCTTCTCTCTGTAACTGTAGCTGTGGCAGTGGGTTATGTTACATTCACTGTCCAATCTCTGCTGAGCTCCTCCTCCAGCATACTTTATTTAGCCTGATGGTTCTGTGGTTTTACTAGCATTTTGTGTTTGGGTGATTTTAGAAAGACCTCATTGCTCATAAAGTAACAACATAATTAGAGTGTATTACATCAGTTTAAGAAATATAACACAGGTCAACAAGTAAGAAATGAAATGTGACTCTCGTTGATTGATAATAACTTTACAGTGTTTATTACAGCAAATATAATCTGATTGTTGTTGTAATGAACTCAAGTGTAGAATTAATACAAACTTAAGCCTTTGGAAGACCCAAACGTTCCTGTGGGGGATGTTTTCTGGGTGGGAACCAGGTGTGGGGGAGGGGGGGATCCTACATAAAGGAAGAGACTGAGGTGCCATTTATACTAATCTGTTTCTATATCGTTTCTATCGCGGATGCACTGTCCATTTACATTAAAATACTGGAATACGACTTCATAGGTGGAAGGATTCAAAGACGCCGGAGCCCACGTAAGCATTCGCATACGATGCTGATTTTAGCAGTTGTAAACGGTGAGAAACGAGGATCCGCAGTGCTGAGCTCTAGCTACTGCGGACGTACTCCTCCCTGATTCGCTAGGCTGGTATCGTTGGTCATGTGACTTGAGTGCTGGGGAACTAAAAACAAACAGGCGTGCTTCACTTCAGTTACACACTTCCTTTCTATTCGTGTCATCGAGAAGAATATGGAAATCATGGACAACCACGATCAGCATGGGAGCCTGCTCCATGTCCTACTGCTGGTAGTACGCTGTGCACAACAATACGTGGCAAGGAGGCGCCAGATTCAACAAGCTTTTATGATGAGAACCCAGCCACTGCAGCAACGCAAGCCGTACATGGAGCGCCGCTTTTGGGTTAGACCGGGAAGAAGCAGCGCATGGTGGGACAATTTCGTGGACCAAGTTGTTGTCGCCGAAGAATAAATAATAAAGATTAAATAATAAAGCATAATAAATAATAAAGCAAGGGCGATCCTGTGATGTGATGGCTGATTAGTCATGTGACTAGCGAATCAGCCGATCCCCGTTTCAGAGTAAACAGTTGGGCTTTTATTGAGAGGTCAGCAACTTTGTGTGTAAATGTAAATAGTTTGCAAGACGCCGACACGAAGAAATGGTGAAATGAATTAATGTAAACAGAGCCTGAGATAGTCTAATTTACAACAACCTTGGGCCTATGAAAGTATTTGGGAGTGTATCTGGCACAGACCTGCGCCACAAACTTATGTGGGATGCATTAACAACTTAGTGCTAACTAACGACCCAATCTGGCGACGTCTATGGTGAAAGTGGTTGATTGATTGTTCACCTTCCGGCTCCGTTCCACTCCTCACAGTGAACGATGGCGACCGAGAGAGAAAGACTGTTGTTGGAGTTGGAACTTGTTGAAATTGAAATAACAAATAATTTTGACCAAATGTTGTTCACAGTAAACTCTTTCAAAAATGGTGGTGTTGTTGTTCTGAGAGGAAGGAGCTAAACCGGAAAAGCGATTACCTCCTCCGACACACACTCGGGCTGAAGGGTTGTTGTATAAAGTTTGACTCATATTCATGAATCTATCACCAAATTTAAATGATTTCATTGCTCTCCAAAGAAAGTGCCAATCAAGGCGATCCAATGCTTTCTCCTCATCTCATAAAAGCAGGCCACTAGCAGGTGGTATTTTATGGCAGGCACTAAGAATATGAAGCAGCCGACGGATATTATCCGACGCTAGACGCCCCTTGATGAAACCTGTTTGATCTGCGCTAACAATTTTCCCTATCACTATCTCAAGCCTTCTGGCCAGGACTATCTTGAGATCTGCGTTTGTTAAAGATATTGGGCAGTGGTTGGCACATGCTAGAGGGTCCGTACCAGGTTTAGGAATGACTGTCATCACGGCTGTGTTTAGGTCCCTGTGAAAAGCACCCTCCTCGATAGCATAATTTAAAAAAGTAAATTATGTGTCCAATAATGTGTCCAACCACACTGGTCCCAGTATATCCCAGAGTTCAAGATATAATTCAACTGGAATCCCATCTATTGTGTGCGTCCTTTATTTGTTGTTTTTACAGCTTTAAGTAACTCCTCCAGAGTAAGGAGGGAATCCAGTTCTCTGGGATCCTCTTCTGACAGTGATGGGAGGTTTAGCCCTCTGAAAAAATTGGAGAGGTCCTTTTCTGAGGGTGGTGGCCCACCTGTATATAGATCTTTATAAAAATCTTTAAAAATTATTTCCTCTGTTGATGTCACCATCCCTCTCTTAGGGCATCTGGTATTGCTGGTATGTCAGTGTCAGTGCCAATAAATGGCCTGGCCTGCTACCCTCAGCATAATATTTATGCTTAGGTACGTGTATCATATATTCTGTATAATAAATCCTTCAGCTCTGCCTGTTTCACTTTAAGATGGTTTTCTGTTATGTTATAATTCTCCTTTAGATCATTCTCCAAAATATTGCATCGTTCCTCTAGAGTGGATATTGTTAGTAACCTGGAGGTGAGAACTGAACCTAATAGCATTATTTCGTATGAATCCTTTAATAGAGGCCCGAATAATGTTTTTTCTTTATCTGCAATGCTATCCTTATTGATCTTAATAAATTCTTCTAGGCTCAATTTTAATTGGTTTACAAATTCTACATTTTTTAGAAGGGAAGAATTGAACCTCCATAGACTTAATTTATTCTTGATGCTTCCATAATTAAAGGTAGACATAATTGGGTTGTGATCCGATATACATCTAGGCATGATTTCTACATCCACAACATGAGATAAATGAGAAGAAACAAGAATGTAGTCTAACTGTAAGAAATTGTTGCGATAATGCTGAAGGAATCGCTTGAAAGAGATCTCGACCCTATCCAAAAAACACACCGAAGGAATGTTTTTCCAGAGAATGGAAATATCCTCCAGTTATCAAAAGAGCAAGCTGACACCGATGCTAAGAAGCTCAGCACCGTCTTCAACCAAATGGATAATGTTATGGTTAGAAAAAGAAACTAGCGCCTGTTGGCAGAGGTCACAAAATTAAAAAAGGAACTTGACGAAGGAAAGGACCGATCTAGAAGGAATGTGAGACTAGTCGGTCTACCAACGGGCGCGGAGGAAGACGACCCCGGAGGCCACCTTCAGAAAATGGATTAGCATAGCAATATCCTCTGCTGAATCGTTAGCTTTCGGACGTTTCTTTGTTGAGTCCTTTTTGGACGAAGCTTGGTGTTTCTTGGAAGTCATAATGTACGCTATAATTACCCTGACACGAAACTTGCCTCGTGCCTCACCAGAGGTCCCCATCTTTTTCCAATTAGAGCTTTCTGAGATGTTCATTTTTCTTCAGTATTATGTATTTTCTGTTGTATTTTGAGTATGTCTACCGTATTGTGTGGGTGATGCGTCTAAACACTTACAAAGCCAGTAAGATCACAGGGCCACACGGAGACAAAAAACCATGCACACTCACATCCACTCCGAGGACCAGTCCAGAGTCACCAATTAACCTAGCATGCCTGTTTTTGGATGGTGGGAGGAAGCCGGAGTACCCGCAGAGAACACACACATACATAGGGAGAACATGCAAACTCCACACAGAAAGAATCCAGCCAGGATTCAAATCGCAACCATAATCCAATTAGATCAAATTAAATAAAACCCAAATTAGTCAAATTCATACGATGCCAATTTAAAAATTGCTTCGTCAGGAAACCTACAATGTGCACTGAAACTTTCAACACACTTAAAAAGCATTGAGGATTCCAAGCAATGAAGTGTTTCAGGTACAGGTTCAGGTGTGAACGTACAGGGTTGTTTAGTTTTTAATTCAAACTTCTTCACACATTCTCTCGTGGACAGCTCAGGACTGCAGGCAGACCAGTGGTACCCCTACCCTCTGCTTCTTCAGCCATTTCTTTGTAATGGGAGCTGAATGTGGTTGTAAATGATCTTGTTTAAAAAACGCATTGACGTTCCTGGAACAGATGTCATCTAAGGTCTAAAGTCTCAATGCATTTTTGCATTAATGCTTCCATCACAGAAGTGTGCATGAGCTTTGCTGACCATCCCAGAGCCCAGAGCCCAGAGCCCAGAGAGCCCAGAGCCCAGAGAGCCCAGAGCCCAGAGCCCAGAGAGCCCAGAGAGCCCAGAGCCCAGAGAGCCGAGAGCCCAGAGCCCAGAGAGCCCAGAGCCCAGAGCCCAGAGCCCAGAGCCCAGAGCCCAGAGCCCAGAGCCCAGAGAGCCCAGAGCCCAGAGAGCCCAGAGAGCCCAGAGCCCAGAGAGCCCAGAGCCCAGAGCCCAGAGCCCAGAGCCCAGAGAGCCCAGAGCCCAGAGCTCAGAGAGCCCAGAGCCCAGAGCCCAGAGCCCAGAGCCCAGAGCCCAGAGAGCCCAGAGAGCCCAGAGCCCAGAGAGCCCAGAGCCCAGAGAGCCCAGAGCCCAGAGCCCAGAGAGCCCAGAGCCCAGAGAGCCCAGAGCCCAGAGAGCCCAGAGCCCAGAGCCCAGAGAGCCCAGAGCCCAGAGAGCCCAGAGAGCCCAGAGCCCAGAGCCCAGAGCCCAGAGAGCCCAGAGCCCAGAGAGCCCAGAGCCCAGAGCCCAGAGAGCCCAGAGCCCAGAGAGCCCAGAGCCCAGAGCCCAGAGAACCCAGAGAGCCCAGAGCCCAGAGCCCAGAGCCCAGAGAGCCCAGAGAGCCCAGAGCCCAGAGCCCAGAGAGCCCAGAGCCCAGAGAGCCCAGAGCCCAGAGCCCAGAGAGCCCAGAGCCCAGAGAGCCCAGAGCCCAGAGCCCAGAGAGCCCAGAGCCCAGAGAGCCCAGAGCCCAGAGCCCAGAGAACCCAGAGAGCCCAGAGCCCAGAGCCCAGAGCCCAGAGAGCCCAGAGCCCAGAGCCCAGAGAGCCCAGAGCCCAGAGAGCCCAGAGCCCAGAGCCCAGAGAGCCCAGAGCCCAGAGAGCCCAGAGCCCAGGGCCCAGAGCCCAGAGCCCAGAGAGCCCAGAGCCCAGGGCCCAGAGCCCAGAGCCCAGAGAGCCCAGAGAGCCCAGAGAGCCCAGAGAGCCCAGAGAGCCCAGAGCCCAGAGAGCCCAGAGAGCCCAGAGCCCAGAGCCCAGAGCCCAGAGAGCCCAGAGAGCCCAGAGAGCCCAGAGAGCCCAGAGCCTGAATGGTTGTTTTTCATCCTAAGGACACAGTGTCTATTTCTTCCAAAGAAAGCTCTGGAATACTGATTGGTCTGAACAAAACATGTTTCAATAACGTGTTATGGCCAGAGAGGTCGATGCTGCATCTGGACAAGGTTAACATGTGGCTATCTCTCATGGATGCTGCTTTTGGACCAAATCATGATCACAATCAACTCTGACTCATTTAGAACGGATATGAAGCTGACGAGACAAAAAAATATTTTGGGTCCAGATGTCTGCCCTGAAACAAAAAGATCAGTGTTTGATGCCGTTGCAGCTTTTTCTGGCATGACTTCACACAAAGAACACTTTGCTTGAAAAGGTGACTTGAACTTGAGAAGCCAAGGAAACAGCAGACCAGACTTTTAACTTTGAAAATGAAATATTTCATCCTATACCTGAGCTCTAATCACATAGTGCAGCTTTTATCTCATGCTGAATGAATCTTCCTGACCCTTTATAAACGTCTGGCCCGAGCATTATTTAATCTTCATTAAGAGGCAGTGAAAGTGAGCTCCGTTCTCTCTGGCTGTTTGGTTGCCGGCCAGCTCCAGCCTGCGGAGGGATCTCCTGGGGAGAAACACGAGGCGGAGAAAGTGGTGTCCTAAATATTAAATGCACCACAAATAGTTGTAAAACATGCAGCAGGTCAGGGCCAAATGTATGAATCAGTGTGTTCGTTTCGAGCCGTTTGTCTGCTGTTGTAAATGCTGCAGCTTTCCTCGGATCTTTTCCCCCTGCCTTCCCAAACTAAACGAGCCTTTACTGTAAAAGCAGGAGAGACAAAGAGACTCAAGAGTTCTTGAGGATATGATCATAGTGATACAAACAGCCCAAGTGTATCGATGATAATATCAAATGTGATCATCAAAGCCTGAATATGCCAAAGAAAGATTCTGCATTCATTTCACACAGCAGCTGTGAATGGTGTCTTCATCCTGCATTTAGGAGACAGCAGTGGGTCCCCGAGCTTCCGACGCATCTTCCAACCGACGCCAACAAAATGTCTTGAATAGCATTTGACAGAAAGATAGCTTCCTGTCCCATATGGGGCAAGACATGTCAGAGGCAACATGCATTTTCAAGCCAGAGGTGGGGAAATATGACAGGCCACTTGAGCTGTCCTCACTTGTACCCTCTCTTTAGGAACATTTTCAGGACACAGAAAAATGGGGCCATCACATTTTTGTCTACTTCAATGCATCTTAGCTGCTTGGAAATAAATCCAATTCAAATGGTTCAAACTGTAGAAAGTTTAATATATAACAATTCATGAAAAAATATCAATGAAAAACCACTTTGTTGCAGATTTCACCAATGGAGTTTTGGAGTGTCTCGTTTCTGGATGTATTGGCACTGAAGTTAACCAGCTCAGACACTCCGCTGGGACACTTTGTATGCCGCTCTGCTGATAACTTTCCAGTTTCAGTGGATTTTGGTGTCGTGGCTGATTTTTAAAAGAACAAAAAGATGGTTGATGTATGAGAATATGCTGTTTAAAAGTGCCACGAGAGAAACAATGAGACATACTTCCTAACTTGACGCCTGGTCTTTTGGCAGATGGCAGCTGCTTGGACCTGTTCGGATGGAACTCTTCTTTTGCAGTCCGACTGTCTGACTCCCACGCAGCGCAGTTTTCTTGTGCTCTGCCTCAGGCTCTTCACCTCACCGATCGGGCTCTCTGCTCTGGCTTCTTCTTTTACTCTTTGCTGATGGCTGAGCACAGGCTGGGACTTGGTCTGCAGCAGCTCCCTCAGATCATTTTGAGTGTGTCCCCTGACAGGTTCCTCCTTCTTTTTCTCATCCTCCTCTTTCTGTTTGGCCTCCGGCTTCATTGTTTCCTGCTCCTTTATTTCCGTCTGTCTTTTAAAAATGCCAGCTTCTTTATCTTTTTTCATCTGAACTTCCTCTTGAGCAGGCTTTTCTCTCCATTCCATGTCCCCTTACCTCACTTCTTTAAACAGCTCTGTCTTTCTCTTATCTGGGCTCAGTGTCTTTACACTCTTAACAAGTATTTTAGTTCTGACTTCGCTTTGGTCTTGTGACATCTTGTTTTCTTTTCCAGTACCCACACGCTCAGGTTCGCTTGCTTTGAATCTATCTCTTTTGGATGTTGTTGTTCAAATCCTGTTGGAATCCTCACAGTGGCATTATTAAAAAAAATAAATGCAACAGAAGAACTGCAGGAGTTGTGGCCGTGTGACAACAGAATGTGTTCTGTAGAGAATCAGGTAACTTAGAGGTGTTCAGCGTAACAGAGAGAGACAGATCTGAGCAGTCAGAGCTCACAGAGAAGAGGCTGAAGAGGCCAGTTTCTGCACATTTTCAGCATTTAAAAAAAAAATTCTTCAGTGCAGCTACTGGAGAAACGCTGGAGAAACACCTGTCTGGCACCAACAGTCATGTTTTAATAAAAGTCCGAGAAATTTGATCCAGATATTGATCTTGATCTGTGCAAATAATCTTAAACAATGTCTCAGCTTCCAAAATGCATCTTCCTTTAAGCGACCAACATGGAGACACACTTCTCTGCATCCATCGCATCTGAAGAGGCCATGACATGTTAATCCTATATTCTGAATTCATAAAAAGAAAATCTATACAGTACACACCTTTAATATTCATCTAACAGAGAGGTAGGATGATGTGTCATATTTGACTGAATAGTTGGTTTAAAGTGGCAGCTTCGAGGCCTTGCACCTCCTCCCTCCTCATGTCTGCTCAGACCTCAGCAGGGACTCAGGCATGAGGAGAGAAGTCGAGGCAAAGAACAGAGGTGAAAATTGGGGGGATGGGATAAGGAGCTTGTCTTATGGTTTCACTGACTGACTCTGTGGGAAGTAACACGATTAAATGAAATAGGGCTGTTGCACAGTGGTTCTCCAAAGCCATGTATGTTTCAACAAAAGTAAAATCACGCTCGGTTATATCAAAGGCATCATGATCAAATTCTCCGTTTGACTGAAATTAGAAAAATGAAGGAAAATGATTTGTGTCTCTTATGTGTAAAGCGTGTCTTGATTCTCATCAGTGATTAATGACTCATGTTCAAAGCTTCACCGCACACAGTTGTCTTTTTTTCTTTTTTTTTTTAAACTGTCAGGATGATTAAATGCAGCAAACTCTGCCATCATAAGAACGTGCAGAGCAACACCAGCACAAAATGCAGCTTCAGAGGGGTTGAAGCAACATCTCTCTAAAACTAACACAATGCCGATCTGACATGCAATAGGTTGCTCACATCAGCTGCGACTTCAGTCTCACTTTATAAATAAGGCAGCACCCACTCAGTCCCCACAGCATCTCCTCCACCTCTCCACCTTTTCCCTGCATTTACAGATTGTCTAGTCTGCATCACTCCAACCGAGTCAATCAGAGACAAACAAAAATGCACACTATCCTAAATTAAAAAGGTTAAATCCTCCATGAAGGTTAGAGGCATATTAGACTGCATTAGGTTTGGCTGGATGGACCCAATCAGCTGGCAACTGTGTCATCTTTCCTCATTAAGGACACATCCAGACAGCTATTTCTTAAGATAACAATCCATTAACACATTATGCTCAAAATGAATTTGTTATCCTGGAATAAGAAGATCATGAATTAATGAAGTCGGGATGTAAGAATTGAAATAATAACAGCATACATGGCTGCTCTCATCTGGCAAACAGCCAGGTATTCAACACAGAGCTTTTAGTAAATGTGAGTGTGAGCGGGACACCATGAAAATCATCCCAGATAATGAGAAAAAAACCACCAAGGTGTCCAAGGCAGCAAACAAGAGCCGCAGTAAGGTTCACCTTCCGAAGTGTACTGCTGCGGATGTGTTCCACATTAAGCAGTGGTTGCTGTTTCATTCCAGCTCGTTGTCAGGAACTATTTCACAAGGCATGAGATGGGACCTCATATGGCACCAACTCAGCATCACGCCACACATCTGCATCACTTTCTAATTCCTTTCTCTTTGACGTTCTCCCTCCCCTGCCGCTGCAGAGGCTGCTTAGCCACTTTTTAAACTCCGGGTTGTGACACACTGAGTCGCAGAGGGGGGGGGTTCAAGGAGACAAAACTAATTAAAAGGACAAGCAACAGCAAAGATGCCACGCTGCGTGCATCATTTATGGTGTGTCAAATCACCGAGGCTAACAAGCCTGAGACAGTTAGGGACGAGCTGCTTCTGTGCTGCAAAAGGAAACTAACTTCAGGACCGATAACTAGTTTCCCACTTACAGACGGAAGTGGAGTGAAGACAGACGTCACATCAGGCTCAGTATATTGGAGTAAACTTTGTTGGTCAACCACTTTATGAGGGGGTAATAATCATTTACACCTCTACAGAAACCTTTTAACCTGGTCCAGGTTTGTCATTCCCACAGACACTCATACAGCGCTTCTATCATGTATATATACGGCATGCACTGCCTTTTATTTATCTAACTAACAAACATAATGAAGCCACTGTAAAATCTTTACAGATGTTTTTGTGGCCTTTTCCAGCCCATAAACAGGATTGTCCTGGAGTCCTCAGAAATCACCTCGGCTTGTGCCACGACTCACTATAAACATGTGTTGTGAAGCTCAGACCCTGATAGGATAGAATAACCTTTATTATCCCACAAGTGAGAAAATCGCATGTTACAGAGCTCTGTGATGAAGGAATATATCCACCAAGATATACAAGATGTAAAATGGCATTTAAACATATGAACATGGTCCGATGCAGGTGAAATAATAACTAATGCCCTCTCTTTAGATAAAACAGGGCATCCAACCTCACCTATATGACCTCACACTGACCGAAAACAGCTGACTCACATTTCACCTTTAAATGACTTGCTAACATTACAGGTTCACATACAAATTGGATTGTTTTACATAATATAGGACGATCAAAGGTAAGGTTTTCTCTCATCTATCTTATTGGATCTTATTTCCTCATTTCAGCACTTGTGCCAGTATCTGATGACTTAGGTCATATTAATGCAGAACTATAGAATGTTCTCAAGCACGACAGCGTGTGTCAGTATATATGCAATTATTGCCTCCTGTGATAAACATCAAGTGTGATGAAACTGCTGAGACACTAAAGGGCAGCTATCAGTAGACTTTAAAAATAAAGAGTTTTACGAAGACAAGTTGGGTTGTGTGGTGACACAGCAGCTGTGTCATCATTTTTACTGCTTGTTTTCTCTGCACTGCCTGCTGCTGGTACAAATTAAATGCTTATTCCACTCAGTTAATGATCCTTCACTAATCTAACCCTCTTTTGCAAGTTTTCCCAACATTTACATCTTCCATTTCCATTTCCACTCCCTACTGTAGCAGATCCAACTCTGTAAATGGGTCAGTTTTTGAAACAGTGAAGCCCTCGCATCAGACAGAAACAGACAAACACATTCTTGAGTTGGATTCGTAGCAGCAGACTAGGTTGTGTGAGAAAGGAAACGCGCACTACGGTAACTCTCAGATGGCTAGTAGCTCGGTTACCCACCGGAAGATTCGACTATGGGCCCTGTTTGGGACCTAAGGTTCTGTTTGATCCCGCGTCAAAGTGCTATACATGAATAACAACACGAAGTATAAGGCATAAAACATAAGAACAATGTAAAAACAATAATAAACAATAATAATAAAAACATTAAATAAATAATAAGCTCAGAGAGGTAAGGCGGGGCGAGTCCATTTAAAGAATTAAAAACAAATAAAAGAATCTTAAAATGGAATCTAAAATGCACAGGCAGCCAGTGGAGGGAGGCTAAAATGGGAGTAATGTGCTCCCTCTTACGTGTTCCAGTTAGGAGACGTGCGAGGGAGGACTGGCTGACTCCAAGATAAAGAGCATTGCAGTAATCCAGCCGAGATGTGATGAAGGCGTTCAAGGTGAAACATTAAATAATGCCATTGCATATTTTTCTGTTTCGGTCAAATGTTAGACCTAATTGTGTGGCAGTAACTAAGTATCAAATAGCCCAATCAGTTTTACACGTGCATGCTGGGAAGCATTTTCACATCTATTCCCCATGTATCTGAACTTTTGACAGCATTCAAATGTACATGAAGGCCACTAAGACTTTCAAAGAAATATCAACGGATCAAACAGTTGTTGGATCTTGCAGAGGGTAATGGGAACTGGGGAGGTCCCTAAAGGACTGCATATCTTTAAGAGCTTTTTGCTGCATTGAATAAAAGCTCGGAACTTCCCCAGCTTTGGGGAAAAAAAGCTCAGCTCTCGGGTAATTGACACCATCCTCCAAAAAGGCAGCTTACCAAATAAATCTAAAATTTGCACGAGGCATATGAAATTAAACAAAACACAGAGGAGAGGAAAAGTGGAGCCCAGGGATAATTGAGTCAAAATGCGATTGAGGAATTATGTGATTTTTTAAAAATATAATTTACCAACCACTGTCTCGTTGTTCCAGTCTGCAATCCAAATACAGCTGCAAAATGATGCATTCCATGTACCTAGGAATGGGGAAGTTGGAACTTAAAATCACCTTGTTTTTTTTACCTGCACAGAGTAGGAAAAAAAACATGGCTGCCTCAAGATTGACAGTATTACTTTACTTCTAAGCACACAACAGACAGAGAACAGTTAAATGAGCTATGAAAGACTTCCTGCAGACTGAAAGCACCTACAGCGGTGAGTGCACACATGTGCAAATCTTTCTTCTGTCAACAGCCCAAAACTGCTCATGTGTGACTTCCAACCATTTCTTCTCCATCAACTTCACCTATTAAAAAAATCTCAAATTTCACAAAAAACAAAACAAACAACAACAAAAAGCCCCTGAAAATGTATCTTAGACAAAACTGCTGATTTTTATGGCAGATACAAGGCCAGTGATGAGGCTGCAGGATCGCTTTTATCTTTATTATCCCTCCCTCATCTAAAATGGCTTTAAAAGCACATAGCTGCTCTAAAAGACTCAGCAGATGAGGGGAACAAGGTCAAAGGAATGGGATTTGAGAAATAGAACCCACATGCTCTGAACAGATCCTTAGTGTGTGTGTGTGTGTTTTTGGAAAAAAGGTCTAAAAATCCACCAGGGGGCAATGTTGTTCTAGGTATGCCTTGCCAAGCAGGGAGTGGACTGTACCTGTCACTGAAGTCGTCTCACAGCCAAATGGGTCGCAAGAACTCTTTTTTGAACTTTTTTTTTTTTTTTTTTAAAGAGATGAACAATGAACAGCAATGGGAGGGGGGAATAGAATAACACAGAAATAAAAATTCATGCCTTGCAATCAGAATGAAAAATGGTTGTTCTGCAAATCAGTGTAATAAAAGAGGATTTAATGGAACGGGAAGGCCTAAGCCAGGAAGCAATTACAATTCAAAGATGCTTTGAAATAATTACATATTCAGTACAAGAGCTGTTAATTGCACACATTCACACAATTCACTGCTGATGTATCATCACTGTCACCCCTGGCCATCAACGAAATAGCAAACTGTACAATGCTGAAGATCAAAAGCTAAGTTAGTATCAGAAATGGAAAACCGATGCTGTTTTTATGATCTCATAATGGGTTTAGACATTTCAGTGGCATAAAGGAGCCCCATAGTCATATCAATATTATTTGACAATGTGTTATTCCACCTTATATAACAGTGGTGGTTCCATTTGGAAAAGTGGCTTTGATTGGCTCTGCTTCTACACCACCATACCATACCTGTCTCTCAGTCCCTCTCAACAATTTTCAACTCTAGATGAGAAGAGTAAGAGGAACCCACTGTCCAAGAATTAACTGTCAACCTTGATTTTTATGCCTATGTGAAGGAGAAATCCTACATGAGGGGCTGTTAGGAGCCAGGGGGTGTGAAAACAGAAACCAAGATGTTGTGATGAAGCAATGTGACACCAAACACTGCAGGACAAATGTGAGTGTGAACCTCAACTTTACAATGATTACTTTAACACTAAAAATCAATGTGAACATTTTGCTTGTGTCAGCCAGTGTGCACACACGGTTTCATATTGGATCTTTTGATTAGGTAACATCTGTACTCATCATGGTCCTCAGTCAAATTAGTAATAATGCACGACAAACGACATAGAAAAAGATTCCAACACACAACTGTTAAAAAAAAATATGTGAACCAGTTATGTGCCAAAGGCTGAGAGAGGCCAAACTCTGAACTAATGCATAGAATCACATCAGCATCTTCTTTAGATATCTGATCACCCTGTTGTCATTTGTTTTTCTTCATCATTTGAGTATGTGTCATTCAAAATGGAGATAAAACAATCTTCCATACTTTATATCACCATTTACAAACCACCACAGAATTGTTTTATTGATGATTTTACTGAACTACTTTCAATTGTGTGCACTGCTTTTGACTGTTTAGTCATAACAGGGGACTTGAATGTTCACGTGGATGTAGCCCATAACAAGCAAGCTAAAGAGCTCACTGCTGTCCTTGAAATGTTTGGTCTAACTCAGCATGTGACTGAGCCCCCCCACAACAGAGGGCACACTCTAGATGTGCTCATTTCAAAGGGTGTTGTTATTTTAAATGTGGATGTCATCGATGTTGCTTTATCTGATCATTTTTGTGTTTTCTTTGACCTGTCTATTATACCCAAACCAGCAGCTGGGGCTGCAGTTGTTCAGGGAAGACTCATAAATGACAGCACAGGAACACAGTTTATGCAAATGATTAGGTTTGAGAACACCCCATGCTCTAATGTTGATGATCTGTTGAACTCTTACACATCAAGTCTCTTAAATGTTTTGGATACCATTGCTCCTGTCAAGGTTAGAATGGTTAAAAGTAGGCAAAGGGTGCCATGGAAGAAAGAAGAGTCGGTCAGGGCGCAGAAAAGGGAGTGCTGGAGAGCCGAGTCAAAGCTCCGGGTTCATTATGAGACTTACAAAGAAAAGCTATGAGTGTTCAACCAGACTTTGCGTAGAACAAGGGAGAGTTATTTTTCTGAAATCATCAAAAACTGCAGTAACAACTCTCGTGTCCTGTTTGCTACAGTAAACAGATTAACAAACCCTCCAGTTTCACTGCCTTTAGAACTCATTTCTACATCCAAGTGTAATGAGTTTGCAATATTCTTTAATGACAAAGTTCAAGGCATTAAGAATGCAATAATTTCCACAACACAAATAACTACTCTGCAGCCAGCTAGACACCTAGAGCTGACACATTTCACACCTGTTACTGACAAAACAGTCGAAGAGACCATCTGCAGTCTGAGTTCATCAACGCGCTGCCTTGATGAGTTGCCCACTAGATTCCTAAAGTCTGTGCTGAGCAGTTTGTTACCACAACTTGCTCATCTAGTCAACATCTCACTTCAGAATGGAACGTTTCCAAAGGCCTTAAAAGCTGCTGTCATTAAGCCTCTTCTAAAGAAGAGCAGTCTTGATGCCACAGTACTGAACAACTACCGGCCCATATCAAACCTGCCATTCGAGGCAAAGTCCTAGAAAAAGTTGTATACCAACAGCTTAGTGACTTTCTCCTGTCTAACAATACTTTTGATACTTTCCAATCAGGCTTTAGGCCCCACCACAGCACTGAGACAGCTCTGATCAAGGTGACAAATGACATCCGCCTGAACACAGATGCAGGCAAAGTCTCAGTCTTAGTTCTGCTGGACCTGAGTGCTGACACAGTTGACCATGCGACCTTATTACAGAGGTTAGAAGACTGGGTGGGAATCTCTGGTCGTGCTTTAAACTGGTTCAAGTTCTGTCTCGAGGACAGGAAATATTTTGTTGAAATCGGTAACTGTGTCTCAGACCAAATGGCTATGACCTGTGGGGTTCTCCAGGGGTCAATCCTGGGACCCCGATTGTTCAATCTGTACATGCTTCCATTAGGCCAGCTAATACGCAGCTATAATGTGTCCTACCACAACTATGCAGATGACACTCAGATCTACGTGTCACTGACGGCAGGAGAACACGGGCCTGTAGATACATTGTGTCACTGCATGGAACAGATCAGTGTGTGGATGCAAAACAATTTTCTCCAGTTAGACTCAGACAAAACTGAAGTCATTGTCTGTGGCCCACAGAAACAAAGAGAAAGTGTTATCAGTCACCTTGAGACTCTCTCTCTGAAACCTGATAATCACATTAAATCTGTAACGTCAGCAGCTTTTTACCATCTAAAAAACATTGCCAGAATCAAAGGAATAGTGTCTAAACCAGACTTAGAAAGACTAATCCATGCATTTGTCTCCAGCAGGTTAGACTACTGTAACGGCCTGCTCACTGGGCTCAAAACAATTTTGTTATCTCAATCTGGCTCCCCTGTGCCTGCCTTGGCTGCCAGCTGCAACTGCAACTTCTCCTGTATGTTATGTAAATAAGACGCTCTGCCCTATGTGCTCCCTCCCCTACCCCTCTCCCCTAATGTGGCATTTCTTCTGTCATTCTACCCTTATCAAATAGATTTGTCTTATTAATACTTCACTAGGAGGAAAACTTAGTCATATTCAAATGGTCTATTAAGACCTATTATCACAGTATAAACCTTAATATTTCCCCTCAGATGAAAGTTGTTTATCCAAGTTGAATAATAGACCTTAAAATATTCCCATGAATTTTTAGACGATCGAACGGCTTTTTAAATGCTTCCTCTTAGAGAAAAGCTTATCCATGTTTCTGATCTTATTAATACTTCACTAGGAGGAAAACTTAGTCATATTCAAATGTCTATTAAGACCTATTACCACTGTAACAACCTTAATATTTCCTCTCAGATGAGAGTCTTTTAAAGATTTGTTATCATTCATTATATCAACCGTTCTGTTATTAGCTATATTTTTAAATGCCTCCTCTTAGAGGAAAGTTTATCCATGTTTGTTAGCTTTTGTTAGTTTACTCAAATTACCTGTTATAGTTATACCAATCCTACTATTAGCTAAATTTACTTTTGCTCTGTTATAGTTATACCAATCTTACTGTTAGCTAAAATGACCTGATTGATGTTCTGTATCTGTATTTCTGTGTTTGATTTTTTGATGTTTTTATTTCTGTATTTCTGTACCTGATTGCTGTTTTCTTTGTTGTAAAGCACTTTCGATCGCCTTGTTGCTGAAAAGTGCTATATAAATAAATTTCACTTCACTTCACTTCACTTCACTTCACTTTACTAAACGGGCTGTAAGACAGCTGTCGTACATCCAGAATGCTGCTGTTTGAGTCCTGACTAGAACCAGGAAATACCACCATATTAGTCCAGTGCTCAGGTCTCTGCACTGGCTTCCTGTCGCTCAGAGAATAGACTTTAAAACAGCTCTGCTTGTGTACAAGTCTCTTCATGGTCTAGCGCCAAAGTACATCTCTGACATGTCAGAGCCACGTCAACCAACTGGGACTCTGAGAACCTCAGGGAGGGGTCTCCCGCTGGGGCCCAGAGTCAGGACTAAACAAGGTGAGGCTGCGTTTCACTTTGATGCTCCTAAAGTCTGGAACAGTCTTCCAGAAGATGTGAGACAGGCCTCAACTCTGACAATGTTTAAATCCAGGCTGAAAACAGTTCTATTTAGCTGTGCATATAACACCTGAAAGTATTTTATCTGCACTCTTCACTTTTAATTTAATTAATTAATGATTATTTTTTATATATTTTTTAAATTATTTTATTTGCCTTATTTGATTTTATGTAGCTGTTAAGCACTTTGAATTGTGCTCTACAAATAAAAATGCCTTTATTCCTGCAATGATCACACTAAGTTGAAGTTAAATGAAGTGGAATCTGTTATTTTAGACTCAAACTTCTAATCTAGTGGGTGCCAAAATACTTTAAGAGCTCAAGCAAGTATCCTATAAACCCTGCTTCTTTCCTGCTTTCTTCTACTCAGGTTCAGGGATGGGCTGAAGCCTATCCAAGCAACCACTGGGAGAGAAACTGGGTACAGGAGAGGTCACCATTACGTCGCAGAGACAAATGAGACAACCATGCATGCTCACACTTACCCCTATTGTCAATTCAAAATCACCAATTAGCCTAACATGAATGTTTGTGTATGGTGGGAGGAAGCTGGAGAGTCCAGAGAGGACTCACACAAGCAGAACATTCAGACTCCACAAAAGAGAGGCAGGAAATCAAACCAGGAGCCTTCTTGTTATGAGGCAATAATGCAAATCACCACTCCACGATGCAACCCTAAACACTGATTAGACATCTACAAAAAATTCTACTGCAGAACACAACTGACTAAGAACACAACTGATTTCTACTAAGAACACAACTGACTAAGAACACAACTGACTAAGGACACAACTAATTAAGAAGACAACTGATTTAGGACACAACTGACTAGGCCCTCCAGAAAAACGCGATTTTGCGATCGCTGATTTTATTGCAAAATCAGCTAAATACCGCTGATTTATGCGGGGGTCAATATTTTTCAAAAAAGCCGCATATTCACCGCAATAATCACATTTTCCACGCAAAATATGCGAAATATGCAGGACTCGCTTGATTTCACAATCTCCGCACTTTTCTGCATAAAGTTGGGAAGAGAAAAAAATGTCGAAAATTAACGAGAGACAAAATTAAAAAAGCTAATCGATCTCACCTACCGACGCACATTACTGCCAAAGACCGGGCAAACCAGTACCCCGATGTCTTGCACGACAGCGGGGGGAAACTATTCTGCACCCCGTGCAACTGTGTGTTGGAGCATAACAGAAAATCGTCGGTGACGTGCCACTTTACCAGCGCGAAACATTTGAAAATGCTTTCTGCAGCTGCGGAAAGGAAAGCCAAAGCCAAACAGCTGACGTTCACCGAGGCATCAACCTCCAAAACCATTGCGAGGGCTACCAGAAACGAGGTGAGTAGTGTACAAGCTTGAAATTGGCCAAATAAAGAATAAATGAAACAGAATGAGACCGAGAAGTGTGTGTGTGTGTGTGTGTGTGTGTGCGCGTGCGTGTGTATGTATTGTGAAACTGCTTTTGTTAAAATAAAAAAACCTTCTGTGAAGTAACTTGGTTCCAATATGCTTGTTTATCATAGGAGGTCTTTAAAATGACTCTTTTTCATTCAGTAGCAGCATATTTTGCAACTTTGCATAATTCACAACTTTTTGCATAATTCCCAAGTTTCCGCAACTTCTCGCAATTTCACGGCATAAAATCATTAAAAAACCTGCATATTCAATCGCAAAATCCAGGATTTTAGCCCGCAAGATCAAGCATTTTAGCCCGCAAGATCAAGGATTAATGTCCGCGTTTTTCTGGAGGGTCTAACTGACTAAGAACACTACTGATTACGGACACAAATGACTAAGAACATAACTGATTACTGATTGTTCAAAGTAGCAGTTAGTTGTGATTCTGAACTATCCCTTTAAGAACACAACTGACTGTTTCTAAGAACACAACTGACTAAGAACACAACTGATTAAGAACACAACTGATTAAGAACACAACTGATTAAGAACACAACTAATTAAGAACACAACTAATTAAGAACACAACTAATTAAGAACACAACTGATTAAAGGGATAGTTTGCCTCTTTTGACATGAAGCTGTATGACAATACATGACATGTATTAGCAATATCATTTATGAACATTGACTTAGCCCCTGCTGCGTCCTGTGAGCTGAGTTCCAGCATCGTTTTGGTGTTGACGAAGGTAGTCCGGCTAGTTGGCTAGGGTCCCAAAAATAAAGTGTTTTGCTTCTCAAAACAATATGCGTTCAAAAGAGTAATACATTTGCATCACAAAATCGTCCCTCCAGAAAAAGTCAGACCTCATAATCGCTTGGCGCTATTTCTCTCTTCCTTCATATCACTACAGGCTGTGTAAACCGTACAGACCGAAGTGCAGACCGAGCAGTCCCCTGCTTCCGAGCAGGAAACACCGTAACAAGCGCGGCTATCGCTAGGTGGCTGTATGCATTGATATGAAGGGAGGCAAAAATAGCGCCAAGCGATGTGAGTTCTGACTTTTTCTGGAGGGAGGTATTACTCTTTTGAACGCATATTGTTTTGAGAAGCAAAACAAAGCTTTATTTTCGGGACCCCAGCCAACTAGCCGGACTACCTTCGTCTACAATAAAACGAGGCTGGAACTCGGCTCACAGGACGCAGCGGGGGGTAAGTCAATGGGCCTCATGCAAGAAAATTTTCGTATTTTTATTCTAAATTTCTCTTACTTTTTTCGTAAGAAGGTCTCGTACGAACACGCCACGTCAGATTCAACAAACGCTCTTATCTTCGGAAAAAGTGTGTAAACGACCTGCGTAAATGATGAATCCCACGTGTGCGTATATAATTGCACGTGCACGAGGATAGTAAATTTGCATACTCCACGCCCAAAATGATACCATATAAGGCTGTGCTTCCTCTCTCCTGTGCCAGGAAGCGTTGAGTGTTAAGTCATGAAAATGGCATCAAGGAGCAAAAAGAACAACTTTAGGGGCTCTGAGATTGAAGTTCTGCTTTCAGAGATCCAAAAAGGAAAATCTGTCATTTTAGCAGTGTCAGCAGTGGAATTACGGGACCTGCTAAAGCCAAGAAATGGGAAGCAATTACGAGTGCTGTTTATTGTCACCTGTAGTTCGTAATGTCACCGAAATAAAAAAGAAATGGTTTAATATATGAAAATAGCTTAAAAAATAAAATAAAATTCTCGCCATGGAAAGGTGCTCGATGACTGCAACTAAAGCCGTGCAATCAGTTGTTGCCTCATCATGATGGCTCTTTGATGGGGCGGTCCATGAGGGGGGTCTTCTGGCACCACACCTTCTGGTCTGCCTGGTTCTGGTAGTAGGAGACCCTCGTTCATGGCAATATTGAGCAAATCTGGCATGCCTTCTCTGGGCTATAGAGCAGTTTGCCCCCCCCCCCGTTGTATGGAGACACACCCACCTGGCCTTCAGCTCAGTGCGCTCCACAACAGCACGGGTGCTTTGATGCGCATACGTGTGCATTGCTCCGATTATGATTGGCAGTCCAGCCACGGGATGAAAGTCCCTCTTAATTTGTACTTGTTGGACAGCGGTGTATGGGAATCTGATGTACCATGGGTGATAAACTGATGAGAGCTTTGATGACCAAGGGGAGCGCACGACTCACAGAGGACTGGGACACCCCCGATCTGTCTCCAATCTCCCTCCAGTGGCCAAAAATCCAAGGGTGGTGAGGACCTGGACGTGTGGTGGAATTGGGATGATCGGCGTGTTTCTCTCTGGAGTCGTGGCTCTAGCAAGCTGCACATTTGTAGCAGCACAGTCCTTGGCAATCTAAATCGCGATGTCAGCCATTCGTCTGTCTCTACACGGTCTCTTCCAAGAGCCTGACGCGCTAAGGTATCCAAAAGTAGCAAGTCAGCCGCTGGTTACGCTTCCCATTGACCTTGTTATATACAGATTCAAATTAACCTTCAATTAGTGCATAATTTAGGTCAAACAGAATCATTTCAGCATCATTATGGGGTATAATGTATATATTTATTTATGTTTGTTTCAAAGTAATTAACTATACAATCCATTAGTCAAGCAAACTTGATTGGAATAACAGCGAAGTATTTTAGGAAACTCCTACGACAGGTCTGGATCACTCGTAAATTCTGTTCGAACCCGAAAGAAAACGTAAAATACGAAAAGATTGGTGAATGCGCAAATTATCTTAAATCCCTCGTACGCACGACTTAAGAACAAATCTGTGCATACGTTCTTGCATGAGGCCCATTGTTCATAAATGATATTGCTAATATGGGATGTCATACAGCTTCATGTCAAAAGAGGCGAACTATCCCTTTAAACAGTTGTGTTCTTAGTAGCAGTTAGTTGTGAACTATCCCTTTAAGAACACAACTGACTGCTTCTAAGAACACAACTGATTAAGAACACAACTGACTGCTACTGCTACTGTGGGTGTTCCACTGGGTGTTTAGCCACAAACCTTTTTTAGTTATGATGAAATCAAACAGGAACCCCCAGAAGCATGAAGCCAACACAGAAGTGTCAAAAACTACAGGTCCTGTGATGGCTGCTTCAGGCTTGCTCCAAAAGTGAGTCAGTTCCCACAGAGTTCTATGTCAAAATACTGTACATGTTTACAGCCTGCTACAAAAACACTTTTGGTCTCTGGAGCTAATAATGTAAGGGGACTGAAAATTATTTATTATTTATAAAACTTTGAGTAAAAGGGAAGTCACCCAAAGTGTTGCACAGAGTCTTCAGGTTCTCACTCAGATTCATTCCCTCCAAGTCACTTCCGGTTTTTAAAATCCAAGGATAGCGATGACTAATAGATCAATTTGTGTCTTTAAAATGGCAGTCTACAAAACCAACTGGTGACATCATGGCAACCATGCTCTTATTTGACATATACTCAGGAATGAAAGTGCAAACAAGAGAGGCACGTACTTACTTCTCTAGTGAGATGTTGGAGTACAGCTGTGGGAAGACTGAAGAAGGATGGGCAGAGGGGCTGTTGGAGGCATGCTCGGCTGCCGTGTCAGCTGTCATCCTCCTCTCTGGTATTGACGTCTGTGGGACAATCTCAAGCACCGCCCAGCACCTAAAAAAAACCCCAAATGATGTAAAGTTACAACATGAGTGAAACCATGTCACCTATTGCTAAGGACACAATAGGTGAACACTCGACATCACTGTTGAGAGGTCCTTTTTAAAGTTTTCTAGAAACCAAGCACAGGGGGCTGAAGTCAGGGGGGCATTCATTTACAAACGCCATTGAAATTAGCCTTCAGGTTATGTATATGTAGTGCTGAACACAAACTCGTGTTTTCAAAGTAAGCAGCAAAAAAACTCTTCTGTGAGAGCAGCACATTACTCCGACTGTACTTAAGCACTGTGCTCTTGATCAGCCCAGCAACCATCTGCGCTCAGGGTGCCACAGCTTCACTAATCTTCACTTCATGAATATTAATTCATTCACATTAATATTCTATCATGCCTTACTGGGTGCCTAACACCATCATTCCTGTATTTGATACAGACACACAGTACCGATACAGACACAGAGACAAAGACAACACAACACAACGCATGACCTTGAAAGATGAAGAAATTCTCTGACATTGTTTAGGATTAGCTGCGAGAGGTCCAAAACCAAATTAATCCTGGGACATTGTTAATCAAAACAGGTCAAGAAACACATTTAGTCACCAGCTCAACCACCAGAATTACTCAAAAAGCTAAGTTGAAAGCTTTTTACATCTTCAGGGCTGTCTTGAATTTTTTTTCTCCCCCCAAACAGCAGTAGGCAGCTGTTTTTCAGCAAAAATACTACAGCCAATAATCCTGCCAGCACCAAACAGCAAAGTTAAAAACAAAATACTCTCTCTGCAGCAATTGATTTTTTGATAGCAATTTCATTTAATAGTGGCATAACTCAAACTGCAAGAGGCTGTAGCATCAGGAAAGAACAGCAGCAGCTTTTTGTTTTAGCTGCAGCAGGGTGTGCTCTCTGCTTCTCAGACTGACCAGGAGGCCTTAAACATTCAGAGACAAACATCTAACTCTGGTTTCACACCTTCCTGTATGGAAATAAAACAAACGGCCCCAAGCCTGACACGCAGAGACTCTTGCTATTAAGGTCTTAGACAACATGAATTAATTACACGGCAAGACAGTAACATTTCTGACAGCTGGCAGAGCAACGAGTTGAGAAAATAAGATGACTTTTAAAAGCTGACAGGTTGCCTTTGGATATTCATTTTTTCCCCTGCTGGTTATAGTGGCATGGCTAGTGACCCTAGGAGTGAGTGTGAGCGTGCAAGGTGGTTTGTCTCTGTGTGGCCCTGTGATGGACTGGCCACCTGTCCAGGGTCTGGCCCGCCTCTGGCCCACTGACAGCTGGGATAGGCTCCAGCCCCCCCCAGCCCTGAGTTTGATTAAGTGGGTACAGAAGATGGATGAATGAATGGTTATAGTGGTTTCAAACAACAGCAGGACAATGTTGTTATAGATTGTGTTGATAACATACTCCCTCCAACAGCCCAGGCTCCTGCTGTTCTTGCTCCCTACTGCTACACTGGACAAGGGGATTCATTTATTCAGCTTGTATACCATCTCTCAGCAGTGTGCGTTTGCCGGGTTTTGTACTACATAGCCTTTAAGTTTGCCTGCCTCCTGCTGAATCTCCTGCAGCTGGATACGTTGGGGCAAAATTTTCAAAGCAAAGTCTGGTTAAAAAGAAAAAAGAGAAAAAAAGATGGACTGTGGAAGCCCAGTGTTTTTATCGTTTGTTGTTCTAGTTGCTCATGCGTTGTGTGTATGGCATCAATCTGCTGCAGCTCAAGTTGTCAGTTCGAAACAGCAGTGCTTCCACTATTGTGCATTTCAAAAGTATGAAACAATGATTTTAGGGTTTAGTGAGCACCAGGAACTGAACATTTTCTGCAGACATAATATCAGGTCAGAACTCACCAGTGTGCACAGACATGTAGATGAGTATTTCTTTGGTGATCTGGTGTTATTTGAATATGATTTGATCAAAGTAAACAGCTGTGGAAAATAGAACTGCCTTGTGGTGTGGCGCTGCTGCTGATTTATTGGTACATCTCCTGCTGCCTTCAAATGACTGAAGAGATTTAATGAAGTGAAGAAAAAGGTTTTCATACAGTGAAAAGCTCTTGCAGACAACAACAAGAATGACTCATATTAACACAAATGGTTTCAAGAGTCTTCCTGCTGACACTACATTGAATTTTGAAATGAATCTGGATGGAGAATGTTTTTCAAACTCGGTTATAACAGATGATGAATATAAAGGTGATGTGACCTGAAGTTTTAACTTGACCTGCAAACACTTGATGAGAAATCAAATTTTCCCCAACAGTGTCTCCCTCACTGGTTTGATGTTCATCTATCAGCTGCTTCTGTGTTGTGCACATGTACACACCCACAGAGCCTTATTGGGCTCTGGTAGTTTTTTCAATCAATCAATCAATCAATCAATCAATCAATAAATCAATCAATCAATCTTTATTTATATAGCGGATTTCATACCACAGGCAACTCAATGTGCCTGTGTCAATTGTTTTTTACCAAGTCAGAGCTGGCTGTGGCAGCAGTAAGGCTTTCAGTGCAGTATGAAAGCTGTTTTTGTCCCAGCAACCACTACCTCCTTACCAAAAACCTATTTTTCACCATTAACCAGTAGTTAAAATATATCTGGGTAGACTTAACAGCTGTGTCTTTTAATGCACAACCAAAAACACAACACATTTTACCATCATCTCCACTTGAAAGCGTATCAATCATTCACGTGTCCAGAATTGGCAACAACATTCTCCCAACAAAACTGTAACTGATTTGTTACTTGCTCGTCGCCACAGGACTTCAGAAAGCACTGAGGGGCCATTACTGTGGCAGTGGAAAGATGTCATCAACTGGAAGTTGTCTTGGTAGCAGTGAATGGTCGGATACAATGGGAAGGAATTATCTCCACCAGTTCTAAATGGGTGCTGCCCACTGAACAGACTCCCCGGCAGCGCTGAGCTTGGTGTGCACCTATGATAGCAGTGAGGGGGCGGCCCAGACGGAAAAAAAAATTAACTACCTTAATTACCCACAGGGATAATGTCAGTCCAAAACTCCAGAAGACTTCTTTACCAACTTAATATCATTTGTGTAACACCTTTGCAATGTTGAGCAATTCTTCAAAGGAAAAAGTTTCTGTTTGTCATAAACAATTAAATCTGTTTACGTGAAGGAATTTTTTCACGGTGCATGTTTGGTGGGGAGCATTTGCTTGGTTGGCCCTTTTTTTGCACATCACTATTTTCTCTATTACCATCTAGTTATTGTAAACTGGTGTTTTTCAATATCAAGTATTAAACTTATAACAGGGTTGTCACGAAATACTGGAACTGACGTGGTACTGATGTTAGGTCTTTGTTTAAAAGTTTATATGGCTGACTTTTCATTATTCATGACCTCGAACTCCAAGCCTAACCTTTATGAAGGGAATGTGGAAGTTGTCACATATGCTGCTACTCTGAAAAAGCTAATCTAACTTTAGTCTGCCCGAGGAGACGCTGTAAATCTAGACCTGTCCATGAAATCTAATTCCTAGTCAAGTTGCTCTGGTGGTTTACTATGCATCATCTGCATGGCAGTATTCTGAAATAAGAACTGCAAATGTTCTATTACATGGAGGCAAAACTTAATCAGGCAAAAGGAACAATCAAAAGTTTTTCTGTCAAAGACAGAATAATGTCTTCAGGGGTCAGGAATATATCAAAATATACATCTCAAGTTCTTACACACCGAATGAAAATGTGTAGTTTTACATGCAATCACAACTGTTAAAAAACGTCTTGCATAATAACAGAGATATCTCAGGGATGAACAGTACGACGCAGCTGTTTGTCCAAAAGGTTTTCCTTATCATTGTATTTTGGCTTCATCTTAGTTTTTTTATTATCATATTTTGGCTGTCAGATCCAGAACCAAGAGTACAGTCTGATGACAGTCATAGAGAACTTTATTTATCTAAGTAGACCCGATAACCCGTCTTTTTAAATCTGTACTATAGGGTATATCTTAAAACTTCCAACAAAACAGGTGATCTGGTCCATGCTTAAATGACAAGCTTCACCTCAACGACCCTAAACTAATCAGAGCTACTCCTGGCAGGTTGGCAATACTGAAAAGAGCTTGTTGCGCCTGTGTTTATAAATGAGAGCAGTTTTAGGACTTGACTAACAGAACTAACACACTAACTTGCCTGGCTTAGTAAATCTGGACCCACATTTCAGCAAAGATCAAGCTGTAGCCATTAACTGTGAACACTGACAGCTTAAGTGTGTGTGCTATGAGACCCAATGATGAGCTGATGGGCCTAAGCAAGCCCCTGATGGGGATTTTCCCCTGGATTGTATGTTTTTAAGTTTGGAGAAAATCAGTCTTATAATACTTCAGGATACAGCAGGTCTTTGAAAGTCTTCAGAAAAAAAACAAAAAACAGCAGACTGTGAAACAACGTCTGAATCCCAATTTCATTGTTTAAAACCAAAGGCCATAAAGTTAGGCTGCAGAGAGAGAAAGCGAGTCATGGACAAGCAAGTTTTCTCGTCTCTCTGCAGCAGTGACTGTTGGTTTGAATTGGCAGTGCAGCTCAGAGAGATTTATCCATTCATTTGTTGTGGCTGCGCTCGAATGCACCCAACAACACACCATTTCTATTTTATTCCACTAGTCTTTCACTCTGCAGGGTGGCTCAACAGAATTATGTCCCCAACGATAATTATCAATCAAAATTATGTTCTGAAAAATGGAGGCAGAGGAAATTGCTTGCTGGGACATCAAGCTGGAACAGGACCCCCGAAAAAGAAGTAGTGTAAGAAGAGAGAGAGAAGGGAGAGAGGGTTATTTGCATCTGTGAGGTGGAAGGCAGGATTCCAGTCAATCTATAACAACAAATAGCACCAGACTTCAAGGTTTTTATAAAATAAATAATGTCAATTCAAATGCAGCATGTACATTTGTGAGTTCAGTTTGCATTGAGCTTTCAGACGTTATGAAATGTTTGGAGCCCCAGGCAGATATGTGGCATAAAGGAAGCAATTAGTCTTTTCAGATGAATGACTGGATGTTTTCTGTTAATCACTTTTATGTAGGTTCTATATTATGCACATATATTCGTTTGGAGGTGTGTTTGGGCACCTAAAGAATTGCAAACATGAAAAAGGATAAACTATTTGAAACGCACACTTTTATTTTTGCTTAATGCTGATTACATGCTAACTTCTTTATCCAGCTCATTCAGCTGAGAGGGGCATCATTCTTAGCAAAAACTGTTAGATGCAGTTTACCTGTAAAATGTATCATCATACCATAGAGGTGACCTTTGTTAATCATTCAAAATGGTGATGATGTCATGTACTTTAGTGATGCCATCTCTCACCAAAGACATTCATAGCATTGCACTGGTAAACACCCTCACCACATACTAAGCTGATGGCTCCATGAAGTGGTAGTGCCTGTCAGACTGTCGATTTTATAAGGTCATAAAATCTGGCGGCTCTATGCCCAGTTTCAAGGCTGCAAAGGCAGGCACAAACTCTGCAAGACCTCTGAAAGTAAACCTAGAACTTGGAGCCCCCTAGTTGGGTAAGGCAAGGCAAGGCAAGTTTATTTGTACAGCACAATTCAACTACAGGGCGATTCAAAGTGCTTTACAGAGACATTAAAACAGTAGAAATAAAAAGCAGGATTTAAACAAAACAGAAAGAAATAAGAACAATAGATATAAAATCAGTAGTTAAAATGTAATTAAGTTTTGAGCTTTATTCAAATGCAGCTGAGAATAGGTGTGTCTTCAACCTGGACTTAAATACATTGAGTGTTTAAGCTGATCCGAGACTTTCTGGGAGTTTGTTCCAGACATGTGGAGCATAGAAGCTGAATGCAGCTTCTCCATGTCTGGTTCTGACTCTGGGAACTGATAGAAGACCGGATCCAGATGACCTGAGGGGTCTGGTAAGTTCATACTGGGTCAGGAGGTCACTGATGTATTCTGGTCCTAGACCATTCAGAGCTTTATAGACCAGCATCTATCCTCTGATGGACAGGCAGCCAGTGTAAAGACCTCAGAGCTGGACTGATGTGGTCCACTTTTTTGGTCTTAGTGAGGACTCGAGCAGCAGAGTTCTGAATGAGCTGCAGTTGTCTAACTGACTTTTTAGGTAGACCTGTAAAGATGCTGTTACAGTAGTCAAGCCGACTAAAGATGAATGCATGGACTAGTTTTTCCAGGTCCTGGTGACACATCAGATCCTTTAACCTTGATATATTCTTAAGGTGATAGTAGGCTGACTTTGTTACTGCCCTAATGTGTTTTTCCAAACATCTCTCAGAATGCTCAAATTACAGCATTCTGAGAGGCTGGTGGAGTAAACAGGTGACTGGAATAGTGGGCTCTGCCTGTATCAGGACCATACAGATCTGTAGTTGTAAATTACACACAAGCTCGAATAGAAAGGCTGCTAATTGAATAAAAGCAGCAACTTTGCACATTTCTATTAAACTAAAAATGATACTAATTTGTGAGAATAAAGTTCCCTGAAAACTGTAAAATCACCTCACATCTTAAATAAGTTGATGTAGGATTTCAGACACTCTCTTTAGGGCTCTTTTTTTTTTACTGAGGGGCATCCCTCAGATGGTTGTGTGTCACACTAGTTCCCTTCCTTGTATTTATTTATTCTTTTTTTAGATATGGAGGAGATAGCAAGAGAGCACTTAGCTTTAAGCAGATTTAACATCGTGATAATGCTTCATGCTTACTCTCATTATAAATAAAGCAGGAGAACTAAATGATTGCAGTGGGCCATTGCACACTGTCCTTCTACCTACCATCTTCTTGTAAGTCAACCAGAGGGGAGTCACACGTAAGCTTAATCTTTCTGAATTAGTGCCGCTGGTGCTGGAAGCCTTGTTTGATTTTTCTTGCATTTCTTTCACTTTCTCGGGTTGTGCTGTGGCTTAATTTAAAAAGATGCAGGCAGATTTACTGATGCTCCTTCTTGTTTGTTCGGGCACAGTTACGTGAACAGTACAAAAGTGTAAAGACAGTCAGAAATAGAGTTCTGACTTCAACAAAAACTGTGCTTTTAAAAAAGACACCCATTATCAAACGACCTTTGAACGGAATAAGGGAGGTTGGATGATGACCTGCAATGAACTAATATTGGCACTTAGATTAAAACACAGCACTGGCTTTAACACACCCTCTGCTATGTAACGCCTCACACTGAAGCTAACAGTCAGTTAGCTGACCAGTGTAGTGGCAGATAACCTAGGTTTGTCTGCTGTGTTATCCGAGGCTCGTGATAAGGCAAACGGAATGTTGAATAAACAGAACCAATGTGATATGAACACTCATGTGCAGTATAAAACTGAAGGTACAAATAGATCTCTGTTTATGATGTGGCAGAAAGCAAAGCCGCTTGAAGCATTCTGATGCTCTATAATGAATCGATAGATGGGCTTCGGTTGTGAAAAAAAAAAGCCAGCCAGAGAGCATTTCTTTGCCACGCAACACTTGCTCTCAGAATCTGGTGTGTAGGTTGGACACAAAACAAAGGGGGAAAACTGCAGCCAGAAGCTCATAAATCTCAGAGAAGTATCCCAGAGGAGGGAGACTTATTGTGTGGAGCTGCTGCACTCTGTTTTGCCAGAAGCCGATCAGCAAAGTACACATAAGGTCAGAAACAACCAGTTGTGGGGATCAGCTCAGTGAAATCTGTCATGAGTGTGTAGGGACTTTCTCATGCCAAAGGGCAGGCTTCTTGAATTTAAAATATCTTTGACCCCTTCATAGTATATGAAATCCAAATTCATCTCTTTATTTTAAAAAAAAAGTGTAGAGGTTCAAAGCACGACTTTAGACAAGCTGAATAAGTGAACCATGGCAGCTATTTGGACAAATTACCATAAAATACAGTCAATGTTAAAAGTACATTCTCTTTCACTTCTAAGGTGTTACACATTAGAACATAATAAAAAGATCATTTGTGCCTATACAACGATGTGAGAGACTGACAACATCATGCAGAAAACTTCCCTCTGCAAGCTATGGAATCATGGGGTCTACTCAGTTTTTCACACACTGCTTCTACATGTTTAGCTTAGTTTAGGTTAAATAAATATATAATGTGTTGTTCATCTGATAATGCCCTTACCTTATCTTAAGACTTGGTCATTTTCATTGTGTCCTGATACTTGAATCCTTAGAGCTGAAGAGTGCTTACTTGTTACTGTTAGTGTTTACGCCTCTCAGGTGTATTGTTGGTCCAGATAAAGTGGATTTTAGCCTAAGAGGTCGTCTGAAAATTGGTCAAAACTATCCAAATAAGCAGACATGATGCCTAGAGAAGTGTGTAACTTTTACCTGCGCCTTTATGTAATCAATTCTAAACTTCCCATAAGGTAAGTAGATCGTATAACATCAGAAGAAATCCCCAAAAGCAGTGAAGTTTTTCACAGATGGAGCGATGGTCTTGTAACCATCTAAGGTGTACGAAGCCTCTCGCCCAATGACAGCTGAGAGCCCCCCCGTGACCCTACAGTTAGGTTAAGCGGGTATAGAAAATGTACACACGTTTCAGTAGACATCTATTCACGCAAAGACAGAAGAACAGAAATAATCTAACAACCCCCTGTCTGGGGTTAATAGCCATACTTATTATAGAGAGTGGAGTTTAAATACAACAGCTAATGCAAGTGCACTCTGATTCCAACCTCCATCCCACAGAGGCTTGTTTCTGTGTCGAGGGCAGGAAACAGCAGGCTAAACATTCTCCCTAAATGCACCTGACTCCTCAGCAACAAATTGGGGTTCAAGAAACTGCAGATGGTCTGTCCTCTCTGGTGCATTTGGAATCCTTTGTGGATGGCTGCTATGCCAGATGGCCTCCTTTCACTTTGGACCACCGTCCTCACTGCTGCTTTTCACGTTTGCTCTCTTCAAACGGCTGCTGAAGGTCTCAGAGGATCTCGGCTCTTCAGCCAATGTTCCCAGTCTCAGCTCTTATTGGGCCAGCAGTGTAGCCATACATGATTATCACCTAATAATGCCCAATGTCAGTCATAATCTGGTAGGTTTTATAGCGCAATTACCTAAATGTGAACTTCTAGCTAAAACAACAAGGTTTGAACCCTCTCCAGTGAGGTATACAAACACATGTTTGCAGTGCTGCTGGGAAGTTTCAAAGGAGACATATTATGCTGTTTTTCACGAGTTGACGGTTTTCTTAGGTCTTAATGAAAAGTCTGACATGCTTTGGCAAAAATAACACACAGAGAGACAGCAGCTCCCTTTTTCTTTCAATTATTTACACCTCTATTCAAGCAGATCATTTGAGAGTATGGAGTGACCCACTTGACCCCCCCCTCTCTTCTTCAGGGTCTGCTTCTTTTGAGATGTGCTGTACTTGATAACCCTTGGAGCACGTTAGAGCTTCAGACCACACACCAAAAACACTTGACTGGCAATTATATTCTCAAATTCTTCCATGTCTCCGGCCTGCAGTTCAGCCATGGACGGCCTGTAAGCTACTGATCCGTCTGCTTCTTAGAATTTTAAAATATGAACATAATGTCCACTGAATTCATGTCATAAACTTCACAAACTCTGGTCTTCTTTGTTGCTCCATTCCTGTGTTTTTTAGTGATAAACATTCAGTACAGTTGCTTATACGGGTAATATTACACTGATGTTTGTTCTTTGTTCTAATAGTGCATTCAGTGAAAATTGGGAAGAGGGATTTTCTAACTTCAGACTGTTAAACAATTAAAGAATGCCAATTAGAAGTAATGTTTTCTCGTCAGTATATAAAATGTGTAAAAACATAAAACAGCCTACTAGCAGAACTAATTTATTTCTTCAGTTAAGTGAACTATATAACAAATGGTGACATTTGATGTTAATATAAAGCAAACAGAAAAAGAGTTTCAACTTTCCACTTGGGAATTGCAGCGAATGAAGCGTCAAATAGATGGAGATTGGCTGGATAACCTTGTAAAGTGACATGAAATTTCCACTGCACATCTCAACAGCTCACTGAATGACACATTCTCAGATATTTGGGGCCCAAACCAAAATGCCAGTGTTGTGTTTTTTTAGTTTTTGAGTTGCTAATGACTTCAGACACTAACATTTATGCACCGAAGAGCAGAAAAAGTCATTTTTCCATATGTCACCTTTACAAAATCTGGTTCAATTTTGACCACCCAAAACACAGATAAAACTCACCTTTATGAACACAAAATAGGCCTTGATAATTCATTACAAACAAATTATAGAGAGCATGGTTAATTAAGCCACTGACAATATGTTAATTTCTAACTGGTCAGGTTTAGCATCTTACTGAAACTAAATGGGATCCGTCGTGTTCACTTTTCATTGATAAGAGAACCTGCTCTGGGAATGGGCAAAAAAACGCATTAGCTTGAAAGACATAGCACATAGCCTACAAACCAGGAAGAAAGAAACAGAGAATGGTCACATTTCCCATTAGCATGACAGAAATACACCACAGCAGTGGTTTTAAAGTGTGGTAGGCCTCTGCAGGCTCCACCCTGCTTCAGGGGACGCTCATTGAATGGAGGTGAAGAAATATTATACAAGCTATCAAAATAATACCTTTAATAATTGCAATGTCTTTGAAAAGTTCAGATACGTTAGTTCTGTTGGAACTGGAAAAATGAGGAACACACTGGTGCAATTCGAGGTTCAGTGTCAAAGTCTCAGACTCTGAGGATCTCTGCACTATAGGAATCAATAAGAAGTAACCCACGCCCAATTCTTGTCTAAAAGAACCTAAACTGCTCTGAAAAATGCTGTTTTTTCTTTTAAAAAATAGAAAAAAATCATTTCAAAACTATGAAATAGTAAACCTGAAAATAATGACATGTGAAATGGTAAACTTTATTTGTATGGATATTTAAAGACGCAGGACGGTTACAGAATACTGTACTCACCAGAGGATATTCAGCACAGTGCAGGTTGTCAAACCTCCAAGCACTGCTCTCCGAAACCACAGGATCTGGACATAAAGAGTACACTGCAGTGAGTAGAGACAACACAAATAAACAAGATTTCTGCCTTCAATTAATAAGGAAAAATATCAGATATTATATATCTGGCAGTTGTAAAAATATAACAACCTCTAGAACTAGCATTGTATTTGAAGGTAAAAGTTAAGTCAGGTGTGGGATCACAGCCTGGAAGAACAGGAGGAGGTTCTGAGCCTTCTAACATAAGTATGTAGAAATGCATTATTGCATGGACAAAGGAGATTTCTGAAGACCATGGGCATTGTTGTTCGTGGTCATCAGGCTGGAAAAACAATGACAGAATTATATCTAAAGAGCTTGGACTCCAGCAATCCAGTAAGACATAGGTCATACTCTTACTTTTCCCAAGTGTCGTCTCCAAGAGAAAATGAAGTAAAGATCCACAAGGTCATAACAAAAAAGACTCACTTCAAAGCAACTAACTGCCTCTCACACTGGCTAATCTCCATGTTCAAGAGTCAGCCATCAGGAGGATGCTATGCAGGAATATAAGGAGAAAACTGCTGCTCTCCAAAGAGAGCATGAATTAATCCATACAAATAACAGTTATCAGTCTGTGAGCTGATTCACAAGAGATAATGAGTCGTGCAAAAAAGACACCCGTTAGCAGACAAGTTGTTCTGAAAAAGAACAATTACAGAGCTGTGCACACTGGTGAAGAGGACTCTTTATGTCTTGTTGTCACGTTAGCGGGTCTGGCCTTGCTTTCATTTATTTCATACAAAAAATGTGTTTTATGCAAAGTATCCATCTTCAAAGACACTTCAAGGACAACGCCTTCAAAACACAGAAATCATTTCAAGAGATGACGATACATTTTGTGTTTCAGCAGTCAGATGTTGGTGGCTGTTTATCCGTGGCAGGGTGCATGGCTCTGTTACATTACAGGAGCTGAAATGCAGCTTGGCAGCCAGTGGCACTGGCACAGATGCATATTCACATCCGGTGACAACTTGTTTACATCCACTTGTTTTAGCACAATATTCTTTTAAAAATTGGCCCAAATACTTCCAAGTCATGACTTAGAACCATTAGGAATATGCGGTGGTGAATTTATCAACAGACCCTGCCAAGTTCCTGCATTATTGCATCATTTTGATGCAACTCTAAGGTTGTATCTGTGCTGCCACCAGCCAATCACAATGCACAGACAGAGGTTTAGAAGAAAAAAAAAAAAAAAAAGCATTCACATTACAAGCAACCCTCCTCCTCTCTCTGGCTGTGCCAAAAAGCTGCAGGTCTGTGTGTCTGTCTGTGCAGAGCTGAGCTGCACTCTAATGCATACTTGCTGAGGGACTGTAACATGGAAGTCATTATGCAGCACATTATGCAGGTTGGGTTGGAAGTGGAGCTACGGACTCGTTTCTTTGTGATTTAGAATGTCAGTGTTGTGAAATGATCTGCAAATAAGGATTCTTTGCCTGGTTTACTGTATTACTGTAAAAACATCATTTGGTAAACGCTGTGTTTTGACATAAAAACCTTCCCTGTCACGAGTACAATGAATAAAATCCTTCAGCTTGGTGTGCCGCAGTAAGTGTAATTGAGAAAGCCACGGTCTGTCATTTCTTTTGCTGTTCAGTTGGACAATCGATTGGTTTCAGACAAATAAAGTTCACGTTGTCAACAGTAGGAATACTTTCTGCCCTTACGCATTTTGAAAACATTTATTTGATTTGAGACGAGACTAGCGCCCGTCCACCGTTTGCCTGGGGAAAGAGCGGTGCCCTGACCAGCAGCTCATCTGACCTGACCAATCATGAAAGAGCCAGTCAGCAGGCAGGGCCGGCAGCCCAGCAGGAATGGTGAGACAGTCGGAACAAAGAGTCTGTGTTGTTTTCCTTTTTTTAAACAATTCTCTGCCAGCTAAAGTCCTTTTGCCTTCTTCTCAACATTTTTCTGATGAAACAATATCAGCTGCCCAATAAAAGCCCCAATGCTAAGCGCTGTATCCCCTTATCCATTATCTACCCGGGCTGTGTCCAGTCTGGCAGTTGTACTTCTCCCCTCAGTGCACAGTTGAAGGACAGAATGACTCCACAGATTACCTGGCCTTGGTAGATTAGATTTACCTGTGTTTTGTTGTGCGAGATCTGTGAGTAAAGCATGGGCATCACATTTACAATCCCTCCTGTTGAGACAAAAACAGAGCAGCAGGTTATTTTCTGCCATTGATATGGTGTGCCTTTTAGTGGTTTTAACTTTGTTTTTTCTTCTTTAACTATAGTTTTTTTTAGATGTTGTTTAGATCTAATTTCAATAAATTGATAAACATTGATCAGCTACAACATTAAAACCTCTGACAGGTGGTTAAGTGGGTAACACTGCTCATTTTGTCCCAGTGTAATGTTCTGATGGGAAAACCTGCACCCTGGCGTTCATATGAATGTTACTTTGACATTTAAAACAAGCGTAACCACGGTAACAGTGGGAAAATGATCACAGAATCCATCCATCCCTCATCTTCCGCTTCTCCGGGGATCGGGTCGCGGGGGCAACAGCTTGATCAGAGAAACGCAGACGTCCCTGTCCCCGGCCACTTCCTGCAGCTCTTCTGGGGGGATACCGAGGCGTTCCCAGGCCAGCCGAGAGACATAAGTCTCTCCAACGTGTCCTGGGTCTCCCCCGGGGTCTCCTCCTCGGCTAATGAAGCTGATCATACAATTATTATCTCAATTTCCCTTTGAGATAAAGCATCCAAACTCCTCAGATACCAGTCTGACGGGAACTGAAGGCAGCCGTGGGAAATCAATCTGCTCGATTGATGGTCAGAGCATCAGAACTGACCACCAAGCGCCTGAAGCGTCAAAAACATCCAACATGGCTGCCGCCTCCAGTCATGGGACTAGATAACTAATTTATATAATCCTAAATCAAAGGCTGTTGGTCTCAACAATGATCTTTGCAACATTACAAATAACTTGTGGTGGCTGGCAAACAGTGTCCATACATTAATTATCTTTAAATTAAATGAAGCGCCCGATGTGGACCAATTTATTTACATCCATAAGAATTAGTTTGCATGCTTTGGTTCACCTTCAGAACTGAAAATGGCAAAAGACCTACGATGTCAACAAGTGCAGGAGCAGGGCTCTGATTCTCTGTTTCGAACTGTGGGATCTCCTTTAGTACGCATTAGCATGAAGGCCTCCCGATGCTCGAGTCAGTGAGCTTCTTAACATGTTCATCACAAACTAAATCCAGTTTAGCCTGGCCATTTCCTCACCTTTCCTGCCAGTCGTCAGCTCCACTCCCTTCACCTGTTAACTACCCTCAGCTGTACCGTCTCACTAATCCTTCTCCCCACAGTATTCAGTCTCCCAGTTCTATTCATTCTTTCTCAGATCCTCCGTCATTGTACCCACAGTCTGGCTGTGTTATTTTCTTAGTTGTTTTTGGTTTTTCAAGTTTAGTTTTTGTAGTACTCCAGCTTTGGCTGCGAAGTTGACCTCTATTATAATAAACCATTACAGCTCTCCTCCGGGCTCCTGTCCCGTGTCTGCATCTGGGTCCTCCTTCTCCTCCTTCGCCTCAACGTGACAGTACATGCCAGTACATGCCAGTACATGCCAGTACATGCCAGTGTAGTTACATGGTAGACATCAGTGAGTAGGTTATACCAACCCAGTCTCACAGAAAAACGTGTAATAGCTACGTTGGTCCACAAGGGAAAACGTGGTATTGTCACAATTTGGCCCCTAAAATTGTGACAATACCACGTTTTATTTGGCCTATTCATTTACATTGCTTCGCAACCAGGTCACGTGACTATCAAGTTTCCCTCAGCTAAAAAAGGAAAATGGCCAACTGTCAACCTTTTTTCTTTTGAAAAGATAATATTTTAAGAAAGCATCTGCATTTGTATGCATTTCGATGGCATTTCTAGCGAGAACTATGCATAATATTTTCAGAATCTTCGTTCAGAGAATGTAGACGATCTTTCGTTTAGTAGTTTCGCCGAAGATTTTGGTATCTCCTTGCAAAAACGTAACAATAACACGTTTTCTTCCGTTGTTAAGGTGGTTGCTATGGACGCTGCTATCTCTACGTCACGTCTTTCTGTGAGACTGGGTTGGTTATACTGTGAAAGGATGAGATGAACACAGATGGCACGGTTTTTGCAGGATGAACAGAGTCTGCTCCCCAGTTCTACCCTTGGTTCCACATGATCACTTTCATCTTCCTCACTTGCTGCTGGTATCTTAAAACTGTCCTCACTGTGTACTGCTCCAGAGGGTATCTGGGATGCCAGACAACACCGCTCAGTCTGCAATGTGCCAACAGAACTATGAAGAACGTCCATTCTTATCTGAGAAAAGTTTTTAGGACCAAGAAAAGTTTTGGATTAGCTGAAGACCTTCTGTTGATGCTGTCTGTCTCACTGAGCATCAATTCACCATCCGGCGAGGTTTGTCCGCCATCTTCTACAACTTCTCCAGGCATTTTTTCCTTTTTTCTAACGCATTTCTCTGGAAGAGCAGTCAGCATCGGCTACTTCATCTGCTCTTTTCACTCCCTCAACAGTCTGATGTATTTCTTGAGGCTGTCCTCTGTCCCCCCCAACCAGACTCTCAGCTGTCAGAATATCCTTTCCCTGCGTCTGTGGGTACTCTGAGAGTGAGCTCAAAAATACTAAGTAATGTTTGAGCAAACCTGAGACTCTGTCATACTTCAGAAGGGCCTCCCTTCCCTTCCCTGCCTGTTGTGTCTGACAGTACCAGATTCAGAATGTGTGCGTACCACCAGACATGCATCTGTGCTCAGAGAGAAATGTGGAGACGCCTGGATGCTGTCCCTGCATATTGGCTGCACCATCAGAGTTACCCACGCACATGCTAATGTCAGCCTTGAGCGTGAGTAGCAACAGTTTTAGCAGCTCTGTGAGATACTTGCCTGTGGAGCTTTCACAGTCCTCCACACAAACCAGTCGCTCATGAACGGTGTGAAACACATCTTAAAATAATTGTACATTGTTCCTTTGAAGTGACATCGTGGGTAGCATCCATCTGGACTGAGAACATTCCTGCCACTCGCACCTTTATCACCTGACTGATCACAGGAGAACCTCTGCCACCAGTGTAATGATGCTTCTTGAGTTGCTTCATAGAGCTGTTGATGTAAGGCAAAGCTCATACTGACTCAAAAGCATTATCAGCTCCAGAAAGTTGCCATGATTGACTGTAGTAAGTCCACATCTCAAAATGCTTTTTATCTTTGCCTAATGGAGCATTAGAAAGTCAGCATCAGCACTATCTCTGGGAATCTTTCTTTTTCATGCTCCTCTGTCCTTCGCTGAACATTTCCATGGATTCACACCTCCCTTTGGGAAAAGGCTATCACATGCAGCAGGTGCAAATGCTAAACACGCAGAGCAATAAACTGAAAGTTTTGGGATGAGTTTGTGGCTGCTGAGGATGGGAACTGAAAAACTCGTCCGCGCCCTGTGGTTTAGGACACGCAAAGCAATCAAACTTTTCAGTCTCCTCATCTGCACCAACATCTGCTTGTGGATCAGGAACCTGCCGGGTCACTGTTGTCTCCCTGGTCACTTTCTTTTTCTCCTCCCTCAGCTTCGGACTCATCTGTACTGACTGGCAGTAAAAAAAAAAACTTTGGGACGTCAGTTTGTGCATCCTGTGCGTGCACTGGAAAAAATCAAAGTCTTACCAAGTATATTTGTCTCATTTCTAGTCAAAATATCTCATTACACTTATGAGACACAACTGCCTAACAAGCACTATTTCAGCCAGATATAGGGACTTGTTTGAAGACAATACATCTGGAATATCTTGTTAAATGAAAAAGTCTTGAAAACAAATTGTTTTGAGTCACATATCATATGAAACAAGCTTTTTTTTTTTACATTTGAAGAGGTTTTTAAGCTAATTTCATGATCACTTTTATCTCAAAAGTCCTAAATATCACATCTTATTTCAAGAAATCTTGACAAGCCGATTTTCACTAGTTCCATTGGCAGATTTTTTTGCTTATTGCAAGCAAAACCGTCTTGTATTTGTTTTATTTTTACTTATTTTTGGAGGGGCATTTTTTCCAGTGTGCTTTCCCTTTCTTTCAGCAGCTGTTTCCTCCTCTTGAACACAGTCAGTCATAGTAAACTACAGCAGCAGGGGATTTGGTCATTTGTTGCTCTGAAAAGCACTTTGCTGTTTTTTTGTAACTGTTGCATTATGTTTAATCCTTCTTCAGATGATGTTCAAAGAAAAGTTTGTGATTTCACAGTTTTCTTGACTGCTGTCTGACTGACATTCCATAATTATCCCACACTCACTCACCTCGTGTCATCAGTTGTCCTTTAGTAAAAATCTTACTTAGCTCTGCACGCCTGGCTGCATCGCTCTCATTTCGCTTTTCTTTTTCTTTTTCTTGCCTTTTCAGGCCTCTTTTTACCATCCATTTACAACGAATGTCAGAATCAGTATCCAAGCTTTTTACGCCTGGACCACTCATTAAATGACAGCGGCGTCACAGAAGGCGCATACGCACACACCACCACTTTGTATTGTTTGTCTTGCTTTTGGCTGCACAGCAGCCCAACTATTATGCGGCCCACCGGGGATTGGTTTGAACCTCCCGATTAGCCACTCCAGCACTGAGCTCACCTGCCTGTCTGAGATAATAATGATCCCACAGAAAAGACATTAAAAGACGTAAACATACACACTTATATCATCAGCAGACGAGGCCATGTAATGTGTTTTCTTATTGTATACTGTATGTTTTATGATGCAGACTTGTGAATGGGATTTGAAGCAAGGCGCTTCGACAGCTCTCACATACTGCATCACCTGCCTGTACAATTATTGCTCGAGTTTGTGTATCTCCAATAAATCATGTCTACTGTGTAACAGATGTTACTAATTCAGGAAATATGCCCAGATTAACTATCCAGCAGGCTGTATTATGGCTAATCAAATTTGCCTTTCTAAGAATAAACACAGATTTGTTAATAACAGACAGTTTTGTTTTTTCATGGTTTTGTTTGTGTCATCTTGATACTCCCAGAAAATGTGCAATGAAGGGAAGAGTTCCTACGTTCCCTCTGTTTCTGTGCTGTACCCTGACATCTGTGTGCAGAGAGAATGCAGAAACGACTGATTACATCCAGGTTCACTCGTGCTTTTCTTGTCCTGTCAAACTGTGGGAGCTGCTCCACTGGTGTTGCTTCAACCTCCTGATGAAATGTCCTGCAGGCTACTAGCACTTAGAATAAAAAAAAACATTTAACCATTTGCATTATATTTGACTTCATTCATTGGCATTTAGTTGGAAAAATAACTTTCAAAACCTCATGGCTCGTTGCAATGTAACTTTGACTGAGGCTGGAAGACTCAGAGGCTTTGATTAGCCTGTTCCATTTTGACGACCATGAGCACCTTAGCTCCCTGAACATTTCAGACCAATCCGAAGTGACGCAGAATCCTTTTTTAAACGTGAACTCCTGGTAGTTTCTCATATCTTGATTGCATGAAGAGATTTCAGTGTTGCTATGCTCATTTACAATTGGTCCTGAAAAGACACGCCAATGAAACATCTGTCTCAGACACGCAAGTCCCACCAGGTGATCAGGACCCCAGAAGATTTCCAACAACAGCCACAGGTCAGTTAAAAGCACCGTAGGAGAACTCTCAGCGTGATCGCTCTGTCACACGTGAGCTCCACACACCCTGGACTTCCCAGTCAAACATTCCTGGTATTTTTTCTTTCCGAATCTGTTGGTGCAGTCAAGAGCTCCTCACCATTTTAAAAGTGTTTTCTGTGCTTTCTAGCTGGTCAAACAGTCTGCCGCCATTTTGCCAGCTAATAGGGTGTGACTAGCGTGACCCGAGTACAGTCACATGTGTGACATCACATGCGTCCCCTCTTTAAAAGCACGCATCCAGGTCAGCCTGAGACGAGAAGAAGTCGGTAGTAGACGCAGATGAGGCTCACGCTTGGCACCCAGTACACACCCCTCAGTCAATACAACACACACTTTGGTTGCAAATGACAGTTGGATTAGATTTTTAATAATGATTGGCACCTTTTTATTGTTGGGGTTTAAAAAAATGCTGTTTCTATTCTTTGTTTCTTTCAGTACATCATAAATAAAATGAAATCTAATGTTTTCCTCCATTTGTCTGTGCTAATTAAATAAGTATGTTCTACAGTATCTTTGTCATTCAAATATAATTGGAATACAGACAATATACCTCCCTGCAACTGTACTTCATTGAGCTTCGGGATAGTTTCAGGTAACATTTTTTTTGCATTTTCTATCATTCTATTTTGAGCAAACCAACTTTTGTAACCTCCAGTAAACTAAAAATCCAATGGCAGGTGCACTAGAAAGTCAGCTTTTAGTATTCATGGATCAATAGAGAAAGGGCAGCAGAGGAGAGCTCATGGTCTGGAAAAGAAAATAATGGGCAGAGGAGATAAAGATGCAGACAGAAAGGATAAAAGTGAGTGATACTGAACAAAGCTAATTCTCACCCAGAGCCACTGTACCCATTAGGAAAGGTTTCCCCATCTGACTGAAGTCGCTGCTGCTCTGAAGGCCAACCTCCGACCCCACTGCAAATGTCACAGCCACCTGAGAGAGACACACACACACACACACACACACACATGCACACACACACACGTCTTGTGTAAGAATTCATACAATAGGCAGTCTTTGAAAGTCACAATAAAAACGAAAGAAGAGAAACATCAAGGAATTTTGTTTTTTCTAAATAATTCACTGGTTCATATGCATGCAAAAATATCAAAGAAACATTTTGTTTTTATGAGCCACTGTTAGAAAAAAGTCTTCAAATCTTTTGATTTTGCATCAAAAACCGCTGAAATTCACAATCAATAAAGCAACCTTTCCATTTACCAATCTAATCCTGTGTTGCTGTTGTGCAACCTAATGCAGCAACTACCATATTTGCAAGAATATATAAAAAAAAAAACAATAAAAAATTACTATTAGCAACAAGTAACAAAAGCCATCAGATGTGGATTATTTGTAACTGATCATTACTTTGTCTTTGCTTTTTCATACACTCATTTTATAAGCTTATCTGACTTTCACTGCTTAAAAAAACGCTGGTTAGATTTTCAGTCTTAGTTCTTCCTCTGTATTAGCACACTGGCAACAGTTTGAAAAAGAGTGAAGATTCATGTTGTGGACAAAATCCACACTAAAAGCTTTCCTTGAGAGAAACTGCTGAAGCGAGAGCTCCGTGGAGAATAAAGTGAAGAAAGGAGTGCAGCGTTTCTATGACCTTAAAGCAAGTGCACAGGTAACTTTTGTCTTTTAGAGCAACAAAAACACTTCTTCGTCTCCTCCCAAAACACACAGATTGAGGCCCAACCTTTGAGAAGTTTAAGTCATTAAAAAAAAAGACAGTGGATAGCTGGTGGAGAAGGAAAAGATAAAAGGATTGTATAAATAAAAAAGCAGTAAGACTAGTGAGATGCATGATAAGGAAGACTAAGGATAATCTGGACAGCAAAGAGAGGAGAGGACAGGAAAAAAATGGTACAATTAGAGAAAATTGTATGAAAGAGAGGACCGAGGAAGAGAACAGAATGACTGCCTCAAATGACTTCAAAGTAAAAGTACTCTTCTTCTCATTTTTTAGATGAACTAAAACCTCAGAGAGACTCTTAAGAAATCTTTGAAGGGTTGCTTCATCATCTCATGGTGTGCAAGTTTCATTCGGACGCGGACAAAGAACAGACTCTATTTCACCAGCTGCACACCAAATAAGCACAAACACTCGTGCACCATAAGCCAGAGTGCTGCAAGTGATGTGACGGCCCTGCGCCAGGCTGTGATGGGAGCTGGTAGCATTAAAGGTTCAATGACAGCTTTATTAGAGGTGAGGGTCTGGAATCTTAACCAATTATTAAGCCTGAATAAATGTCACGCTAATTATTTCCAGAAAGCCGTGAAATTGTGGTCGATTCTCCATGAATAATCTTCCTTCCAACACAATTCTACAACTTGGTGCTGGAGATTCATTTAAAATGGTGTGTGAGTGTGTGTGTGTGTAGCAGCGCAGTATTTTTTATGTGTAGTTGATACATGCAGGCCTATTTTACAATGACTTAATAGAGCTTTTATAAAGGTGTATAAACTTCCTTTGGCCTCCCCTGTTATTTTATTTAGCTGCAGGTTTTTGTGTGAAGCAATCAGTCAGACGTCAAGCCTTAAGGAACTGCTGGAGCAACACATCGATTTGGATAGAATTACAGAGGAGGGCAGAGAAGAAAACAGAAGAAGAGAGAAAAGGAAAGAAGCATTCATTTGGACTAAAATGGGACTTTATTCTTTCATCAGTATGTGTAGTTTTTGCTGTTCCCTCACACCCAGGATGGAACATTCTAGAATATGAGAGGAAGGTAAAGGTCAAAGTAAAATGAAATGGAATGTGTTACATAATGAAAACCTCAAATCCTGATATCAAGACTGAAGAGGACCATGGGTTTACAATGCATACTAGAAGACTATCACAGAGTCTCTCTTTGTTCACTGCTGTGTTTTGAGTAAAATTCTGCCGTCAGTTTGTTAACATCCCCACAATAACCCTATTTATTGTCTTAGTGCTGGTCTTACGGTGTTGGTATTCTAGAGTTCACCGTATAGCATTAAAGAGCAATTATGACTTGAGGCTGCTGGATATGTTGTTTGTTTAGCAAGTATTTTAGCGATCACCAAATCAATTCGATTAATTTCCTGGGGATGTTGGCTTACAACTGAATCTGTTTAATGGAATCCCATTTTGTCCTTGCTCTTTGTGACCGTTTCAAATGGAAAGGTGAATGATGCAAAGTAAAATAACATCTAAGCTAACAAGTTGCATTCAGCTGAGCATGTGTAACACCAAGGGGCAGATTTACTAAACATGTGAAAGGAAAAAGCCCACAAACACATGTGCAACAGGGCCAGGCACAAAACCACCGTATTCAGACTGGGCCCGGAAAGTTGTCATAGCTCTCCATGTCTGGTAAAGAGAATGCCTCCCTTTTCTTTGGACAAATCAAACCCTTAGCCTCGATACACATCAGAAAACATTCTTTTTCATTTACCAACTTATTTTTGGAGACATTTCTACAGGTATTGAGGGGAAAAGCTACTCGTGGTGGGATGTTCATTTTAGTTACGTCTCTTCGATGGTACAAATCAAAGGGTTGCATGCATGCAACCAAAGCTCGTTCAAACATTATTGGTCATGGTCAGTACTACATGGACAACAAATGAAAACAAGTTAGTTTGGTACAACAATTCCCTCCCCTACCTATGGTTTACACAGATAGCTATTTGAAAATAGCCTGAAATATCTTTCTATCACATCTTAATCATTTTTTATCACCGTTCCATCATACTCAACTCTAAGGTTGTCAGCAGTTTGTGCTGCAGTGTCTTCCATGAAATCAGACCCTAATGGGTCAACCGAAAATTTGCATTTGGTACATAAGCAAACTGTCAGTGATTAAGCTGCACTTCTAAAACCGGATACCACACATCCTACCAATTATTTGCTAAACATGTTGAGTTATAGGAACCTGTTTTCTTTTGCTTAATCAATGTTTTCTGCAAGTTGTTGTATGCAACCACTAGGCTGTATGTCAATCAAAGCTTTAGTAGGGAGAAAACGTCAAAGTGAAAAAGCACTAAAATGAACAAAAAATCATGTGGTGAGGGACTGAAGGTCATACTTTATTTGTAAAGGCTTTTCTTGTTAAATTCCTCTGTCTGCTTCTCCCAGACTCTTCTATCTTGGCAGCTCAGGGCTGGAAACTGCTGTTTTCTTTCTAAGTATACCAAGATAGAAACATTAATATTTCAGCCATAAAGAGAAAAATCACATTTGCTGGGCCATAAATGGCCGGTGCTTGACGATGGTGTGTTTTATTCCGGTGCGCTCGGCCTTGCTCACTCAGCTCTTGCTCATATTGATGCACAGTAGAAAGAATGGCTCTCAGTGCCCCGCTCCACAGACGAACCTCTAAATCTTAACACACCCCCCCCCCCCTGTTTGGGACTTAGCTGTGGGACACATTTTTCTCATACTCTGGGTGTATGTGTGCATGCAGATGAGTGTGCACGACTCTCTGTGCTTACATCTCCACCTACAGGGTGTGCACGAAACAACAACGGCTTCTCAACACCAGTGAGGAGGCACACCGTGATCAGGAGGATTTGATCAACTTGCTTTTAGAAATAAGCTTCAGCAATGACTGCAAAAGTGAACCACCACCTCAGTGACACAGACTCTGCTGGGCTTAGCGTGTGTGTGTCTGTTGTTCTAACGCTGCCGGTGGTATCAATACAATCTAAAATCAATCTGTCCAGTTTCTCCATTGTTCTTCAAGGACAGAAGATCCTTTCGGGAGATACTGAGGTTCCACTGCCTGCCTCTTGCTCTCGAGGGAAGCCATTGATCTGTTGCTGGTGTGTGGATAGCTGCTCTCCTCCACTCCAAATATTTATGGATCTATTCCTACTATTTTGAAACGTATTTAGCACAAAGGTGGTTGTCTGAAATGAATAACTATTGTTCTGCTCTGTCTAGTTTTCTATATCCAAAACATAATATGTAATATGTGGTAAAAAATCCATTGGCCTCAAACTCTTGACATAACCCATTCTTCACACTGACAGTCAAACATTTAGATCCAATATGCCATTAAATGAGTGAATTAAATTTGGTGCTTCTGGTAAGACTTAATAACACTGAAATCGATCTTATCTGCTACTTACCCTCAACAGCATCGGATTATCTGCCAATATCTGAATGATTAAGCTGAACTGATGTGAAATACAAACTGCAGGGGAAAAAACAATGTTTGTGACAATAATTGTGATCTTTATAACAAGAAGAGTCTGTTGAAATGCTGTGAACAGCCGAGTTAGTATTTTCTCTGGAGACAGACACTTATTTTTGGAATGGAAAGATTTTCAAGGATTCCATAAAACAGTAAAAAATAACAGAAATGTGCACAACATAGTTTGTATGTGATAGCTTTTCAAATTTAGTGCCTGTAATTTTGTAAAGGAAGTGCCTCACGAGGAAATACTCAAACTGAAACATTAGATTTTCCATTAAATACATTCAGCAGAGAGATGATCTTGTATTCTTAACTGAGCCGAAATGCCTTAAATTACTAAAAATCTACAAGTCTGAGTTTGAAACAAGAGCGCTGATTACAGGGACACTCGAGAAGTTGGGCAGCCAATTACTTTGATGATCATCCGGGGAAATTATGCCACGAAGCCTTTTTCAGACATGGGAAGTTCAAAACTGCTGCTTTAATCAAAACCTTAAAGTGACAACATTCAGCCATTACGACATAGGTCACTCCTGCCTGAGTGTGAAAAATGAGATTCTACAAAAGTAAGAGTGTTGGACTCTAACCTGCATCATGAGAAGTAAAATGCACTAGTTTGGACAACATGCTATGTTGCCATGACAACATGCTATGTTGCCATGACAACATGCTATGTTGCCATGACAACATGCTATGTTGCCATGACAAGCCATATAGCTTGACAGGCGCGGCGTGGTTGTCTCAGCATACCGTGATTAGATGGGAGCCGTCGAAAAGATTCCTTTGATCCATATTCGCCACATGGAACGCCAAAACAACAAGACACAGGAACAGTTTCTTCCCTCAGGCTGTCTCTGTGTTAAACAGCTAAAACCGGACTTCAGTGTTTCATCCTTGCACCATGCACCAATTTGCACTTCTGATTTAATCTTGTTCTATGTCTATTTTTTTGTCTATTTTTTTGTAATTGTTGCACTAAAGAGAGTGAGGTGTAACCGGAGTCAAATTCCTCGTGTGTGTCCACATACCTGGCAATAAAAAGCGATTCTGATTCTGATTCTGATATTCAAGCTTGCTGGACATGTGCTTATCAATGCTTTATTACACTTACAGTTAAGAGAAATTTGTAGTCAGCATCCATCCATCCATCCATCCATCCATTTTCTATACCCGCTGAATCCGTTGGTCGGGTCGCGGGGGGGCTGGAGCCTATCCCAGCGGTCATCGGGTGAGAGGCGGGGTACACCCTGGACAGGTTTCCAGTCCATCACAGGGCCACACAGAGACAAACCAGACACACAACCACACACATGCTCACACTCACTCCTAAGGACAATTTTAGAGACACCATTGAACCTAAAGGCTGATTTATGGTCGTCTACGGAGAGTCGGAAATCCTCCCGGAGAATCCTCTCCGTTGCTTGCGTGCGTCGGCCAATATTCCCATCTATCCGTCGAGGCGACGGAGACCGCAAGGGTTGTGACTGGTCGGCTAACAACATCATTTCCGGAATCCCTTTTCCGGCTCCCTCCTCTCAGAACAACACCACCGCCATTTCTGAAAGAGTTTACTGTGTGCCGGTCAACATTTGGTCAAAATTATTTGTATTGCAATTTCAACAAGCTCCAACTCCAACTACAGTCTTTCTCGCTCGCTCGCCATCGCTCACTGTGAGGAGTGGAACGGAGCCGGAAGGTGAACAATCAATCAACGACTTTCACGGTAGACGTCGCCAGATTGGGTCGTTTAACGTAGCGACGCCTACTGATCGGGAGGTGAACTGCCTTGCGTATCCGACATCCCGGCGGAGAACTTCGAAAGGTTTTTTGACCACAGAGTTGGATTGACGGATAGCGACGGAGAAGCATACCGAGGCCTTAACATGCTTTTGGACAGTGGGAGGAACCCACACAATCACAGGGAGAACATGCAAACTTCACACAGAAAGAACCAGCCAGGAGTTGAACCTGGAACCTTTTGCTGTGAGGCCACGGTGCTAACCACCACACCACCGTGCAGCCCTTGTAGTCAGCAGATAACAAAAAATGTGAAGTTAAATTGAAGCCTAAGAGCGAGTTCAATCGGTAAGACCTAATAACTCATGTTATGTGTCTGTTCCTCAGTGGTTAATGAGCAACACTTGCTGGTCTATGCTCCTCATCACTTCTGCTTTCCATCACAATTTCTACATCACTGCTCACATCCAATAATCTTTTTAATTATTAGTCTGTCTCTCTGCCTTTCAGACATCTTTCATCCAACTCGCTTCCTCTTCAGGGCCTCTCCATCTGGGCATCTCAGTCACCTCCTCATTCTGCATCAAGCACAGTCTGGGCTCCGGGGGAGATCCTGTTCCTCTGTCCAACCTTCATCTGGGCCTTTGCTGCTCATGTGATGTCACTTGTTATTACCATCTAACTGCCAAGAATTTTCTGTTTTACATGTAATAAAAGTTATTTCAATTCATTTTTTTCAATGAATGTAACAAAGGTAATGTAAATTCAACACTGTATTTAACTCTCTGTGACAGCATAGGAATCTCATGCAGCATTTCAGAGGGGTTCAAAAGAGCCTGGCCTGATAGCTGAGTCTGAAACATTTTAAAGATTCATTTACACAGCAGAAAGCTAAAGAAGAACACCTGTAAAGGGCTCTTTGCATTTTTTCACCTGCTGCTTAAACTAATGTTAGCGTAAACTTAATAATCCGACTGAAGCGTTTGTCTCTGGCTGTTTGCTTGGTAAAAGGCTTTATTTGGTGAGAGAAAATGTCGGCTGGTACGACAGGACACAAGAGAAGGAAAAGCTGCAGACTAAGCAGTGAGCTCGTATACTTTGGATCCATTTTGATGGACCATCTCTGCACTGTGCTGATTCATCATTCCACTGGCACCAGCGTATGGTTTTAAAATGATAATAATTCAAAATGTACACCGATTAAAGGTAAAGGTACACTGATTGAGCTCTGCAAAATTATTCAAATTTTGACTCATTAACATTTTTGAACTTGAAAGAAGCAGCTTTTCTGTGAGAAGAATGTTTTCAATGAATGTGACTTCTTCAAAGTTGTAAATCTGACTGTCAAATGCACTCCATTAAACTTGATCAAATAAAGTAGACCATGCAATAAAATGATTTTTTTCAAAATGATCTACTTTTTTTAGTCAGAGTTAGATTTTTTACAAGTAATAAGACAGATAAATGTAGAGATATGCATCAGATGGAGCCCATGTTGCAGTACTTTATATACATATATATTCGGTATAGAGAACTCAGAGGAGCGCATAAAAAGCCAGAAATGAATGCGAGCTAGTTCATCTAAGGACTGTGAACTGTAAACTTTGAATTAAGTGGAATTTCATTTGAATCACTGTGACCTGAACCTTGAACAAGGACCTTGCACAACACTGCTGGATAGATTTTAAAAACATTCCGGTCGAGAAAGTGTAGTGACAAAGAAAACAACTGTTTGACGCAGAAGTGATAATGAGTAACTTAAACAGCTGTAGAAAGATTGTGGTTTAAGATGTTTGAAGTCTTCTTGTGGCCCCGTTCTGAGGAGCTTTTCTCTTTCACACCTCAGGAAACCCTCTGCTCCTCTAAACTAAGAACACTCTAACTGCTGTTAACTGCAGGTATAAGGCTTCACACAAGCCTACTTTCAAAAAAAGATAGAAAAACAAAATAATGGAGCAGCTTTTATTTCTATTGTCCTGATACCAGCATGGGTGCATGTGTTGGCCTATGACTGAGGCTTGTGCGCTGCATGTGTCCAGCAGCACAGAGTAACCTGGTAATGGTAAATGGACTTGTTCTGTGCTTTTAGCTGACCACTCAACATAAACACTACATGCCACATTCACCCATTCACTCATATAGCACAACTTAGTCTATAAAGCTCCACAGTGCTTTCTTCTAAACGAATCGGTAGGTTACGTGGGGTTCAGTGTCTTGACCGAGGACCTGTGGCCCAGGGCAGCTGGGAGTCGAACCAACGTCTTTCCAATCGGCAGGCAACTGCGATTATCTGTTAAATTGTTCTGACTGATAAAATTGATCAACACATTTCGATGACTGTAATTATTCTTCCTGATGATAATAGTGTGTCTAAGTGAATTTAGTATGATTTTTTCTTTTGAGGTCAAAGTCCATAGTTTAATTCTCTAAATGCACATATTAGTATGAAGATGATGTTAAAAAACCCTTTGAAAACCTATCTGAAATTCATAATTTCATAGTTATATTGAGTAGGAAGTGTCACAGAGATAGTGTCAGCTGTAGTGTAAGCCAACATGTAACATGCTGTCTAGATTTCCCAGCAGCAGATGTTGCAGTGCAGCTCCTTGAGGCAGTGTAATCTAGTGGGATGTGATTGTGTTAAATGGACTCTGGAACGTACCCAAAGAGTTCTCTCAAGAGCACCAACTGAACTGCTGACACTCCAAGATGTTGACAAGCACTGACCTGGAAAAGCCAAAACCACCACATCCACAGTGGGAGCTCAGTAAGTACTACAACTTCTGCATGAACTGACAAGTGTTCAGAGGCACTTCCATCTGCTTTACCCGTGTGACCTTACACACACACAGTCTGTCAGGCACAGAGACACTTTCTTCATCAAGAAATACGTACGGAGCAACTAAGGAAAATGGGTGAAAATGAGATAAAGCTGTTGAAAAAGTCATCTGTGACGGAAGTACTAACTACAGTATTTCATTACCAAGCCTAACCATAGGCCTACTGCTGTTTACTGTGTGTGAATTCACATGGGACATATTAGTGGAGCGCTACGAACCTTTGTTATTCATTCAAGAACAATCAGGTCCTCTGATATATGACATCAGCTGTGTTACACCCCACAACTATATGGGGGAGCCAAGAGCGCGCCGGATTCTCTGGTGTTTCTTTAGAATGAGTCTGCAGTTGAGCCTTATCTGCACCACATGCTCCAACTCCTGTTTGGATGCAAAGATCTCTGATACCATGACTGCCAATGGGACACACACTTAAGCCAAAAGGAGCTTCCATCTTTTTTTTCAGCCAGTGAAAGATAGATTTAAATCACCAATAACCGATAGTTCCTAATTGTTTGTCCATCACTGCGTAAAAGCAGTTAACTATTTATTGACAGTTTTTAAGAGTAAACTATAGCAAAGCAGATATCAAAAATGAAATATCTAAACTTAAGATTTGACAATGGTTACCAAAGATGGGATGGGAGTCTCCAAAATGGAGGTATCTGGACATATCCTGGGAACAATCTATGCACAATGTTGATACTTTTATCAAAATGGAATAAATATTGGATTAGGCATCAGTATAACAGGCCTAACTGTGTTATCAAGCCACAAGCTCTAAACTGTTGTCATCTACATGTATTTGTTTGGAAGCAAACAAACAATCAAATAAAAAAATGTCTTATCTTATCTAGTCGTATCTTTCAAAAGAGACCAAAATGGAACATTTATACCATTTGACTGCCCTGCAAAGGCGTTTCTGGTTCATTTAACCCTACTGACAGGGGGATTAAGCCTTACTTCAAAATACAACGTAGGAAAGAAATATATGCTGATGACATTGAACTTGAACTACACTGTAAGCTTTTAAGAGTGTCCTTGTCTAAAGTTCAGCAATGCAACGTGATCAGTCAGTGCACAGAAAATTCTGTGAGATTCCGTAAAATCTTACGGATTGCGTGACCTGTCACGGCTTGTGCTAAAAACATTATTAAATGTGATAAGTAGTGAAAAGAAGAAAAACGGATTTGGATGCACAGATAGCAGGTTTTTTTTATGGAAATGAGGACTGTTAGAAACCGTATACATTATCTGCTGACAAATCCTTACTGTGGAACGTAATAATGCATACAAGTATAGCTGTGTTTTACAAAATATGAATGTAACTCACTAGCTATCTTAGACTATGAGTTCAGTGTTGTTTCATGGTTTTGAATTTTAAATTCACAGGTTGTCCCACTGTATCCATCTATCCTACTGCATAATGCTTTGTTAGCAGTAGTTTTGCATATATTCCATTCATTTTGATGACAGAGCTCTAATTCTGAGGTACTCTGGTTGTTGTACTACTACAGCGTGCCACTGATGAGTTAGAATATTTGAATCAGTGAATCTCTCTCACATATTCAGATTGCCTTTATTGGCTCTCCCTGCTTTCCAAAGTCTGCGGGCAACATGCTGCAGCACAGGACTCATTTGGGAAGAGATGCTTTCTCTAATTTCCCAAGAGGATCATGTTGCATAATGTAAACACCAGCTTGGTGAAAAAGTGAGAAAGCCTCCATAAGTATGGTGTTGTTTGTACAAGGCTGTTGTGTCTGAATGAATTTTTACTGGCGGAGGTCTGAATATTGAAACCTCGCACAAATAAAGCCCTTTCAAATGAAGGACTGTGTGTGTGTGTGTGTGGCTTTTTGGTTTAATTAGAGATCCTCTACAAGCAAGTCTAAGGTCCTATACTTCAGGGAAATGTGGGAATTTTCCTTTCCAATAACAGGACCAAAGATTATGTAAAGAGTAGCCGTTTGAGGTCTTTTGAATCACATTCTTCAAATGTCTGAAGGCACGTGAGGAGATTTGCCCTCGTATGAAGAATATGTCTCATGGGCACTGGATAGCATCTGGAAACAACCCATTCATCATTATAGAAATCTGCAATAAGGCTACTGGTTGTCATGGTGGTTATTTAGATAAAAAAAAGAGTTCTTAAAGCAGGGAACACTGAATGATCTCTCTCTGAATGTTACCGAATTCAGCTTAGGATCTGATTACTGTAAACAAAAACCTTTTTCTTCTATTTCTATGAATTATATGAAGCCACATGAACACAGAATTTATTGCAGGACTGAATTAGGTCTGAGACTCAGTCACTCTATCATGTGACAAAATAGCCTCCAAGTGTTGAACTGACACTGAGACTTATTTTTAGCAGCTGTCTAACTCATTCATGCTCACGTGACAATGTTCCTTGAAACATGTCAGTGGGGGTTAGATCATTTCCTCTTTGATGGTAAATCATCAAACTGATATTAATCACAGCTATTACAGACATTCTTCACATTCCTTTGTTTCCCTTCTCTTGTTAGAATGTTTAGCAACCATTCTGATGTTTGAGTCATCGTGTGGAATAATAACCCTGACAAATACTGCATTAGTGGCATTTAATTAATAAGAGGGTAACCATTACCGTGACAATGAGCAGAATTCCCTTCAGGAGGGTGAGGAGCGAAGTGACCGGCTGAATGACTGTGTGGGCCAGTAGAATAGCAAGGGTTAGAATCCAGGTGAAGGCTGGGATCACGTAGATGTGGCTGTGGAGACAAACACATCGTTGAGCTTCAGAAGCATTCACAGGATTTATTTTTATGTTCTGCATCCCTGTTATGTATCTATCACTCCTCAACAACCTGCTGGTGTTACCTGCCCACTAAAACAAAGCTCAGTATTCATTATCAGCTCCGTAACCTCTGTGATCTGATGTGCAGCTGCATTCTAAAACAAACACCTCTCTGCTAAATCACTGCTTTTGTTCACTCATCATGATGTAAAGTGCTTTATAAATAAAATATATTATCATTATTATTAATTATCAGTGTTATTTGAAAAACAAGTGTCAGCTGGAGACTTTGCACATTCAAATTTCTGATGCATAGTTTGAATGTGAAAAAACAAACCCAGGAATGCATTCAACAAAGATCAAGCCAAATTTACTAAACATACTAAACAATTATTTGTACTTGTATTATACTTGAACATTTCCAAGTGAGGCTACCGAATACTTAAATCTTTCCATCCAGCAATATAAAACTGTATTTGGGTGGAGGGACAGGAACTCTGTGTTTCGTTGTGCCAGCGTGTGGCGCTACTGAGCCCCTCAGCCCCCCGTCTTGTGCTGGCAGGGTTCTGTAGCTCGTGGTGAAGCATTTGATCCAGTGCGATCCGATAAGCCATGATGTTTAACTAATCTTAAACATTTTTTTTGATCAGTAAATAATGTGAACTTGATAGTTTATAATGTGCAAAACAGAAAGAGAAAAACAGCATTTGGACTTCCACTGTGCTCTGCAGCTCGATAGTCCCAATCCCTGCAGCCTCCGGATGTGTTGGCAGTCATATCATCATTAAAACTAGGTTACATTGCATTTCTTTATGGAGTTATTTTTGGTACCACGCAAAGACAGCAAAAATGAAACCTGTGGACACAAACTTTCGGACTATTTCATGTTTTGCCAATGCGACTGGGTTGTTACATTTATAAAACTGCTGGTTAAAGGGAACTCATGGTTTCTATATCCACTTGTGATGATTGATCGGGACTCTACCAATAACACCTTATAGGATAATCTGTGCCGACGCTTCCAAAGCATGAGCGTGAAATCAGTCCACAACGAAACAAGCATCCATGTTGTTCTCCTGTTTCTTGTCTTTTTAGTCTGGTATGTTTGTAACATTGTCTGGTGATATTTGTGACAGCAATACGTTTGTGGGGTCACAAATATTCGGGCTACACTGTCTGTCACAGAGAGTCCAAGCGAGGACTGGCAAGTATGACAAAACTTTAAAGGGATACGCCACCTCCAGGCCAAATTAAGTGTATCCCCGCATTCCCGAGACATAAATAAGTGTGTGGGAGCGTTTTCCTGGCGACCCAGGCATTGTCCGAATCTCACAGCACTGACCACTGCTTGGTTGCGCGTAATACATACATGCTAGCGTCTCCAGCGTGGCCAATCGAAATATTTGGGAATCCACCCACCCCCTGGCTGCTCCCAAAGACGTAGCGGGGAGTGTGCTTCGGCTGTGTTTTCCGCACCGGAAACTAGTTCCCAAACCGACATGAGCAAACCAAGCCTTGCGTGTTGATTTACATAATCATTTGCACTCGATGTGAAAGTACACCACTCACACAGTAATTAGAAGGTAAATCAAGTAAATTAATTCATGTTGGGCTAAATATTTCGATTGGCCACGCTGGCGACGCTAGCATGTATGCATTACGCGCAACCAAGCAGTGGTCAGTGCTGTGAGATTCGGACAATGCCTGGGTCGCCAGGAAAACGCTCCCACACACTTATTTATGTCTCGGGAATGCGGGGATACACTTAATTTGGCCTGGGGGTGGCGTATCCCTTTAACAAAAAAGGCTTATGCTCTGATGACACTATGGTGGGTTTGAATGAGGAGCACAGAAACAACAAAAAAAGGGGGGGGTATTCCCTGATTTTTCCTTTCCCTGCACTTTATATTTAGTGTGTCTTCTCTGAATAAAGAGCGTATGCATATAAAGCTACCAGAACATTGTTTTGAAATTGATTGAACCATACCAGAGGGAAAAGACTGGTAAACTTTAGTTAAGAACCAAATTAGAGAGCAATAACTCTAAATTACATAAGAACAAAAGTTAGTGGATTTTATGTAATTAAAAAAGAAAAGGAAATCACATTATACACAAAAAAAGTGTTATGGGTGTTATGTGCTCAATATTCTAGAATGAAATTGTCAGGTTATAACGCATTGTAAAACCATCACGTTAACAGTTTCTTCACAGTTTTTTTCAAGCCTTCCTAATTTGGTTTTAAAGTTTAAAGTCACTTGAAATATTAAACATGAGGAGCTGCAGAAAAATGTGATAAAAGCTCATTGTGCCACAACAGTATTAAGACCAGTAAGTTCACAATCTGTAGAGATGAGGATGAGCTTAGAATCATCCTAATTAAACACAGGAGACTTAACTGATGTTTAACGGTTAGAGAGCTTGTTAATCCTCTTACTTTTCAAGCTAGAAGGCAAATGAGATTTTTATTTCCAAAAGTGAGTGAAGTAAGGTTAAAACACAATAATGTGGACTTTGAGGAGAAATGGATCTCAGTTAAACTTTAAATCCCATACAGCTCAGTGGGGTTTGTGTCCAGGGCACCAACTATCCTGCAGCATTGGGACTGCGCAGAGGGTTTTTGTACAGACACCTGCAATGCCCTATCGATTGCTGCCCCTGGGGAGGGAGGATAAGGTGGTTTATCCAAAGGAGGCAACCCCAGATTTTTTTGCACTCCAGTAACCCTGCCTTCCCACTCCCACAACGAATCGCACCATCTCCCCTGGCGCTGAGTATGCTGATAATGAAGCACCCAGGCGTGCAAGTGAAGCCGTCCAACCGCCCTGTAGAGTGTGAATAATATTATTTGGGTAAAGGATTAACTGGGGCATGACAAAATAAATTAGCCCTGTTAACTGATAAAGGTAATTATAGGCTTGGGAGGCAAAGAGGAGGTGTGAAGTTAAGGGGAGAGACAATGATCAGTGAAGAGATCCCAAAGCTGCACGAGTTTAAGTTTACTTTAAACACACAAAGCTGCAGCTTTCATACATCTCCGTTGTGTTAACGTCAGGCAATCACTGTGTTGCTGCCATCAACGCAATAATTGCACTTGCAAGATTTTCTTCTCCAAAAAACAAGATTCCCGAACAGGCTGCCTTCTAGTGAAATATTTAAAGAATTTAGTAGTAATTAGGACAAATTCTGATTTGAAAGACATTTTCAGGTGGCTTTATTCGAGGAAAAATCCTTCACTATCCTCTTCTCCCGAGCCCATGTTGCATCTGTTCAAGCAGGCAGACAAATATAAAAATAGATTAAATGGCTAAATAAATAAGTTTATATGATAATAAATGCTACAAAAATAAAAAAAAATCTGCTTCACTTTTAAACAGCATTGTGTTAATTTAGCTGTTTATTTACTTTGCCACTTAGTTTTATATTTGAATTGTTATTCTAATTGGAATTAATCTAATTTATTTCTTTGTTATTTTTATTATTCCTGTATTTATTGCTGTATTATTCATTTTCCCATGCATTGATATTTTTATTTCCTTAAAATGATCTTTGTTTCATTTTGAATTCGTCATACATGTTTTGTTGTTTGATATGTTGTTGCACCTGAACTCACCTATTCTTATTTCCTATTTCCTGCAGTATAGTTGCATTTTGGCTGCAAAAACATTATTTTGGTTCGTGTGACGCAAACAGGCTGTTGGGAGTATTTCTAATTCTCACCCAGTTCCTGATCAGTGGGGTGATAATTCCTGAGAGGTCAGGTACTTTCCAGCTTTTGTGTGAATTCAAGTACAAACTTCACTTTTTGTTATATGTGGCTTGACTTTTCTCTGGGGAAAGAATCTGCCTCAGCCAACCTGTCAGGTACACTAACCTGCGATTTCCACCAGGACAGAGGGCAAAGAGGAGCGCTGTTGGTTTTCCATACAACCTTTTCACAGATCTTTGACAGTCTTTACGCTGCAGTGGGAAACCAACCTGAAAGAACTCCTTGAAAATAAAAAATAAAAACTCAGTGGACTAAGAATTCTTGATCCTTTTAATTGAAAGGTTGCTTATTGAGGAGTAGAATGCCCATACTGTCCTGCTATAACCTTGCTACCTTCTCTGTTGACATCTGAAGTCTACTGACTTTATTCACTATCTGCTTAAACCATCATCTGCCAATCAAGGTAGAATTGCAAGTAATAAAACTTTAGTTTGATTACATGTGTCACATGCAGTGATGGGCAGTAACATGTTACTGTAATCCGATTACTTTTTCAAGTAACGAGTAAAGTACGGGATTACAATTGCAAAAACAGTAATTACATTACTGCAAAGACCGCAGTTAGCAAAAACAGTAATTAGATTACTGTTACGCAGGCTGCGTTACTGCGTTACTAAACTGTGATTTTCTTTGTGAGAGTCAGTGGGGTTACATGGCACTGAAAAATCAGATTAATAGCTAAATTACAATAAAACTGAGTTATTAAATTCATGTATACATATTAATCTAACAAGAAATTGAATCGGATGGGGTTACTTGCGGTCGGATTAAGACCCCGAGATAACTGGGTTGAAAGTCACACTAAACCTGCTTGTAGACGCTGAAGCACGTGGTGAATTAGACTTTATTAGATTTTTTCCCAGGATTGTGACCCGGAAGTCAAAGGAGACGATATTCCTGTTGTTGTCGCCGTCAGAAAGAAACAAACAACGCGATGGAGAATGCTCCGTTGTGCATCGCGTTTGTGCAACAAGCAGCTCATCACAGACCAAATGTAGAGGGACGTAGCTTCATCTTGCTCTTCGTTCGCCATCTTTCTCCAATGCCTGAGTTTGTTGTTGTTGGTGGTGAAGACGTCAACAGGAAGTGGCTCTATTAGCAACAGTTGGAATGGGTACAGCGCCACCTATCGTACCGGGGTATGACACACTTTGTGCCAATGATCCGATTCATTCACTTCCATATATCCAAGGATAATAACCTTTGCTCAAATAAGGAGCATAACCCAACTATAGCTATAATCGAATTAATCTCATCATGTGGACCCACTGAGTGTCTCATGACAATCACATATGAGCGGTGCAACGTCAGTGCGTGTGTAGATCAACAAGAGATAACATGAACCATGCAGCGTTTAATGCTTGGAAGTACCGACATTGCTTTGAGTTTGACTCGGGAAAAATTGTCAAAAACATTAGCGTCTACTGTACACTCTGCATGGGAAGAATTTTTTTATCTACAGCAGAAAATTCCAGCTCCAGTCTGAGAAAGCACCTAGCATGCCGGCACAGGAATGTGAAACTCATTGAGAACCCCCCGGAGCCCCCCACTGACATCCTACCACGTCCAACTCCACCGGGCAAACCTCCGACGGCCCCTCTGCAGCTGAACAGGTGAAAATAGACCGAAGAGCGACAGAACTTAGTGCCACTGTACTGAAGAAGCTAGTTGCTGTCTATATTGTCGAGAACATATTGTCCATTTCCACTGTAGACTGAATCATTCCGACGCATTGTAGAAAAAATACTGACCAAAAGCGGTGTCAAGCTACCGCAGGGAAAGTCATTTGCAGGAAACCTTGAGAGAGAATATGACATCAGGGCTCTGAAGTCTCATGTATTGAGCGTGTCAGTCACGCTTTTCGGTCTTTTGTCACGCACTCCCACACATTGTATTTCTCACACTGAAAAAAAATTAGAATATAAATTTCTCTGGCGCGCCGCTATCGCTATGGAAATGGCAGGAAACAAGCATGTCTCCCATGAGTCTGAGCAGAGCAGTTATTAATAACAGCAACACTAATAATAATATTATTAATGACAGACCCCCATTCCTGCGACCCGTCCAACCGGCCCGCCCAACGGGGAGGGGGGATGTCACTCTTGCCTGCATTCAAAACTTAAGAGCCCTGTATGAAATGATGGTTATTATGCTTATTATTAAGCTATTATGTCAATTCTATATGATGGATGTACAGAAAGAATAGAATTAGTCTGAAAGGTCTATTGCTTTATAGCGTACTCAGGTTGTGCATCATGTTTTTGAAAAGTAACTAAATAAAGTTATTATTAAAGTAACTAATTACTTTTGAAAATAAGTAATCAGTAAAGTAACTGGATTACTTTCTTGGATAGGTAATCAGTAACTAATTACTATTTCAAAGTAACTTAACCAACACTGCTCAGCAGGTTTAATCAGGCAGTCAAATTTAAACAGGAAAAACTTCAGAAGCACCCATCAAATCATAGGCAAGCAGCTTTGAAAAATTCAAGACCCTTCACGTGGAAGTTCATCGTAAGCATATCCACTGTACTGTAGAAGATGAGAGCTCAGTGACCAACTGGACACTGACAGCTTAGAGCTATTACACAATGTCTTCAAAGATTGAGCTTATAAGCTTCAAATTTTAGCTGTGGGATGCTCGACCTTGAGCAGACGCAATCACTATAAGTCTCATGGGGCGGTCAAACTCCTACTTTGCTGCAGAGCAGTGTAAGGAGGCTCTGTCTTAGAAACCAAATACTTCTAAAACACATGCCACAAACTCATGAAAGAACAGCAGCAAGACCTGTGAGTCTTCGGCTGAAGAGAAGCTTTTGTTCTTATTCTGCATCTTACTGACAACAACATTATGTTTGATGTTGTTTCCGTTGTGACATTTCAGCCGAGTGCACACCAGAGGACGTGGCAGATAAAGGTGCATTTATGTTTCATATTAATCTCACAGTGTAATGCAGTATAAGCTAAATTTACTCATTTGTTTTCAACATTTTTGCATAAAATTCTTTTTTCTCCAAGATTTTAGACAGCTGCAACAGTGCAAGAAACTAAGTACATTTGTTGAAGACCTATCAGTAATATTCTATTAAACTTTGACAGTTCAATCTCCATCCAATTATAAAGGAGTTTCTGCTGTCAGCAAAATATAATTCAATGCATGCTCTTAACACGGTGACCTATACCTTTAATATTTAACATATAACATCACCATTAAACCGTCCATTCTATCTGCCTGTGATCTTACACTTTCCATGATGATCAAGGGAAGAAATGGTTTTACCACATTTCGCCTTTTTCTCCATTTTGTTCCTGCTGTGCATCCAAGATGTCTTCTCTTCAACTCATCTTGATTTGTGGTCTTATTCCAGGTATTACTTGGGATTAGAAAGTTAGTTGCTCCAACAGGTTAACAACTTTCCTGTTACCATGGTGATGCATCATAGCATATGTAGAAAAAAAAGTTACCAGCATAAGTCCCTCCAGCAACACCAAATCCAAACCAGCACTGAACAATGTTTCAGAAGTAGGAGAAGTCTCAAGCTGATGCAAAGACAGACACATTATGTCCAGAGCTACTGCAGCAGGCTGCCAGCCTCTAAGGCGTCACCTTCCTGGAATGTGCAAGTTTATATCATGGTCATCTTACTTGCAATATGCGACATGTTGACACCTTAATCGCAGTATAACTGTCCTACTACCAGTCGTACTTGAGTTTTTGCAGCATCTTGCGATACAGTGCTATTTTACGATGCATCCATTAATTTCCCGGACCTTTTATTAGGAGGGATTTGTGGCTTCATTTAATCATACATCCCCAAACAAGAACCTAGAACTAACCTCCAACTTTCTTACACGAGAAGCTGATAACCTGCCCCTCTGCAACATTGAAGCTCCTCCCAGGAAGCAAAGCAGCTATGTGAAGTAGTCATAAAGCAGCAATAAAAAATACCTCCAGAACATATGAAATGCAGGGAGCCCTGTTCAGTGGTGGAAAAAACATCCGAGACATGAACATATACAGTACGACCTACCAACAATCAGATACCCAGCTAGACTAACAGGCCAGCCACAGGAGGAGATGGATGCAATTAATGACAGGACATAAAAACACCTAACAATGCTTGACTAAAATGCTGTTAGTCTTCAATGCAAAGTCCAGCACCTCAAAACTGTACAAACAACAGGAAGATGGGATTCAAGGTAAACACAAGATAAATAGATAGATACTTTATTGATCCCGAAGTAAATTCAAGCATCCAGTAGCAAAACATAACAATAAAACAATAAAACAATAAAAATGTTTATACAACTATAAACAATTTAAAAATATAAAGTGACCGTTCAAGTAGCAAAGAAATACGGAAGTGCCATCACTGAGAGCTGTTGTACAGCCTGATGGCCAGAGGGACAAAAGAGTTCTTGAGCCTGTTGGTGGAGCATGATTGAGACAGCAGTCTGCCACTGAACACACTCCTGCTTGACGAAGGTGTTGTGCAGAGGGTGGTGGGCGTTGGGCACAAGAAACTTGTGCTAATGAAAAAATGGACCAGACTCAGTGAATAATTTCCTATAATCCCCATATAAACCAGTGAGCTGACCAATATGTCACTGGGGTCATCAGGTGGGAACCTCCTTTCATTGCTGTTTCGTCTATTTGGGCCCACAACACTTCCAGGAGGCTAGACAGTGATCACTGGGAGTCCCTCCCCTAATGCCAGTCATCACTGCTCCTGACACGACAAAACCCATCTTTTTTCCACAACCACAATTTACCCCAGCCTCTCACCAACTGCAAACCAGTCATAGCGGGGTGGGGATACAAGCCCTGTTTTGTGCAGGTGTTAGAAATAGAAGAGGCAAAGATAAGTAGGAATGGGATTCAAACCCTGGTAGGGGGTAATGAAAGTATAGAGGGTGCCAGAGGTGGAGGCATGACAAGACACACGAGCAGATTCAGCAGACAAACTCACCTAAACAGTCCTGCAATCAATAAAAATACCAGCAAAAACAAGGCCATACAGGCCAACTCACCTGAAATGGTTTCAAAAGACTCACATGGGCCACACCATAGACATAATATACGTAGACACCTCATGGCGTGCTGGAACGTAACAGCGTCACCGCCATATTGGGTGGGTCTCCGCACTCGAGGCCAGCACCAGAATCAATTGGAGTCGACGGAGAGTGAGCAACTATGCCCGTATTTTGTGCAGTTTACGGTTGCAATAACAGGCGCAGTATTGATACCAGATCGTGTGGGATTACCTTTCACATGTAAGATTGAACAATAACTTTGGTTATTTTACCATATATAATATTATGTCATCCTAACTAACGTTACTTACGTGTAACGTTATTACAGCGGGAACTGGTACTCACTCTTGTTGTCTCTTGCTGTTTTTTTGTTTCTTCTTCATATTTTGAAGGTTTCCCAGTGATACAGGCTTGAGGAGGCAATGGGAAGTTGCTATAAGACGGGAGGGTTTTGTTGCGACTGAGTCGTCAAAGCTCTGTAGTGAGCACTTCAAGCCTGATGATTTTGACAGGACGGGTGAGATTGTCAGGCTTAGATATGATGCTTGTGTCATTTGTGGTGTCTGTATTTCACAAAGTAAGGCTGCACCACATCGCAAAACTAACTACCCTTGAGTTACAGAGTGCCAGCATACACAAGAAGCTGTGCAAAACTGTTCTTTTTCAAAGGTTTTAGCTCCCCAGCCCCAGTTGCAAGCCTAACAGGGTAGTGTAGGACGCTGGAATGACCTGGAATTACTAACGCTTTTTTTTCTAGGACTTTAAGAAAAAAAAATGTACTGGACTGGTACAGTATATATGTGCAATATTATATTACATATACTGCTTCAATGAATGAGTAACAAGTCATTTAGATGAATAAAGTATTTTTCTATTCTATTTTATTTAATGTTTACTTCCACCATTTATATTCCACCAGAACTGTATATATCTTTTTCTAATATATTTATAACTGTTTTTATTACTCAACACTTTTTTTTTTTTATTCATGACACTTTATTTTCTTCATTGTTGTTGTTTTGTCTGTTGTTCTTGAATGCCAACAAAATTTTGCTGTAGGAATACAAATAAAAAAATCATTGAATCCTATATGGGAGCTTGTATGTATATGTGTTACAGAAAGGTCGTTTATGTGTGAGAGAGAGAAATAAATTCAAATGAACAATCAAACTTGTTTCTTTATTCAATATAAAATTCATATTTAAGTTAATTTATACATTTATCAAAATGCTATATCCTACCATATGTCTTTGTTAAAGAACATAATACAAAGTCTTTCAGCATGAAAACACGTATTTTTAATGTGTGATAGCGTCCTGTATCAAATCTCTGTCGTTTGTAACAAAGCAAACCCTGTGAAAATCCGGTGAATATTCGGGGAGTTATGATCATTGTAGTTGTGGATATACACCGTCCTCAGTCGAAATAAATGCAATGTGGGGGCATTGGAGACTCAGCCAAGATGGCGGCCGCGCTGACACGTCAGCTCCAATAGGCAGCGTCACTCTATGAGGCGTCTACGTATATTATGGCTGTGTTCGAAACCGCATACTTCTCCTACTACTCCCACTACTCATACTAACTTTTTGAGTTAGTAAGCGAGTTTAAGTAAGCGAGAAGTTTCCGGATGCATACTAGATTTTGCGAAATGTTGGGTATGCATCATGAGGTTACTACTCGTACTCAAACTACCCAAGATCCAACGTAACGGGACGTCGCCGATCGTCATTTCCTGTCAAAACGGCAGTTTCAAGCTAGCTACAACGAGGGTAGGTTCACTTCCTGTTTTCAAAACAAAAGCACCAATTGTATTGGCAATAGATCATATGTTGCCCCTATCAAAAATCTAAAAATCTCCTCTCCTCCATACTCTACAGCTCTTTCCAACTATTCTTTTTCTTCTCTACACCTTACCAATTCAACCGTCCCTGCTTAGCCTGAGCCACTGCCTTTGCACCCTTTAACATTTCCTCCTGTCTACGAACCTGCTCAACAACTAGCTTTCTCTTCTCCTTGGGACCTGCTCTACTCCACACCGGTTTTCCTGGGCCAAGCCCCAAGCCTCCCCGGCCTATTTGCACATTACCCACAATCTCTGCATGTCTAAGAGTTGCTTCTGCCAACTGAGCTGCCATTCTTGGATTCCATTTCTTCCCCTTGGTTGGGTTTGGAACCACCTTACTAACTACCACATCTTTACTTCCAGCTAACAGGAGCTCTGTCCTAACTTTAGTACATTTAAACTCCTCTACTAGACTAGATACTGGGAGCTGGAGTATGCCTTTCCCATACAGTGCCATAGTACTTAAGCATCTAGGAACACCTAGCCACTTCCTAATATAAAAGCTAACTAATCTTTCCATTTTTTCTGTAAGAAATAATGGAATCTCATACACAGACAGTGGCCACATCAACCTGGGAAACAATCCAAACTGCAGACACCACAGCTTCAACTTTCCTGGAAGCCCTGATTTATCTATTCTATCCAGTCCCTCAGATACATCTTTCTGAAACTGCACTGCCTTCTCTCCATCATTCATGTCTGCCTGGTACCACCTACCTGAACTCTTTACTGCCTTATCCCTAATTATTGGAATTTTTTCTTCATCTATTTCAAATCTTCTATCACTTAATTTCCCTCTACTTATTGAGATAATTCTAGACTTAGTTGGTTTGATTTTCATACCAGCCCACTTTAGATTTTTATTTAGTCTCTCAAGTATTCTCTTCATACATGGCACTGTTGTAGTCACTAACGTCATATCATCCATGTATGCTCTAATTGGTGTAAGACGCATGCCATCCAGACGTCTCTCTCCACCTACAACCCACTTGGAAGGGCTAATAGTAATCTCCATGGCCATTGTAAATGCTAATGGAGAAATCGTACACCCTGCCATAATACCTATTTCTAGCCTCTGCCAACCTGTAATGAAACCTGCTGTACTTAGGCACAGTAAAATATCCTGAAAATGTGCTCTTACTAAGTTAACAACTACTACAGGCACTCTAAAATACTCAAACGCTTTCCAAATAAGGCTATGTGGCACTGAACCAAATACATTTGCTAGATCCAGAAAAATAACATGCAAGTCTTTTTTCTCAATCTTGGCTGTCTGAATCTGATGCCAAATCATGCTAGTGTGCTCTAAACACCCTGCGAAACCTGGTATTCCTGCCTTCTGCACAGTAGTATCTATTAAGCTATTCTTTTCTAAATAACTTAATCTCTCTGCAACTACACGAAAGAAAATCTTCCCCTCTACATTTAGGAGAGAGATCATCCGGAATTGACTCAGGTCCAAGGACTCTTTCTCCTTTGGAATAAGAACACCTCCTGCCCTACGCCATGCTCTAGTTTTTGAATTTAATGAATTTGATTTGATTATGATTACAACGAATTGGACTCTAATTGGCTTGAATTGGACTGTATTATTGAAGTGCTTATTATTATTATTATTATTATTGAAGAGATGACATTTGTTGTGATTTGGCGCGATTTAAATAAACCTGAATTGCATTTAATTGAATTATGGGGAGCGGCTGAAAAAATAAATCTAATAATACACAGATAAAACGGTGCTGGTGAACCAACAAGAAATGGTGATGGCTGATAGGAGCAGAAAACATGATAGTCACGGTAACTGTTGCCGACACCAAAGTACTTTATATACTGGTGCAAAAGATTTGTTAAACAACAGTAGTTTCATAACTTTAAATTCCCAAATTCCCATTGAAGAGTGGCTGACTTTTCTGAAGTCCGTAAAAATTTCTGCAACAATTTTTAACCTAAGAAATTTCTCTGCCATGTTTCTAAGGCTAAAGAAAAGAGATAAAGATACAGTGAAAAGAGATCCTTTTGAGTATTTCTTTCTTTCAGAGATGTTATCTATGCAAGACTTACCTGATATCAAAAAGAGCAGCATAGGCCTCACTTCCAGCTAAGACGTAGCTAATTCCAATCGATATACTGTAAAATAAAATAAAGACAGGTAAAGGGAAAGGGAAAAGAAAAAGAAAAAAAACAGACAGATTGTTATTTTTTTTGCAAAGATCAGGCATTCTATACTATCCTGGTGACAAGCACCCCTCTGTATTATTAAATATTAGGTGGTTGCCTCCACATAGTACCTGAGGCAATGAACAGCTCCGGGAATTAATTTTCATCACTTGTTTGCAGTGCATTGCTTTTTTTTCTCCACAACTCTTTGAGTTAATAATTTTTCCAAAACAAAAGATGCCTTTGGGGCCTACTTAAGGCAAAAATGAATGTTTTAGTTTTACATCTCATATTATTTTGAACATCACACTCTTACATGAAGCCAGAAATCCCCTTGCACAATAGTGTGCCTTTATAAAAGAAGCTAGACATTGACAAGCATTTTTCAATCCTAACTGGATGGCAAGACAGAATTTTGTAGTTCACCTGCTGTGCCCTTCCTTAGATGTTTAAGCTTCTGGAGCCTCTTAACAGTTGGTTCTTGAGACAGCAAATTCATTAGCAGCTAAGTGTTACTTTGAAGGGCTGAGTTACACCCACACTTTCAAAACTCATCACTTTCAAGTCTTGAAAAGAAATGTTGACAAATTAAGAAAGTTCATTGCAGCCTACTCCCCCGATAGTCTGAGCAGCATTTTTTTAAATAATTTATTAGTTGCCAAAGTCGCAAAGAACCACTAATGTCAACATTGCAGCATGATACTGTATTTGGGAACTGAGTTTGCTTGCATTAGTGTTGTTGAACTGTCCTTGCAGATCTCTGTCTCTGGTATAACATGTTGTATTTTGTATGATTCAGCACCAACATGATGTGTGACAGTGTGTCATTTACTCAACTGCTGCAGGATCAAATCCCTCTAAAATCTAACATTACAGTTTGCATGAAATCAGACATGGAACCAGACATATCAGACATACATCTGATGTCTGTGTCAATATACACTGATATACTAAATCCAGATTTCATTATATTATTGTATCTATATTTAATGAGAAAAACATAATGATAATGAAAACGGTATTTTACAGAACTATGTATTTTAGTCCAAACCATAATATTTTTTAATCCGAACCAAGTAGTCTAACCCTAACCAAGATATGTTACTGGCTAAACTCTACCAGAAAATAACAAAGTTTTTTTTATAAACTGTTGAATTGTTTGCTTGTTACCAAGTTAAGCAGTATGATGGCGTCCATGAGGTTTACAGTCGAGTGGCAAAAAGAATATATTTTAGCCCAAATGTTTTTACCCAAGACTTAACCCCCATTTTAACCCTCGCTTAACCCTACCACAGTGATGGTCTCACTTAAACCAAACTATGAAGTGAAAAGAGGTATTCTAGTAAATTGCTGTGTTACTGATTGAATGTAAATCAGAAGTAAAATAATTTGAATATACGACCCATGGTTAAAAGCACTGAGTAATCCCGCCATCAACTCCCCCTCACTTCTCCCAAAGAAGATTTTATAGCTTGTTAAAAGGAACACTTAAGTGATGTCTGGTCTGATGTGGAAACAGTTGTATGACCTGCAAATACCATCTGCTGCTTGTAGGGGATGTAACTTTAGGGAACACCACTATGGGGGATATCTTAAAGATTGCAAAAATAATATTTTTGGTCTTTTAGGACACTTGGACAAGTTATTGGAATCATTTCAGATTTTGCTCCACGTTAACAATATTTTACCACCTAATTCCTGCACATTAGCTGCCCTGTTTTGTTAAGTATTGTTTTCTTATGTTGGCTGCAACTTATGGTTTGTATTCTTGGCCAACAGGAGAGGAATCTGATGCACACCTATGATGTTTTGTTCTCTTGCAGCAGCTCTTGGCGGAAACTGGAGGTGACTAATGACCTCCTGGATTTTGTTTTGGAGAAGCGAATTCTTCAGACATGGGCGGTGGACATGTCACACATCTGGGAGGAGGCGAGAATTGTACAGCGTGCTGTGGTGCTGGGCATTTTTGGCATGGAGCCAGAAAAGGTAGCACTGTACACTTCCTCCCTCGTCTCTCCAGCATCCTAGCCTCAAGCACCTCAGCCCAGAGAGCCAGAGCCCAGAGAGCCCCTCCCACCCAGGTTTTGGGATGTCTGGGATCCATCCCTTGAGGGGGAGGGGGGGGGCTCTGTCATCGCAGAATGTCTGGCCGTCGCTAGTCCGGCTCCTGCTCCTACGTCGCCAGATGTCTGGCCGCCCACCAGACCGCTTCCGGCTCCTGCCGGCAGAAGTCTGGCCGCCCACCAGACCGTCTCCGGCTCCTGCCGCCAGAACGTCACCGGCTCCTGTTCCTCCGTCACCCGATGTCTGGCCATCCGCCAGATCGGCCCCAGGTCCCACGTCACAGCTAAGTTTTTTTTTTTTTTGGACACTTCTTTTTGGACTCTTTTTGTTTTTTTGTTTGTTTTCCTCTTCCTCTTCCTATTCTATTCTGTTTTGATTGTGTTTCAGACGAGGGGATGCCACCATGCCACAAAGTGATTGACCTGTAATTAGTCTCTTGTCCATCACTGATACACCCAAAAACTGTAGTCATGAGAGTATTTCTGAAGATGACAGGACACTGAGTTGTACTTAAAGTCTGAGGTGAGAAGAGTGAAGAGAAACCATGAGAGTACAGTCCCCTGTACAAACCTTCAGTCACACAAACTGTGGCCTGTTTGTCAAGTAGTCCATAATCCAGGTGGTTGCAGAGGCATCCACCTACATTTTCTGGAGCTTCTTACATAACAGTGCAGGCTGTATTGTATTAAGAGCTCCGAAGAAATCAAAGAATATGATCCTCACGGTGCTGCCTGATTTGTCCAGAAAATAGTGTGCTCGCTGAAGCAGGTAGATGATGGCATCTTTAACATCAACCCCGTACGATAAGCAAACTGTTGTGGGTCCTGAAAGGTTTTCATTTGCTTATTAAGATGAGCCAATAACAGTCTCTCCAGGACTTTCATGACATGTGGTTTTAGGGCAACTGGTCTTTAGTGGTCGGCAGATGCATGAGATTTTTAAGGTACTGGAACAAGGCACAATGTCTTCCACAGCACTGGAAATTTCTCCTGACTCAGGCTAAGGTTGAAGGTGCTGTAGAATCCCACATAGCTTTTGTACACAGGTCTTCAGGACCCTGGGGTTGACACCATCTGAACCTGCAGCCTTGTTCTGATTGAGTCTTTCTAGATTCTTCTTTACCTGACAGCTGGAGACAAAGAGGCAGGAGGAGGAGGTAGAGGATGTTTCAGTGAGTCCTGATGTGGGGGGTGATGTTGGTGAGGCTGTGTTAAGAGCAATGACTGAGGTGGACTGTGACATTATGGCGGTGGGACAGGGAGGTCATTGGCTTTCTTTCCATTTTCTTTCTGTTCACCTCCTTGCACTCTGTCATCTTCCTTTTCAGCTGTTTTTGAACAGTCCTCAATAACTCCATCTCCCTCCCTGAAGGCTTTCTTTTTTATGTTCAGCAACCTTTTCAGGTCACTGGTGATCCAGGGTTTGTTATTGGGGAAGCACCTTACAGCCTACTGTCACACACTCAGTCATGCTTTTTTATCATCTCAATGTGGTTCACAGAATGCATTCCATCCTGTGGATTCAAAGCATCCCTGCAGTTTATCTTCAGCCTCCTAAGAAACAATGTTGTGGTCTGATATTCCCAGTGGAGTCAGGGCAGAGGAGCTACATGCATTTTTCACATTAACATGGAATAAAGCCAGCTTTCAGTTCTGTGGAGAAGTTTGCAAACTGTTGAAAGGTTTGAAGTGTAGCTGAGAGGGAGACTTGGCTGAAATCTCCAGAAATTGCTATTAATGTGTTGGGATGTTGTGTTTGTAGCCGGGCAACGACTGAGCTGATGACATCAACGACAATAGGTAAGTGACTGCAGGTTATATATAAACCGCTACCAGAAGGACACAGGTGAATTCTGTCAGTAGATAATATGGAGGTAAACTGACAGTTAGCAGTTCAATGTTCCATGTACAGATCCTCTCCTTCACAGTGACATGTCCAGGATTACATCATCTGTTGTCAAGGCGTACTGTGATACCTCCGCCTTTGCTTTTGCCACTGCTCCTACTGTTTTAATGTCTCTGTCGGCTCATGTTGTCTTAAAGCCCAGGAGAAACCTATTTGAGTCTAGAATATGCTCATGCAGCCATGTTTCAATGAAACACAAAATACTGCATTCTCAATATTCTTTTTCAGTCCTACTGAGCACTCCTAACTTGTCCATTTTGCTTGCAAGCAGTTTAATATTTCCCATCAATACCGAAGGAAGAGCTGGTGGGTTTGTCTTCTTCCACCTAATTTTCTATCTTGCTTCAGCCTGATATCCACACCGTTTCCTCAACAAATTGTCGGGGATTTCATGCCTAATTTTGGACTTTAATTTGCATTTGGAAAGCTCAATTAGCTGCTGTGAGTGTAAACGTCATCAACATACCCCTGCAGGAGAAAATTACCTAAAGGAACCAGAAGTACAGTGTGGTCCCATTCAGAAACTTGTAAAGAAGACAAATGTAGGACATAAGCCAAAATCTCTTACTGTGCTGTGGGACATATATTTGAAGTGACTGTCAACGTAAAAGCTTCAACAAACTGTCCTTTTATTTGGGCCTGCCTACGTCTCAAAATGTGTAATTTAGTTAAGCATTCAGATTTGCTGAATCAAGCTCTGTCTTTGTTTCCACACACAACTTGGAATCACTTCATAATCAACCTCCTGTGAGTTTGATATACAAATAAACATGTCCGTTACCTGTTCTTGTTTATTTCCTTTGCTATCAACAGCAAATTACAATATAGCAATAGAGCTAATTAGTTTTTTTTTTCTAATGATTAATTAAACCTTATACGATCTAATAAGAAAGATATCACTTGGAAGACCACTTTCTGGGGAGTGACTTACAATGCAGTAGAAACAGTTAACAAACCTTACAAAGAACTTTACTTTGTTTTTAGTGTTTCTGTGTATATACTGGGATTTGTATGTGTACATACATATATTTACAAATATTTTTGACCTTTATATCTTAAGCGCTATCTTTATAACTGTTTAATACGTTTTTCCTGCCGTGTTCTGCTTGTGATTCACTCAAGTTGTGCACTCCCACGCAAACAAGGGAAATCAAACTATTTGAGAATGATCTATGTCTTTTGGGTAGTTTTGATCTTGGTTTTTGTTTTTCCATGTTGTGTATTTCTCTTCTGTTTCTTGCTGTGAGTGTTTTTTTTTTTCTGTCTTGTCTCAGTCCTGTTCACTTCCTCACCCGTTTCCTCGGGCTGTCTTCAGTCTGGTCATCAGCTGCACTCCCTTCACCTGTGTTATTTCCCTCAGCTGTCTTCACTCAACAGTCACCCTCCTCTGTATTTAAACTCCTGGTTTCATTCACTCTTTGCCAGATCCTCACCGTTACAATCTCTTGTGCTGTTTCTTGTCTCTATTCGGGCCGGTCTCGTCTATTCAAGTTTTACTCAGAGTATTGGTTTTGTTTTCCCTGTTTTAGTTTGATATATTTCTGGTTTCTTTTTATTTTTGCCTCCTGGCTCTCGGTCTGTGTCTGCACCTGGGTCCTCCTTCCTCGTCCCCTCCTATATGTGACAATCACCTTGGTATGAGCTCGGTTTGCTGTGTGTGTTCAGGCTTTTTCTCAGGCTTGGTGCTGTAAGCTTTTTCATATGGTGCATCAAGGGTTATTGAGTGAAATTTAAGCTGTACTAATGGCACAACTTGTACAATAGAGGGTTGGTTTGGAGCTACGTACCTCTCTTCACCCCATAGAACTGTCTGCTAAGAACAGAAAATTGAGCTATGGTACTACATCTCTCTATAATTTAGATCAAAGCATCTCACAGATATTCGCTTGAGATCTCGGCAAATTGTAAAAAAAAGGGGACATAAATCTCCTTGAAGGAAGATGCTTATCACAAACATTTCCCTTATTTATTCAGCTTCTTTCTGTTGTGTTCTCTATCATTGTGCTGCGTGTGTGAATACAGCTAGCTCTGTAAGGGCTGACAAAGTGTAGTCATTTTAATGTATCACCCTCAAGATATGTTTCTAAATCATGTAAAGATACATACTGTAGAAATATTGAATGTACAAAAATAAGATGTTGTAATCATATTCTGACTGTTTTAGTATATTAAGGTGCATACAATTGAGTGCAGCTTGTGGTTCTGGTGCAGAGTGAGAGTGTGTCATCATGTGTGCATTACTACAGCTGCACTTGTAGGTCAGCACAGAAAGACCCAGGGGCACCAAGGGTAAAAGATGCAGGTCATGTTTTGTGTAGCGTGTGTGTGCGTCTTGTGGTTGAGCCTCTGCATTGATCGACCACTAAGCCTTCTTGAACACAATGTAGGAACTATCGATTGGCTAGGTGTTGCAGAGCTGCTCGCACACTGATAACAAGACCTTCCACCCATGATGCTAAAAGCCCTGCGCCCCTCCCCTGTGCCTGTCAGGACACACGCACCTCTAAACACACTCACCCACACACAAATCTGTCAATACTGCAAGCATTATGTACCAATAATACCAGACCAAGCTGACCTATTCTACACGGTTGTATTAATATACTACTGATGATGAACGTGGCTCGATTCGATCCTTACCTTTACAGATGCTGTGTTTCTGAGGAATGCATTTTATTTTTTTTTTTTCTTAAATCAGTGACAAATATCAACCAACAGAATAACCTTTAAAGAAAATGACATCTACGTACAGTAGTAACTCAGACGGTCCATCAGTTTAGAGCCAGTAGAAAAACCGATGAGGAATAAAGCAACTTTTTATTTGGAAAATCAAACATCCTCTGGCCTGATATGAGAAAATGTTCAAATTTATCTTCTGTAGTGGTCATCGTGATCCACATTAAGCACATCTCAACATGATCCATTCTCTTGATTCAGAATTTCAATGTGAGTGTTTATTTACTCGATGTCATGTCAAGGTCAGACAACAGAACGTGGAAACAGGCAGGTAGCTTTAAAAAAAAAAAATCCTGGAGTGCAGATGCTGCGGGAACAATCATATTTCCTCAGTATTTGACTCAGGCTTGTAACTCAAGTCTAAACCTCAAGGACAGTTTTTACACGAGTCTGTCCAGCTCAGTTAACAGCGGCTGTGCTGGTACGGAACACCGCAAATTAAAGGATTTGACAGATTTCCCTCCAACACTGATATAGTAAAAAAACTGAATTATATATCAATGTTAAATGTTACGACATGATTAAAGGATGGATTTGAAATGAAATAATGAAAAAGGCCAGAAGACTTTGATCCTGTTTTCATATACAAGTTGATAAAGGAGTCAGTCTTTTTTAGGGTTTCTGGAGGGTATCAGGAGTTTCAACACATAAGAATAAGCCGAGTGGAGAAAAGAGTCTCTGAACACACAAATGCCTCATATCCTAATAGGATTTTAATCACTTAAACTTAATAACAAAGGCAAGCCAGGTCGGTGTCAAAAAAGTCAAAATAACAGAGTTTGAAACACAGAGTAGAATATATAAAAGAAGGAGCAAAATAAAGAGGAACACTAAAGTATAGCTATCAAACAAAGTGCCAGCTGAAAACACAATAATTACTAAAACAAGCCAAGTTGGCCATCAGCTGCATGCTTCTCTTTGCTGGAGACAGCTTCGAGGCAGCAAAGGACTGAAGTCTGATGCAGAGCTTGCAACTTTTCTTCTGGACTGGTAAGTGAAAAAAACTTTTACTCTTACTGTTGTGGATGCAGGTTACAAAGTAACCAGAACTTTTTGGGTTCCAGGATGTCGGCTTACTGTATATATTAAGGCCTTGCTGAGCCGCCTCTGTTTGGCATGGAAACTAAATTGAAAGAACAGCTCCCTGCACATTTTTAGGTCGAACCAAGCACATATCACAATTAAAGGGAAATGACAGAAATCTAGACACTCGGTTATACTGTCCCACACGTACTTATTATTGTTATTTAACGCATGACACGTAAATGACGCAACATTAAGATCTTGCAAAAAATATCGCCATGGCAACTTACAACTGGAAGAGGAGAATGCAGTTGAAAGCATGGCTCAAGGACCGGGAGAGGAAGACGCAGCCAAGCAGATGAAGGTTGGGTTGGAGCCCCTCAGCTTGGTCGTGCAGAGGCAGCACATTGGGCTGGAGCAGTCCTGTGTCTGAGAGACACAAACACATGGATGTAACAAAGCTGTCCACTCACAGGACCACAAACTACAACAGTTACAGAAAATTACAGGAAAACATTCTGTGTATGTGGTGTTTCCTAGCTGTGTATATCATCAAGCGTACACTATAAATCAGCAGGTTAAAGTCGTGGCAACGTGGAAGTCCATTACATAAAGAGAGCACTGACGGACATGCACACGTCACCATCTGTGCTCGATTCAGGAAAAAGCCTCCAATCCCTTTTACTGAAGATGTGTTTGATCAAATATGGTTACATAATGATAGTTTGTGTTTACTAGTTTTCCACAATGTTTTTTCAACCGTTGCTTTTTGCTTTTTGCTTTTACTTTGGTGGTTTTGTGGAAAGTCCTGTCGGTGAAAGATGTGCCTGGGGTATCGTAAGAATATGCTTTTACACGGTCCCACCATATTAAACATCTTCAAACAGGTAAGACTTGTAAAACACCACCAGCTGTTTTTAAAAATCAAACTGCTTTTAAAGTTAAAACAAACTGTAACAGGAAGTGAAAACTGTGATGTGAGTGGCCATGCAATGGTGCAGGGTGCAATGCCTCTATGTTGTCAGATGGAGGCACAATGCTTCATTTTTCTTTCATTTTCTTAAACAAAATAATTTTTTTTTTTTTTTTTTTTTTTTTTTTTAGTGCAGAAAGATGGAGATACATTCAATTTGGCCATTTATAAAATAACTAAGGCTGTATAATGTACACATTCATAAGCACATAAATCAAACTTCCAAAATAAAATATCAAAATAAAAAGCCATTAAACAAGACAAGCAGACAGGATGTTAACAGTACTATGAGAAACATTTCACGTGTGTTACTTTGTCCTCTTGTAACGCTACAATCACAGCTTTATAAGAGGACATTCACTGATTCCATTTTTTTAAAGTAAACAAAAGGACAACCTTGTTATATTCATTTATTCATTTTTAACCAAAATAAAAACTGGATGATGACCCGTTCTCTTTTAAGCATTTTTGTACTCGGATCCAAAATGTAATAGGCAAATAACGACTGATCAGATTTAAATTGATTCTTTAAATCTGAGATAAGTAACGTGATTTTTTTTTTCTGCACCGTGTACACCGTACTGACAATGCGTTCAGAGATGTGCTGAACGTGCTTGATCATCATGAGAAATGCATGGATGCAATCCAACATTGACCTGTCCAGGGTGCACCCTGCCTCTGGCCCAATGACAGCTGGGATAGGCTCCAAAAAAAAAAATGGAAACACTTGGTAATATCTATGATTTCAGGATAATGCTCAGAGTTTTTTTGAGAAGCAAACACAAAGAAAGCCTGGCCGTGCTAAACTTGCTTCGTCTTTCAGTAACCAGGGCAACAACAATGTTGGATGACAGATAGTTGCTGTCATCCTCATCCTAAACATTTTTTTTTAAACTCAAAGCTGCATTTAAATTGAAACTCAAGAAGAGCATTTAGCTCTGACACTTAACCATAATAAAGGAGATGAGGAGATCACTTTAGACTTGAACCAATACATGGCCCTTTTTAATAGAAGATGCAGTATATAATTTAGTATTTCTTAATGCAGATTATAAATAAAGTTAGGAATGATTGCATTGTGGTGATCGTACAGCTCATACACCAGAGCTTTGCACCACCTCACACACAGCATACATGCAGCTGAGATCACTTCCGGGTGACATAGATCGGCTGCTCAGATTCTATTTTGCTTTTTCGTCTGTTTTTCCCATTTTTGACGAACACAAGACGACCACCTAAAAAGTTTGAACTTTTCTAGAGCATCATAACTGTACACCTGTGAGCTGATCAATTCCAGTGTTTCCCGCAGCGCTTTATAGTTAAGGCGGCCGCCTTAGCAAACTCCCACTGCCGCCTTGCCAACGTTCCCCCCAAAAAAAAAAAAAAAAAGTTTTTATTTTTTTTTTTTTAAACCGAAGTAATAATGCTTTGCCAGGCTCAGACATTAAAAGACACCCGACGGAACGCTATCCGCGCAAAACCCCTGGTCCCGGCCGACAACTCACCACCTTGACTAAGCAATTTCCTGCGGGAAACACTGAATTCCTTTATCAATGCCAGCAGGTGCTGCAAATGTGCTCTAACATCCAATTAACAACTTGATGCAAGCAAATATATGTGTTTCCTTAGTCATGGCAGAAGATGAAGCAGTCCAAAGCATGGCTTAGGTGATAACATTAGTTACAATGTCTGCTAAATGATTATTTCAGATGAGAAAGGTAGTGCCATGCTTTTCATGTGCAAGCACAAGTGCTGCTGTTCACCAACCCAACACAAGATCTGTAAATATCTGGCATTATAATAACTTCAGCACAATGCTCAGCATAGCTCTCTTTGACTAAGAAATAAAAAGCCTTATTCCCTCATTTTCTCCATTTTAGATGGATGCAGAGAGACTGTTGCTACAACTAACATTTGCCTGATGATAAGCTAGCGAGGAAAGGGTGACTGTGCTGCCACTGAATCTGCTGTGAAAGGCTTCATCTTTTCCCCAAAGCTGAAGACTCACATATGCAGGAGGTTAGATTACGTCAAGTGTTAAATAGCACACTGATATACTAATATGTTGAGTTTTTTTATTCCCATCATCTGTTTGTAGTTAAGAAGAACACCAACCCAAAGTTTATTCAGTTTGGAATTCCCCTGCATTGTGTACCTGTTTACTTCTAGAAATAAGGAAACTGATAAAGAACAAGATCAATAAGGAGGATCAATGATGGGTTTGGTACTTCTAAAATCTTATTCATTCCTGGTAGGAACACCACAATAGCGAGTTTTAAGGATGCAATAGATAAAATCATTTCAACATGGCTGCTGGTGTTCAGTTTAATCTATGTTAGTCTTATGTATTCTATTTATAAAGTGGTCATATGCTGTGAACTTTTATCGAATTACATAACTAATAATGACTAAACAGTCAGATCAGTGTAGCTAAATAAAAAGATCAATATTCGATGAGACCTGCGTAAACTGTGGTGGATTTATATTCCACTTCATCACTGCACAGCAGGACTTAACGTGAGTTACGAGCTCCTCAGGTCGGTGTGTGAACTCTGAGGCCTGAGGAAGCTGAAACATTTAAGCAGGGTGGAGGATTTAGGGACATCTAATGTCAAAGGTACAGGTAGAATCAAACGCAAAGTTAAGAATATTACAGTTCCATTAGCAGTTCATTACATTTCTGCTAACAGATGCACCCAAATCTTTTCGGTAAAGAAGAATTGAACGTCCGTGTGTCCTATTAATCCCACGTTGGTGACAGTTGCTACTGTTCACAAACACAAGTAATACCAGCTCGTGGACGTCAGGCTGACCGTTGTGAATCAGCTCAAACTCCTTTGCTTCAGTGTAGGCTGCAGGAAGCAACATAAAGACTAAAAGAATATTTAAAAAAACAAGCCAATTATCCTGCCACAGGAAAAGATCAAGGGGAATTCTCTAAAATATGCAGCAGGTATCACAAAGCCTCGAGAGTTATGTTGTTTTTGTGGAATGTGTATAATACTCCACTTGCCTTTTTATGCATGATGTGTGAATAAATCATGACGTGCTTAATCTACTTCAAAGACCAAAGAGGTGACTGTCACATCCTGAGTAGAGACTGAGTTTCATTAAAAGTGCAGTCACAGTCTGTTGTTCTTTTCCTTTTCATTTCTGCTGCTTAAAAAGCACTGCCAGGCATCAACTTATCTACCACTCCATACATGACTGGGAATGCTTATTCAGAGATGTGAGTCATGGCACAGTAACATCCTTCAGGTCATTTAAGGTTGATGAATATGACTGCTATAAATAAACAAGTGACAGCGGGCACGTAGTCGTCATAATGGTTCTAATTACAAGTAGTACAAGGAGAAATGTAATCAACTGACAGCTTTTGTTAATAAATGAAGTCACGCAATGAATATCACAGATGGGGGGGATATGTGAAACCTGTGTTTTGTTCTGTCCCTCCAAAGTAAAAATACTCACTTTGGAGTGAGCAAAAGAAGAAAGCTTACAGGATCAGCCTATAATATCACTGATCAAGCAAACCGAATAACTGAAAGTTTTCTGAACATTTTCTCAGCCTCCACATCACTTTGTAAGATGAAAGAAATGGTCAAAGAAGCAAAGGAGGTTTACCTTTGGAAACTAAATATTAGCAGCCTGGTTTAGGGTCAAGTTTGCCTAATTTCAGAGATACTTTGGTTACTACATGACAACCAGGCACAGTGCTGGAGTGTATAAAATAACTTTAAGATGGCTTATATACCCAGTGGTAAAAAGTACTGTATAATACAATATTGTAAAAAGGAATCAGGAAACAGGACTTACTGAAGAAACAGTCTATACTGTTGGTTAGACGTGAACAGAATGGAAGGATAACCTTACTCTGCAGATGGATCTGAAGGGTGAGCCCAGCTCCAACGTATCAGGTTGGAGCTAATTACTTTCATGTTTTTTTTTTGTTTTTTTTTTTTTTAAATAATTCTCAAAATAAAATGATTGTCTTAGTTGTAAAAACTCACAATGTAGTGAACAAAGTGGGGGCAATGGGACCAACAGCCTAAATGCTTCATCTTTGAATATTCAAAGGGGGCAAAAATGACAGACGAAAATACATCATGGAATGTCGGTATTGAAATTATCCATCCATCCCTTTTCTATACCCTCTTAATCCAACTCAGGGTCGCTGAGGGGGGGGCTGGAGCCCATCCCAGCGGTCATTGGGCGAGAGGCGGGGTACACCCTGGACAGACCGCCAGTCCATCACAGGGACACACAGAGACAAACGAGACAAACAACCACACACATGCTCACTCCGAGAGACAAGTTAGAGACACCAGTTTACCGAACAAACGTGTTTTTGGGTGGTGGGAGGAAGCCGGAGTACCCGGAGAGAAATCACACATGCACACAGAGAGGGAACATGCTAATTCAACACAGAAAGGCCCCAGCTGGGATTCAAACCAGGAATGTATTGAAATTGAATTCTAGAAATAGAATTTCCTGCCCAGTAACCAAGCACTTCAGCTCTACTTCTATATACAATGTAATCAACAGCAAAGCATTGCACGCTACTCCTTTAGCTTTTTTTAAACGTGTGATCATTCATTATTTTCAAAGCAATTAGCAACTAAAGCTTTCAGATAAATGTGCTGTAAAAAATATAATAGTTGAGTCTGAAATGTATTGCTGAAGAAGTAAACAGTAACAAAATCTGAGTACAAAGTAACCCTAATTCTGGTCCAACTGCTTCATCAAACTGATTGCCAGCTAACATCTGGTGAAGCTAACGGTGCTAACTGAGAACTGTGAGTTTGTTCTGAAGAACAAAAGAAAAAAGACCAAATAAACAAAATGTTCTGATATCATGCAGTGCTTGTGGACAGCACTATAAAAGGCAATCACCTGTACGTCAGTGGGAGTAGAACAGCATTTCTATGTACCATGGCTGAATGTTGTGCTACTATTAACACAGTAGAAATGAGCACTGACCTTTATGAATCAATAAAACAGATAAACATGGAGCAGGTTTTGGTTAACATGAACACCAATTAGTGTAGGAAAAAAACCAGATCAGACAACAGAGGCTTCTTTTTTAAACACATGCACTTCCTATTAGTCAGCGTAGCTTATCTGCTATTCCTGTGCCCTGTAGCTTCAGCGTGCTCCTCTGACACACCTGCAGCTTCAGCGTGCTCCTCTGACACACCTGCAGCTTCAGCGTGCTCCTCTGACACACCTGCAGCTTCAGCGTGCTCCTCTGACACACCTGCAGCTTCAGCGCGCTCCTCTGACACACCTGCAGCTTCAGCGCGCTCCTCTGACACACCTGCAGCTTCAGCGCGCTCCTCTGACACACCTGCAGCTTCAGCGTGCTCCTCTGACACACCTGCAGCTTCAGCGTGCTCCTCTGACACACCTGCAGCTTTAGCGTGCTCCTCTGACACACCTGCAGCTTCAGCGTGCTCCTCTGACACACCTGCAGCTTCAGCGCGCTCCTCTGACACACCTGCAGCTTCAGCGCGCTCCTCTGACACACCTGCAGCTTCAGCGCGCTCCTCTGACACACCTGCAGCTTCAGCGTGCTCCTCTGACACACCTGCAGCTTCAGCGCGCTCCTCTGACACACCTGCAGCTTTAGCGTGCTCCTCTGACACACCTGCAGCTTCAGCGTGCTCCTCTGACACACCTGCAGCTTCAGCGTGCTCCTCTGACACACCTGCAGCTTCAGCGTGCTCCTCTGACACACCTGCAGCTTCAGCGTGCTCCTCTGACACACCTGCAGCTTCAGCGTGCTCCTCTGACACACCTGCAGCTTCAGCGTGCTCCTCTGACACACCTGCAGCTTCAGCGTGCTCCTCTGACACACCTGCAGCTTCAGCGCGCTCCTCTGACACACCTGCAGCTTCAGCGTGCTCCTCTGACACACCTGCAGCTTCAGCGTGCTCCTCTGACACACCTGCAGCTTTAGCGTGCTCCTCTGACACACCTGCAGCTTTAGCGCGCTCCTCTGACACACCTGCAGCTTCAGCGCGCTCCTCTGACACACCTGCAGCTTCAGCGTGCTCCTCTGACACACCTGCAGCAGCAACACTGACAGACTGTCCGACATCAGTCTGCAGTGGAAATGCAGTCTGAAAGAATCATGTTGGTCTTTTAAAAAAAGTCCCTGGGACAAAAAGCGCAGCCAACACAAACATTCATGTTAGTGGGATCAAAAGAGAGCATTTACCTCCAAAAGAAAGAAAAGCTAATCTTACCCGCTTCTGCATTTTCACTGTCATCCTCATCGTCCTCCTCTGTGAGGGCTGGATTCTGTGTGCTCACCTGATCCATCACAATGCATTCTGCAACACCAGTCTAAGATCAACATATAAATATTACTGTTAGAACATTTCAACACGTCCCCCGTGGTCTTTCAATGTCCATCATTACTACGCATGACCATGAAAACTTACTGGATATCAGAGACACTAAATAAGAAATTGTCCTGCGGTTGGATTACACAAGCCAAGATTTCACTGAACTCTGACACCCAAACCCTCTTTGGAATATATTAAACATACAATGGGCAGATACAGACACCTCATGTTTGTGGAATTACAAAAAACGATTTCTTGAATGAGGCTTACAGTGCATCCTGAAAGTATACGCAGTGTTCCACTTTTTCCACAATATCCTATGTTACAGCCTTATTCCCAAATAGATTCATATTTTACCTCAAAGTTCTACATGAATACCCCACAATGACAAAGGGAAACAAGTCCGTTTGAAACTTTTGCAAATTTATCAGAAATAAAGAAACAAAAATAAAACAATTCCATAAGTATTCACAGCGTTTGGCATGACCCTCAAAGGTGAGCTCAGGTGCATCCTATTTCCACTGATCACCCTTCAGAAGTGAACTACAACCTGATTGCAGTCCAGCTGTGGTAAATTCAGCTGATTGGTCATGATTTGGAAAAGCACACACTTTTCTATAAAAGGACCCATAGTTAACACTGCATGTCAGAACACAAACAAGACATGAAGTCCAAGGAATTGTCTGTAGACCTCTGAGACAAGGTGGTATGGAGGCAAAGGTCTGGGGAAGAAAAATTGCTGCAGCACTATTTGGCCAATCAGGACTTTTATGGTCTTGGGGCTCTGAAAATATCGCCCCAGCAACAGATATATCAGGTTAAAAAAAGGTTTGCGCAGCGCGGTAATTAATTATCTCGCAATCTAGTGCTTCTATGCGGTGTTGTTGGTAATGTGAGTTGACCAAAAGAAACAAAAGAAATTGTGACAGCTGACTTGCTTCTTATTCATTTCCCCATTGAACGGGTCACTTTAGTGATCATCGGTACCGTTGCCCCCCTGAGAAATGTCAGGAGCCGCCACTGATTCCAACTACATATCTGTGAAAGTTTGCGATGCACAGTTGTGACTCGTGTTGAAAAAATGTGTCATTGTGATGTGTTTGGACTTGGAATATGTTCCTTTTAATAGCAAATGTTCTGGCATGCAGTGAGAAAACAAACTTTGAGAATCACTTCAATCTGCTGAGGTAAGTTTGTTCCAGGGTCTTGGGGGTGAGTCATGCGTCACTGGGAGAGTGGATGGAACCGAGTCGTCTTTAACAACTCTTTTAATATCCCTGACAGTGTGGCTGGAATTATTTTCATCTTGTGAGTCTGTCTGTGTCTGTCACCATGGCGATGTAATGGGGCAGACACCTGCTGGGACAGAAAAGCCTGTTAGCACTTTGGCAGGTGTTTAACAGTCTGTTCCTCTGATGGTGGACAGTTGTCTTCACAGCCATGCAATACGCTGTCTCACAACTTTTCAACACATCAGTATGGTTTGCTCTTGTCATACTATCATCAATGACAAATAAGTATTGAAGTAGTAAGTTTATAATTGATTACAAAGTAGTACTGTTCCTTCAGAATGTGGCTCTTTTGAAGTTTTCCCTTGCTAAAGTGGGCGCCGGCTTTCATCTCTGATGGTTTGTGGTTCTGAAAGTAGCCCCTGTCTTTTGTCAGTGAAGCGTGAAAATACAAATGCAGGTACTGTACTGAGTTGGTTCCCATGCTGACCTTTAGAGAGTCCAGCTGGACCACCTGACATTTCTGAAGAAGTTCCACAAACAGATAGATGAGCAAGGCCTGGAAAAGATAGGGTTGAAAGCATTTATATCCTTTAATTGGTTGTATTCAATAATAACTGTGAGTAACATTCTTTTACTTGTATTACTTACCTGAACGAAGAAGCCAACAAGAAAGGAGACCAGAAAAGGCACCAGCCCAGCATGTGCTATCGTTACTGGAAGACCTTGAAATTGAAAGAACTATTTCAGAATTGGATTGTCACCTCCATCAGTGTGAAGACATTTGAGATGATTTGAGAGTGACTTTATCAGAACATCTACCTTCCTGTCTGTCACTCTCTCTCCTCATCTTTCACTGTCACAGACACTCCTCTCATCAGTGGCTCAAACTTTCCATAAAATCTAATAGATGGCACTGATTTCAATCTGAGGTTTAAGTGGTCTGCAAGTTCTAACTTGGAAGGGCTCCATCTTTTTGGAGCTCCGCTGAAAACAAGTAGTTAAATGTTATGTGCCATGTAATTTCCACCTCTACAAAAATCTGCCTCGAGTTAACTACACTTCATAAAGCACATTTACATTTACGCTGCCAGGAGATGGACAGAACTTTAATTTTTATCTAAAGGGAAGTGATATATCAAAGATGATATCTGGTAGAAAGAAGAAAAAGCTCCCCAGAGTTTTTACCATTATACTAGTTTCATCGTTATCTTCACCCGAGCAAATGGAATCAATATTCCTTCAACTTTCCCTTTTGTTGAGATTGTGTGAGTCAGGTTTCTGTTCTACACTGAGTTAAAGAGTAATGTAATCCCAGCTTTTGTACTCCTGTCTTTAAAGTTTTTGTCCCTTTTAACATGTGTGCTCACCCTTAGTTCTGCTTAAGATGAGGTAAACGCAAACTAGGATGAATAAAGACACCTGACATTACTAGACTGTAATATTTAGAAAACAACATCAAAGCTTGGTACACTGCATGACTGAGCGGCTCGTTGAGGATTAGCCGGTGTACTTCCTGTTGCTTGATCTTTCCAAAGTTTAGCCGTCAAACATGGCATCAAAGTAGTTTATGGTGATTGCACAGTGCTGCGGTCCTGTGGCTGCAAAACAAGCCCGAATCCACCCCCTTCTCCCACCATGCTTGGCAGTAATGATGGTGACATAATGACAACCTTTGCTGTTTTGGTCTCGTCTTTTAAAAGGACATTGTTCCAGAAGTCTCGTTGTTTGTTAAGATGCTGCAGACCTAATCCACGCTGCCGAAAGACTTTTTTTTTCCTGAAAACCATTTCAAGCAAGCCATTTTATGCAGTCTTTTTTAAATTGTACTGTCAGGAACTTTAAAACTTTCAAAATGTTAGCTGATGTAGAGCTTGGGCTTTTAGCAGTTTCTCTGATCATTACGAGGTCTGACCTTGGGGTGAACTTGCTTGGACGTCCACTCCTGGGAAGATTGGCAACTGTCTTGAAAGTTTTTCATTTGTAAAAAATCTTTCTCTCTGTAGAATGATGGAGTTTAAAAATGACCTCCCAAATTGATGGGTAAAAACAATTGTTGCTCTAAGATAGTCATCCCTATCTTGTTTTTGTCTACAGCATTGTGTGAACACAAACCTGCATGTTCAGAGCAGAGAAGTATTCCATTCATTCCTATGGAAGCCCTGAGGGTGTACTTTTCACACGCTGTTTCTGTGTTTGCCTCAGTTTTTGTTCAGTAAACAAAGTCATGGTGTAATGTGTCATCGGTTGTTGTTCATCTGAGATTGTGTTTACCTAATTATAAGACCTATTAAGACTGTTAAACATAATTAATACATAAAATCTTCATATGAGAAGATGGTGTACTTTCTTTTTTTACATATATGTATATCATGTAAGAAATTAATACTCCCCAAATCTATCAAATGAGAAACTGTGTGATCACAATTTCTTTAGTGGACTGTGGGGTCATATTTTTCCTCTCAGGTAAAAAGATCAAAGTACTCACCTAAGATTCCAGTTCCCAGTATTGTTGCAATGGTCAAGAAGTCTGAGAAGACATAAAGTGTTGTGAAATTGATCAGATTAGGACCACTGTTTAAGGGTTCTTTTTACAGAGAAAACACTTAAAGGTAGGGTAGGAGATCCTGGATTTTGAGTCCAGCGAAGCTGCATTTTGAAAATACACCGGTAAAAAGTCCCAACCCTTTTCTTCACTTTCCCCCCGAAGGCACGCCTCTAGAGTACATGAACGAGCACGAAGGTGCACGAGCGCTGTTCTGATAGCAAGCATCGATCGTTGCCGTATTTAGTATTTAGTATATGCTAACTATACGTTTAATAATGCTAGGTGCTAGCCAAGCTGGCTCTAGTTTAGCTTCCTGCCAAGCTTCTGGACGCGTAATTCGTTCACGGAGCAGGGTACGCGCACAGGGGGAAGGAGGGGGAGGGAGGAGCAGATTGCAGTTTGATAGACGGCATCAGAATCCAATCATTGTTAACGGTCCGTTCAGTATGATTGGATAGTGTTTTTCCTAGATTGTACGTTCTAGAGCAGGGATGTCCAAAGTCGGTCCTCGAGGGCCGCTGTCCTGCAGGTTTTAGATGTTGCCCTGCTTCAACACACCTGATTCAGATCAAGACATCGTTAACAGGCTTGTGCAGAATTTAAAAATATGTTGAAGTGATCCATTTAATCTGAATCAGGTGTGTTTAAGTAGGGCAACATCTAAAACCTGCAGGACAGCGGCCCTCGAGGACCGACTTTGGACATCCCTGTTCTAGAGGCCACCAAAACTTTTCATATTTGTGTCAAAACTTTTAATTAATTGGTTGCAATGGGGGTGTGAAGAGTATTTCAAGCAATATGTAAAAAAATGTTCCAGAAAAAGATCCCCTACCCCACCTTTAACAGCAAAATAAATTTACTTTGGCCAATAACCAACCAAATGGAGTAAAGGACTGTTTAAACAGGGAGAGTGTGTGGTGCCTCAAGTCCCGATCTGAAGCAACCCATTCCAATAGTAATAAAACAATTCAAACTAATGCTACACAATATTGGGTTTATATTGATATCCAATATGCCAATATTCATTCTGCCTGCTCGTTGATGTAGATCCAGTGTTGTTTTCGTCAACGATGACGAAATCATTTCGTTGACGGCACTTTTTTTCATGACGATAACGAGACGGTGACGAGATAAACATAGCTCTCTGATGACGAAAACATGACGAGCCGTGTGTGAGTTTTCGTTGACGAGACGAGAATGGACGAAAATGTTAGTGGGTGATCTGTCAGACGTTTAAAATGCAAGACATTTCTGCTCATTGTGTGTGTCAATTAAAACCTAAAAAGCATCTGCTGCGGCACCTTAAGGCTCGCCACAGGGATATTTTTTCGAAGGTAAGTTACAAATGCTGTTAACATAATCGATAAATTTCATAGTAAACTAGTACGTTTTCCACATACTCCTGGCGCAAATGGGCTGCTAACTTCAGAGTAAAGTTAGCTTTTGTTACGCTAACGTCAATTCATTATGTGTGTGTTACTTTAGCAGCATGTTTAGCCATGTTTACATTCAGTGACGGTGTGGTTATCTCTTTGTGTGTACGTTCTGTCAGCACGTAACTTGATATGTTAAACAGGTCGAGTTACTGTTATACGTAGAGTCTGCTAGCTTTAGCCTAAAAGCCACAAGTGACGTTGTGCAGCCCTAACCAGGACCTGTGCGTTTAGTGCGCTTACAGTAAAGTTGGGACACACGCACAGTACAGAATGAAAAATCAGAAAGCTTTAGTACAGGGTCAGTTAATAAGCTATGTATTTTTGTTCTGCTTGTTTGATAGTTAAGACCATACTATTTTCTTAACACGGTAGACTATACTTATTTTTTCTTTTTTTTTTTGTCGACTAAAACTGGACTAAAACTATCACATATAGAAGTGACTAAAATGTGACTAAAACTAATAAGCATTTTAGTCCAAAAGACTAAGACTAAATCTAAGATGGTTGTCAAAAACAACACTGTGTAGATCCCAATATGTGCACACATTTTCACAACCAGGACAAATCTGTTTATCAATGTTACACACTTGCCTTAACTCTGCAAAAGTTCAGTCATCTCCACAAAATAACCAATGTATTGACTGATACCATCAATTTCAAGTTCAGAGTTAGTCCAGAGGAGCATTAAGTGGAGCGTCTGCTTTCACTTCAGCTGCTTCTCCTCCTCAGCTATGTTTCCAGTTTACTCAAATCTGTAGAATGCATCACATTTAGGAACAAAGTTGGACACATCATGGGGGGGTTGGAGCTCAGGAGGAAGAGCAGTCTGATGGCTGCTTCGATTCCCAGCTGCCCTTGGACCGCATGTCCAAGTGTCCCTGGAAAAGACACTAAGTCCCAGACTGCCTACAAAAGAGTTCATATGTGTGTGATAGATTAAAAAAAAGGACTGTGTGGGCTGCAACACTGTATGGACTGTAAGACATGCTGCATGAGTGCGTGCGAACAGGTGAATGGGACAATGATTTGGTCAATTTACCTTTCCATCCTTTCTAAGCTAATTTCACACAACCAACATGTGATGCATCACTGTTGTTACGGTGAGATTCAAAGCCTGTCTCCTCTGCATCAGCTCCATGCAAACTGCTCCTCTCCGGCTACACACATCCTCACACTCACAGATGCTGGGGTCTACCAAAAGCTAACTCATTACCCCATAATTACACAAACTCAAATGAAATGGTGACTTGTGCAAAATGTGTGCTGTTGTCTGTAATTTTATACACTTATTACTCCAGTATAAATGCTATCCACTAGATCATTTCTAATGATATGATGCTGGCGCAGGATGCTCTCTGATACACTATTCTTGTGCCGGACCATCTTTGGAGACAGTATTGTATTCTGAGGACAGAACTTACTTGAAGAAAACAGTCAAATGCTTTGAAAGCTTCCATATCAGTGACATCAAACATATACTTAGTCCATTTCTGAACACTGCAAGGAGGCTGTCAAACCTTTTGTCTGATGACAACAAGCACTATCAACCAGCTCAGTATTGACAAGACAAGTCACTTTTCTGTTACATTCAAATCCATCACTTGCACTCTGAGCACCTCCCATCATCACTAAAGATAAGCTGTCATCTCAAATCAGCCAGATCGTTTCTCATGATTCATTTATCGCTCTTCTTCTGTGCTCTTTCAACACTCAAATAACAGATGGCTGAGGGACACAAAGTGACAGTAATCAGACATGTCCTCATAATCTTTTTCATAGAGTCTGTGCTCTCAGCCAAGGCCTGGAATCCAGGTACCTGATTACCTTGGTTTGACAGAGGAATCATTTGAGGGACAGGGGAAAACCCTTAATAGCTAAATGGCATTTTCATTGTGATGCTTCACATTCATTTGTCCACTTGTCTCTGATACTTACACACATTACAGTCAGATCTATATCTGAGCCTATCGTTCTCCTTTTCACTCGTCCAAGAGTACACACAGTGAAGCTCTTTTTGAAGTCCGACACCAAACAGAGTAGTGAGCACTGCAGGTTATGTGGAGCACATGTTCCGACAAAGACGGGGAATACCACTAATCTGTTTCATCAGCTGATGCAGCGCCACCCGTCTGAGCACAGAGAATGCTAACTTTTTTTGATTAGTTGATGTTAGAGTGCGATGTCTGTCACTATAGGCAATCTTTACACACACATATGCGTCCTAGTTGTGTTCCCGGTCAATGTTTAATAAAGAGAACTCACTGAAGCAAGCGGGCGAGTTCAGAGCAACATGTTTCCTGTGTTTCTTCTACAAGTAGCTGATTGAGTTTACTACGTGTGTGAGGGACGTGTTCATCAGCTGAGACGTCAGGAGAGAGCTCCCGAACAGCAAGAGAGACAACCGCTGCTGGAGAGCAAACAGTTGAGCGGTCAGATATAGGATTTTAATTTAAAATACCTGTTCTGTATTTGTCTGAAACAGTTGTATAGTGTCACATGTCATGTTCAACTTTGACCTAAAATAAATATTTAATAAAAAATTAACCTTCTGATATCTTCAAATCTCAATTAAGAGTAACAGGGAACATTTAAAATTCACAAAATAGTGATTTGTTTTATATCGTGATATATATCGACTGATATCAATCAATCAATCAAACTTTATTTAAATAGCCCTTTACAATAGCCAACTGGTACTCAAAGTGCTTTACAACAGGATAAAAACAACAATACATAAAACAAAACATAGAACACGATTCAGAAATGGTAAAAGTGCTAAAAGTGCTGCAGGGAAATAAAAGCCTTCCACAAGTGCAATAAAATGAATTGAATAAAATTTGTATAAAATTAAGATAATTAATAAAGAGCGGATAGAAAGGATGCATAGTGGCCCTAATCAAAGTTAGAACGCCAGTCTAAAAAGGTGGGTCTTAAGCTTCGATTTAAAAAGGCCGAGATCAGTGATGGTGCGGATGTCAGGGGGCAGTTTGTTCCACAGTCTAGGAGCAGCAATGGAGAAGGAACGATCACCCCACTGTTCAGATCTTGACCTTGGGACCTCTAAAAGAAGCTGACCCGAGGAGCCCAGGGCTCTACCGCAGTTGTGAAAAGTTAAAATGTCCGACAGATAAGAAGGTGCCAAGCCATTAGTGGCGTTAAAAACAAACAACAGGAGTTTAAAATCGATTCTGAATCGGACCGGAAGCCAATGGAGAGACGATAGCACAGGAGTAATGTGTTTGCGCCTAGAAGTATTTGTTCAAAATCGTTGAAGACGTGAGAGAGAGATATACAGAGAGAGGTATATATTAAAAAAAATATCGTGATGTAACTTTTTCCCATATCGCCCAGCCCTAAGTGGATCAATTCATTTTCTAAAGTTATGTTTGTGAAAATGACACAGATAATTAAAAAGGTTAAATAAAAAATAAAATAAAAAACTGTGGTGTATATGTATCAAAACAGCCAAATCTGTCATCCATCCAGCTCTTACCATGCTCCAAAAATATTAACAGACCACACAGGCCCTTTCTCAGGTAGTGATAAACATGCAGCTGGTAGAGTCCCCCCGACTTTCATACAACTATTCAACATCAGCATGAAAAGTCTTTTGTGGAGTCAATCACTCCAACCTAAAATGGACTGGCCCAGGCACTTCCCACATGCTCCAAAGTTCCATCTTTTTGCACCAGTTTATAACAACTGTAAAATAAGTATTGTAAGTGTGTGTTAATACAGATGAATTCCCCCAAAAACCTATTTGATTCAGTTTTTAAAATCTATTTTGTAAAACTAAAGGTGTCAGAAAAGGAGCCATTTAGACAACTCAAGGTTACTGAAAGCATTTCCAGACAGTCACTCTGCTCTAATAAATTCCTTATTTTATGACAATAGTGCCATCTGACAAAATCATCTTGCAAGAGACATTTTCTGTGCACGGAATTCTGCTGGGCTCACATGTACGAGGATTTCTAACAGAAGAAGTTGCAGGCTGTCTGGAACATTTTCTCCCACAGTTTAACACAGCAATAACTCAATTCCGTTTCCATGCATTTATGCTGTTACAAGGCCGGTGGTCTGATCAAATGGCACAGCGGAGCAGTAACCATAGCGACTCAGTTGTGCATACAACCATTTAACCGAGTTTTACCTGTGAAAAAAAGTTAGCCTTGAACCTCGTTTCACATTCAGACTGATATAAGATGGGAAACCTGACTGATACAGTGACATTGGGGGAAAAAAAAATTCCTAATAACAAGACAGAAAAATGTAAAGCAGTGCAAGCTCAGCTGTTCCAATAAGCTGCAATAAATAAGCCAGACGTGGCCTATGAACTTTAACTCTGGAATTTGATTACTTCAGATTTAAATCTGACCTTAAAGAATCCCCGAAGACATTTCGGGTGATGCTGCTTTAAATAATACTTCTTTTTTACTTTGAAATTCTTAAAGGGGAAATTTGTGCCTCCGCCCTCGATGAAAAATCCAGAATCTATGAATATGTAAATATTTCCATCACACAAAGCTAACTACAGGATACGAGTCTCTCCCTTGGTTGGTGTGAGCACCTTTCAGTCAGTTCAGATAGTTTCCACTCTCACCAGAAGAATTTGAAACCAGTCAAACATACATCATTTTGGACAGTGAAGATAAAATATTCACAGAATTGCCAACTCTAACACTTTGGGCATGAGGTTGTTTCTCATGGTTTCTGAACAAATTTTATGCTATATAAGAGGAAGCCACAAAGTGTCTCCTTCAGACTCAAGCAGGCTTTCCAAACACACCCTTTCAGCACTAACATTGATCCATACACCATTACTCTTAATCCAGAAGGCTCGGGCAGATAAAGGCACCCTCTCAAAGCCTCTCCACTATCCCACAACACCTTTCATGTTGAGCTGTGCCTCCTTCACATTTCAGATCCATTAGAAATGGAAAAGTTTAGAAAAAACCTACTTTTGTTTAATACACTTTGATAAAGGAAGCTCACCCATAACGTCTCCTAATGCTCCTGACAGCTTTCCAGGATTCACCTAAATGCTAATGTGAGTCGAAGAAGCTGCAGGAGGGACATGAACATCCCCAAAATGAGGTAGCAGGCATATGGCACAGCAGTGATACTGCTTTTAACTATCACTCCAGACCAAAACATCTGATACACTTCGGCAATTCACAGTTTAAGGCCTGAGGAGCATCAAAGCTGTCAGAACATTTTCATTACAATGTAAAACATGCACATCAGTTCACTCTGGAAAAGCAATCATTTATTTTTCTTTTCAAATGCCCCAATGATGGTTTGAAAATGAACCGCAATGCATAACATCAGGCCTGTGATACGGGGAATCTAGGAATCATTAACTTTATCATTCATATTTCTGAATGTCGTCTCTGAAACAAACCCATGACAAGCATCATGCGCTCAACACCAAGCTACACCAAGCTACACTTGCAACACAAACTATAGTGGAGCCAGATATATGCTAGTTTATGCCTTTTGGGGGCAAAATGCCAGCTGTTACTGAAGACCATTACTGACAGTGGTGTAAGAGTTGTTTGCTCAAAGGCATGCAAACAGCTGTTGTTGAAGTAAGGAAAGTCATGCACTCTTTTGCACTTGATCCTCGAACCATCATTCAGGATACAGAAAATTTCATTTTTGCAAACCTTTTAGGCTACAAACACTCATTCGCTGAAATATGGTGAAAAATTGTAAGGTATTTTTATTCATTGGAAAGCCATAGTCAGTATACGGTAGGCTAAAGTAGGTCTATCTTTACTGGGTAGCCCAGCTGGAAACAAGTCATTCGACTGAAATGATTATACAGGTTGTTTGTTCATACCGCTCGATTAACAGTTCCATTTCCGATACCAGTATCGGAGACATTTCCGATATGCTGGCATCTGTATCGGCGAGTACCTGGAGTCCAGGCACTGATCCGATACCACGTAATTTATCAAAACAGAAATCTATTTACTGGTTAGCCCCGTTCGCCCTGACACAGTTCTTCTTTGCCGCTCTTAAAACAGTTGCGCTGTGCTGCCATCTGCAGCCTGCTGTTTTAGAGGGCCGAAGAAGAATTGATGACCTGACACCTGTTAGACAACGAGCTAGCACTATCATGTCAGCGGTGTGGCAATATTACACGCTGGATGCTCCCAACAGCAAGATGGTGACAAGCAACAAATGTCAAGGAAAAATTTCGAGGGGTGGCACGATTGTTGCTAATTTCAACACTAGCAACTTAATAAAACACCTGAAGACGCGTCACGCTAAAGAGCACGACGAATTTACTAAATCAAAGTGGAAAAGGAAATACGAGCTGCAGCGGCAAATCCTGGAAACTGCCTTCCAGGAACAAGATAAATTCCTCAAAGACAGCCTAAAAGCAACAAAGATAACAGACAAAATTGTGGAATTTGTTGTCCTGGATGACCAACCCCTGTCAAATGTGGGATTTTGCCGCTTAATGGAGCATTTGGAGCCAAGGCATTGTTTGCCAGGTTTAAAGATATCTCCGAAACTGCACCACCCAAATTATACGAGGCAGCTTTCCTTCTGAGTACACAAGTACGCAAGTACGCTCATTGTGCATTTGGAATGGAAGCGTACTTGATTACGTCAAAGACGTTGCCGCTAAAAATCTAAAAAACGAAAACGATTGTTTTTGATTTTTCTGTTCATCGCTGCCCGTGTGTGATTTCAACAGCAAAGAAAAATCAAAATTTCTAGAAAAGACCAAGGTTTGTAGCTTGTAGCTGCTGTTGGAGTTCTTTATTTTAAAACTCAAGAGGAAGCAGTGAGGCTGAGGAGGGAGAAACGGGAGCGACGAGACAGGAAGCGGAGGAGGAGCAGGCTAATGGCATAGCTGTCAACTTTTGTCAACTCCTCTGCCATCTTCGCTTGACCCGCTTTTTTTTCTTTTGCTTGTGCCGCACTGCTTTCTGGGATGGCAAGCTGTCCGAAGTCTACAGAAGTCACCACAGAAGCAGACTCAATAAAATGGGCGGAGCAAGTACACATCCGGGAATGTGGACCGTACTTGTCTGGATGCGTACTTTGAATTGGAACAGTACTTGGTTCTTTCGTGATGACGTTTCAGAAGTACACGAGAACACAAGTACAGACAAGTACGCATACTGAGAAACGGCCATGCATGGGCGAATGGTAGGAAGATTTGCGCATTTCAAACACGCACCACTGGCTTCTACACGCCTAGAGGATCTTCAAAAAGATCTCCAAATGCCCACCAAACGTCTGCACCAAGACATAGCAACGAGGTGGAACAGTACCTACGATATGGTCGAGAGTTTACTGGAGCAGAAGCAGTCATTTTCAGCATATGGAGCTGACCACCACCAGTAAGATAATTTCATAAAGTTCCGCCAGTGGCCCTTACGCAGTGGCGATTCTAGAGTCTGTGGGGGCCCCAAGCAAAAAAATCCTAGGGGGCCCTACCGACCAGTGTTCGTCACCAAAACATCTGACACCAACGAAAAGTGTATGAAATAAAACCTCTTTTTATTCCAAACATGTTCCAAACATGAGAAACATTGTTATTTTTAAAATATACATGTAAAGAATAAATAAATAACTAAAAAAGACTACGTTGTCTACGTTGGCACTTGATATTCGCCTGTTGCTATTTATCTACCGGGTGTAGCTGGCCATCCAATAATAATTGTGTTCATTTAAAGATTCTTTGTGACAAGTAAAGCTGTTCATGATATCGATTTCATAAGTATGGTTTTTATTTTCCACTAGCCTTGAATTTCCGGCAAACGTTGCCAACAATCGCAAACACTCTGAGGGGCCAGTTCTCCGCGAACATAACCTACAGTGGAACTCTATGTGAGTTTGACAAAGTCAACAATGCAATTATGGAATTATAGAATGGCATGTTAACTAGACAACCTTTGACTAAATCATTTAAATTTAACTGTTCAAAGAAAACATGTTCACCACGAACGTTCGCCACTGTTTGAGACAGTTTATAAAGTAACTAGAAAATTTCTGATTGAATGCACCCAGGGTATCTGCACATTTTTTAATCAACAAATTTAATGACTTAAGACCTTTTTAAGACCTCTAAGAATAAAAATTAAGACCATTACCACGGCAAAAATATATATTAAAACTACACTCTAGGCTGTTCGGTGTTGAAAAAAAGTCCAGTGTGAAATGTGTGCTTCAGTGTGTGAACATGATCGCATAAGATTCGAACGCACAAGGGAACACCACACACTACAGGACAATCATGCCCAATTGTCTCTGCGAAGGAGCGTGTTTTCGCTGCCATTTGTCTGTCTGTTTGTCTGAGGCTCTGAGCAAAATAAATCCATAATTGAACCTAATTTTCGAGTTATGTCTACTGTGCTTTTACAACTAGCAAAACGATTTTACTACTCAAGTTAACTTAAACCAGAACTTTGGACAACTCACGTGAAGCACAGACTATGGACAGTGACTTTGCATTGCATAAACCACACAACAAAATTTAATTTCCTTCGGGATTAATAAAGTATCTCCAATCTAAATAAAAAACGAGCACAGACCGCTCATACAGTCAATGGCACGTACCCATAGAAAAAATACACACTCACCCACACGTCACACAACCTGACTATCAACTGCTAACAACCATGATCAGTAACCTACACAAACCCAGACACATAATGGCTCGGCGGCCAGCAATCGGATAAACCAACGAAGTGAATCAATCCTGTGAAAGAATGAAAACAAGTGAATGAAACCTGCACTCACCCATTATGAAGTTAACTCTGCCAGCCCCATAATCTTGCTCCTGCTCAGCTAACACCTTGACGTCGGGTATGGTTGGTAACGTTACTGCGTTTAGCATTAGCAATTAGGCTGCTAGGCTTGCTAAATCGGTAAGCATTAGGCTACTGAAGAAAGCTAGTCTTTTTAGCTACGTTATATTATCATCTTTCTTCTCGGCTATAAGTTAACCTTTGTTGAGGAAAGGGAACGCCCCTGCGTGTAGTTGGTGAACGCAGCCAGATGACCTGAGTCAGGTTACTAACCTGACGCGCTAGCTGTCAAATCACCGGAAGTTTTCACCGGAAGTACTGGCGCACACACAAAAGTTTGAACGTCTCTCCAGACATATCTTTCTTTCATTCCGCCCAGATGAAATTTAATGCCACTCTTCGAAAATCGGCGAAATTTAAGACATTTTAAGACCTTAAAAAACGTATTTTTTATTTAAGACTTTTTAATAGGGCTCGGGCACACGCGTTGCATTCTGGGATATGGTCGCCATATTGGAGGCACAATCTCGTAAACAAACCCTGAGGCAAGACGGAGATCAAGGACCAAACAGTGAGAGAAAAGTGAGAGAAAAGCATGTTAAAATCGAAGAAAGGATGTGGGATATACCGGGATACATTACAGAAGGAAGCCAGAGATCGGTACATACAGAAGATTGGCGTTTTAAACGGACTGGACCCTTATGAAATACCGAGCAAGGAATGGATTGTCGACGAAGATTTACTGCCTAAGTTCACCCTTTCGGACATAATTGCGTATATAGTATGTGGTGTCAGTGCTTATACTTTGCAACAGTTTCAATTATAATGACACTTTACACTTTTGTCATGTTACTCTACTTGTAAATAAATAATGAAACACACACACTTGGCTGTATCTCAAAGGATATTTATTTCAGACGACTTCAACTTTGCACAACACTCCTGCTCATGGTGGTCAGAGTACAACATACAGACACAATCTTGTCAAAGAATGTTTTGTCTTCACCTTCGCATGGCAAAACTATGTTGATAGGTACTTTTGCTGACAAAAAGGTGTATTGTTTCTGACAGTTCCAATCGCCCTTTCCATGTGAATTTGGAGATGGGCAATTTTCCTTGTATTTTCCACATTAAATTAAGATTAAGATCAGATTTATTGTCATGTATACATGCATACACACGAAATTTGTCCTCTGCTTTTAACCCATTGAGACATCCCTTGCTTCCAACTGACAGTGTCCTCTTGTGAAGGCGGGGATCTTTACCTCAGCACACAAAAGTCTGTAACTTACCAGAATGAAAATGCAGAGAACACACTCTCATCGACACCGGGATTGAGTGGAAAGTTATGCTTGGTCGTCTTACAGCAGCGATCCATGCTAGTCAACGACGCTTTGTTATCTCGGACACTTGGTCTCCGTGGGTGCGCCTCCAAGCAGGAAACCGGTAAAAAGATAAACCATTTACGATTTCCCCCCCATTCCTGTCACGGCTTACGCTATTGCACCCCACGACACAGCAACGTGCGACCATAGTGGCAAAGACAATAAGTAAAATAGATAAACCAACGAAGAAAGTTCCGAGACCAGGCGGGAGTACGTCTGCGCGCAGTGGAAAACAATGTAAACAAAACAGTTCTGAGCCTCCAGTATGGCCGCCGCTCACGTAGTGACGTCACGTGCCCGAGCCCTATACTTTTTAAGGATCCGCGGAGACCTTGGCACCTCAGCTCTCGGGGGCCCCCTAGTGGCTCGGGGCTCCAAGCAGTTGCCTGCCTTGCCTGTTGACAAGCTGCGCCTCTGCCCTTACGGCTAACCAGTGGGCTTTACTGGAGAAAAGAATCACTGTTCTGGCACCATTTCGCTCCGATGCGCTCACAACGTCAATTAAAAATGTCGGATTATAAAATTTGTAAAATAACATTTTTGATTTGATGTAGTCTAGTGTAATACATTAATAATTAAATAGGAAACGTGGGGCAACATGAATGGAGCGAGATGTTACGTTCACAGCTGGGGACAAGCAGCCACGCGGGCCTTGTCACCCGTAGTAAATGTGGAAGTGAGCAATTCAAGTCGAGGGCGCAACGGTGTGTTTTATGTGTGGCGGAGCTAGCATTAGTTGCAGAGAGAGTGTGGATAATAAACAGGGAAACGCCCAAACTGTAGGGCCTACAAACGCTATCGAGCGTGGATTGTGTATTTCGTCTGGAGTTTTGGGACACGGGAACGCTCGGAACAGGTCAGGTACCGTGAAGACATATTCCCCTTTCTGATTGTCTGAATTAAGCTGACTGCTCAGGTGCTAGTTCTAACCGTGACCCTCGTTTCCTCTGCTTTGCTTCCGTTTCTGCTGATGCTCTCGCAGCCACACACACACACACACGCACACACACGCACGCCTCTCCCTCCTCCTGCCTAGCCCAGCCTGGGCTCTCTCTTTGCTGTGTCGTGTGATGCATATTTAAGCTGAGTAATCTGGTGGGCTTCGTCCTGACGTGGTAGTTTTCTACCTGGCGCCCAACATTTTCTAAACATTATTTTTTGTACGTCAGAGTGGCGATAATTTAACAGCCAGGTAAATAAGACAATACACCGGTCACATCATTAAATCAAACGCCGTGTGTCCCAGGGCCCTGTCATAATTACATGAAGTAAAAATGTCAGAAAATTCCTTCTCCTGAAAATTTGAGCGAGCGAGGAGCGATTTCGCCTGAGCAGCAGGAAAATTAAGGTGAGCGCGGAGCGTCCTGGCGCAACTTTGAGCGGGGAGTGAATGAGCGAACATCCTCCTGAGCGGGAATTGCGCTGCGCTCCGCTCCGTTCACATGCTCTGAACCAGACAGATGAGCTCCTCCACCTCATCCCCTCAGTCACAGTGCTGAAACACCTGCTTGCTCGGGAGAATGAGGAGGACACGGGTATAAAACCCATGAAAAACCCTTCTTGAGGCTGTCCAGAAAAGATTCAAGACCACCGAGAATGAGCCCTTGTATGCAGTTGCCACTCTTTTAGACCCACGATTCAAAGACATTTTTAAATGTCTATATTATAAACACATTTTTTAAATGGTGTTTTGGATAACTACACATTGCATTAATATGTTACCATTAAACGCTACTATGGAGGAGGTTGTTTATTTGCTTATTTTACACAGTAAGACATTTAATATTTTTCATTTGTAGTTTCAGATACTTCACAGATGTAGACAGCATGCCAAGGATGCTCTAATCCTAGAGGTGGAGAAGATGGAGGCGTTACAGGACCACACCTGAGGGAGCAGAGGCAGTGCCAGGCAACCCCCATAAAGCCCCACATATGGAAGCACAGCCAGGCAGCAGCAGCAGCAGCAGCAGAAAGAGCAGCTTGAAAGGCCTGTTTGAAGAAATCCTGCAGGAGCATGATGAGGAACGTGGGGCAAGTAGCACAAGCACACTGGTTCAAATACAGACATATTTGAAGGAACAAACAGTCCCACGCTCAGACAGCCCATTCCAGTGCTGGGGACTCAACCAAATTCGCTTTCCCACCCTGGCTGCCACTGCTGCAAAGTTTCTCTGTGCTCCTTGTACCAGTGTTGACAGTGAGAGACTGTTCAGTGTAGCGTCCAACATTGTTGATGCAAGAAAGAACGGGCTAAGAGGAGGGAGAGCAGAAATGCTCATCTCCTTGAAGAAGAATCTGCTACTGCAATGTGCCGCCTCGTTGTTCAAGTATTTTTTGTTTACTATGTAGCTGCTGCTCTTTTGATTTGTATTTTTTTAATGTTTACTTTATAGGTTGCGTTGCACTATAAGTTTTGTGAAATAATTTTTCTATTTAAGTTGATTTTGGACTACTTTTTTATACTGTTCTATTTAAATGCATTTTTTATTTTACAATATTGTGGCTGCCCTTTAATCATTCATCAATTGTTACATGTACCATACCTGACTCCCGCCCTCTGGTATTCGCATACCATCTGGGACGAGCCCACAACCGACATGATTTCAAATGGGGCTATTTTTTCTAAAACTCGTGCATGTGATTGGATGAAGAATCTGTCCGTCATCTTGACTGACACGCCACTTCAGCCAGTAAAGTGGGAGGTCCTGGAGCGCAGAGGATGAGTGGCTCCGGTGCAAAAAAAAAGCGTGCGGGGGGCGCTTTCGAGCAACCCTGTGCGCCACACCGAAAATAATCTGGGCATGTATTGTAGGCCTAATAAGGATAGTCACATCAAATCCGGCGCAGCTTTAGTAAGTAAGTAAGTAACTTTAATTTATATAGCACATTTAAAAAGCAAGAACTGACCAAAGTGCTGTACAGTGTCAAACAAAAAGACTAAAATTAAGCATAAAAATAAGATTAAAAGCAAAGCAAGAACAAACAGCAAGAATAAAATACATAAGATACAGAAGGCAATCTACAGTGTAATAAAAAGGCAAGATAAAAGAATAGGGATAAAAAAAAAAATAAATAAAAAATAAAATAAAAAATAAGAAGAAGAGAGAGAGAAAAAAGAAACTAGGAAGTAAATCCAATGTGTACAAATGTGTTTTAAATCTGGATTTAAAAGTAGTGGTTGTGGGAGCAGATCTGATATCAGGGGGCAAAGTATTCCAGAAACGAGGAGCTGCCACAGCAAAAGCGCGGTCCCCTTTGTTTTTGAGGCGGGACCGGGTAACATGGAGGAGACCTTTGTTGGCAGATCGGAGGGACTTTGGTGCAGGGAGGTGCTGAATCATGTCAGAGATGTACATAGGGGCCTGACCATGAAGTGACTTAAAAACCAAAAGTAACATTTTAAATTGAATTCTAAAACAAATGGGGAGCCAGTGCAGAGAGGAAAGGAAAGGGGTGATGTGTTCTTGCCTCTTTGTGCCTGTTAAAAGCCTAGCAGCAGCATTCTGCACCAACTGCAGGCGAGCTAGCTGGCATTGGGGGAGGCCAAAGTAAAGGGCATTGCAGTAGTCCAGCCGAGATGTTATGGAAGGCATGGATGACTGTTTCCAGATCTTGAAAGGACAGTGAGGGCTTGAGTCGGGTGACTACTCTCAGCTGATGGAAACCACTTTGAACAACAGAGTTTATCTGTTTTTTAAAACACATGTCCGAATCAAAGATAACGGCTTAACAAAGGAGGAGAGGTGAGATAAGTTTTCAGCAACTGTGGGAATTGATTTTGGGGATCCAAAAATCACAACTTCTGTCTTGCTGTCATTAAAGCTGCGGTCGGAAACTTTGTTTTAGTCATATTAGCTTGAACTGTCATGGGATTCTGGAAGTAGAATATTAAATAGGCTGTTTAGGAAAAATAACGAAATCTGTAGCTCCCTCTGAAGCCTGTAATCATGCTTGCAAAAACCGAGCGCTCCCGGCTGTTTTTAACCAATCAAGTTAGGGTGGAGGAATCCTACCTGTCAATCACAGCTTGTGCACACGCTGCTGAGCGTGAGTCTGCTCCAGCTTGTGTGCGCTCACACTGGTGTGAACTCACGTGCACAACCTCGTCCACAGAGGGGGAGGGGTTTGGGGGGCGATTCGGAGCTTGTTAGAGGTTGGGGGAGGGACCTGAGAGTTGTATCAGTTCGAATTTTCCAACTTTAGACTCGCAATTTTGAAAACCTGCCGACTGCAGCTTTAAGTTGTAAAAAGTTGTTCGACATCCAGTGTTTAATGGCCTCTATACAGTCCAGGAGAGATTGTGCAGACTCCTTTCTTTTTAATGGCAGATAAAGCTGTGTGTCATCAGCATAGAAATGAAAGGAAACAAGGTGGTTACGGATTATGTCCCCTAGGGGGAGCATGTACAGGCTGAAGAGAATTGGCCCTAAAATTGATCCTTGGGGGACGCCATAGGAGACCGGGGCAGAGGCAGAGGAAGAATGACCGATGGAGACAGAGAAAGTTCTCCGTTGCAGATAATACTTAAACCATTGCAGTGCTGACCCTTTAATGCCCATCCACTCTTCAAGGCGGTTGAGGAGGATGTTATAATCCACGGTGTCAAATGCTGCGCTGAGATCCAGGAGGACCAGGACTGCATTTTGGCCAGCGTCGAGTGTGAGGAGCAAGTCGTTAGTAATTTTCAGTAATGCAGTTTCTCTGCTGTGACATGCCCTGAAACCAGATTGAAAGGGCTCCAAGATGGCGTGCTGGGATAGGAATGGGGACAACTGGGACAATACTACTTTTTCCAGTACTTTGAAGATGAATGGGAGTTTAGAGATGGGCCTATTGACTAGTGTTGCACCGATACCGATACCAGTATCGGGCGGGGCCCTGATCGGCACTAAAATGGTGGTATCGGTATCGGCGAGTACCAACAAATAGGGTGCCGATACCATTTCCGATACTTGTATGACACTTGAACGTCTCACGACACTCGCTACACTGTGTTGTGATCACTGTGCAGCTATCGCTATTGGCCTGCTCCAGACCAATGAGAGCGGGCCAATAGCCGCTCTTAACCAATGCCGGGGCAGCTTTTTCTATGTGTGAGGAGCAAGACGTCTGGCGACACGGCACTCTGTCAGCTGGGGAGGGTGCCGTTGGCAGTCATCTAGAGCTGCCGGCGACGAAGACAGCTAGCCAGGGGGAGTTTGCAGCGCGAGTGTGAGGAGGGGAGGCTGGGTGCTTCCTGTAGTCAAAACAGGGTCCACGATAGAGAGTGCTGGACCGGCATCACTCCCTGTGCGGTCCTGACAGTGCACTACCAGCCGACAGCCAGTTACCGTCTTCGCCGTCCAGCAAAGCCCCGGGGAGTTGGACGGCGGCACAAGCTCAGACCCCGGGGGAGGGTCTCGCCAAGTGGGCGAGTTAAGTATTCCTCTCATTTTAACTTCGTGTTTTAGTGTTTATGTATAGGTCGGCCTATTGTTATGTGGTATTGATTGGTGGGGTTGCGTGGGGAGGAGTGACGGGTCTGTGGTTAAACGGGCGCCATATGCTGCAGGTTAGCCGCGTGTTTTGTGGTGTGTTGACTCTGTGTGCTGTGTTTGAAGCTTGCCTTAAAGCTAGTGAAGCTAACCTGACTTGTAGTGGGTTTTCATTCCGTGTGCTGTGTTTAAAGCGTGTCTTAAAGCTAGTGAAGCTAGCCAGACTTGTAGTGGGTTTTCATTCCGTGTGCTGTGTTTAAAGCGTGTCTTAAAGCTAGTGAAGCTAGCCTGACATGTAATGGGTTTTCATTCCATGTGCTGTGTTTAAAGCGTGCCTTAAAGCTAGTGAAGCTAGCCTGACTGGTAGTGGGTTTTCATTCCGTGTGCTGTGTTTAAAGCGTGTCTTAAAGCTAGTGAAGCTAGCCTGACTTGTAGTGGGTTTTCATTCAGTGTGCTGTGTTAAGGGTTAGTCTGTCGTGTGTGTCGCGACCAAGGAAGCCTGCGTTCCCAATCCTTCTCTCTCTCCATTAGATCGGAGCCCCCCACCCCATGTGTTTTATGAACTTGTAAACTAATAAAGATTTAACATTTTACATCCAAGTAGTATGCAGCTCTTCATATATATATATATATATATATATATATATATACATACATAAATAAATTTTTATTTTTTTTCAAACAGTGGTATCGGTATGGTATCGGTATCGGCCGATACTGCACAGCCAGGTATCGGTATCGGTATCGGGGCCAAAAAATGGTATCGGTGCAACACTACTATTGACCCATCCCACGTGACGTCACAAAAAAAGCGTCAGCCATTTTGGACGTGAAAACAAGTAGTCTACCACAGCCAACAACGGAGAAGCGAGGAACATTCAAAGGAAAATATTGATTCGATCAGTAAGGTTTACATCATGCCGGCATATTGTTGCGCGCCTGGATGTACCAACAGTCAGCAGACGAGGAAAGATTTGTCTTTTTACCGGATCCCCACTGACCTTGAGCGACGGAGAAGATGGATCGCGGCGATCAACAGGAAGGACTGGCAACCTTCAGTATACCAGCGGTTGTGTAGTGACCACTTTGTTGGAGGTAAGTGTCGAATAAAGATATCATGCAAAGGCTTTACATTGCTTATACATTTACCTCGCAAGGCTTTACATTGCATGGCGGCCAGTGTGTTTAACCAAATAGGTTAAAACAACCCACTAACACCCTTGTTTCTGTAGTTGCCAGTACCATTAGCTAAGGACTAGCTAACCGATAAGCTGCTGCTCACCGATACAGGGAAACGTTTTAATCATCCAAATGACAGCACCACATAACATTGCTACTGAACTATTGAGAATGAGGAGCCAACATGGCCGGTCGGCCATGCTGGCAGAAGACGCTAATGTTCGCCAGGGGCAACATATACATATACATGCAAAATAAAGATAAAGCCTGAGAGGGATTTTCCACGGCACACCAGATGATCTCTCACGGCATGCTAGTGTTCCCCCGTGCCATTTCAGGGTTGCCTTTCTACTAGATAAAACATAACACAGCGCCTTTAGTAAAGCACTAAGACTTGGTCATTGCAATTCTCGTAATAGCAAGATTATAACACCGTGTCAACGGGTTTACATGTCGTTTATCCTGGTGAACAACGTTAAATGAAAAATGTAAACAAACCTTAGCTGTAAAAAGATGGCGCCCACCGGCTCCGGGGACGATCCACTGGAAAAGGCAGGTCACATAGCCCGACACAAAATATTTGTAGGCATCCAAACTCTTGTATGGCTTTAGATCCTTTATCGTGTATGGCGATGGGTTTTTTACGACATAAATATAAAGGTCGTGGGGGCCGAAGTCGGGTAAAGACGAGGCGGTGGCATGCTGTCGGACGTCTGTAAACAGCCCTAGTGGAAGCAAGTACACGTCGTTTTCTAAACCTCCAATTTTCAGCTTCTCCAAATACCTCTCCCTCTGCTGGCCCACTAAATGCCCGACCTCGCTGGATAGAGTTTTTTTCTGCATCGTGTTCTTTCTTCTTTTATTCAATTTTCAGTCGGTCTGTATCGTTACTGTTACTATCAATACTCGCAAATCGTTGTCTTCTATACGTCCAAAATGGCGGTTGCTTTACGAAAGTCACGTGACTGGGAAGGGTCAATAGTTGTTTAAGCATTTGGGATCCAGGTTGTGTTTTTTGAGTAAAGGTTGGACAATTGCATGTTTGAGGCAGGCTGGGACAGAACCAGATGACAGACAGGAGTTTATAATGAGTTGAAGGGAGGGGCCAGTAACATCAAAGGCTTCCTTTAAAATGGGACATGGAACCTCATCACTAGGGGAGGAGGTGGTTTTCATGTAGAGCACAATGTCCTTTAAGTCGACCAGGGAGACAGGGTTGAAGTGACAGATAGTAGCAATAGGGTGTGGGGGTAAGTGAGGAGATAGATCAGGAGGGGGGAAAAGAGCTCTGATGTTTTTCGATTTTTCTCCTTGAAGAAATGTAGGAAGCTCTCACAGACATCCGAATTTATAATGGTGGCTGGAGAGAGAGGTGGGTTCATAATAGAGTTAATTGTGTTAAACAAAATTTTAGGTCTATTTGAATGGCGGTTAATAATATCCGAAAAATATTTGGCCCTGGCTTCTTTGGCGGCAGCCTGAAAAGATGATAAAGCAGATTTAAAAATTTGAAAGGAGACAGTTAGACGGTCCTTCTTCCATCTCCTTTCAGCTCTGCGACAGGCCTGCCTGAATGAGCGAGTATGGTCATCAAATTTCACTTTAGATTTAAAATTCTGATATTTGTATCTGAGAGGGGCCACTAGATCCAAAATCTCAGTGCAGGATGTGTTGAATAAAACAATTAAATCATCAGGGCTGCAAGAGGCATCAGCAGCTGCAGTAATAGCTGACGCAATGTCTTTACTTAAAAAACAGTCACTGAACTGGGTTGTAGCCAGTGGGTTTAAGCGACGGAAATACTGTCCAGGGGCTTTGACTATCTGAATAGGATGGGCAATGTTGACGTTAAAAAAGATGGGCTTATGATCAGACAAAGTAGCTTTGTCAACTGAGATGTTCTCAACAGAAAAACCATAAGAGAGGACAAGGTCCAGGGTATGAGCCAGGGTATGGGTAGCTTGGTCAATGTGTTGGGTGAGCGCGAACGAGTCCAGGACGTCACAAAACTCTTTGACCATGGGCTTTTCCGGGCAGCAGACGTGGATATTGAAATCGCCCAGCAGCAGCAGATGATCATACATGGGCACAAAATCAGATAAAAAGGATGAAAATTCAGCAATAAAGTCTTTGTCTGGCTTGGGAGGTCTATAAATCAATGGACACAACAATGGATTGCGTTTTGATTCCACAGTGACGCATTGAAGTTCAAAAGTGGAAAAAGTTCTCACGGAAAGTGGCTGGATTTTCAAAACGCTGTTGTAAACAAGAGCTACTCCACCACCCCGTCCCGAGCGCCTTGGGGTGCTAATGAATGAGCAGTTTGCCGGGCATATTTCACCGAAGGCAGCGGACTCTCCAACTCTGGCAGAAATCCAGGTCTCAGTTAAAAATAATAAATCCAAATCATGACGGGAGAAAAAGTCATTCAGTATGAAAGTCTTATTCAATACTGATCTGCTGTTGACAAGCGCCACTTTACAAACTCTCTGGCTAACTGTCCAATAGAACGGAAGTGTGCACCCTCCTTTTCCGTAATATAGATATTTTCAGTATCTCGTTTCATGACGCCGCCCATTCATCCAAAGTCCCACCCAGCAATTAATGATTGGCTCTCATTATTTTCTAATCGGACGAAACACATATGACTCCCAGGCTCCTCAGATGGCTGTGTGAGGAAAGGGAACGCCCCCGCGTGTAGTTGGTGAACGCAGCCAGATGACGTGAGTCAGGTTAACATGTACCATTCTCGCTGAAGGAGTCAGAGGAGTAACTAAACATGCGACACATGCGGAACAAGAGAAAGCAGGAGATGGAGGGAGAGAACTGGTAGCCATGCTAAGCTAGAGAACTTTAGACACACCGTTAGAAGATTAAAACGAATCAAAACACCAAAGATCTCTAGAAATGAGCACTAGAACAGAACAAGGAGTGTGTGTGATATGGTTTGCAATACAAAAATCTGTCACGAAATGATGAAATTCAGTAATATCCAATTATCCTAAAAGAGCTAAAAGTTCCACGGAACACAAACGACAAGAGATGTAAACCAACACATGTTCCATCAATAACGCAACAACACTCGACTAAAACATTTTTCCCAAACCAATGCCTAAACCCAGTTCATTGTTGGGTTTAAGGCAATAACATTGCTTGGTTAGGTTTAGAAAACAATCATGGTTAGAGCTAAAATACATTGTTTTTACCCTCAGCGATGCCTTTTTGCTGGTTATATTAGTTACATGTAAACACAATACCTTACTAAGATACATTGTCATTCTCTGGTTGGCTTTAGAAAATAACAAAATTTGGTTGGTGTTTGAAAACAATCATGGATATAGGTAAAAACAAGACTATAGAGTTATGGATGCCAGTTTTATCCTTCACATGTAGTTGCTCTCATGACCCCAAGATGTGATTAATTCTTTAAAAGTAATTATTGGCCTTTTCAGCCTGCATGAACAAATGCCACATGGGAATACTTTGGGGAGGACAGTTACACTATAAAAGTAGACAAAAGAAATAACTGAGCAGTTGCCTAACCAGCCTCTTCATTCATGCACTAATTACAGATGATTGCAAATGTTAAGATGGCTGACATATCAGATTAAAGACAAAACATCTTCAAAAGAGGAACACAGCAAAAAATAAAATAATCTGCATTTATATCACATCTTTTCAACCTTGTGTATGTTCAACAAAGGGCTTTGTAATGTTGCTCTCTCATCCGTTCACACACCATACACATGTGGACATGTGGAGCGGCTACTGACCAAACCACTTTCAAAATGGTGGAAACCATTCTAAAAATGAAGCAGACTGGTGTATAAATATCATTTCTCACTTTACCGACAAGTAACACAAACACATTTTTCTGTTTTTGGATTTGATACATATTATTGAGGAGTTTACTATTGTACTAATTTAATCATGGTCAAGCTGGTTAAGACATGGCTTTGGGGCTGGGCGATATGGGAAAAAGTCACGTCACGATATATTTTTTCATATCAGTCGATATCGATATATATCACAATATAAAACAAATCACTATTTTGTGGATTTTAAATGTTACTCTTAATTGAGATTTGAATATAGCAGAAGTTTAATTTTTAATGAAATATTTATTTTCTGTCCAAGTTGAACGTGACATGTGATACTATACAATTGTTTGAGACAAATAGAGAACAGGTATTTTTAATTAAAATCCTATGTCTGACTCCCCGTCCTGACATACAGCGACGCGACAGCGACAATGCGTACTTTTCAATCAGCCTGTCCTGACATACCGTGAGCGATGTCGCTGCGTCAAGCGATGACGCCAACCCCTTAAAAAAATAAAAATAAATCGCTCGCGCTGTCTCTATAACGCCGTCCCGCCTCCAAACACTTCTTATTAATGATTTGATTTCTTCTTATCGATGATTTGATTGGTTTGGATTCTGAACCAATAGAACACAACTAGGACGCATATGTGCGTGTAAAGATTGTCTATAGTGACAGACATCGCACTCTAACTACTAATCAACTAATCAAAAAAAGTTAGCATTCTCTGTGCTCAGACGGGTGGCGCTGCTTCAGCTGATGAAACAGATTAGCGGTATTCCCCGTCTTTGTCGGAACATGTGCTCCACATAACCTGCAGTGCTCACTACTCTGTTTGGTGTCGGACTTCAAAAAACCAAAATACCTCCACACCACCGAACTTTTCAGGCCTTCTTATCAACAATGTCATCCTTACACTTTGGGCTGTGCCTCCGTGGTTTCTTCTGAGGGAGCACTCATTTTCTGTTTTTATACAGCTGCAGCAGCACAAACAAACACGCCACGACTAACTGCTGGGACGGCTCTATTCCAGCCACGTGATTGGTTCAGCACGGCACAACTCTCGTTGTCATTGGCTATTCGTATTGTCTGTCAAAAGATGGACGAATGTAATCTATCGAAAAGTTTATCAACCATGTTTCATATCGCTATGACGAAGTTATTCTTCGTTCCTATCGTTATCGTTTTATCGCCCAATCCTACATTGCTTTAAATGAAATGGATGTGGTTACCTTGGCCTTCACTATCTAATCCATCTACTGTCAATATGAATGAATAACTCGAAATGTATGGTTAACATGGTTAACTCCCATCCTATTGTAAGTATTCTTACAAACACAATTGCCTACATGTGCATTTTTCAGGTCAGTATCATACATGGTCACATTTCATAAATTACATGACAACAAATCCGATATTTGCTGAGATAGCTGTAGCCTTCTGTTGTTGATTTGACAGATTGAGCACTTGGATTATCAAAGACATGTTGTGAAACACGACCTCTAATCTAGTACACACTAAGCTTTTGTTGCATTTCCAACTTTATGAAATTATCTTACAATAAGACATGTCACAAGCACTTAAAAGTTACTTTGCTTGTGCTAAAATACCCAGAAAGAGAATTTACTAGAGCCTCAACAAAGGCAGATTTAGGCTTCCCACAGATATAGACATCAGTACAAATCTTTTCCAACATGTGTAAATATGAAAAACTATTTTTCAGAACCTAAAACGCAGAGATAAATGCTTGGGTAAAGTTAAATTAACTCATTACTGAGTCTGTCCAGCAGAGAGGGACCAAACTGTTTAGATGTCAGCGTGGAATCATCATGGAGTTTTTGCAGAAACTTACTAATTAGTTTCTAAAATGAATATTAAGACGCTCATGAATAAAGACCCCATTATTTTCCCTTTCAAAGTTAAAAAAAGGATATAGAAAATTGTACATGAAGTGTGTCCCTGTAGCTCGTAATAATCACGGGTTTTCTGTTTGCCAGCTGCAGTTAGTAAAAAACAATCAGTATTTAGCATCAGAGCATGCACAGCCCAGCAGTGGACTGTGGATTTGTGGAGTATGTAGAAAGAGTGCTGGTTTGATCGTCAGTCACTGAAAAGGCCAGTTCAGATCTTTTTTTTCCTTGCCTTGCACGTACCTGAAAATATCAGCACAAGCAGTAAATAGGTGCTAACAGTAGGGATGCACCTACTGTGAGCGAATCCAGACACAGATGTTAAAAACAATAGTTTGGCCGATAGGTACAGAGTTTTTAAATTTTTTTCTTCTTTAATTATCAGTGAAATTATGAAATACGCAATGTAAAAAAATACTGTAACAGTTAGTATTTCTACCTTTTATCACACGATCTGTAATTGAGCACAAATTCTTTCATACTAACGTATTAACCAGCCTTTATTATAAACTTTCAGATGACAAAAATCCTTTGTATGAAAAACAGGCTTCCAAAGCCTTTTGTAGCCTGTTAAACTATTGCCTACTCAGTGACTACTCAAGCATAATGGTATTGTGAAAACGAAATTTCCCTTTTGTGAATTTAGGCTGTACCTGAACCTGTAGCTGCAGACTAAGCCAACCTAAGATCGAGTAAACATCGACTACTGCCATCAGTCTAGGATCTTCCTTTTTTCCGAAAAGACAACTACAAGATATCAGCGCAGCTGTTTGGTTGCATCTGCGACCAATGAGTCGCAGCCTGGGGTTCTGATGTACATTTGTTCACACGGCATTTTGAGGCGTCATCTGTGGAAAACATCCACATCTTAAAAACATCAAATTATTGTGAGGAGTTTCTCAGTTGAAGAAGAGGCAGCAGGGGGAGATGTGGAGAAAATTGGGAGGAGGGCAGCTCCCACTGATGATAGGTGAGGTATAGAGCCTTCATTGTGTGAGTATAGGGGGGTGTGTTTGTGTGTTAAGGTGTGTTATTTCTAAAAATAACTTTTCTAACATGAAAAGATATTAGTTTTATAAAGCAGAAATAATAATAACACCATCAAAAGCTTCAATAAAAGGGCAGCCACGGGAAAGTCGGGGCACAGCAGATGTCTGGTACAACCCAATAAACTGGCTTTTATAAAGTTTTTGAAGATATTTGAGCAAAATAGGTTTCATCTCCTGAAAATAACATCTTTGTAACATTGCTACACATTCTGCTTTACTAGGTACTAAAAGAACTTTGGTTTCAAAGTCAGAAAAGGGATGAGATGTTGTCAGACACGTGTGTTTTCATCTGTGCAGAACAAAAAGAGTGAATAACATAACAAGATTTAGAGAGTAAAGAAGAAAGTATTTCTTTTTCATTTTCTCAGCACAAAACAATGTGTGATGACATCTAATGATATTTAATCTCTGAATGAACCCTTTGTTTACAATAGCTGCTTCCTGAGAATATTTCGTATGAAATTAGTATCAGGTTAAAAAAATCTGATATCATTTTGGCTCCAGATAGACATAGTCTACAGTCTCTTTGTACTGAGTCTGCACGTGACTGCTCGACATGTAAAGTATGGAACGGTTAGGAGGGTGTTAAATGTTGATGGAATATCAGGGACAGAGTAGCAGCACTGTAGAATTAGTGGTAAATTGAAGCTTGATCAACATCTGTCAGCTTGCTGATGTTTGTGCAGTTGATCTTACTTCTCCACAAAGTAAGGAGCTGTCATCCATCTTTACATCCTCCAAGTGCTGGTGGGGCTGTATTAAACTTGAACTTATTCACTTTGACTTCTCTGACAATCTAAAACATTTACTGTTTGCTCCAGTGAGAAGATACGTCTATAATAGTGATATTTTACATTAAAAAGATATCATTCTTTACTTTTCTTTGTCCTTAATCAGGTTACAACAGCCTTAAAACAACATTTGGAAAACGAAAATGCTGCCTGGATCATTCAAAACATTCAAAGTTAAATAAGAGTAATAATGGCATGTTTATCCAGACAAGTGTAGCCTATACTTTAATGCGGCATAAGCGAGACTTATTTTTTTTTATTTCCTGGTGGAAAATAAAAAAAAAGTCCACTTCTGCCCAGCAAGCATTTGTCGTTCTGGAGCCCCGAACCGATGCTCCGGTTCTCTATACATGACATATTGATTATGATGCAACAACCAAATGTCGCTATGACGCTACGGTGCGTTTTCCATCATTTCCTGGCCGGACTTTAGTAGCCTGTACCTGGTGTTTGGCTCTGTGATGTTGTGTGTCGGTACTCACAGCACTGCAGATAAATTAACCGCAGCCTCCAGTGTCTGTCCTGGTTTTTCCGCGTTATTTTGATGGACAGAGTGCTGAGACTGTTGACAGGGATGTGACAGGGGTTTGTTTGGTTTATTATCTCCTCTGCATCGGTCGCCATCATTTTCATTTCTCCCCCTACCCACTCTCTCACTCTTTCCTCTTCTCCCGCCCTCCCTCTCGCGACGCAAGAACGCGAGCGAGCTCAAAGCGCACCGGATGCGCGCACCGGATGATGCTCGCGGTGTTGGCAGGGGCACAGCCCCGCAACAGTGTAAGCTAGCTCAAAGCAGCTAATGCAGATACAGTAGCAGTTTTAGCTTAGTGTCTTCACACACAATATTAGCAGTTCAAAATAGGACTCTCCGACAGACTCTATGCAAAAAGCATTTACGCTAGGTCTACCAGAAAGGAGCCTGTTATTAGAGCCTCTGGGGTCATATATGGATATAAATGAATACATCTTTTTTTTTTTTCAAACAAACTGTTACAGAAACTAAAAGAAAAAGATTGTGTGATAGAATCACGTGCACGTGAAAAATCCACCTGAACTCACTGACAATGGGTATACTGCCGCTCAGGATAGGTATAGAACTGTAGGCTACAATTATTTAAAACTGTAGTATTGAACCTTTGTGAAAAGTGGTAAACAAAACCAATTAGGAAAAATGGCACAGGATAAAGTGACAAAGCAAAGGAAGAACAGAAACTAATACAGATGTTGACACGGAGGTTTGACTATATACTTGAACAAACCCATTTGTATGCTTTAATGCTGTGGGGTCCTAAAACTATACAAAGACTTGCATATAATCAGGTAAATTGTGACTCAAATAAATCTTCCTATGATGAGAATCAATTTCTCATTCATTTTGTGAATATGTTGAAAGATATTAATAAAAAGACGTGTTTTAATTCCATAACCAAAGTCAAAGGCTATATTAAACCCCTATAAGGATGATAATTGTTTTACAGGCTGTAACAGACAGAGGTTACCTACATTTTTAGACATTCAACAATTAATATTTGGAGGTTTTAGGTTTTGCTTTAGGCTTACAGACAGGCGTGGAAAAAAGCTGTATAGTCATGTTGAATATTATTTGCATGTGTTCTGTGTTTTAGGTCTTACAGCAATTATAAACAATTACCTAAAAAATATGGCATCTTACAATTTTGAAGCCTGGATTGGGAAATACAACGTACTTAGATGTGTGGACAAACTTTCTTATATTCTGATTTCATTGCAGAGTGTGCATCATATTCAGTATGTCCGTTGATGGCCAAAAAGATCCACTTCAGTCTGATCTGACCAGTTTACCTTTTTCCACAAGTCTTTTGGCAAACCAAACAACCCTTCTCTTTTTTTTTCTCAAAGCAATTCCTTTATTTTGGCCACTAGACAATAGAAACTGTCTTTGTGGAGTTGGGACTTAAAGTGATTCTATGGACAGACATGCCATTTCTTATGTGGAGCCTCACAGTTCTTTCAAGGTTGCATTTGGCCTCCAGCAGTCCAGTAAAAAAAAATGATAGCAATAATAAAATAGTGTAATTTTCTGAGAAAGTTGAGACGATCAGAAACTGTGGTCCAACACAGCCTGTGTTGTGCCATCTCCCCACATTGCTATGGGTAAAGGCTTGTTCCCTGATAGTTATTGAACACATTTTGAATAATGCTGTTGTCTCCAGAACACTGACGGTAACAATGCTACTGTAGATATTGGTAAAGGCTTAAATTGGGTTGCTCTAAAGAGTGTACCAACATGAAAAAAAGCCATTTAAACACAATTCTTTTGGTGTTACAACAGCATTTGTCAACTCTGATTGTTGCCCTTTTCGCCTCGTCCCTTTTCAGGTTTGTACTATGTTTGATTTATTTTCGAATTATAGATGTAATGGTGCTCTGAGGAATATTCAGAGGTTTTGGGCTTTTTTTTATATACCTTTATTAGATAGGACAGTGTAGAGAGACAGGAAGCAGGGGACAGAGAGAGGGGGAACAACATGCAGCAAAGGGCCGTCCGATGCGGGACTCGATGCGGGGCCAGCTGCAGCGAGGACTATACCCTCTTGTACATGGGGGGCCTGCTGTACCCACTACGCCACTGCCCGCCCCAATATTCAGAGGTTTTGATATTTCTTCTAACCCAATCCTAATCTACAGTACATCCAGAAAGTTTTCGCAGTGCTTCACTTTTTACACATTTTGTTATGTTTACGTTCATTTCCCATCAAACTTGGACACACAAAACTACATAATGATGTACAGGCCCTTTTTTTGTTTTCTATTTTCAATAAATCTGCAAAAATTTCTAACAAACTTTTTTCACTTTGTCATTATGGGGTTTAGCATGTAGAATGTTTAGGTAAACAGGCAGCTCAAGATCTCAGTGATTTTCTTTTTATTAATCATTTTATTTTCTTATAAATTCACTTTATTAATTAGGATTATTTTGTCTTAAATCAATAGAATAAAACCCTGATCATAGCCATTTAAATTACAGATTAAACTGCAAAAAACTGAGACAAACAAAGGGAAGAGATTAACTTTCAATGTAGCCTTTAGCGATGTCTTTCCAGTTTGTATGCAAAATGATCAGGAATACAGACGCAGGCCTAATTGTGTTTATTGCATCCAAAACTTCAAAAAGACTTCAAAAGTGAAAAGGACAAAAATCATGCCAGCAAAACTTGTGATAGTGTTGGGATGTTATGCATTAAACAAAAGGATTAAACTAATAACAGCATTCATTTTCAATTTTTTTTAGATTTGGCATCGTCATAGTTTTTTAAATAATGCCAAACAAGATGCATTTTAATTGTTTTGCACAGTTCAGAAAACCAATAAGAGTACAGATTGTGTTTTCGTTCTTAAACATCAAATGGAGATTATTATATTTCTGTGCAAGTTCTGTTATACAGCCGCTTCCAAGATTTTCTAATTGTATTAGAAATATCTCATATTGCATTTTAGACAAACCATTCACGTTATTTTTTTGATAAATAGTGTGCACCAGATAGCTCATGGTTCAACCGATCAAGTATTTCTCAGCTTGCAAGACGAGACCTCTAAGAGGTAGTGTCCTTCTGTTTGAGCAATGATGCATTTTGTGCTGAAGATAACTGCACATATTATTTTTGTTTGACTGTCATTCCAACTATTGATTTGCTGCTGCCCTTTGTAGGTCTTTATGTACAACAATGTAACATACAAACAGAACTGAAAGATAATATCATTCCGCAGCACTCATGCCATTCTAAAAACAAATATTCCAAACGGAGACAAAAGAGGCCGGCTGTGAGGCAGACTGTCAGAAATCAGTCTGCTAAAACAACCAGTAGATGTGCCACTGTTGCATAATATGTCACAAAGCCTTGCATCAGCCCAGTTGCCAGAGATCAGCATTAACATTTTCCATTTCAACAAACACGGTGCTGCACGTGGTGTTTGCACCGTCGCCTCACAGTAAGAGGGTTCCTGGTTTGAATCCCAGCTGTGTGGAGTCTGCGTGTTCTCCCTGTGCATGCATGCTAGGTTCATCGGTGTGTTTAAAATGACACTAGGAGTGAGTGTGAGCGTGCACGGTTGTGTGTCTGGTGTGTCTCTGTGTGGCCCTGTTAGGGACTGGCGACCTGTCCAGGGTGACCCCGCCTCTCGCCCAATGACCGCTGGGATAGGCTCCAGCCCCCCTGCGACTCGACCGACGGATTAAGCGGGTATAGAAAATGGATGGATTTCAGCATACAGGCTTTTTAAAAGATTTCTCAGCTACAAATATTGTGCTAATTATGTGAATTATTATATTTTTCATTGAATTTCTTATTGGGTTTATTTTTGCACATAAAGCTAAGCTTCTTATTTTAGAACATTTAGCCAATCATTTCTGGACTGTTTGGCACTATATTGTCTCAGCATTATCAAATCATCTTTATTAAAGGCTGAGAAAGGCCTTTAATATGAACAACGCTTGTTGTTGTTTTTTCTCAGAATACACACACACACACCTTTTATCTATGTTCCTCCAGACACTCTGCCCTTCAAACTCTTGTGAAGGCAACAACAGTAACAACTGCCCTGACAAAATGACCCAGTGAATGTATCATTCGCAAAGCTAGAGAAAAGACATACTGTATCCTTAAAACAGTATCAAGATAATGACACAAGAGTTAACTCCATTTCTAAATCATACAAATCAGCGCAGGTTATTTGTTTTTTAAGGAACAAGCCTACAGATTAACGGGTTGTAGCTCAGCTGATAAGGCAGGAAGCATCACCTTTTAAGTCATTTCAAAGTCACAGGGAGCTGCTGTACAGCTGCACAATGCCAGTTATCCTTATGTGGTGATAAGTGTTGTACAGGCTGCGCCATCAGGGGAATGTGTTGTAGTGCTGGCTTCTCAGTGGGTTCCAGAGCTAACCCTGCACCAGTTTTTCTTCTGTCTGTGAGCACAGCAACATAGCAGCACCCTGTCAAGCAGAAACTGTGCCAATCTGTTTTTATTAAATCTCTGACATCTCCTCAGCATTGATGTTATTACAGCCATCTCTTCTTCTTTAGCATGTTAGCATGGTCCAGTTTGTAGAATGTAGTGATATCGAATGGACTAAGCTTCAAAATGCTGCCCACTTCATCTCAACCTTCCCTTTTTCAGAAACAAATCCCAGGGGCCGTATAAGACCAAAGACACTTGCTCTGGAGCCTGTTTGGTTTTGTCCCTTCGTAGCCACTGTTGGGACGAGGTCGCTCAGCATGGCGAAACAGTGACTCACTGCTTTTTTCTTTAGAAATTGCTCTAGATAATAAAATCTCATTGATTTATATTTTCATTTAACTTTACACCGACGAGAGGATATGGGTATCATATTGCATTTGAAGAAAGAGTGGTGAAAAAAAATGTGCACTTGATTCATATGTCTTACTCGAGCTTTAAGTAGCTCAATTAGGGCTGGCTGATAAAACGATCTCACAGTCAGCGTTGATGTCAGTCTCAGTGATAAGCACTTAACATTTCCAGGTGATCTATTGATAATGCAAAGAGCCTATCCCTCAGCAGAAACACATGTGACCACAACATATATGACCATTTATTACCGCACAACATTGTTTTGGCTCCCAGTGCAGGACAGGACTGAATGCACATGGGGAGGATCAGTGGACCCATGCGAGAAGGGATGAGACTGAGAGTGAACTTGTGTTATCCTCCCAAACTACTGAGCTAATTATGCACTTTATAACATTTTCTAAATAAAATAGCACAGTCAGCTTTTAGTGTAAAGCTGTGTGCAGCACATCTATCTCCCCCCCCCCCCCCCATTTCTTTGTCTTTAGTCGACAGCCCACACATACATAAGCCAGTCCTGCCGTTGGGTGCAGTAAAAATATGGGTGCAGCCCATTTTACCAAGACGAAGTCGCTTATGTCATGATGGGTCATGTGAATAGAATTGTACATTCATATGAATATAGCTAACGAGATAAGTCACACACATACACACTGAGAGCATAATCAAATTCTATATCGTGATGTCTATTTACAACAAGCAGTCAATGAAGAAACTATATGACACAGATGTGTGTCATTTCTGCTTCCTCACAATATTTTCATCCCTCATTCTCTTTTCTTATCAGCACTGCAAGTCAGCCTATTTTACAAACTAGATCATTCCAAACAAAAATATTTCCTAAAGATGTTGTTGTAATGATTAGAGAAGACGAGACACTTTAAAGCTGAAATCTATTGTGTTTGAATGCATCATCATGGCCGTAGACTTACTCAACAGCAACCAGATAATCTGGGTAAACAAAGATTGAATATTTCTGTTTGCATTCCACAAAGCTCTACTAAGAAATTACAGTCTAGAAAATCTAAGTCCCGCTTTTTCATAATGCTTAAAAAGTCTATCACACTCAAACAATTACAAATAAATTCAAATCTGCAAACATAATTCACATCAGAAAATGATGCATTACTTACTGCTTTTTACAGGCAAACTCTCCAGCAGATACCACGTCTAATTACATTAAACCTGAAGCTCCGTGCACCATTTCTAATTGTTTCTATCCAGAAGTTGAATTATGGCTTCCTATATAGTTTGACGTTTCTCAAGCTGCTGTTTTCTGGTAGGCAGCCGTGAACTGAGCATTTTTATTACAGATATGGAAACCATAAACCATTGCTTTTCCACACAATAATCATCTTTTTTGTCACCATTTTATTTTCTTAAATAACTATTAAACAGTAAGAAAAAAAAGATTTACTGCTCAGCCTGTTAAAGCCAACACATCAGCCTAAATCTCTTTTCACAAGAGGAGCCAGCTGCTGCACAAAGGGAGAGCTCCTTGGATGGTGACATGATTAGGGAAAGAAGTGAGAGGAATAAAGAGGAGGCAGAGAAATAACACGGTATGTTGGTAATTAAATCATTGAGGGTTTGCAGTGTTTTGTACATAAATTGAGGAAACAGGGGATCATGCCAATTAGAGATAGGAAGCTTCTCAAACAGGGCGTTATCTTTGTAAATTCATTCATCTGGTACTACTGTGATGCTCGTTCTGCTGTTAAACGTTACTTGTATTAGCTACAGCAGTGGTCTCCAAACTTTTTGAGCCCAAGAACCCTGACCTCCACCTTGGTGAGAGGAAAGACCTACCTGTGGAAGCGTTGAAAGAAAAAGACTGATTGCTCCAGATCGCCCTTCCAACTTGACGCCTTTTATTCAGGCTAATTGTATTTGAATTACGTGAAATGCTGTGGTCCAACGTTCCAATTAAATCAACAAAGAAACCACTGTAACTAGCATATCAAACTGCCCTGAAGTTCTTCAGTTTCATTTCAACTCAAAAAGAAAAGGAATGTGGAATTTGTGGAATTTTCCACTTATATGAGGACAGTCTTTTGTTTATGGTAGACAAGAAGATCATATCAAGTGTTGTGTTTATCCACTGAAGCTTCATTCAAGTCACATTAATATCAGCATTTTAGAAAATAGAACTGTAATGCTAACAAAATTCTTAATGCAATTAAGCCAAGTACAGCTTTATGTCCCACGCAAAAAATAAAGGTGTGGCCTATTTCTTTTGTATGAGGTAATTACTTTGTTCATAGAAGGCACACACATACTGTAAAAGGCTTCTTGTGTTTAGCCAAAAGGTGACTGATACGGAATGAAGCTTCAGTCGCAGCCTTGTTCTGAGCAGCAGGGTTTGTGAAAAGCGACTGCTGAGCCTTCAACCCGCTTTCAGCCAATTCCTGAAACTGTCTTTGAATTTTCAGTGGTTGGTGTTGTGGTGCCGCTCCAGATTTCCTCTTTTAGACAGCGCTACAGTTTGGTGGCACAGCATACAAACACAATTTTGATGTGTTGCTCGTGTTCACTCAGCCACAAACGCTTAGAATAATGTCGGAGGGATTATCGGAAGGCCTTAAAGGGATATGCCCCCCCCAGGCCAAATTAAGTGTATCCCCGCATTCCCGAGACATAAATAAGTGTGTGGGAGCGTTTTCCTGGCGACCCAGGCATTGTCCGAATCTCACAGCACTGACCACTGCTTGGTTGCGCGTAATACATACATGCTAGCGTCGCCAGCATCGCCACTCGAAATATTTCGCCCAACGTGAATTGATATACTTGATTTACCTTCTAATTACTGTGTGAGTGGTGTACTTTCACATCGAGTGCAAATGACTGTGTAAATCAACACAGAAGGCTTGTTTTGCTCATGTCGGTTTGGGAACTAGTTTCCGGTGCGGAAAACACAGCCGAAGCACACTCCCCGCTACGTCTTCGGGAATCCCCCCCCCCGACTTCTTCAAGCAAACCAGCGTGAAGCAGCCAGGGTGATACAACAACTGTTGGTACACACAGATTTGTTCTTAAATCGTGCGCACGAGTGATTTAAGAGAATTTGCGCATTCACCAATCTTTTCGTATTTTACGTTTTCTTTCAGGTACGAACAGAATTTACGAGTGATCCAGACCTGTCGTAGGAGTTTCCTAAAATAGTCCGCTGTTATTCCAATCAAGTTTGCTTGACTAATGGATCGCGATTTAGATTATCAAGGACTGTGCTGCTGCAAATATGCAGCTTGCTAGAGCCACAACTCCAGAGAGAAACACGCCCATAAAACCCAATTCCACCACACATCCAGGTCCTCACCACCCTTGGATTTTTGGCCACTGGAACCTTTCAGAGAGAGACTGGAGACAGATCGGGGGTGTCCCAGTCCTCTGTGAGTCGTGCGCTCCCCTTGGTCATCAAAGCTCTCATCAGTTTATCACCCATGGTACATCAGATTCCCATACACCGCTGTCCAACATGTACAAATTAAGAGGGACTTTCATCCCGTGGCTGGACTGCCAAACATAATCGGAGCAATAGACTGCACACATATACGCATCAAAGCACCCGTGCTGTCGTGGACCGTGCTGTCGTGGAGCGCACTGAGCTGAAGGCCAGGTGGGTGTGTCTCGATACAGCGGGGGGTCAAACTGCTCTATAGCCCAGAGAAGGCATGCCAGATTTGCACAATATTGCCATGAACGAGGGTCTCCTACTACCTGAACCAGCCCAGGCAGACCAGAAGGTGTGGTGTCAGAAGACCCCCCTCATGGACCACCCCATCAAAGAGATGATGAGGCAACAACTGATTGCACAGCTTTAGTTGCAGTCATCGAGCGCCTGGCCATGGCGAGACGTTTTTTTTTTTTAAGCCATTTTCATATCAAACCATTTCGTTTTTATTTCGGTGACATTACGAACTACAGGTGACATTGAATTAACAGCACTCGTAATAACTTCCCATTTCTTGGCTTTAGCAGGTCCCGTAATTCCACTGCTGACACTGCTAAAATGACAGATTTTCCTTTTTGGATCTCTGGAAGCAGAACTTCAATCTCAGAGCCCCTAAAGTTGTTCTTTTTGCGCCTTGATGCCATTCTCATGACTCAACACTCAACACTTCCTGACACAGGAGAGAGGAAGCACAGCCTTATATGGTATAATTTTGGGCGTGGAGTATGCAGATTTACTATCCTCGTGCCCGTGCACTTAAATACGCACGGGTGGCATTCATCATTTACACAGGTCGTTTACACACTTTTTCCGAAGTTAAGAGCGTTTGTTGAATCTGACGTGGCGTGGAAAAAAGTAAGAAAATCCGAAAATGTTCTTGCATGAGGCCCAATGTTTGTGAAGAGTTTTGTGGGAGATTTTAGTGGTTGAACTTATAGGTGCCAGTGTATAAAAAAAAAAAAACATTTTAAATTCTAAGTGCTGCGTTTTTTGTGTTAACAAAATAGAATCAAACTACAGCTTAACACCCACCTTTGATTGGATTTGAGCAATCCCCTGCTTTCTCTTTTCAAATATTGACAAGACAAGACCATTTGTAAAGCATATTTTCTACACATTGCATTTCAGTCTTTTATCAAGGTGCCATTAAAATAGAGTAAATTACATCATTGAAATATTACAATACAAATTGAAAGAGTTGCAACCTTTTTAAAGGAAACTAAAATGTGGCGAAGGGAGATGGAAATGGGGGGGAGATTTTCAATTTATTAGCCTATGAAGTATTTAAGGATCAGTCAAAGACATGGCCCAAAAATAAAAGTTTCTAAAGTATTAGTCTTGTGCGTTTTGCTTCAACATACAAGTTCAAGTTTTAAATCAGCTGACCTGTAGTCAGCTTCTGGCACACTTGTATCCTCATTTCTAACATGCACTGCGTTCTATGAATCTAATGGTTGCTGAGGATGTTTGCATGATGTCTGAATGATTACTTTGGTGCTTTTCCTTGACACCTGCAATTGGTAACTTACTTACCACTTTTAACACAGCACAGGTCTCACCCGCTGCAGTCACATTTAACAGATAGCCATGCACAGTGTAGTGTGAGTCTGTCAGGAATCAGTCAGATCGTGTCATTACATACATAAATCACAGCATTGTCTGATCTCGAGTTTTCCCAGCGACAACAATGCAGAACTGAACTGTTTTTGTGTTTCTGCTCAGGAGACACATCAGACAGTGATCCAGGTGATGTGAAAAATAAAGGCTTCAGCTCTTTTGTGCCTCCTTTCATCCTTTATCATCCCGTCTCTGGTCTCAGCAGAGTGTTTTGGAGGTTATCTTAATTCCTAAAGTATACCAGGAGGCAGTGATTTGTATGAAAAATGTCCATAATGTCTTAAAATTTTGCACTGATCAAGGCTTCGAGTGAGCAACGCTAACTCTCACCTTGTAACAACCATTCTAATTGATACGGTTAGCCTGCAAAGCTCAATAGATTCAAAGGGCAAAGCAACCTTATTTCTGAAGTTAGACCTGAGAATTGTGCACTGCCATGCTACATAGACAGACTTTTCCAGGAACGCACTGATGGCCCTTGTTCCTCCATATTTGAGCCTGTAGCTATTCTGGAGCTTAGGTAAGCTAGCTGGAGCTAGCTGCATTTTGCTAGTTTTCCACGACACTGGCTCGAAATTACAGCATCCATGCAGAGATTTGTGCTCACCCCCCAGTAGCGTGTTTCAGTGATTTCTGCACCAAACAATAGTTTTTTTTAAGACATTATGTCATTTCATGTATGACAAATATGATGCATTGCTAAAAAAACATCTTTTTCTCAGCCTTTCATCAGAAATGGATTTCTATATTGTAATTTTTATGTTCTATTGTTGTTTCTTATGGTTGCTATATTTCTATTCTGTGAAGCACTTTGGTTAGCTTTGGTTGCTTTTCAATGTGCTATATAAATATAGGGGACTTGACCTGAAAAATGTAAACGTATTTGAGCTTTACAGTTTAGGATCATTTCGAGCCGTTCGTCTTTCTTTTAACGTGGCAGAAGCAGAGTCTCCGGGCAAAAGAAATTGTATTATAAACTTGATTCCTAAGTGTTTCTTGTCCCAATGCTATTTGAAGTATCTTGTTGGTTGATAATGAAATACACTAATGTAAATGTATCTGCATCTGATGAGATGGCCATAGTGCCCATTTCCAGTACTAACTAATTTTTCCATAAGGAAGATACAGTAAATCTATTTGAAATTAAATGTGAGAAGTGAATGGGAACTTGATGAACTACATGATTATTTACATGTGAACAGAACTTTAAATGAGTTCTTGTGAAATCTAAACTTCATGAGGAGTCATGCTTGTGGCTGCAAGCATGAATACACCAGAGTATTATGTGAAAATCTGTGTGCTATTCTTGACATCTAAAATGGGATCCAAACATTAATCCCACATTGCAGATAGAGTTAACAGTAGATTTATATATTGGCATGCAATCTTTTAATCCAGTCAACTGAAAAGGATTTATTAAATAACTCTTTTCTAAACAGTTTCCACAGACAGCTTTTCTGATGGATCTGTCTAACAAACCATTTGACGCATCAGGTTGATTGAAAACAGGGATTTATGAAAACCTATTTTTCTTTTTTTGACATCTGCTCCATTTCTGTCTGTTATGTGTGAGTTATTGGTCTTGAAAGACCTTGTCTCTTTGTCTTCCCATAAGATGTGTAATCCACATCATTTGGCCCGCATGAAGCAAACCACATACTGTATTGTTTAGAAATACAGAAAAGTCTTTGGGGGTACCAGAGTAGTCACTTGTAGGTCAGAATGGCATAGACTGCACACTGTTTCCCTCAGTGGGGATGAAGAACATTGATTTCTCTTATAGTGGCTGACTGGACAGTCTTAGTGAGTAAATTGAGTGATTCTTCATCTGTTAAGACAGATTGGTGTGAAGGAGCACTGACCTTCAGCTCACAATTTAGTTTAAAAATCCGAGCACTGTGAAGACTACATATCTACTAAATAGAACTGAAATGATACGACTGACACTACACCTCCAGTTAAAAGTGTGGAGATCATTTGATAGATAACGGTAATAGTGGGCTATACATTACATATAAGTATGTCTAATCACATTCTTTCTTTCTATCTATCTATCTATCTAAAAGCATTGCAGCAGGGAGTGGAAGAAGCATTACATGCATAGTAACCTCCAATTTCTAAGCTCCAATTACTACTTTTCCTGCAAAATATAGATTTTCTGTGCTGCTTTAGTGAGATCTCCTCGTACTTCTGACACTTTTTAACATCTGTCATGATGAGTTACAGCACAGTGTTGTTAACATGTTGTTTACAATCAGGAACAGCTGACAGAACTTTTAAAATGACAAATTACCACCTACTGCTTAGCATGGATCCGAGCCTTCCAACCTGGGTCGGCGTTTTTTTTCTTCGTGAAACTGAAGCATTGTGTGTCTGAGAAGTTGGTACAGGAGAGTGCTTTGTAGCCATCTGTTGGGGCAGCAAAATCAGAGTTGACTCAAAGAAACTGAATAAACTATAACGGAGGCTCGCTCTGTTCTGAGGACTGCACTGGAGACCTGGAGCTGATTATGCAAAGAAGAATGCTGCAGAAGCTGCAGAACGTAATGGACAATGCTTCACACTCCCTGTAGAACATACTGATCAAACAACAAGGTGCGTTCAGTCAGAGGATGCTGACAGTTACAGGAATCCTTCCTGCCCACATGAATACCTTTACACACATTTTTAACAATTAGTAATGGCAAATAATAATGACTGATGAGGAATAATACAGTGACTGATGAATTAAATTGTTTTGATTCTTTGCGCTGCAAAAATATTTTTATATTCTAAAAATGTGGATTGTATTACTAACTTTAATCAAGAGCATATTTTATTTGAAAGTGGGATCATATATGGCATTCCATTCCATTGTCTGGAATTTTTGTTTCACATGATTTTAAGAGCAACCACAGAAAATCCGAGAGAAATGATGTGAGAAGTCTGAGAAGGGCCTAAACTATAGAACAGGACGTTTGCACAAACAACAGCTCTTTAATGACATTTGAGAAATAAATAAAAAAATATATATTATATATGTAAAGTTTTATTTGTTGTATATAAAAAAGAAAATAACACTATAAAAACGAGTGATAAAAATGCAAAAAGGCATGTGATGGTCAAAGTGCCTCATAACCAACAGCACACTCATGTCAGCCAGCTGTCTGTCTATATCCAGTTCTCAAAGACTGAAAGTTAAGACATCTGCCATTGATTGGTGTGGTCCTCAGCAATCCAACATCCCCCCTTAATGGAGACCACCTGCTGCTCTGCAGCACAACAAATTGGGTTTAAACTAAGTGTACTGGCCCCAGGTGTCACTCAGAGAGGAGTGACAGCTTCCATCTCCTACTGGCAGCTGCATACCCAGTTTGTGTTCTCTGGAAACTCTGGGAAAGAACATTTATGGTAGCTTTAAAGCAAGAATACCTTGACCTATCTTACCTTGGAGAGTATAAATGTAAAGATTTTAAGTTTATAAAAAGTGCTATAAGATCGCTGATGTAACTATTCACTAAGAATTGCTGAGGAGCGAGAGTTTGATGTGCTGGGGGCTGATGGCAGTGGTTGGACTGGAAACTCCTAATGGGGCAAGTGTTTTTTGTTCTGATTTGTTGTTTTGGGAGTCTGTGGGAGTGGATTTAAGCCGCGTTATTTTGATAATTCTTCCCTTTTGGTTCCTGGCAGGGTTCGGGAGAACAGCAGTGTGTTTTGGGTTTGTTTGGTTTAATCCTTTTGTTATGTTTCACACCATACAACACTTTCGCAGCACATTCATGCTCCATAACACCACTACACTACTGATGACTGATTGCCACATCCCATTGTTTTACCTTTGTTGAATTCTTAGCTTAAGTTCAAATTGCTTAAATAAATGGGATTTCTTTATAACTCTCAAACCGTGTGCTTCCTCCTTTTTGATACGGCTTTTGAGCCAGGTCGTGTCACCTTGGAGAGTATAAATGTAAAGATTTTAAGTTTATGAAAAGTGCTATAAGATCGCTGATGTAACTATTCACTAAGAATCGGGGGCTTATCGGGGGGGTTTCTACACACGCGTGTAGTGGGATGATGTCATCGCCACGTGCCACTGCGGCACAGCTCATTTACTCCATCGTACTCAAAGTTGTCGTTCACGTCGTCAAAATCTGATAAATGTCCTGCCATGTTGCACAAAACTAGCAGCAGCAAACTCCGTGTGAAGTTAGCCGACTGTCACAGAGCACGGGGTGAATGAGCTGTGCTGCAGCGGCGTGTGGCGATGACGTCATCCCACTGACGCTGTGTAGAAATCCCCCGATAAGCCCCCCGATAGCCCCCAATAACAACAACATGGCAGCTCTGAGCTAACAGTGCAATAGTACGTGTTCATTCATTCATTTGTCTTAAAGTATTGGTGAAATAAAGACAGATAATGCCTTATTTAGAGGCTGTATTGTCTCTGCCCTGTTCTCTCCTGTTATATGGATATACGCGGATCTCCAGTGATCTAAATATCTTCCGAAGGACGCCGACTTTCACCAAACTGTTATCGGTGAGTAGATGAACGCATGTTATGCCAGAAATAAGGTCCAGGTTTAAAAAAACAAACTTCTCCTTTAAGTGTAACTCATTTCTATAAGGAGGTATGAAGTTCTTTATTAGGTCAACTTCTCAGTCAAAATAAAAGTCAAATTTCCTCTGTGCTGCATATAAATGATCAGGTGCAAACCTTGTATTACCATATAGTTTTCTGCAGCTATTTTTTTCTTATTAAAAGTAGTGAATCAAATAAATACAAAATGTAGCTGCTCATGTTTTTGAATAATAGCTTTCCTCTTTTTTTTGTGTAACCTATTGGAAACGGACCCCCATATGTGCAAGTTGGCTTTAGTTTGGGTGAGTTAGTTTTGGAAGTAAACATGGATTTTGGAAAATATCCCCCACACTCTAAAAAGAGTATTTGGGCTGGAGTTGATGTAAAGCCCCTTTTTCATGAATCTCACCTTGTTTTTTGGTTGGGTGATAATAACTTACTTTTGTGCATATAATTAACTTTTGTCACCTGAAATTAGTTTTCTATTCTCAGTCAAAGTTCAACAATGAAGTTTAACATAGCTTTAGTATCCTCCGTCTGACCTCATGACATAATGAGACACACTTCTCTCCAGATTCACAGATCCACACTACCGGCTGCAGTTTCTTTGAGCATCAACTACTGATGAGATTTTCTTTTTTTGATGAGGAGTTGGGAAAAGTACTTAGTAGTAGTCAGTATCTCACTTTCATTAGACATCATTTAGAACTATTACATTACATTATATTACGGTCATTCTGCAGACGCTTTTAACCAAAGCGACTTACAATAAGTGCGTTCAACATCGGTAGGCAAAAGAACTTCAGGTCACAAGAAATCATAAGTGCATTTCCTTCCAAAACCAAACAGCTAAGAGCATAACTAGTGCTAGAGTAAGTGCGATAAGTCAGGTACCTCAGCCTCTCACCAACTGCACACCAGTCACAGCGGGGTGGGGATGCAAACCCTGGTTCGGGTATGGGGAAGAAATAAAAGAGGTAAGAAAAGCAGGAATGGGATTCAAACCCTGGTTCGGGCAGGGGGTAATGAAAATATAGAGGGTGCCAGTGGTGGAGGAAACAATAAGTGCGTAAGGAACTAGGACGGAGCAGGTGATGTCCTAAGGGGGCGGATCAGGGTAGTGTTTCCTGAAGAGATGGGTTTTCAGCCTGCGGTGAAAGATGGGCAGCAACTCAGCTGTCCTGATATCAGTCGGGAGATCGTTCCACCATCGGGGTGCCAGAACAGAGAAAAGCCGTGACCGTGTCGATGGTGCGCAGGGACCCCTGAGTGACGGGGCAGCCAGGCGCCTGGAGGCCGCAGAGCGAAGTGGTCGGGCGGGGGTGTAGGGCTTGACCGTAGCCTGGAGGTATGAAGGAGCTGTTCCTTCCACTGCCCTGTAGGCAGGCACCAGAGTCTTAAACTGGATGCTGCAGCTACGGGGAGCCAGTGTAGAGAGCGGAGAAGGGGAGAGGTGTGGGAGAACTCGGGGAGATTGAACACCAGACGAGCAGCAGCTTTCTGAACCAGCTCCAGAGGTCTGATGGCAGTTTGGAGAGTCGAAGGATTTCTGATAGAGAGCTAAGCTAAACCCAACGGCTACTCAGAACGGGAGCTGGGACAAGTACATTTTTCACAATCTAAAACAATTCAGACCTCTAATGTCAAAGCAGTTTAAACTCTATATTCTTAATAGTTACACTGCATCACTTTGGCAACAAACAGTCTGTATAACAGTCTGGACAGCAACACATTTTTAACACAAAATGCTTTGTGTTTAAGAAAATATGGTTAATGTTGAAAGAGAATGTAAACATCCACATTACGCTGAATTATGAGGTTTGAACTGTTACATGCTGTTAGCATGAAAAACTCCTGCCTATGGCTTTTATTATCAGGAATGCTCCCAGATTCTCCAATCTAGAAGGTTGCTGACGAAAATCAGTGAGTACTTCGAAGTAATTCTCACAACCCCGCTTAAAGAGAAAAGGAATATCCCTTATGAAGGTTCAACGGTCATAGCTTCTTTCTGTTAAAGGGGAACTCCGGGGCATTTGAAGCGCGTTTCCATTGCTAGAGGTTGTCAAATACTGATAGTATGACACAGACTGGTGCAAATCTGCGCTCCCTGTGTGGAGATCGCGCTGTTCGCTCAGCCTGTCATGCGAGGCTAATACGTGGTGGCTAAGGGGCAACTGCTAACCCTTCCACGTAAAACAACAACTTGCACACAGCAGAAACGTCACACCACTTTATAAACCATCTGACAATAAAGTCACAAGCCTTACCAGCAAAACCAAATGCATGGTTCTCACATTACTGGCATGGGGACGTTACAAAACAACTTTATAAACAGCATGTAACTCACCAGCTGGTTGTAGGCTCGCGCATGTGAAAGCCCAAAAGAGTCGATGGAGAATAATCCCATATACAAAACAATTATTTTCTCTAGAAAAACTGCGTTCAAGTATTTAAAACATTACAACAATACATGCCCAGTAATATTGTTGTAATGTTTTAAATACTTGAACGCAGTTTTTCTAGAGAAGATAATTGTTTTGTATATGGGATTATCGTCCATCGACTCTTTTGGGCTTTCACATGCGCGAGCCTACAACCAGCCGGTGAGTTACATGCTGTTTATAAAGTTGTTTTGTAACGTCCCCATGCCAGTAATGTGAGAACCATGCATATGGTTTTGATGGTAAGGCTTGTGACTTTATTGTCAGATGGTTTATAAAGTGGTGTGACGTTTCTGCTGTGTGCAAGTTGTTGTTTTACGTGGAAGGGTTAGCAGTTGCCCCTTAGCCACCACGTATTAGCCTCGCATGACACGCTGTGCGAACAGCGCGATCTCCACACAGGGAGCGCAGATTTGCACCTCTCTGTGTCCTACTATCAGTATTTGACAACCTCTAGCAATGGAAACGCGCTTCAAATGCCCCGGAGTTCCCCTTTAATGCATCATTTTTTGTGCAAATCTGTTGAAGGAATTGTAATATTTTCACAATAAAATGTGATGGTTTATTTTGTGCACTGCAGATTTCTTTTTAGCCAATTTAATTTTCTAATCACCAAGAAAGAATTGTAGTTTCCCGGTTTCTGCCGTGCTGCATGCCGGTGCTGTTCTGACCTGATTTGCATTGTTTTTTGTTGGTGGGCGCGCCCTTAACGTGCGTCCGCGTTCCCATTTGATTGATATGACAGCTGCTTTCTCCGCACAGCCATTTGATAAATGCCAGATTATAAAACACGCATTTCAAAACGTCTACGTGCACGAGTTCTCATGTGTTTTGAAGGGGCGGGACAGGAAGTTGAATAACTTTTTATTTTTCGGTTAAAAAATAAGCATTTCTTGCATTTTGCGACTACGGAGGTCACCGTTTTCAACTTCAAGCGTTCTGATAGATCATGTAAACTCTTAAAATGCCAAAAAGTAGGACTTTACGTATGACAACAACAAATCTTGCAGACTGCAGCTTTAAGTTGACTTTCCATAAAATTTAGTCAGTGATGCAAATTCTTGGAAAGAAACTAAATGATTTCAATAAGTTTGACTTAAAACTGTCGAGGTAAACAAACTTAATGAATACAACTTAATTCAGTTACATGATACCATTTTTAACAATTTATTTAAGTTGGTTCAACAATTCTCTTTTTTCAGTCCAAATGGTCTTTCACACAAAGCAACCTAAGAAAACACATGCAAATGGACAACAACTCTGGCTTCCACCCACAGTCCAAAAAAAAAAAGATCACAAAGACTGTGTGTAGTGTTAAGTTACCTCATAAATACAGCAATGTATTTATGTAAAAACACCAGAATGTTTCAATGACAATGAAATGATGAAAACGAGGCGTGTCATTACTCTTAAAAGGTGACTCGCTGATATAAAGAGGAAACTCAATGGTTGTTGACACTGACGTGTAAAATTTAGATGTCTGACCTGAATTAAAGGTTTATTATCAACTTTCACATCTAAAGGGTCCTTTCTGGCTCTACAGTGCATGGGGATTCAAGATCTGAGTGAGTCATAGCTAATCTTCAATCACAGTTAGAAACTTGACAGCCTTCACTGTCCAGATGATATTCAACTAGTGCCGTCAAAATAAAGATTAAAGCGAACATCAATCAGTTCCAGTTGCACCTGTGTCGAATAGCTTGCAGTCAGTTTACTCTGCTGGGGGTTGCTGCATGTGTTGCCTTAGATAAAGTCTACTTGAGTCAATCTCCTGGGTTCTAAATATAACATGAGTGAATGAAAGAGGCAAGTTTAGGCTGGACTTGAATGATGTTCCACCATGACCACTGCCGATGCATTTGGAGGCAGCTGAATGAGTTTTCCTACTCATAATTCAGTGCCTTTTCCTCAAAGTTTATACATCATACATAGATTTCACTTGGAATGTTCTCCTTTGGCTCAAACATTTATCAAATTTCAAATATAATCACTCACATCCAAGAAGTGTGATTTAATGCTTCACAAGAATATCCTATTAGTTAAACATGCTGATTAGTAGTTATTCTACCAAGAATGTTTTGTAAGCTGTCATCAAACATTAAGGTAATTAAAAAAAAAGGATTGTTCCTCATTAGCCTGTGAGTTATGTTGTGAAAGCTGATTTATTCTGTAAAAAATGTCCACTTCCTCTCGTGCTTGTAGTGAACAGAGATGTAACATCAGCTGTGTTATACATCATATGACTGGGCTTCTGTAATGGCTCTAGTATAACCTAAGTTTTGTTCCTCATTTGCAAAAAATAGTACTTTTTTACCATTCATTGCACTTAACAAATTCCGTTGGTACTTTTTTAAAAAACAAAGACCCGTGTATCTCTTGATTCTCTTTGACTAACTCTAAGAAAAACAGAAGAAGAATGTAACGAGCACAAGAACCACATATCGATTGGCAAACCTCTACAGCTGGTGATGGCAGTAATCATGGTATCATGTACACTGACCAACACCAGAGTCTGTAGAATGAATCTCTTTTGTGTCTCTAATTCGATCTGGGATCAGTTCAAAAACACAATGCAAGGGATCCAGTGGTAGATCAAGCGTGATATATTTCTTACGGTATTGTTTTATCCAATAAGGTTCCAATTGAGATGGAGCATATACTTTAATCATCAGGAGACTGTGCTCAACATTCTGCTGCTGTTTGACCCCTTTAACAAGAGCTGAATATCATTATTTTGACATTTTATTTTACGACGATATTAGTGATGTTTCAGGATTTTCTTGAAGATTAAAAAGAGAAGGAAAACATCAACTTCACAGTGATGGATGGAGAGATATAATCCCTTCAACTGCAGCTGGAAAAAAGTGTTCAGAACTTACTGATGTGTGTATGTTCAATGATTTTCTCTCTAGCAATATTTTCACACCAGCTGAGCTCTGCACAGTTAATTTGGTCTATGGAAGTCAGTAACAGGCAGTGTGAATTAACATGTGTAAAATAAAGCATGTGACACATCAGTACTTTAATGTGTGCTTTATCTTTGCTGCAGTAGTTCTACTCTATTTAGTAGATCATTTGCCATGTAGTGCATACACGGTGTTTTTTTGTCATAAAGTAGAACACATAATGTCGAACAAGAATGAACTGGTATAGATTTACTGTTTGACTTTGGATAACGTTTGCACTTAAACTTGAACTAGAGTGTGTGTCCCTCAGTGGGTCGGTGAGGGCCACCCACTGTCCCTCCTGGTTGTAAAGGCTATCGATTATCCTGCTTTTCATTTCTGTCTGCAGCAACCGCATCTCTGAATTCAAATATTTCTAGCTCGGTCACCCAGGCTGTTCTGAATAACCAGATACCTTTCACAACATCTCCCACAACCCCAGAGCAGAAAATCTGGACAGTATGGAAACTAAATGATTAAAATGAAAAATAAAAAAAGCAGCTCTTTTCTTCGACGTTCATCTTAGTACAGATAGAGTGAACCAAAGATTTTCAACTTAATTCTTATTTTTTTGTTGTTTCTCAGAAGGTATCTTCGGCCTGGTGTTCCGATGCTTGTGGTTTCTGTCGTGTCCTCTTCCCCCCCAGCTGGACAAGGCAGATGGTTCTGCCTGAGTCTGGTTCTGCTGGAGGTCTTTTCCTGTTAAGAGGTAGTTTTTCATCCCCACTGTTTCCTGCCGCCCTACCTGTTGGAACAGTTGAACTGAAGGGAAAATTTGATGCAATCTGTTGGTTTCTTTAGCCAGACGACTTTTTGTAAATTTGGCTTGTGAATACGCTTATAATGAACGCACTGAACTAGTCTACTTTCTCCTTGAAGTGCCTTAAGATGATGTTCGTTGTGAATTTGCACAACATGAATAAACTGAACTGATGACAGCATTGATATAGAAATGTATACTTAGATTTTAAAGCAAAATATGCCAAAATGTAGGGATGTCCATGCCATTTTCCTCAGGACAATACAAAGTCGCATTATGTTTGGGTACTGGACATCTGCCCCCTACAGAGCGTGTGTTGAGAATTTTGAAGGGGAATGATGTCCGTATTGTTGGAGAGCTTCCGGTTTGTTTGAGCGCTCTGCTGAGCACCTAAACTATCTGAAGTCTTTTTATGTTGATTAAATCACACCTCAGGTTCCTAAAGTAAACATTTTAACCGTTGTGCAGCACTCTTAGACTAATTGTCTCAATCCTGTAAAAGAATGGAAACTTACTTTATAAACGAGTGCTATTAAGTCTTAATGTTCCAAGCATGATGAAGCAGCTAATTTTTAGCTTAGATGCTAATGGCGGTTGAGGGCAATTTACATGTCCATTACTACCATAAACTGTGAACAACACTGAACGGGAGACATTTATTCTGTAAAAATCTAGTGAAAGAGCGGATTGTTTAAGAACTGCAGGGGCAGACAGTATGGATGCTAAAATCAAAGAGAAGGACGTGTTACTGTCATGGGACAAAAATATAGTTGCTGAAAAAAAGTCCCTGCTATCAAGATAGTCAAGGTCAGCTGTGCTCCATGTATATGTAATTTGATTTGACTGATTCATTGTGTTTATTCTATAGTTTGACAGTTTAACCAAAATGAATTCATCAGCTAATATGGAGCTCTCACCTTTTTTGCACTTGCACTGTGCAGAGCCGATGACTTACTGCTGCTCTGCCCTGAAAAAAAATCCCTTTTAAGCATAAATTATTCTCCTCTTCCCTACTTCTCTGTTCTCTTTATATTTTTTTTTGTCAGAAGGAATAAATATGCGTGAAATACTGTGAAGCACAAGTTTTGTTACAATCATTTCTGTTCTGTTCCATATGTAGTAGTTTAAAAGGAAGACGATGCAGGCAATGCAAGATGGATGGCCGATGGGGATATAAATCATGGCTACCGTAGCATATCACTATATTACAAAATTAAGGAAGGGTTATGTATTTTCTTTTTCTTACTTTCATACCACATTTGAACTGAATGTTTTATTTCCCACTTTTTTCTTTAAGTCATCTTTTTTGAGTGCATACTTTTCTTTTGTTCTCATACATGTGGAAGATTTCCTCATGAATGTGAGGTTGTTCTGATTGTTTCTATGGAAACTTCCAACCAAACGTGAAATTTTCATCGAACTGGTAACCTCACCTGCTCAATTTCTGTTGACAACAATCTACATGACATTGGGTATAAAAAAATAAAAAAATAAAAAATGGGTATAAAAAAACCAACGTTGTACATTAGTCACTGTACATCCTGCACTGCACAACACATCCTGTACAGCCAACAACCTGATGGATTACTCTCAGTGTGATGACTGTGAGCCAGTATCCAAAGCTTTAAAGATCTTGTTTTGACATCACTTCTCAGCCAATTTAAGAACATTTACCCTTGACCATTTGAGATCCCACTCGTGAAAAAGTACAAATAATTATGTATAGCAGATTTAGCTTTGATGTCATTTTTATTATTAATTATATTCATATCATATTGACATATTCAATATTGTAAAATGCATGACAAGTAAGTAAACTCTTCCTTCACCTTTGTATCTTTCATACAGGCCCTGAGTACACATCAGCTGCTGATCAGCAAATTCGAATTCCAGGGTTTGGCCTCAGGAATGAACATTTGTGTGTTCTAAATCTTTCACAGGCAAAGTGGGAACTGCTCGGATGAATCATCACTATCCAGGCTCCAGGCCACTCGGTTTTAACAGGTGCACCCTTCCAACTTGTTTTTTCCCCCCGGTTTATGTCAGCATTTTGTGAATTAGCCTGTGTTTCAGCTACATTAGTTTAGCTGCAGTAACCACCACTACATTCACTGTGCACGATACTGCCTTATTCCCCACCATCATATCCTCACAATAAAAAGTTTTGCATGCTAACTAGTTGACATTTAATAAAGGCCCCTTTAATTATCTTTTTGATGGCAGAAGACTGGAAGACCTTTTGAAACGAAGTCATGAATTTAAATAACTCCAGGGGATATATAACATGGTATGTGACCGATTCTCTCTCTTTCATTTTGGCATTCAATACATGAATTACAAAAGTGAATAGTGAGATCAGGTTATTATAAATAAAAATCCATTCATTTCTTAGTTTATAACATTCAAGCTGCATCATAAAAACACTGTTGGAATTACTTCAGTGCTTTGAAACAGTTTAATTCAGTTTAAGTTAGTTAAGTTTTTTTTAATTTTGTTTTATTATTACTGTATGAATATAATCTGAAACATCATCAGATCAACAAATGGATTGAGAGAACCTATTTAATCAATTACCTAAACGTATATTCAGTCACTTCTTTATTGATTTCTCCACCATCATGCATTGCAGTTAAGGTAAGGCTCTTGGAATGCTGGAATGCATTCTTTCCCATCTCTTTAAACTTAATATCTTTATGTTGGGGATCAACCATGTGCCTCAAACAAAACAGACAGACCAGCCCCGCCAGTGGACCGCTGAACCCGGCTTGTTTAACTCGAGTTTCAAAGACCTGTATTCCTGTCGCTACCAAGAGCAATCTCAAGTAAGTGGCTTGTGTCTGGGCAGAGACTTAAAAACTGGTGTACTGAAATTCTTTTTATCTATTTTTTTTTTTGGCAGTACTAAGAGGCACAGGAATCAGCAAAGCCAAAGCCCACAGTGCCAGTGTTCTCATCATAGTTTGCAGCACCATTGTTCTTTTTTTCCCTTTTCCCCCATAATAATACTTGAAAGGAGAAATTAAAGAGAGAGGGGGAGTGAAGAGAGAGGAAAGGAGAGCGCTTGAAAAGATAGACACCAATAGCCAGAAACCAGGTAACCAACTGCTGCATCTGTGGAGAGAAAAGAAAGCAAACTGCGGCCAAATTCAGAATATTCAGGAGCACAGGCAGAAACATAAATGGAAAGAAACACACAACAAACAAAAAAACAGCAACAACATCACCAGTAGCAAGTATATGAGAAGAAAAGTCACTATTTAATGATTATTATTAAAGCCCCATGAGGTAAGGAAGAGAGAAACCAGGAAGCCCATCACAAGAAAGCCACGTTCCAGCCCAGCATCACACGAAACACATAAAAAGCTGGGCGTGTACAATGACGTAGGCACAAGCCATGCGTCGGAGGTAGGGTTAAATACACCTGTCTGCATCACATTTTTCAAACCAACGATGGCGGGACACCTTGAGGACTTGTTTTTGCAATTGTACATGCAGTTCATGGAGATGTTATTTTACGGGGTGTGGATGGTCACAACGTGGGATGCCGCCGAAGAACATATGCGGAGAATACAAGAGCACTATAATGTCCAAGTTGAGGATATCGCCCTCTGCCACTCCTGCCATTAACCGCATGGAACTTTTTCCTCATGGCTTTCAGTTTGTTGGTCACCTGCGTCTTGCTGCGTGGGAAACCGCGCTCTCCCATCTTTCTCGCCAGCCCTTCCAGCAGAGGTCCATCTTTCACCGTCCCCGACATGTGGCGGTAAATAACGTCCTCTGCTCGGAGGCTGAGGAGCTCGCGGACCTCCTTGTCTCCCCAGTTGGCCATCTTGAAAAATGTCTCGAACTTGATGTAAAACAGAGTGAAACTTGTCCTCACCTGTCGCTGTTGTTCTGAATCAGCTGTCCATTCTGTCTTTTAAACTCCTCACGCCATGCCCACATCCAACCCGCGTCAATTGCTTTCACATCAAACTCGGCTCGGCAAAAAGACTAGGGTCCGACGCGGTCGAAAGGCGAGTCGAGTTGACACGCCAGCCCGGATCGTCAGTGTGAAAGGAACAGCGGACACGCTAAATTCGCGAATTAAACGCGGGTTCTTCCTCAGTGTGAAAGGGGCTAATGGGTTGTCTATATTACTTGTGTTAATAAATCTTGGTATACTTTAAGGAGAAGTTGTTTGTGTTTATTTTGAACATGTTGATGGCATTGTCCTGATTGCAAAGCTCGGTGCTCGGATTCATAACCTTCCTGTCTGCTACATGTCTAATCTGACCCAGACTAACGTGTAGACAGCTTTTGAGACTGGTGCTAGTGTCTAGTTATTAGCTTCTGGCTGATTAATTCCGAATCTCTCTGTAAGCCTTGCAAATGTAAAGGAATACGCATTCATTTTTTTTTCAAGTTGTTGTTAGGAAGCTGGGGTTTGGGTTTTCTGTTTTCTTCATGTTTTCTCCACTAGGGGAGTTCTGCAGCCTACGGATGGTCTTAAGATTATTGCTCACACCTGAGTCTCATCTATAATCATCAGCAGCAGGATAAGAGGAGCAGGTTGCCAGTCCTTCAGCGCCTGAGTGTTAGCCATACATGGTTATCTTCCTGGCTAAACATTCTGGACCTCACCTTTTCACTTCCCACTGCAGAACCCAAATAACTCCAACCTCATCACCAGCAGCCCCGGACAAAGAGACTCTTCATACCATCTTGTATAATAAACTTTATTTACCATCTCATACCTCCTGAGAGAATCCTTGCGTTTGGGTCAAATAACATCCTAAAACCATGACAGTTGTAGAGTCCACAAAAACGCAATGAGAAGCCCCCTCCCCCAAAAAACTAAAGTAAATATAAAGTAAAATTGTATGGCTGGAAAGTCTTGCACTATGGTGTCTCAGCACCCAAGCGCTCAAAGGCAGTTTCAGGCCCCCAAAAGTTCTTCAAAACAAGTCAGAATGACATAGTTTTAGTGTTAACAAACTTCTTTAGTGTTGCTTTAATGTTTACAGAATTGCACAATATTTCGTTCAAAGTTTAATCAAAAAATCTTATGTTCAAAATGTAACCGGTAACCAAAGCTTTTCTTAAATCTTCTTCTTCTTCTGAATATGACCCTGACCAGCTCTATCTTATTGTCCTTATCAATTTTGTGCTGCATACTCTGGTTCAATCACTGGTCGTCATTGAGTCCTGGCATCCCTCGTATTAACAGCAGTTGACAGTAAGACACAACAACAGCAATGAACTAAAATGACTACTGTGAGCAAACACGAATGGGGAAAAAAGAGAGAATAAACCATGAGGTGCCTTTAAATACATGTTATGTGATGATAGTACAACACCATCCAAAATTAACAAAGTGAACAGGGAAGAAGAGTGGCCTAGCAGTTATTAAAAAGCTAAAGGAGGAAAAACTTTTGAAAGAAAGGGTAACCCTTACACTGAAGAAAACAAAGATTTTAAAATTAAAATGCTTATAAATTTGAACCCTTTTTGTCCTTTTTGGTGAAATATAACCAAACTTTGTTGGAAACATTCTGAGCCAAAATACGAAAGCGTGCACATGACATCATCGCGCAAATGCAAAAGTTGTTAGCAGAACCTATAAACGGGAATTTTAGGCAGGCGGATTAACGATTCCACGGAATCGAACTACTGGGAGCTGTTTCTCTTGGAGAACCGGTTCTCGATTCCCATCCCTCGTAGACAACAGTGTTTATTGAAGGGGAACTCCGGGGCATTTGAAGCGCAATCCCATTGCTAGAGGTTGTCAAATACTGACAGTAGGACACAGACTGGTGCAAATCGGCGCTCCCTGTGCTGTGATTGCGCTGTTTGCGCAGCCTGTCATGCTAGCCAAATACGTGGTGGCTAAGGGGCAAGTGCTAAACCTTCCACGTAAAACAACAACTTGCACACTGCAGAAACGTCACACCACTTTATAAACCATCCGACAATAAAGTCACAAGCCTTACCATCAAAACCATATGCATGGTTCTCACATTACTGGCATGGGGACGTTACAAAACAACTTTATAAACAGCATGTCACTTACCTCTTGTCGGTATGCTCGCGCATGTGAAAGCCCAAAAGAGTCAATGGACGATAATCCCATTTACAAAACAATTATCTTCTCTAGAAAAACTGCGTTCAAGTATTTAAAACATTACAACAATACATACCCAGTAATATTGTTGTAATGTTTTAAATACTTGAACGCAGTTTTTCTCGAGAAGATAATTGTTTTGTATATGGGATTATCGTCCATTGACTTTTGGGCTTTCACATGCGCGAGCATACCGACAAGAGGTAAGTGACATGCTGTTTATAAAGTTGTTTTGTAACGTCCCCATGCCAGTAATGTGAGAACCATGCATATGGTTTTGATGGTAAGGCTTGTGACTTTATTGTCGGATGGTTTATAAAGTGGTGTGACGTTTCTGCAGTGTGCAAGTTGTTGTTTTACGTGGAAGGGTTAGCACTTGCCCCTAGCCACCAGGTAGTTGGCTAGCATGACAGCGCAATCGCCACACAGGGAGCGCCGATTTGCACCAGTCTGTCCTACTGTCAGTATTTGACAACCTCTAGCAATGGGAACGCGCTTCAAATGCCCCGGAGTTCCCCTTTAATGTAAGTACCATTGATTTAATCATTGTGATAAAGCTTTGATTAATTCCATTGTACTAAGGAGAAGTTGTTTTGTGGTCATTGTATATGTTTCACTGTGAGAACAGCTGGTTACGAATGTCAGTGCTCAGATTCATAGCCTTCATTTCTGCTGTGTACATGTCATATCTGTCCCATATTTCTTGTGATTGATACTGGATTTTAGTTATTAGTTTCTGTCATTCATAAGTGGTGCCCCAATGGTAATAATTTTCATTAAGGATTTATATATCCTAAATATTATAAATCTTAATAACTGTCCTTGGACACTTAATTAAGTAATATTTGCTAATAAGTAATCCAGCTCCTGCTTGTTTCGAACAACAGCCATAAATGATTAAATATTAATTATTAAGGGAAACATAGTGACAAAACACATGGTGGAAATTCTGTGTATCAGACCCTGGCCATGTTACAGATAACTGATATTACTGCTTTGGTGCTTAATAACTTACTTGACAAATGACTGTGTCCCAAAGATAGATAACCCTTAAGTTGCTTAAAAGTTCCGGCCTTTCCTCTTACTTTAAAAAAATCCATATTCAACTATTTCCTTCTCATGTGTTTTGGAGTCAAGGCTGTGTATAGTCCAATCAACAGCACAACTAATTAACTCCAGTCTTATGTTGCACTGGTTTCTCATGTTCAATCTACAAACCATTTTTTTAGATGCTATGTCAGCTGTTGGGAGCTACAGCACACATGGAGCAGGGAAACAAATTAATGAACTGGATGTGCAGCCGAGTTGTTTTTATATTCTTTCTTCCTACTATTTAGACACCTGGTCCAGCAGGGGCTTTTAGTAAGTAATCTGACAGTTCGGCTCTGTACACTCTGTTTCTGTTTAGAGTGACACTAATAAAGTTATTGGAATACAGCCTGTAGCTCAGTAAAGAGGTTTTCTGATTGCAGAACATCAAAATATGAGATGCTAGAAATGATTCCTCTTATCTGTTGAGAGCTCTTTATAAGTTCGCATCTATATACGAAGGTGTAAATTTGACAACACCATTTCTAAATGGTGGATGGGTCAAGCCCTGACTACTCGTGTCTGCTTTTACCATGATAGGAAGCGAGCATCTTTCAGGGCAGCTCTACCACCGTTAATGTATGAATGAGTAGGTAAAAAATAGAAAGGCACACAGGTCATCCATTTACGTACATGGAGGCAGGATCTACCTGTCACGATTTCGAGGTGTAGGTGAGAAGGTGAGGACAGGACCCGAATGCAGATTGCAAATGAAAGCTTGATTTATTAAAAAAACTGAAAGAAAAGGCGCGGCACAGCCGGAATTCCAGACGACAAAACGGATCACAGAAAAACCCAAGAACACACAAACCTGACTTGACATGAAGAACAATAACTTGAGTAGAACATGAACAGTAACATGATAGTGACAAACCTGACTTGACAAGACCGGTAACGGTAAGGATCTGACAAATGCTATGAACAGACCCGGAGACTGAATACGTGGGGAGAGTGACAAGGTACAGCTGCGGATAGATGGGCTCAGGTGAAAGGAGTGGAGCTGATGATGAGACAGAAGAGAGACTGAGGAAGGTGAGGAAATGGCAAAAACACAAAACACAGACGTGACAAAAACACAAAATGCAGATCATGACACTACCTTTCTTGAACTGTGTCTACTCATCAGCCCTATTCACTTACAGGCTGTTAATGTTACACATTTGTGCAAGAATTCAGTTTTTTTTGTACTCTACAGCATGGAAATGTAAAATGATCAGAGAATAAAGTCAACATGATAGTGTCACAAAGTCCCAAAGTTTTACAGGTCTGAAAACGAGATAAAATAAAGACCAAAGTAGCCAAAGCCACATGGGCATATGATGGGGGAATGTGAGAAGTATCATTAAATGATTCAATCTGACAGACTGAGACCAATGTCATTATTTTTAGAAGAAAATGAATGAATACAAACTAATCAAAATATTTTTCTTTCTCTGTATTGTGACAGTTCTATTTATGTCAGCCACCTTTCATCCGTGTGTGAAGTAAAAAAAAAAAAAAGGAATAACCAGTACGGTACCAACCATCCACTCAGAATGCTAAAGTATTTAGACCCAACCCGTCTTTTTCAGCACTGACTACTTTAATTAGCTCCATCCAGCCAATGAACACCTAAATATAGTTCACTCACTCAAAGTAACTCATTAGCCTGTCAACACAAAGTAAGCTTGTTTAACAGTACATTTGGCACCGCAAATCAATTACCTTTCATTTACAGTTAACTGCTTTGTATTGAGGGCTCTACTAAATGATGGCTGTATGCAGGAGGCTGAAATCTATTATGTAGCTTTCTACATGAGGATAAAAGTTCATGCTCTACTTTTTAATTATAAAGGGTTAACAATCAGTAACAGTAACAGTAGTTAGAAATCACAGTTAAATACAACCCAGTTTCATAACATCTATCTATCTATCTATCTATCTATCTATCTATCTATCTATCTATATATATGCAGTCTATTTACCATTTAAGCAACACAAAAACTCAGCCTTTTCAAAGGTTTAATAAACAATAAACATGTTATTGTAATCATCCATGTTCCATTCATTTTGATCTATTTCTTGGAAAATTCATTAGAAGATGTGTGATTCTGAAAAACATCCATCTTATGTGTGAAAGGCTGATGTAGCCATGTTTGATTTTAGAGAATATGAAGATCTGTTTGTCTTGGAGAGAGGAGATGAGAAAGTCTAATTTCTTTGAGATTATGCATGTTTTTTATACTAAATTTGGGTAAAGTGGTAAACTAATATGGGTAAAGGCTGTAAACTAATAACTTCCAGGATATTAATCAGCAGGACTGGGTATGTCTTTATATCGCAGCAGGTTTGGAAGCAAGCGTGACTCATTGGAGGGAAAATGGAAAGACAGAGAGGACAAAAATAGGCAGTGAGAGCTGCACTCTCCTACAAATTTTAAATGGCTCTTGCTCCTCGTGGCCAGCTGGGACTCATGAAATATAGTTTGATTGTTGTAATCCATCATATCTTTTGACATCCAGGGACATACATGGGTGTGTTTGCATTTGGGTATATAGTTGGGAGCTGGCCTCATATGATAACATGATAGAGAGAGAGGAGGAGAAAACAAAAGACCTTTATTCAGTAGAATTTCTTTGCATTGCTACAGTAATCTGTACATAAACTCTGTGGTATTCCTTAATGTACACATAAAGGGGGGTTACCTGCTTCTTATAGTTGCTTTATGCTCAAAGAAAACCTGCTTTTTGTTTTAGAATTTAAGTAAGGAAATGTTGAAAACAAAATCCTATTATTTTGCTCACTCATTTGCGGTTGTTTGCAGATTTAGACTGCCCTAAAGAACATTTGGTTTTTAGCGGGGAAACATTTTAAAAGCTTTTTATACCAACAGAAAGTATCACAAAACAGTAAAATGTGATGAAAAAAATGACAAAGAGCATAAGAAAGAATATCAGACACACAACATACCCATTCACCACAACCACTTTCACAGCCAAAGAATAAAACAATTTTGTCCTGACTAGAAGATTCAATCAAGTGAAGAAACACAATCATAAAAAGATCTAATGAATTTCATAAAATGGTCATGATGAAACACTCGAGGCAAGATAGAAAAATAGTGGGAAGAATAGCTGGACTGATAATAACATTTGAAACCATTAAAAGATGAGATAAAATGAACTTAGGGCAGTGAGATTACAGAGAACATAAGGGTAGAATAATTGTATTTGGTTTAACACCTTGACAAAAAGTAAAACACATACATTGGTTAGTAAAACACAGTGAAATGATTGAATAAATAGATATATTAATAAATAAATACTAGACCCTGCTGCCCTGAGGTCTTCAGGAGTGCAATTCCACAGAGGTATGCCCTAAAAGGAAAAGGATGCTTCACTGTGTGTTTTTGTTGTCACTTTACAGAATCATTTAAAGCACTAAGGGTTCTGGAGACTGGAAACTGCAAATCTGACAAAAAGGCAGAACCAAGACCAATAAAAGGAGCCTGAAATGGATTCTAATGCAGACAGGTAGGCAATGCAAAGATTTGAAAACTGGTCTAATGAGCTCTCTGTTTGATAGTTTCGTGTCGGTTGTACTTGAGGTATTCTCCTCTTAGAGAGGGAAACCAGAAAGAAGAGCATCACAGTAGTCAGTCCTGCAGGTGATCAAGTTTCTGTGTGTTGTTTGAGAGAGAAACCCACGATTTTAGAATGATATTCAAATCACAAATTGTATTCTTTGTTACATTTCCAATGACAAGTTATAAAAAAAGACCTGAGTAAGAAAATACTTTGAACTTCCTCTGATGGCTTCAGTACTGACAGCCTGATTGGGACTTTCTCTGCTATCTGTGGCTTACTATATAAAAAATGGTCCACAGGACAATGACTGGCCCCAGGTCGTCAGGAGATACTGTAATTTAGAGGTGTGTGTCTTTAATGTAACTTGAAAACCTTTCCAAGTGGCAGCACATAGAGGTTAAAAAGTGTAGGATCTAAAATTGATTCTTGTGGAACTTGTGAGGGGGAAAAAAATTCTATCTGTGAAAAACAGTACTAGAGATGCCACCTGGACATGAAGTGTGTCGAGATGATTCAAGTAATTTACTGTATCAAAAGCTGCACTTAAGTCAAGTAATATCGGTATTGGGCTTCATATGTATAATGGACCCAAGACAGTTTCCTGTCTTGAATGGTGCTTTCTTGGTTTTATGAAGGAGGAACAAGGCTCTCTGAAAGGATACTTAAGAATCATAAGAGCTTGAACAGGAGCAACTGGACTTTTTCTTGAATCTTGAAGATGTTTAACCTCTCATCTGAAAGGCTTCTTTTGTTCTAAACTAGATGGTGGGGAGTATCAAGCTACCTTTACACGGAAACGATCTGAAACCAAAACGCAGAAGTGGCGTTTCCTTTTCACTTTTAAATCTGCATTTAGACGAGCGTTTTAGGGTGAAAATCTGCGTGCATACGGAAACGCAAAAGTGTGTGACGTTTCATATTTATCGATGCAGTAAACACGCCAGATGGCTAGGTGGCAACACTACCAAGTCATTTCTATGTGACGAGAAACGCAATTTTGCGTTTTTCATCCTTTACACGGTGGCGCGACAGTGGAGCGTTTTCAAGAATTCCACTCTGGAGGGCGGTTTCACTTTTTTGCGTTTCCATGCCCCCAAAACGCCATTACCATCTAAACGATATAGTGCATCCGCAAAAAAAAAGGTTTTGCGTTTTTAACCCGTTTTCGTTTCTGTGTAAAGTGCCCCTCAGTGTCAGTATCGGCCTATAAGCTGGTACTCTCCACCAGGGGCGCCGATTCATGTTTCTGCTGGTGGGTGCTCACCGTGCTTGCATGACTCGTTGCTATTTTGACGTGCGATCGCAGACACGCACACGCTCTCTTTCACAAACACACACAGTCTACACACTGGTGATGCATAGGAGAAGTTAATGTCAAAGTAACCTAACGCAAAAAGCTCCGATGAAGATAAAGGAAAAAACAAAATCCACAATCCAACAGTGCAAACCTCACAAAATACTTTGTTTTTTTGCAGCAACGTCGTCTATCCATGGGTATTTACCCTTCCAGCTAGCTTGAAAAGTCCGACCTTTTCTCTGACTAACATCTGCACTGCTACTGTCCTCAGTCGTTCTCACTGGAAGACGTGTGTCGGCGCCTATGCTCTCCACCATCTAGTTTAATTCAGAATTTCAAATGTGGAACTATAAACATTTCGAAGTTCAGTGTTAATCTGTGTGAACTTGCATGACGCTGCTTTGGTAGCTTTCAATGGGCAGATTATAAGGCTCGAGCAGTGCGGAGAAATGTCAAACATTTAGGTGACATCTGTCTTTTCTGCACACATCAACCTTTGGTCTGGATTTTCCACACATATTTGAGACCACTGCATGGATATACTATTCTTCCACAACTTTCTACTGTGGTGTCATAGTGTTTCAGCTGATCTACATTTTGATGGTGTGGAGCCTATGGAACACACTTGAAAAGTCAGCAGATTGTTTGAGAATGCACCGTACACACAGCAAACCTTAACCCTCATCCACGACTGCACCGCCACATTTAACACCAACCACGCTGTCAAATTTGCTGATAGCATGACAGTGGTGGGTCTGGTCAGCGAAATGATGAGAGGGCGTACAGGAAGAGGTGGAAAAGCTGGTACTGTGGTGAAGTGCACACCGTCTCCATCTTAACACGGACAAAACAAAGGAGGTGGTGATCGACTTCAGAAGGGAGGGTCAGAGCCGCCATCTGCCTCTGACCATCAGTGGCACCACTGTGGAGAGGGTCAGCTCAAACAAGTTCCTGGGAGTCCGCCTGGCAGATGACCTCATCTTCAGTACCAACACCACAACCATTGTTAAAAAAGCTCACCTGCTGCTGCTCAACTTGCTGAAAAAGGCAAGCCTCCCCACCCAGCACCTTACGACCTCCTGCAGAAGTGCTGGGAAATGGTTCCTGACATTCGGCCTCACCACATGAACTCGGAACCTCAGGAACTAGAAGGCAGTGTAGAAGTACCAGCTCAACAGGATAATAAAAACTCCCTCTAGCCATGCCTCCCCCCACCAAAGTCAGAAAATACCCTGTGTTGGTTTTAATAGTAGTGTTTTTATGTTTTTATTATTCAAAAATATTCAAATGTTTGCACTGTCACTTTCTAATATATTTATCTATGGTTATGATGGGAGAACGCACTTTGAATTGCCCTGTGTATGAATTGTGCTCTATAAATAAAATCGCCTTCCCTTGCCTAATTTTTTTCATTTTTTATGTACACTAGTACATATAAAAAGGACATTAAAATAATCTTGAGTCTTGAATGTCTTGCAAGAGGAAATGTTTTTCAACTGAGTGGCTGGTGTCCTTGAAAATTACTGATTGGACTGTTAGAATGTGGCCACCTTTTCATTTTAAACTACTTCCCTGATTACAAGCAGGGACCTGAGAATTTTACGGCTTTATGCTCATTAAAGTGCTTTTTGGAATGATTTAAAATAAATTGTCCATTATAGTCAAGGTCAGACCATGTTACCGAGAAATTCTGAAAGAAACTTGCAGACACTAAATTTACTGGATAATCCCCCCGCTTTTAAAAAGGGGATTTCTATATGCGTAAACAATAATCAACTGAACCACTGGAGCATTTTACAGTTGAAGGTGCAAGGACGAGTGTTTTACAAGATCAAAGGTGTTTTGGTCCTTCCTAAATTGCCTATGTAGCAAAGAGACTGGAGGCAATAATTATACAACTAGATTAGCATAATTGCCTGAGCCCACATCAGCACAAATGGAAAAAGCTGGAAAGGCACTCTTATCAAAATGTAAATAAAAAATATATAAACAGTGCCAATTCTGGACTTCATGATAAAAAAAGAGAAGAGCCTTATTCCTTTTACTAACTGCTCTTATTCCGTTCACTCGATGCATTGCAAATGACTCGATGTAAGCAACTTCAGTCCATCTCTCATTCTAAAGCAACTCATCCCCACTGCTGCCAAGTATGTGCTCAGCAAGGAATTGCCAGATGTTTCTTCATATTACTGTCAGATTCATACCTTGCTGTGTAAAGTGCAGTCCATGTGTTGACTTATGGCATTATTTTACACTGCATAAAAACAACTGAGATATACTTACACTTCACAGAGCATATCTGAGATTTTAAATCACAGAACATGTTGATATTTTCTCTTCTCAGTGCCAGCATGGAATTTCCATAAGTAAATGTTTTCTAGATGATGTGGTTTAGCACTTATTAAATATTTTTAATATATATATATATATATATATATATTTAATATATATGTATTTAATTTATATATTATATATATTTTGAGTTTTCATATTCATATCAGTGCATGTTCATGTTATATGTATGTATACATCTAAATGATTGTATTGTGTTCTTGGAAACAGACATGTTAACTGCAATTCTTACTAATTTGTATCCACATTATAAAGGAAGTCTAATCGTATGATTGGCTTGGATTTTTGTTTTAGTTTCTCCATCTTTTCCAATGACATCATAATCCCTTTGAGGTGTATGACAAAATATCTCTGTGCCAAAATGCTCTTTAAATGCAGATGCCAGGCTGCTTACAAACACATCCAGAAGGTCCCATATAACAACAGTCTTAAGTTCCTTTTTCCAGTTTAAAGGAGCCACTTTTTATGGTTGTTTAACATTAATATGAGTTCCCCTAGCCTGCCTGCGGTCCCCCAGTGGCTAAAAATGACGATAGACCTAAACCATGCACTGGAAATTATTCTCCACCTTTGGAAATGTGACCATGCAGATGGCCTGATCGGGAAAGCTGCTTCTTATGACGTGGCGCCTCATATGACATCGAGTTTATTTCCCTCCAGAGCCCATATATGGCTATGCCAAAACTGCCTTTCCCCCCTCAATGCTCTTTGGCCAGCTCATTGCTCTGTACATGGATGTATAAAATCTGTTTAGAGCTCCTTCATCAGAACCTCTAAAGAGCCAGTGGACAGACTTAGTTTTTTCTGGGAAAGTGACGACAGAACCGAAGAGATTTGTGCATGTGTGCGCCAAACATTTCAACGACGAATGTTTCCAGAACTTGGGCCAATACCGAGCTGGCCTTGCCGAACGTCTGAAAATTAACCCTGGATCAGTACCAACTCTCTTTGGCCCAACTACAGACCTCGGACAAGTAAGTAATTTAACGCTCTATAATTGTGTTGCTTTCCTGTATGTACAGTATAGTTACATAGACTGGGACACCCCCGATCTGTCTCTAATCTCCCTCTGAAAGGTTCCAGTGGCCAAAAATACAAGGGTGGTGAGGACCTGGGCGTGTGATGGAATTGGGTTTGATCGGCGTCTTTCTCTCTGGAGTTGTGCCTCTAGCAAGCTGCATATTCTAAATCGCGATGTCAGCCATTCGTTTGTCTCCACACAGTCTCTTCAAGAGCCTGACGCACTAAGGCATCCAAAAGTAGAAAATCAGCCGCTGGTTACGCTTCCCATTGACCTTGTTGTATACAGATTCAAATTAATCTTCGATTAGTGCACAATTTAAGTCAAACAGAATAATTTCAGCATCATTATGGGGTATAATGTATATATTTATTTATGTTTGCTTCAAAGTAACTAAATATACAATCCATTAGTCAAGCAAACTTGATTGGAACAACAGCGGACTATTTTACGAAACTCCTACGACAGGTGTGGATCACTCGTGAATTCTGTTTGTACCTGAAAGAAAACGTAAAATACGAAAAGATTGGTGAATGTGCAAATTCTCTTAAATCACTCGTACGGACGATATAAGAACAAATCTGTGCGTACGAACGGTTCTTGCATGAGGCCCATTGAATCCGCAAATTCAGTGCATTTCATCAGGATAATGATTCATTCATGGTTCCAGAGTCAAAACGGTCAGTCCGTCTGTGTCGTTAGCTCTGCAGCTAATAGCTCGGTCACTGTCGCTAATGTAACGGTAAATAGCATGAGGTATGCGAGTGGACACCTCATTTACTGTAACGCGAGTGTTGTGTACTTATTTGTTGTTTTGATAGCCGTCCTGCTGTTGGTGTTTTGGCGCGCACATATCTGCCTTTCCCCTGATTGAAATGACTAGCGCTACGTGCATCTTTGCAAACCAGAGTAATCTTTGCCCCGCCTTTCTCCTCTTAATTTGCATTTAAAGCTGCAGACCCTAAACAGCTCATTCTGAGGATCCTAAGGAAAGCTCATTTTTGGGACTGGCTGTAATTCTGCAACAAGGCAGAATTTTGGGGAAAAAAACTCAGATACAGTATCAGGGAACACTAAAGCCTATAAAAATATATAAAAGCCTCCATTCATTTTCATGCCATGGCACCTTTAAAGTTAACCTTTACATCAGTGTTTCCCAAAGTGTGGGGTGCCCGAACTGCTGCTAGGGGGTGCGCGAGATGAGTTATATACAGTGTTTTTTTTCCCCACACAATAAAGACGTGTAAATAAACATTTCCTTTGTAAAATTTAAAATCAAAAACTGTAATTTTAATTAATGAATAAATGCAGGCTATTCAAAATGCACTTCATCTTAAAATGAAGCGTAGAAGAAGTTATCTTCTTCATCAGCCTTTGTTATAAACATCACCAATCAGTCAGAAGATTAAGATTATGATCCGATTTATTGTCATGCATACACACGAAATTTGTCCTCCGCTTTTCACCCAACCTGGAGCGGTGGGCAGCCAGTCACAGCGCCTGGGGAGCATGGGGATACGGTGCCTTGCTCAAGGAGGTGGACTGACACCCCTCCAGCTGTCAGTTCCACCAATCTTTTTTTTGAGTGGTGAGAGTGGGAATCGAACCGCCAACCTTCCAGTTATTGGACGACCGACTCTAACCACCGATATAGAGGTTGGCTCCTTGGTATAATTCACAGCTGCTTTAAAGCTGGAGAGACAGTGGTGTTCCTCAAATTTAGAAGTCTCAATTAGTCTGGAAAGATAGTTTAATAACGTATAAGAAAGCCCTTTGTAAAGCTAGAACTGCTTATTATTCATCATTGATAGAAGAGAATAAGAACAATCCCAGGTTTCTCTTCAGCACTGTAGCCAGTCTGACAAAGAGTCCGAGCTCTGCTGAGTCAGGTATTCCTTTAACTCTCAGCAGTGATGATTTCATGAGCTTCTTTGGGGTTCTGTGGTTGGACCGATTCTTTACACTTTACACAGAACTGTCTCCTTCTAAACTCAGACAAACTGAAGTTATTATCTTTGGACCTGAGCGCTTCAGGATGATATTATCTTGCCATATAATTACTCTAGATGGTATTTCCTTTTTTCCCTAGTACTACAGTAAGGAACCTTGGAGTTATCATCATTTGACTCGCATATAAAACCGGTTTCTAGAACTGCCTTCTTTCATCTTCATAATATTGTTAAAATCAGGAACATCCTGTCTCAGAGTGATGCAGAAAAACTGCTCCATGCATTTGTTACTTCAGGATTGGACTGCTGTAATTCTTTATTATTGGGCTGTCCCACATATTCTCTGAAAATCCTTCAGCTGATTCAAAATGATGCAGCCAGAGTTCTGATGAGAACTAACAGGAGAGATCATATTTCTCCAGTTTTAGCTTCTCTTCATTGGCTCCTTGTTAAATTCAGAATAGAATTTCAGATTCTTCTCCTCACATATAAAGCTCTTATTGACCGAGCTCCATCATATCTTAAAGATCTCGTTATAAGATATTTTCCAAACAGAGTACTTTGCTCCCAAACAGCAGGTTTACTTGAGGTTCCCAGAGTTTCTAAAAGTTGAATGGGAGGTAGAGCCTTCAGTTATCAGGCCTCTCTCTGTGGAACCAGCTGCCAGTTTGGGAGGCAGAGCCTTCAGTTATCAGGCCCCTCTCTGTGGAACCAGCTGCCAGTAAATGTCCGGGAAGCAGACACCCTTTCTACTTTTAAGACCAGGCTTAAAACTTTCCTTTTTGATAAAGCTTATAGTTAGGGATGGCTCAGGTAATCCTGAAACATCCCATAGTTAAGCTGCTATAGGCCCAGACTGCTGGGGGGCCTCATCTGTCACACCTTTCCTCACTTTACTCTCTTTTTCCCCCTTTTAATTTTTCAAATGATATCATGTACATGTGACATTATTGTGGTTATTAACTCGTGTTTCCCTGTTCCAACAGGTATCCTTTGAATGGCGTTACAGTGTTTGTTGTCCCCTCTTTTCTGTCTTCTCAAACCCCAGCTGGTGGAGGCGGATGGCCACCCTTCCTGAGTCTGGTTCTGCCAGAGGTTTCTTCCTGTTCAAAGGGAGTCGTTTCTCTCCACAGTCGCCTCAGGAATGCTCAGGACGGGAGATTGGACTGAAGACAAGTTTCGGTGCAATCTGTTGGTTTCCTTAGCTAGGAAATAGTTTTTGAATTGGCTCTGTATGAATTAATTGGATTATTTTGAAATTAATTAATTAGCTTTGATTAGATTATGATTACAATGAATTAGACTAATTGGTTTTAATTGGACTGTATCATTGAAGTATCTTGAGATGACATTGGTTGTAATTTGGTGCTATATAAATAAACTGAACTGAATTGCATTGAAATTCAGATGGAGGCTTTTTTTTGACGACATTGGTGTTACATCCCACAATTGTCTGGGTAAATTCTCAAGTAACGCTTTAAGACACAATTGTTTTTATATTCTCTTTTTAAATGTTTTTCTTTTTTTAAATGTGTTTCATTTGTCTTGTTTTATTGGCTTTTATTACTATTATCTTGCTTTATGTTTTTTCATCATGATGAAGCATTTTGTTTTTGTCTCTTTTTTAATTTCATCTTCATCAACTTGTGACTTTTGTTCTTTTTTTTTGTTTTGAATTTCCCCCATTGGGGGATGAATAAAGTATTTTTCTATTCTTCTATTCTATTCTTAAAAAGTGCTGTATGAATGAACTGAACTTACTGAATTTACTAAATACAGATGAAGACAATGAAAGGGACATTTTATGTATATTCTCTGTACCCCCTGCAAATGAAGTTCTATTCAAAGACTGACTTTGGATGATTCATACTCTGTTTGGCTGACTAAGGCTAGTGAAACCTTTTTAAATAAGTCTTGGATGAATCAGCATAAAATGATTACTCAGAAGTTTATAACCCCATCCTTTACTTTGTAATCAAATTTCTTTCAGTGGTGCAACAATAGCTCAAACCTTAGGCCATAAGGTTGAGAGACAATTGGAATGTCTTTTGTTAGCATTGCATCGGTTGGTGAGAGAACTCACTGTGCCTGTTCAGCATAGCCAATGAGTACATTAGAAGGGAGGAGGCAATGACAACAGAGAGCCAACAGCTAACTTAACATATGACACATTGTCTTCTCTCATTTGTCATTTTCATTTCTGCAAAGCAAGAGACACTTTTACAACAACATGGTCAGAAGACCAGGGGCCTCATGTACGCACCAAATAGTGGCGTACGCACCTTTCCACGTCAACGATCAGATGTATGAAGAGCGAAAAGACCGTGGAAATGAGCGGTGCCTCACGGCAGCTTCAGGGCTGGCCTACGCACGTTTCTACAGCTGTTGATTCTTTGGCGACACCTAAGGTTATGTTGGGAAACTGTTATAATAAATAAATGTGAAAACAATTAGTCCTCAGACAGTGATGTGCACATTTGAGATAGATGAACAATTAATACTGATAAACAATTAATACACCCATGTGTCTGCAGTTACACGAGTGGATATAAAAGCAGCGCAAAGTGGTGCAATACATACCATTAAAAACAATGGCTGCTTTAGCAGTATTAGAAGACTTTGCAAATGGTGCAATTCAAAGAGAGCGTGTGTTCACTAGACAGAGAGGATTAGCTGGCATATGATGGCGACTCATTAGCCGTTTTGAGGGAAATCCTCCTGGAACTGTGCGCAGAGCTGCGGCCGGCGTTGGAGCGCAACACAGCGAGGAGCCGTGCGCTGCCTGTGCTCACAGGTGATGTGCACACTGGGGTTCCTATAGCAACCGGGGCATTCCAGAGGGAGCTGGCCAACCGATTGGGACTGTGCCAGTCTACCCTGAGCCGAGCCATGCCAGCCACGTGGGACAGAATTATCCACATCTCAGCCACGTATATCAAATTCCCAACAGGCCAACATTAAAGCTCAATTTGAAGTGAAAGCCGGTTTTGTAATCGGAGCGATTGACTGCGCACACATTGCTATAAAAGCGCCATCACATGATGAATTTGTATGTTAACAGGGAACATTTTCATTCGATCGATGTACAGATCATATGTGATGTGTAAATGCAATTAACCAACATTGTGGCGAGGTGGCCTGATTCAACGCAGAATTCATACATTCTGAGTAACAGCATCGTTGGGAACAGAAGGTGGCACTGCGCGCGATGCCTGGCTTCTTGGTGAGTAACTTATTGTGTAATTGTCCTAATATTATTCCCCGTGACGTGCATTGAGTATGTGCGCCCCCAATTTCTATCCCATCTTCACAGCATCATAGTTGGTGCTTAAAGTTAATTTCTTGCTGTTTTTTGCTGGTTAAACTTCAGTTTAAGATCTTTCTAACAAGCCCCTGATCGTCTCTGTGGGCATATATTAATGACCCCGTGCGTAAAGTGTGAAACGTCTTAATCAGCCTCACCTTTTCCCCGGCGCACTTCTGCACGTTACTGTATGAACACGTTGTTGTGAGTTACACAAAAACATTGGTATTTAGCTTGGGGGTAATCAGAGTCACCCACATGTGCTCCCACCACCCCAGAGAGAGCAGTGTCTCCCATAGTTGCGCCGACTCTCTGTTCAAACAGAGTCGATCACCCCCCCACCCTTCTTCTTTTTTCCAGTCTTTTTCATTATTTTTTCTTTATTTTCTAATCGTACAGAGAGGGGAATCGCAGGTGCAGGGCTCATTTAAATAGGATTTGCAAATTTAAGTAGGGGCGTGGACAGGGAGGAGTCGGGTGCTCCGACGTCCGCTCAATTCCACGTTGATTGGGATGTACAAAGGAAATGTGCTTGGATTGATGCGTGCGCACAGATTCATACATCCGACGTTGGAGGTCATTTGGGTTTGAGCGTCCGGAATGTTTCAGTAGGAAATCCACGCAAGTCTTAGTACATGAGGCCCCAGCTCTGTTTGACATTAACAGAAAACAAACAACCAACACCACTATGTGTATGCAACATATTTTTAAGATTTAATTGATCTACTCTTGAATATTTTTCCACTTTTCCTTATTGTATAATGGACATATACTGGTCTCATCTGCATTATCAAGCTGTAATGTGCAGAAGTTGACTGTGTACCCATGTCAGTTTGGTATATAAGAACCTTTACAGCTAGAATATTCATAGCAGGTAATTGTGTTAGCCTTTAGACCTGTCTGCTGTTTTTCAGTCAAGACAAAGACTTAGTTTATGAAGATGCTTAGAAGAAAACTGTTGTGGCCCATATCATTAAAGTGACAGAACATTTAAACAGAACTCAACTCAAGCACCATTATCAAAACCAGCCCCGTCTCCAAAGATAATGTGTAATATTTCATTTATTCACATCTCCAAAATGTATTGTCACAATACAGGCACAGAAATCACAAGATGGTAACATTTATCGTTATCAAATGTTTTGTATTGGAAAGTGTTCAGGTGAAGTGATGTACTGGGTAAGATCGGACTGAAAATTTTCATGACATCAACCTTCTTTTTCATTACACCTCTATCTGCCCCCTCACGACCCCTTGAATACATGTTTTAACATATCAAAGGTGTACAATATTACATTTGTGTTTCAATTTGCAAAGGAAAATATTGGCATGGAAAGTTTTTGGAGCCTTAAAAATGTAGTTATTTAGGAATTTCTGAGCATGCTTGACAGCTTCATGTAACACCAAAAAAAAAAAATGCATGGTACAATTTGGATGGATAACAATTTTGTGGTCCAAAAAGTATTGTACATTTTAAAAAAAAATTGTCTTTACTGTATGTTTTGTGCTGTGGACCAACGCATATTTGACATTTTTCTGTGAGATAGTATTATTAAAACACTAAACACAATTATTATCACATTTTTATGTAACGTTTTTAAATTGTCTGTAAGTAATTCATGGCCTCAAAGTAATGGTTTTCTTGTTTCTTGTCTCTACATCTAGATTTCATTGTAAGAATTCAGTAAAAGTGAACTTTTTGGCTTTGCTATTGAGATACGACTGAAATTTGTTAGCCTGAAAATTCACAATAGATTAATAAACAGCCAGGTATAAGAAGTCTCTGGGCATGCGCATTTATACTGATTTCCTCAGTTTCTTTATTACAATTTATAATGCTGACAATAGATTGGTCAATTTCTTTTTGAGCACTGCTGTTGAAAACCAAAGTAAGCACCGCCACTGAGCACGAGCACTGCATTAAATTACAGGAGATTTATGTCACACCAGACAAGACCGAAGGCAGTTTTGTAAAAAAAGAGTGAGGAAAAAAGGAGAATAGCAATTACAAAAAGTTGAGCAAAAGGTTTTGAGGGGTTTCAATTAGCTTTAGTTGTTTGATCTGACTACCCCCAATGACCGCCAGTCACGGATACTTCTGTGGTCCATGCTGGGCATGAATAATCCATTATATATCACTGGTGCTCTGCTGCAGGGGGCAGCTAAAGCACCCACACACAGTCATTTCACATCCCTGAAAATGTCACTAGCCTACACATCATGACACACATATTCCAGCCTTGCCAGCTCTCTCATAAATACACCAACATTCTTCTCTTGCACACGTACGGCATCAGTCAAAAGTTTGGACAAACCCTCTTATTCAAAATGAAGGAATGTGCCCAAAGCTTTCCCAAGAAATGCACACGGGTTCCCTTGAGGATCATTGGTCTAATGTAAACCTTTAAAGCAGACAAGGTTTCCAAAGGTAACAAAAACATGCACACAGAAAATGATTGGTGGATTGTATACCATACAAGTTGGAACTAAAAACCATTACAAATATTTGGAAATCATTTAAAAACTTTATTTGACGTGAAAATAGTAAAAAAAAAAAAAAAAAGTCACATTTTGAAGCTGAGAATTTCTATTTTGTTTGTTGTTACATACAGAGGGGAGTGAGGAAACATTTCACGGTGTGGAAAACGGTCTTTGGGATGAAACCCGTGCTACATATTTCCGATGTATGCAGGCATGTGCACTTAGGTTGAACAAATCCCACAAAGATGTAAACACAGACATACACACATGTTCAAATGGCCTACAGGAGGGAGACAATTGCACTTTCAGGGCCAACCCATTTTAAAACTTAAATTCTTTTTTTTTTCTTTAACAATGAATTTGGAATAACTCCTTTCAGAACATGTTGATGGTATTTTTGTTGGAACTCACATTAAATCATAACATGGTTTTTCCATTGATGGTAGATTGATCAGAATCAAAATAGTGGAACATATGTTGTGATATGCCGTGTTTAGCTAAATATATATTTGTGTTTTCACTGTAGCACAGTTGAAACAGTCGTTTTTCTGTCTATGTGGCATTATAAGCCTAAAACGTTTAGCAAAACAGCTCTGAGGTGAAACAGCAATAGCCGCAAATGGTCATAGTTTGCTGGGAAAAAATACCAAAAATGGAAAAAGGTTCTGTGAAAAAAAAAAAGATAGCTGAATCCTTAATCCAGGGATCAAGAGAGAATTTCATACTTCAGTCACCTGATAACAGTGGGGCCGACAGCAGTTTGCTGATTAAGATGTGCAATCAAGTTTCATGTTCCAGAAAAAGCGTTGGCAAAACACTGACATATCACCCTCTAAAGGTGCTTCATTTTACAAGATGCATAAAGAAAGCAAAAGGATGAAAGATGCTAAAACACTGTGTGAAACGTGGTGAGGTGATTATTCTCATCACACTCTGAGCCAACACTCTGAGCCACACTGTTCATTGGAGGTTCTATCCAATAAAACTTTTGTTAAAGTCATGGAACTCTTTCATTATTCTTGTTATAAAGCCAGCTTTTAGTCTGCAGCCACTGCCATTTACCAACACATGTACTAAACTGACCTGCACCAAGATCTATTCATGATGCGTCTATATCTGCAATCACATTTACACAAATCAACAAGCATTTATTTAACTGCGCACTCCTCCTCCTGCTCTCTCCCTCCATCTGGAGCTCTTAGTATTTTTAACCAACGAAGATAAAGCCCTCCCACCTGTTTTCTGAGTGAGCAGAAGCATCCTGGTGGGAAAAGAGCACTGGGAATCTCTACACATTCTCCAAAGTTTGATTTAAAATTTGAAGACCTTTACAATAACACCTGGAATTAAATTCAATATCTGCTTGATAACGACAATAAAGAGCCCAAAGCATATGTGAAATGACACTGTGTGAAAGAGTGAAAGGAAATGATGTCCAATTGTATATTATAAAGTAAATGTAATTATCTTAAAGTTTGTTCCTACAGACTCAAGGCCAAAATGATCTGTAGCACTAATTTGGTAATATCTTTAAACTTAAATAGTTTGGTTTTTGCATCAGATTTGCTTTGTTTAACTCTGTGGAGCTCGTGGATTTTTTTCTCATCAGTACATGCAAGCATTGAAGAATAATGTAGTCAGTGTTTATGAGAATCATGTGACTTTACAGTGTTTTTCCCCATAGAAAGGGGAGCATCGATTTCAAATTCTACAGCTACACTGTGGCAGTGAACAATGTCAGAGTTAACTCACAGTGATCGCGCCACTTTTCCAGCCGTGGTTACACACACACACACACACAACAAAGTATATGCTACATTCTACATGAATTTTTATGAGTTTTTATGTTGTAGAGTTGTAAATTTATCAATGGAGAAACTGAGCAGCCTTGCTTTGTTGTCTACAGTAGCAGATCAACCCTCATCTTACTTTGAAGCTCCCAGCTCTCTGAAGTGACGTCGACGCAGCTTTAGCAGCAGAGAAGCTATCAGGCTTGTGTTGATAATAATAAACTCCTGGACTATGTACAAACTTCCAAATGCATTGTTTTGTGAGTACAGACCATATTTGTACTGCTGTAGAAGTTTGGTGTCATGGCATGTGATTTTAGTGTGGTAATTTTGGAGATACTGCCAGGGTCCGTTAGCGCTTGTACTAAGCTATTCGGGATAACTCAGTAACTCAGCTGATGTTCGGCCAAGATCGGAAAAACTTCAGGTGGGCTACTTGGCAGGATGTCACGGTTCAAATGACCCTAGGGTGAATCTACTCCGAACCATCCCTTTAAAAGCTGCTCCTCAAAGAATCCATAAAATGTTAGGGTTAGGGTTAGGGTGTGGGAATTGAGTCTAAAAGGCAGGTTGTTGGGTTTACCTGGGAGAAAACATGACCAAGTATCCTTGCATCAACCAGGCTAAAACTCCCCCAGTGTTTCCTCAGGTAAAAGCAATGATCCCGGTGTGGTGACAGCTAAAAACTGTTGAGAGAAAAGACTGGATCTGATGTCATCAATTTGACTTCTGAAGTGGTCTGCAAAGTCCTCACAGAGAGTATATGTTATTTAGTGGGATCTGCTAAAATTACTGTTAGTTGAAAGATCAATGGTGGAGAAGATAAATTTGGGATTGTTTTTATGGTCAGAGATTAGTTTTTTGAAATGGCAAATTCTTGCCTGTTTGATTGCATTATTGTTTCGAGTTGTTGGCATGAAATTTGATATTGAACTGTTAGTTTTGATTTTCTCCATCTTTGATTTCTCTTCCTCATTTCTCCAGGGGGTGAAGGTTTTCTCTTGATTGATTTGGTTAAAAGAGGAACCACTGAGTCCAGCGTTGACTTAAAGGGGAACTCCGGGGCATTTGAAGCGCAATCCCATTGCTAGAGGTTGTCAAATACTGACAGTAGGAGACAGACTGGTGCAAATCGGCGCTCCCTGTGCGGCGATTGCGCTGTTTGCGCAGCCTGTCATGCTAGCCAAATACGTGGTGGCCAAGGGGCAAATAATAAACCTTCCACGTAAAACAACAACTTGCACAATGCAGAAACGTCACACCACTTTATAAACCATCCGACAATAAAGTCACAAGCCTTACCATCAAAACCATATGCATGGTTCTCACATTACTGGCATGGGGACGTTACAAAACAACTTTATAAACAACATGTGAAAGCTAAAAACAGTCAATGGACGATACTCCCAAATACAAAGCAATTATCTTCTCTAGAAAAACTGCGTTCAAGTATTTAAAACATTACAACAATACATGCCCAGTAATATTGTTGTAATGTTTTAAATACTTGAACGCAGTTTTTGTAGAGAAGATAATTGTTTTGTATATGGGAGTATTGTCCATTGACTCTTTTGGGCTTTCACATGCGCGAGCATACCGACAAGAGGTAAGTGACATGCTGTTTATAAAGTTGTTTTGTAACGTCCCCATGCCAGTAATGTGAGAACCATGCATATGGTTTTGATGGTAAGGCTTGTGACTTTATTGTCGGATGGTTTATTAAGTGGTGTGACGTTTCTGCAGTGTGCAAGTTGTTGTTTTAGGTGGAAGGTTTAGCACTTGCCCCTTAGCCACCACGTAGTTGGCTAGCATGACAGGCTGCGCAAACAGCGCAATCGCCACACAGGGAGCGCCGATTTGCACCAGTCTGTGTCCTACTATCAGTATTTGACAACCTCTAGCAATGGGATTGCGCTTCAAATGCCCCGGAGTTCCCCTTTAAGATTGCTGTTAAAATGGTCACCGATAAAATCACAAGGTGCTGGTAAAATCTCTGCTGGAGCGCTCTGTAAAATCTGGAGAAGATTTGGAGCCACTTCGGAAGTTTGGTAGCGTTTCCTCACCGTTCTCACCGGGGCCTCTTGCTGATTAACACTGGTGATGATAAAAAACACACAGCAGTGGTCAGACACAGCCAGGTCCACAACAGAGGACACCCCCGCGGACAGGCCATATGTCCAGGGTGTGTCCTCCTCTGCCGTGGGTCGGCTGTGCGACATGCTGTTGAAAATCCAAGCAGTTTAAGAGGTTTAAAAATTCTCTGGTTACTGTTGTCAGCGTGTAGATTAAAATCACCTGTTCTTAAAGTCCTGTTGTAGGTGGTGTGAATGATGGATAGGAATTCAGAGAATTCACAGATTAAAGAAGTGGAATAGGCTACTGGGGTGGTCGAATGTATATTAAAGTATAGGAATTGAAAATGCTGCAGCTTCATTAAACAGTGAACAGCCGTGAAGAAGATAACTTCTTCTACGCTTCATTTTAAGATGAAGTGCATTTTGAATAGCCTGTATTTATTTATTTATTAAAATGACAGTTTTTCATTTTAAATTTTAAAAAGGAAAAGTTTATTTACACATTGTAATTGTGTAATTATCAGACCGCCATTATATTTTTCATCTGGCGCACCCCCAGTTTTTCTTCTGAAATATTTACTTCTAATTGTTTTCCCCCACGTCTCCTTTGTCTTGTTCTCTGGAGCTGAAAGAGTTTCTGATACTGAAGAACTGTTGTGTTTCTGATGAATGAGAAAGTCTCACATAAAACGGCTGCCATCTCTAATTCCACGTGGATCCATTTTCTGATTCATCCACTTCATTATTAGAAGGTTTTGCATCAACATCAAATGAATCCCTGGAGTCAAAAGAACCACCGCTTTTATTATGGCTTTTCCAACAGAGAATAGTGAACTATAGAGGGGATAATGCTGTTATCATGTAGTCATTACTGCTCACTGGTGTGAACTGTAAACCTGAACGAGTGTGTACAAGTAAAGCAGGTTTTCAGCGTCTCACATGAGAATCCTGGACAGAAATGTTTGTTTTGATTTAAAAAGGCCTTTACTCCATGATCCTTTCTCTAAGTGCAAAATTAGAACCCCAGAATGTTCAAAGTTCTAATTTACCCGCTGAGGCCCCCTGTGACATCACACAGAACACCTATATGTCCAGAATACGGAACCCGAGGCAGTCAGATCCTTACCAGACCGGTACAGAGAAACACGTGTATTTCAGTAGTTTGTGAAAGCCACTTTAACATTGTTCAGATACAACTTGCAGAAATCAATCGCATCTCTCAGTTTTAAATGAAGATGATGCCCTTCAGTGACGATGACGTGAGTAAAACCAACTGTTCGATACTGTAATTTGTCTCCTTGGGTCTTAAAATTCTTTTGGGTCAGCAACAACCGTCGGCCCGGTTAAAGTACATTACATTTGTCCTGAGTAAGCCGTTTCATCTCAAAATATTATGTTCATTTAGAGAACTGTCCATAGGTGATTAAGTATGAAGAAATGCTTTGAAACTTCATGCTCCCACTTAACGAGCTCTGAATTAATGAGGAGTTATGTCCTCTGATAAGTATGTGAACTGTGTGGTGGAACTGTAAGAATTCAGTCAGTCTAACCAACAGAAGTTTCATGAAATGCTGAATTATTTTCTTCTTTATAACAGAACATGCAGAGTCTCAGCAGTCAGTTCATGGCTCTGAACAAACAGAAGGCTCGCATGGAAGCCGTCGTTCGCCAAACAGACACGCTGTGCTCATTGGGGGAAGCACGCACTGTCTCTGTTTTAAACAGACTGGGACTCCCCATCCAAAGCCCTCATCCCCCTTCCTTCCACAAGCAAAGGCTGGGATCAGCTGCCCGTGGACGGAGGCTCAAACCACTGGCAGCCGTTCCAACTTCCACACAGGAAGCCGACGACAGGATGTGGATAAAGGTTCAGCAGAGCAGAGTTGCTGCAGAAAAAGAAGAGGAGATGGAGAAGCTTGAACTTCTCAGAAAGAGTGTCTGCCTGTCACGTTCTGTCAGCTCAGCAGACACCCTCAGCTCTGTGGATGCTGACACTCCCAACGAGCTGCGGGCCATCCCACTCATCAGTGGCTGTGATAGGTTGCCACCGATTCCTGCACCCGTTGTTCCATCGCCGCGGCCTCCACCGCCCAAAAGAATAGCAACCCGGCTCCCTGTGTTGGTTGTGAAAGCCACTGGAGAAGGTAAGTTCTTCTGTAGACAAACTCCTGAGTCCAAAACGGTAAAACTGACTAAAGTCAATGTTTACTGCTGAGCTTCAATCGACCTGCTCCACATGTCGGAGATAAAGCCTTTCACTTCTGTACAAGCTGAAATACAGGCTCTCAAAATAGCTTATTAAAAACATACATGAATGTAATTCTGTTTAAAACTACACATTTGCATAGAGCTTAAGTGAAAGTCCATATAACAATGACCATGTTACTTCCCTGAAAGGTCTGAAAGCTGAAAGGGAGGCGATCAAGCAGAGACAGAAGTGGCCAAAGTGCAATTCATTCGCCCTTTTGCCACAACGTCCCGAGGCCCCTAAGAAGAACCCTGCGGTGGCAGCAATCAGACCACTTTTGAAACCCAGCCCACCTACAACAGGGCAGCCAAGAAAGACCACCATGCAGAGCACGAAGATGAAAAGGGTCAAGGCAGCAGAAACCAAGTGTCCTTTGGCAAGACACTGACCCACCAACGCTGGCTGCATCCATCCCGTGGATGCAAGTGCTCAGAGGGAAGCACCGTCCAACTAATGTGCTGAGTGGGAGGAAATAGGTGAATGTGGCTTGTAGTGTAAAAGTGTGAGTCGTAGACTAGAAAGCTTGATACAAGTGCAGCCCATTCACCTTTTACCATCTCATTGCCCCTCCCTCTTGTGCTATAAATAAACTGCACTTGAATGAATTCCTGTTGAGGCATTTCTTGCATTTAAGATGAAGGAAAGTGTACACATTGAGATTAAATATATATCAACCATAGAAACAGTAACAGCAGGTAACCCATCTTGATTCTTTAATATCATGTAAATTACATACATTTTAAATCAAATCAAATTTTATTTATATGGCACCTTCCATTCTTAAAAAGCAACACAAACAAAAACAATAATGACAAAACAAATAAACCGTCCCACCCCCATAAATACCCATAGACACACACACACACACACACATACGCACACACACACACACACACAAGCGCGCGCGCGCACACACACACACACACACACACACACACACACACACACACACACAGTGAAGCTTAAAGTTAATGTTATGAAGAAGCTATAGTCATATAGCTGTTTATAACTGCTTAAAATGTTGACGAATACGTTTTTGGTTTCATGACAACTTGTGACTTGTAATAAACCCTTGTTGTTTACATCTAACATTGAATGGTACTTTCAAAAGATAACTCAGCATGGCTTAAGTGTTTTCATTATTCTTATATTAAACTCAGTAATTGCAACATTTATCTGGGAACTGGTTCTCGACCTTTCAATTATTATTTGCATCTCTAGTGGTTCAGATATACTTGGTATTATGCCTTCTGACAAGCCTGAAGGTATGATCTGCTAATCAGAGTTTTGCAATCATTGTAAGGAGCAATGCCAACCAGGTATTTGGAACTAAAACTGCTATAATGGGGCTATTATTGGGTAATATTGACTTTCCTCAAATAAGTGATTCTCATTTGACTTTATTAGACAGTGGGAGTCAGTAGGCAAAGAAACTGAGTGGTACAAAAATGACAAAAATTCTCAACCTTCATCTTGTAAAGCAGGAGTCCAGAAAAATCGGAGCACTGGTTCAGTGAAAACTGTCATCATACTGCTTGTTTATGCTGCGACTGCACGTTCTCATCTAAATTGTGTCAGAACAAGGTTGTGGCGTGGTGGTGAAGGAGGACCCGGATGCAGATATTCCAAAATAAAACTTGGTTTATTCAAATAATCCAAACAAAAGGCCGAGCCGATATACCAAAAACCCTAAACTGTGACTATGAAAAACAAAAACTGACAAAACTTGACATGAACAACATGGACAGACCTGATTCCAGCATGGATGACGGTGAGGATCTGGCAGTGAACATGAAAAGAAAACCTGGAGACTAAATACTGTAGCGGGTGATTGGTGGAAAACACAGGTGACGTGAGTGAAGCTGTTGGCAGGGCAAGAGACTGAAGAAAACAGTGGAGACATGGCTAAACTAAAGACTAGACAGGGATATGAAACATAGAACATGACAAGAAAAATGCAGAACATGACCGACATGACAAATTGTGTTTGTATGAGAATTTTAGTAGTGTTGAAATGATACTTCCTTTCAGCAAGTATTACGATCTCACTGTTAAAGTTACCAAGGAGGTTTACCTCATGTGGCAGCATAGTTCCTTTGAACTAAAGCAATAAAGAGGACAAACGAAGGAATAGACATGTTGGTACACCGAAGGACATTGTAATGAAGAAACAGACAAGGAGGCTACAGGCTGGTTCAATAATCATCTCTGTCTCTCAGGTTATAATCTTTCCATTAGTCTCAGATGATGAGGCATAACCACTCAATCTAGGCCTTAATGGGACAATGCTTATATGCTTAGACAGAGTCAGTGAACCTGAGGCAGAGAGTGATTGCCTTAGTGACAAAATGAATGAGAGTTAAGGTTGGAGCTACATGGGGAGAGTCTGTCCATCTCCATCACTTTAAATCTCAGATTGTAGTCGGTAAGTGATCGATACTTCTTGGCTTATAGATTAATTTGGTCTCAGGCATGACAAATTAATTCAGCACAGTCTGTATCCAACTGACTATTCATAGAACTCACTCTGTTTGGCAACTCATGTACTTTGAGATATTTCTGATGAAGAACAAAAGCAACACTGTATTTTGTTTATTCTGAATATGCATGAAGACAGCATGCAGGCTCCGTGCATCAAAGCCTATTTTGTACATCTTCATTCAAGGGCCAACTTAATATTCAAGGACAGATCCTTTGCAAGCTCTTAGGCTGTGACTGAATAAGCTGATTAGACTCACAGGCCCTGAGAGGTCATTCAGCATGTTAACTGCTGAATATCTGGCAATACAAATTTAAACAAAGTTAATGTCAGACTTGCAAAAGTGCAGCGTTTTTTTAACTTGCAAGTTGCATACACAAAACATATGTAAATCACTTCATAAAATCAACATAGATCATCACCTGATTAACTCATTTTAATTTGTACATTTACTTGCAATCTCCAATTTGTATTAAAACTGATGTGGAATTACCCATATTTGTTGTACCTTGCTTAACTATCCAAGGTGGTATCCCAAAGGATATATAGTGCCACATGAAAGTACGCCCTCCATGGTCTTGCCTTACACCTTGGAATTAGAATTCATTTGGTGAGCTGGACCGCTTGATCAGGACAACATACCTACCACTTTGAGGGTGAAAAATGTAGTAATTGTGAAAACAAACAAGAAATAAGACAAAAAAACAGAACATTTGAGCTTGCATAAGCTTGAAATATCTAGCCACTGGGACTTAAGCCCATTTCTGAAAAGCAAAGCTGTTCCAGTTCCTTCAAACTATGGGTTTCGGCTGCTGTACAGCAATGTTTAAGTCATAACAGAGATTCATAAACAGATTAAAGTATGTCCTTTCACCAGGCCATTTCAAGGTTCTTTAGTTTTTCTCCTTAAACCACTTGATTGTTGCTTTAGTACTGTACTTAGGGTCATTACTATGCAAAACAGTGAACCATAATCTCAATCACTGTTCCCTGAATGATCATAATTTCCTCAATCCTGAAAGAATTCTGAAAAATGACATCCAATCACAACCACTATATCCAAAAAGTTTGGTTGTTGTATAAAAATTGAATAAAAAGAGATAAATAGATATAAATATAAATAGTATCATTTTATAAATTTAACATTTTATCAAAAATATTAGCGTAAAATATGTGGAACTGTGAGACTGGTTTTCCTATGGAAGCGTTGGAGTTGTCGGCGTTGCTTCTTGAGATTATGGAGTTCTGGGGTGTACCATGGGGCAGAGGTGGAGAAGGAAACAGTGGCTCTTTAGGCAAAAAACAAAAACAAATGTTGCATCTGTGTGTAATTTTGCCAAAAAAAAATGTCGGACTCCGTAGTTTTCTCTGGACCCCTGCCAAATCTGACCAGTGATGACATGTTTAGCCGCATGTCCTCCTTCAACCGCTGGTTGTTCTAGGGTGTACCATGGAGCAGAGGTGGAGAAGGAAACAGTGGCTGTTTTTAAGGGGCCCAACCGTTTAAGGCAGGAGGAGAGTGTGTGGACATAGAAATTGACAAGATCAGAAGCAGTGAATCTGAGGAGAGGGAGGAGCTGATGATGGCATTGGATAAGGAAGAGGACAAAGAGTTGGAAGAGAGTCATTTCAAGTTACTGAAAGCTATTGTTCGTGTGTGTTTAGTAGTGGGAATGGTGGTAGTAATGTCCAGGGTAACGGCCAGGTGGTCAGAAATGGTGAGATCAGTAAATGACAGGTTATGGATGATAAGGGCGGGTGTAGAGCAGACCAGGTCCAGGATGTGCCCATGTGTGTGTGTGGACGCGGTGACGTGCTGGGTGAGGTTGAGGCAATTTAAAATGTCCAAAGTCAGATGTTAGCTTGGCTGTAAGGGAGTCTATATGGATGTTGAAATCACAGAGGAGCAGAATGGATGGGGAGAATAAACTTCCCCTTTAAAGAAGGAGAGCGAAGTAGTATAATGGATGGATTGTGGGAAAGAGTTCCAGAGACAGGTGGCAGCATGGCTAAAGGCCGGGACCCCATTGAGGATAAGCTGAAAGCAGGTGTAGTGAGGAGCATGAAGGAGGACGATCGGAGAGTCCTGGAGGGAGTGTAGATGTGAAGGAGATCAGAATGGTACGGAGGTGCGAGTTTATGAAAAGCCTTGAAGGTGAGAAGGAGAATAGATGAACACTCTATGCTCACCGCATAGATGAGTAGCCAGTGCAGCTCTTGAAGAACAGGAGTGATGTGATTTATGGAGGGGGTTCTGGTTATGATCCGGGCAGCTGAATTCAGGACCAGTTGGAGTTTATGGAGAAGCTTGAGTGGTATACCAGAAAGGACTGAATTGTAGAAGTTGCTCTCAATGAACCATGTCTCATCTGACCATTTTTTGAGCATACCACTTGCCACTTGAGTTTATGTGATTACGGTGGGCTTTTCTCCCTTACAAACCACCAACTCTATAATACCAGTTCTTTCACTACGAGGGCGAGCAGCAGTCAATAACCCGAACACCTATTTTACACAGAGACAATTTATTACATACGGTGTAAAAAGAATTCAAAAAAATTTGGGCAATGTCTTTTCTTAAAAAGGGGTAGGCCTCCTTTTAAAAGTCAACTCAAGAACAATGTTAAAACTACAGCAGTCAGAAGCTCATGATCATTCTCCAGTCTCTGTACTCTGCCGTCCTTATGTTACGCCGGTTAGCCACCGTGAGCCGTCCTCCACTTTAATTAGCCTGAAGGTCTCCTCGTCAAATACTGCTCCCATCCGTCTCACGGCTTCCAGTTTGCCGGAAGCTCCCGCTGGCGTGGCATAGACCTGGAACATAAAAGATGGCCAGCAGTCTGCTCTACAAACATAGGATCAATGCTCTCTGGTTTCAGGGTCCTTCAGGCTACAGCGAACACTGCACCGGTCAAAGACTCACGGCTTTCTGGCAGAAACTCCTGCTTCTGCCACTTTGCGTTCAAGCCCTCCAATACACTGTTGCTGATGTCTCTCTCAGGACTAAAGAACTAAAGAAATTCCAAAAGATACCTAAAAATAGATTAAACAAAACATGCAGTTAACAAAATACGGCACATAATAGAAAACAAATATAAAACCAGCAGTTATGCATTCTACATGACACACCGTCTGACATCTACATTACTTGACTACATAGCATCTGCGATGTGCAACAACAGCGAACGACTGCCTCAACTTTACTCCTGAAAAACTTGATTGTCTTTTTTGACAGCACTACAATTTCAAGAGTATCAAATAGCCCAGAAATATAGTCTAATAATATATAAGAAAGCCCTTAATCTTCATCATTGATAGAAGAGTTGTTCTGGACTTCAACTACAACAATCCCAGGTTTCTCTTCAGCACTGTAGCCAGGCTGACAACGAGTCCGAGCTCTGTTGAGCCAGGTATTCCTTTAATTCTCAGTAGTTATGATTTCATGAGCTTTATTACCAAAAAAATTTTTCTATTAGAGAGAAGATTGATGGAATCTGTCCCACTATTATCACTGACGTATCGTCAAGTACAGCAGCTTTAGAAGTATCTTTAGAACCTGATTTGTATTTAGACGGCTTCTGCCCAGTTGATCTCTCTGAGCTAACCAGACTGTTCAAGGAGGTTTTCCCCTTAATTGACACTTCCATATTGGATTTGATCAATCAGTCTTTGTTGAGTGGATATGTACCTCAGCCTTTTAAGGTTGCTGTAATTAAACCTTTAAATAAAAAACTTACTCTGGATTCAGAAGTGTTGGCTAATTATAGACCTATATCCTATCTCCCTCTTATGTCTAAAGTTCTTGAAAATATAGATCAACTTTGTGATCATTTCCACAGAAATAATCTGTTTGCTGAGTTTCAGTCAGGATTCAGAGTGCATCATAGCACAGAAACTGCACTGGTGAAAGTTGGCAATGATCTCCTCTTAGCCTCTGATAGCGGACTTGTGTCTGTGCTTGTCCTGTTGGATCTCAGTGCTGCATTTGATACGGTCGATCACAATATTTTATTAAAGAGACTTGAACATGTTATTGGGATTAAAGGAACTGCATTAGGCTGGTTTAAGTCATATTTATCTGATAGATTTCAGTTTGTTCTTGTAAATGAAGAATCTTCCTCACACACCAGAGTAAGTCATGGAGTTCCTCAGGGTTCTGTGCTTGGACCCATTCTTTTCACTTTGTACATGCTTCCATTAGGTAACATTATTAGACAGCGTGGCATAAATTTCCATTGCTATGCTGATGATACTCAGCTGTACTGATCTATGAAACCAGATAAAACCAGTAGGTTGGTCAGACTACAAGCATGTCTTAAAGCCATAAAGACCTGGATGACTCAGAACTTTCTGCTTCTAAATTTAGACAAACTAAAATCGTTATCTTTGGACCTGAGCGCTTCAGGGAGAAACTGTCTAGCTATGTAGTTACTCTAGATGGTATTTCCTTGGCTTCTAGTTCTACAGTGAGGAACCTTGGAGTTATCTGTGACCAGAATTGATCATTTGACTCATATAAAACAGGTTTCTAGGAGTGCCTTCTTTCACCTTCATAATATTGTTAAAATCAGGAACATCCTGTCTCAGAGTGATTCAGAAAAACTGCTCTGTGTATTTGTTACTTCAGGATTGGACTACTTTAATTCTTTATTATTGGGCTGTCCCACAAATTCTCTGAAAAGCCTCCAGCTGCTGCAGCCAGAGTTCTGATGAGAACTAACAGCAGAGATCATATTTCTCCAGTTTTAGCTTCTCTTCATTGGCTCCCTGTTAAATTCAGAATAGAATTTAAAATATTATAAGGCTCTTAATGACCGAGCTCCATCACATCATAAAGATCTCATAGTGTAATATTTTCCTAACAGAAGACTTATGTATTTAATCTGTCACTTGAAACTAAACTATTTTGGGACGTTAATTCCGTAGTTTAAAGTTGTTCTGGACTTCGACAACAATTTGGAGTATTCTTCCATGAATACCTTGGTATTGGTATTGGCCAGGGCGTTGAGGGGGTCCGTTTTGGCGACCTCAGAATCGGGTCTCTGCTTTTTGTGGACGATGCGGTTATGTTGGCGTCGTCGGGCCGTGACCTTCAGCTCTCACTGGAGCGGTTCGCAGCCGAGTGTGAAGCGGCTGGGATGAGAATCAGCACTTCCAAATCTGAGACCATGGTCCTCGGCTGGAAAAGGGTGGAATGCCCTCTCCGGGTCAGGAATGAGATCCTTCCCCAAGTGGAGGAGTTCAAGTATCTCGGGGTCTTGTTCACGAGTGAGGGACGAATGGAGCAGGAGTTTGACAGACAGATCGGTGCGGCGTCTGCAGTGATGTGGGCTCTGCACCGGCCCGTCGTGGTGAAGAAGGAGCTGAGCCAGAAGGCAAAGCTCTCGATTTACCGGTCAATCTATGTTCCTACCCTCACCTATGGTCACGAGCTGTGGGTAGTGACCGAAAGAACGAGATCACGAATACAAGCGGCCGAAATGAGTTTCCTCCGCAGGGTGTCTGGGCTCTCCCTTAGAGATAGGGTGAGAAGCTCGGTCATCCGGGAGGGGCTCGGAGTAGAACCGCTGCTCCTCCGCATCGAGAGGAGTCAGATGAGGTGGCTCGGGCATCTGGTTAGGATGCCTCCTGGACGCCTCCCTGGTGAGGTGTTCTGGGCCCGTCCCACTGGGAAGAGGCCCCGGGGAAGACCCAGGACACGTTGGAGAGACTATGTTTCTCTGCTGGCCTGGGAACGCCTCGGGGTCCCCCCAGAAGAGCTGGAGGAAGTGGCCGGGAACAGGGACGTCTGGGTTTCTCTGCTCAAGCTGCCCCCGCGACCCGATCCCCGGACAAGCGGCAGATAATGGATGGATGGATGGAATACCTTGGTAGGTATTGAACACATCACAAGATGTCATTACATGAAAATTATGACAAATTATAAATAATCTCAAATTTGAATGCTTGTACAGGTGAGTACACATATCCAGACCAATTTCTAGTGCAGAGAAAACTCGACAGGGTGACAAAATTAGTCTCTTAGTGTACATAAAAGAACAAATGTTTATGTTTTTCTATGATTCTGCAGAGTTTTGATCGTTTCAAACATTGTTTGTTTATCAAACATTGTGCAACAAGCAATGTTAAAACTGCAGCAATGTTAAAACTTCTGTGCAGTCTGGGAAACTGCACAGAAGGCTGCAGTGTGTCTGTGTTCCAAGGCTGCTGCCTTGGAGTTTTACAGATGCATAACTCATCTCTACTTACCAGCCAGCCAACTTGAGAATTGATTCCAAATACATGCTTCACAACAACAAACATGAACTCTTACAAAGACACGCAAAAATCAATGATATTTTGGTACTACACACATATATATATATACACACAGACATTAAAGTTAGCATCTTATCCTATACAGCTACACAACAGTAAACATGCTACTGCAGGCCTCAACACATTGTATGTCTGGGTGTATTGCATTATAGCTATTTAAATCAATTAAACACAAAAACAAGCAACAACTGAGTAACCAAACAATTTTATCACAAATGGCAGCTGCGAAAGCCACAATAATAATAATGATAATGTTCATAAAAACACAGATACAAAGAGCACTTACTAAAACTATAGTTACCTCCATAATTACATTCTACTTTACCTTCAAGAAAAACTACAACTATTCAGCTTTTTCTATTCATGTTTAGCATTTAGCTTAGTTTACTTACCAAAGTAACTTTTTTTACAGGTGTTTTGGCTTGTCGTAGCAATGTAAGCACAGCTTTAAATAATAACATAACTGCAGGCCATTTCATGCGGGTGAACATGTTCCAAAAAATGCATTTTGCATCATGGCTCAATTAAAGAACTCACTATGCTACATTCAGTACTGCTAAGTCGTCATTCATGGAATTTGCTTTTATTGGTATTAAAAAATCTAAATGTCAACCACAAAAAAACAAGAGAAAGAAGAAAAAAAACCAGGTGTACATTGGGAAGAGAAATTCAAGCTACCAAATGATCACTGGTTGAAAACAAACCCAAACACATTTTTATTGTTGCTTCTGTAGATTTCTGTGGTTGGGCAAAATTACCAGTTTTTCCATGCAGTGAGCTGTGTGCTGTATGGGATACTGTAATATAATTCCATTTTTATAATCATTGTTACCTTTGAGCTTGTTTTGAACATCCAGCACAATGTCCAGAGGCAAGGGAAGACAAGGCAAGTTTATTTGTACAGCACAATTCAACTACAGGGCGATTCAAAGTGCTTTACAGATACATTAAAACAGTAGAAATAAAAAGCATGATTTAAATTTTAAACATAAAAGAAAGAAAGAAGAACAATAGATAAAATCAGTAGTTAAATATGATTAAGTTTTGAAACTCAAGCTTCAGATTTGGAGCTTTATTCAAATGCAGCTGAAAATAGGTGTGTCTTCAACCTGGACTTAAATACACTGAGTGTTTCAGCTGATCTGAGGCTTTCTGGGAGTTTGTTCCAGACATGTGGAGCATAGAAGCTGAATGCAGCTTCTCCATGTCTGGTTCTGACTCTGGGAACTGATAGAAGACCGGATCCAGATGACCTGAGGGGTCTGGAAGGCTCATACTGGGTCAGGAGGTCACTGATGTATTCTGGTCCTAGACCATTCAGAGCTTTATAGACCAGCATCAGAACTTTAAAGTCTATCCTCTGATGGACAGGCAGCCAGTGTAAAGACCTCAGAGCTGGACTGATGTGGTCCACTTTTTTGGTCTTAGTGAGGACTCGAGCAGCAGAGTTCTGTATAAGCTGCAGTTGTCTAACTGACTTTTTAGGTAGACCTGTAAAGATGCTGTTATAGTAGTCAAGCGAGGGTAGAATGACAGCACTGGATCACTGACCAACCGAAGAATGGCTTCAGCTGTCATCTGTGAAAACAGTCAACACAAAAGCATTTAATTGTCATTCATATATTACATTCATGCAGCACCCCCCCCCCCCAAAAAAAAACCATATCTGATGCACTCTCTGAAGTAAAACTGGGCTTTATATTTGGTTAAATATTTTTCTGTAGAAATAATGTGCGCCCACTCTTAATTCTGTCTCCAACCACAGTACATAAATAAACATTAAGGTCTCCAGTGAAAATGAATAGATCCTTTATTGCAAGCAAATTGTACCTGTGATTAAACATTTTTCAGTGAAAGGAAATTATATCACAAATCATTTGTTAAAGGGTAAAAAGAAACTGCTTCCAAATGCAACCCAAAGTAGAAATTCTATGATCATCTCACTGGTTTTAAATTATTGGCTCTGTTCAGCTCCATAAAATTGCACGGAAAGATCCTTGTGTGTCTGCAAGTGTAAGTTTTTCTAAGTTTCTTTTGCTAAATCAAAATCTGCTGTTGTACAAGTGATCAAAACCCATCCATGGGGAAACCTGTTGCCAAGTAGCCTCGGTTGGGCAATCGGAAAACAATCAGAGTAATCAGGGGCTGTGAATGGGCGGTCACTCCCCTCTCTGAAACCATTTCTTGGTTAACTCTCGGTGGGCGGTCTCAGCCAAGTACAATTAGCCAACACGTGAACAGCTGTGTCCAATTGTGCGCACAGCATAAAATAAGGGGTTACGCCTGAAGCGACAGCCATTCTCGTGTGAAGACATTCTTGGGTAAAGACATGCGTGTCTACCTGCGCGTGTCCACTGAGCAAGGCCACTGAACAAGTCATACCTGTCCCACTTGCCTCATCCATGTCGCTCTGGCCTCACCACCTGCTTTAAAATGTGCCTCAATCCCATTCCTGGTTTCTCCTACTCGCGTAGAAGGTTTCACACAACCAAACGCCACCGCAACCTTAATAGCGTCCGCTCTCTAAAACACACTCTACTCTGTGACACTCCCTTGTCTGTGAGGTTGTGGAATTGCCAATCGGCGGTAAACAAAGCAGACTTCATTACGGCTTATGCCAACCAACTATCACTTGACATCCTGGCTCTCACTGAGACCTGGATTAAGCCTGAAAACAATGCTACCCGGCTGCACTTTGGACCAACCACACATTCTCCCACACCTCTCGTCCACCTGGGAGAGGTGGTGGAACGGGCCTGCTCATTTCCAACAAATGGAAATACAACCAACTGCTACCCATAGCTAAATACAACACCTTTAAATACCATGCCATTTTGGTAACTGCACCGGTCAAAATCTACATGGTTGTCGTATATCGCCCACCAGGACAACTCAATGACTTTCTTGATGAACTAGACACCTTGCTCTCTTCCATCCCTGAGCATGACTGTCCCATAATGGTCCCCTCCGCTCTTCCGACCTCCAGCACATTTTCCTCCCTTGAAGTTAATGATGCCACGGAGTCCCTCTGCTGTACACTGAGCTCATGTCTGGATAGTCCGTGTCCTCTATCCACCAAACCCGCTCAATCCTCCCAGTCCCACCCTTGGCCAAATGATACTCTCTGAACGTTGCACACCAACCTCAGAGCTGCCGAAAAAAAATGGCACAAATCAAAAGATCCTGCATATCTAACTAAATTGCAGGCACTACTGTCATCATTCTCATCCAGTGTCACTGATGCAAAAAAGTCTACATTGACAAGATTCACAGAACTACTGACACTATGAAAATAATTCCACCTTCAAAACTACTTAATCCTCCGCCTCCACCACCTGCTGCCAATCTGACAGCAGACACCTTTGCCTCATTCTTTACTGACAAAGTCGCAGCTATAAGCAAACAGTTTACCGAACTGCCCACACCCGAACCTTGTACCACAAAATCAGCATGCAGAAGTCCTACTGCATTATTTTTTTCATTCACCCCTCTCGCTGCGAGCTGTGTGTCTAAACTTCTCACATGTAGCCGTCCTACTACATGCCCGCTGGACCCTGTTCCTACTAATCTATTCCAGTCCATCGCTCCTACGGTAACTGCCAAGCATTTACACTGACAAAACATGCGATTAATGTTTCACTGACATCGGGCACATTTCCTACCACATTCAAGCAAGCTCGGGTTACACCGCTGCTCAAGAAACCTTCCCTCCCTCCAACTCACGTGGAGAACTATCTGCCGGTCTCTCTCCTCCCGTTTCTGTCTAAAACCATTGAAAGAGTAGTCTTTAAGCAAGTCTCTGATATATGCAGATGTGTACAATTCAATCCAATTCAGAGTACTTGGGGAGAAGTTAAAACGAGACAGTTTGGTCAACAGAATCTGGTGGTTAATAGTGTCAAACGCTTTTCTAAGATCAATGAAAACAGCACCAACGACACCGCCTGCACCCAGTTTTGATTTGATATTTTCTAGAAAGAAGCAAACCGCCGTCTCAGTAGAATGATGTTTTCTAAAGCCAAATTGCATCCTGTTTAAGGTATATGGACTGTTGTTAAGAGGATCTACAATTTGCTCCGCTACTATTTTATCCATGACTTTGGAGACTGCTGGAAGTATGTTTATTGGTCTGTAGTTGCTGGTTATTGCAGGGTTACCTGACTTAAAGACTGGTGTAATGACAGAGCACTTCCAGGATTCAGGGAAGGAACTTTCGCTTATGGATTTATTTAAAATAGTAGTCAAGGGTGCTATGAAAGAATCTTTGTGATATTTTAGAAAGGTTGCATCCATACAAAATGCCTCTTTGGCGTTAGAGCTTTTGAGGCCACACATAGCTTTATCAACTTCTGACTGCGACACTACGCACAAATTAAGAAAGGGTTTGTCGGCGTTCAGTGGCATTGATGGGTGGCATTGTATTTGAGGGCAGTTGCTTTGAGTCAGTTCTTTAACTGAGTCTATAAAGTAATCGTTCAGAGTTGTTGCAATGTCCCTTGGATCATGGATGACTTTCTCCTTTAGCTGTAGCTCCCTAATTTCTCTGTGCACTATACTGTTTCCCATCAGTTTTTTAATATTTGTCCAGATCTCTTTAGCATTTCCTCTCTTGCAGTACTAATTATATTAATAAAAAAAATTTGCTTTTGCAAATCTAAGTTCCTTTACCACTTTATTTCTAAGAGAAGTAAATCTCTGTCTATCATTCACTCTTTTCGTTTTAAGTGATATTTTAAGAGCATGATCTCGTTTTTTCAGTAATGTCCGTATGGTTTCATTCAACCACGGGGTGTGATTCTTTTTTGATGGTTTTGCTTAGATTTTTCTAGTAAATGCAGACACTTTGTCTTGGATAACAGTCATGAATACATTACAGTTGTCACTAACAAGATTATGAGTGAGATAATTATCCCAATTGATTTTAACTTAGGGCCTGTGTCAAATTTGGAATCTCCCTCCTCGGTACTCTCATCTGCTCTGATATTATTTTCTTAGTACAAGAAAATCTATTTTTAGATAGCTTTCTTGTGAGCAAAATTAAGTGATGGTCTGACAGACCTGTTATCATATTGAACGTCTGTTGAATTCTCTCACACTTATTGGAAAAGATAAGGTCTATGCATGTTTCAGAGGAAATAGTTAATCTAGTAGGCCCTTTGATTAATTGAGTAAAGTTAAAATGAGGTAATAGTGATTTTAACTGTCTCCGAATCGATTTGTCCAGCCAGTTAATATTTAAATCTCCAAGCAAGATAACTTCATTTTTCGTATCACATTCCTTAAGTAGAGCCTGAAGCTCCGCATAGAAAGCATCAGAGGCCGATGGAGGTCCATACATCCCAATCAGCATTATCAACATTTGTGGAGAGAGAGCTATTTTAAGATCGATACATTCCAAGTTGTGTTCAGTCCCATTCTATCTGTTTGCACTTTAAGTGTTCCCTTACATAATATAAGTCCAGGTTCGAGTTACTTAAAGGAGAATTCCGGCCATTTAACAAACATATCCCATCTGTTGGAGACCCAGGGAAGTTTGCCAAAGGGAAAACCGCGAGAAATGTTCATGCCCGCTGCACAAAGTTGTCCAATTGCGCTGATTTCCATGAAAGCGGGCTCTATCGGGCAAGCGTTTAACCTTTTCTGAGGCTCTTAACGTGTATCAAAATACTTTTGACCGAATTGGCCGTGGTGTCAGTAGCAATACAATTCAACCCAGGGGCTAACCATACCATTAGCTAGCACAGAAGGTTGGTGGTTCCATATCCGGCTTCCCTGAACCACATATTGAAGCGCCCTTGGAAAAGAAACTTACCCTGAATCCACTGAACCAATATTGGTGTGTTGAGTGGTGTACTAGACGAGAAAAGCACAACGGTACTTTAATACAATTTTTTTGTCCAAAAGGGTTGAGATGGTCTTGAAGAATAAAGTGTGGTCACACTAAGTATGAAGTTCAAAAGTCAGAATTAGACAAACTCTGTTTTTGCCTTATATTTTGTTTTTACATTTATTTTTGCAACTATTTCAAGTTTTTCTGGCAATTTAGAGGAAAAATTGGATGGCTCAAGAGTTTTGAGTGCAGTACTGAACGTCCCTTTATAGGCTTTGTTTTCTTCCTTTAGGAGCCAACACATACATTTATATCAAAGCTGTTAAATGAAGCCGTAAAAATGTTTTTTTTTTTTTTCACTGTCTCTCCTTCATGGACATAACATATTCAGCAGAAATACAGCAGTACAGTACAGTACAGCATTAACATAAATGTGCACAACAATAGCAAGAGGCATCATGTTTACTGTAATGCCTATGCCTCTGCTGCTTCTTTCACAACCTTTCATTTACGTGTCTTTGGATCATGACTGGTACTTAGGAGGATGCAACAATTCTCCCAGGTTGTGTTTTGTGTTGGACCAGATTTGATTTAGCAGCGCACAGCTTGGTGGTTCAGACTGCAAATTGAAATTCTAATTCTGAAATTCTCTCTTCAACCTTTTTTCATACAAATTAGACAACAGCTGTCTTGCAAGAGAAAAATAAATAGTTTGGCCTCTTGTATGAAGATCTCTGCTTGTCCTGGCATCTCATGCAGAGAAGTCTTTCTGGCTCTGCTCTCTCATTTAGATAAAAACAGGTCAATGCCAAGATGCGGCCACTCTCTCGGCAGGTAGAGGACTAGGAATGATTTTGACTTTTCACTTTTCACCATGTGCTCACCAGTTACTCTCTATAAAATCCCAGCTAGCCTTATTTATGTGACGATATCCTTACTCCTTACTAAGACAGTGTGCATTTTACCTCGGTTTCACTTTGTAAGCTGGAAACATCAAATGCATGATTTTATCTGAGCTACATTAAATTACATACTAAGAAGACCTGACACAGTATGATACAAGATATAAGAGATAGAGATAGAAAAATAAGAAGGCAGAGAAAGGGTGACATAATGACATGCAATAAAAATGACAAGAACTGTGCCCTTCAAAGGTAGTTACCAGAAACTAGTTAAAGAGAAACGGAAACCCAAAGCCAGCTTGCTTCCTTTGGAAGCCCTAAATAATATTCTGCCGCTGCCAAATACCTTCAGAGGTCACATTATTATTTAAATTAATCAGCCCAGTTCAAAAATTGTTCACCAGGAATCATCCTGAGGCTCTAGATTTTCCACCCCGGCATTGCCCTATCCTCACATTCACGGGAATGTTATAAAGCTTCACTGCAGTATAAATATATCCTGCTCCATTGCAAATGCTGCTAACGAACAGGTCTAATGTAGGACCAAGAGCCCAGCCTTTTAACCCAGAAAAACTTTCAGTCTCACCACAATGACTTCCCTAAAGAACATAGGCAATGTAGTTTAGAAACCATAATAATCAGTTTCACTGATGGTTTCACTATCTTCCCATAGCCTTTCTGGTTGAGAACTTCACTCGTAGAAGGCTTACTCTTGCTGGAAAACCTTGAGAGCAAAGTTCCTCTGCCACTGTGTTTACATTACTTGTTGAGCCAGAGGGCAGGATGAGCAGCCTGATTCTGAATAAAGAAATAGCTGCTGTATGACTCCTCTCACCCTGGTGCAAACAGGCAAACCAAGAGAGATACAAATTTGGAGTTCCTTTTTAAACGAGCTGACAAAAGGTAATGCATAAAGAGCAGATGAGCAGGAGGATGAACATCTGATATATTGTTTTGTAATGTGTTTTCACAAGCTCTCCTGAATTACTTTTCACTTTGTTTTAAACACAACCTCATTTGAGACCTTGAACATAATTCAAAACAGTTTTGTGAATTTAATCTGTTTGGCCTTAATTTAGACGAGATTTAAAGATGCACAGCAAATGGAAACCAGAAACACCTTTATGCTTTCAAGCCTGTATGATATGTGGAATCTTACTTAATCTACTTAAGCAGCTTCCCCATTTAACACTCATCTGCAAGTATTTTGAAAATGGCTTACAGTGTACAGAGCTGTTCTTCACCTCTCTGCGCTGTTGTCACTGCCACTGAAATCAATCTGGCAGGGGGAAAGATTAGCGCATTGATTTGAAGCTGGTGAGTAATACTACTGCAGAAAGCATTCATCAAAAGGCTGTAATGCGGTGGGACAGAAAAGGCCGTTGATTTCTTATTTATGGTCTTATTTCTGGATCGTGTCTTTCTAAGGCAGAGACTGGAGAGGGAGCGAGGTAGGGAGAGAGGAGAGATAATGATGGAGGAAGAAAGGCAGAAAAGAGGCTGTGACATAACAGACAGCAAAATACTATCCAAGCTAAAGAAAGATGACAATACGAGTGGTGTAGAAGATAGAACAAACTAGTTTGAGCATCTCCTCTTATGTTTACTGTGGTCGTTATTCTGTCTTGATCCTCATCCCCTTCCCTGTCATGACCTTTTAAATTTTACTGACATCAACACCATCTCAGTTAAATTTCATGGATCAAACAACATTCTGCAGTTGTTACCATCTGCGAGGGAAATGAATTGTATATGTTCATGATAATAACCATGATCCTTACAAATTACAAATTAATCAGAGTGACAGCTGAGTTCTGGAAGAGCCCTCTTGTAAGGTTTGGCTATATATATATATAAAAAAAGGCAATAGCACCTGAGGCTAACATTTAGAGAGAGAAAAGCAGAATTTTAACCAATGTATTTGGTTTATTTTATGGCTCATTGTTGTGAAAAGATTACATGTTGGTGCAAGTTCAAGCTAAAAAGCTGTTTCTGAGTAGGCCTTTGCTCCCACATGATTCGGCATGAAGGCGAGGTCACCTGTAGCATCTGTGGGAAGGTGCTCAGTGCAGCTTCCATCACTAGACTCCTGTAACAAAGGTTTGTCACCTTTGTCAGAAACACATACCCGTAACATTGGCATCAATGTGTGCATTCTTTAGTTTTTTTTAAACGATACGTCAGCTCTTATTCATTCACAATAAACATCAGGTAGGATTCACTGGGATACCCGCATCTTTGCCCACAACTCATCGAGTAAATGATGATTATTAGATTTTCTGTATCGACCACAAATCTAATAGCATGAACCGTTACTGTATGTAACTTTGCATAGTGGAGGAAAGCCAGCCAACTCTCAAATGAAAATATGTGGACTGGCCAAGAGCACAAATGTCGGTGGTTGATGCTTGTAATGTATAAAAAAACACTCCCAGCGCCACAGAAATTGAGCCTCTTAATCTCCGTCTTGTTTACCAGAATGATATCACACACAAGGCGGTTGTGACAGTACCTTATCTTTTCTGAAAAGGTTAAACCATTCATCTGCACATAATTGAAATGAACAGAAGAAGTTTGTTTTTTTTGTCATTTTTCTGGTCAGGTTAGGTTGCCCAAAGCACATCTCTTTTCTTAATCAAGCCAACTAGTTTTAATGTCTGAAAGTCTGATTATAGTCTGATACAAACAAGGCACCGTAGACCGGAATATGAACACCCAGACATTGAATATTAGAAAATCCGTAACAGGAAGAGACATAATGTGCATCTGCACTACAAATCAAGGTAGCAAACAAGTCACTACAGTCCCAATAAATAGATGAACAGTCATCGATGACAGCCTCAAACACACCATCTGTCATAGACATTTCTGATACATCCCAGTAACCCCACTGAACTTCCACGTACCATGCACAGACTTCTGTTAACCTAACCATGCTGCAGCTGGAAGACTTCAAAGCAGCAGTTCACAAATGATGTGTACATGCATTTATTTACACAACCCCACTATGAACTATCAAAGGGATAGTTCATAGTGGGGTTGTGTGACATAGTTCTGAGTAGTTAGTATCTTACCTTCAGTCAGCAGCACTCTGTTCGGACAAGCAGGGGGGAATTCTCATGAATGAGCCTAACTAACAGCTGAAGAGAGCAAGAACAAAAGAAAGGCACATTTTCCCAATCTAAAACAACTCAATTCTAAAAGAAATGTCCTAGTGGTTCACCAAACGCTAGATTGTATATTTTATTACAACATGTCACTATTGCATCAGACCTTGATTTACTTTGTCACCATTTCAACAGTTGAGCAACGTCCATCTTGTTGCACGTCACTGCGGCTTCCTAACACATCCAGCGACCGATCAGCTGTGATTCAAATGTCGACTGTCACGATCACTGGTGCTGGCAAAGGAGAACCCAAAAGCACGACAATTCAGGCAGGCGATTAGCAAGGGAAGATCAGTTTACTCAGTCCAAAAAACAGTCAGGGTCAAAACCAGGCGATCAGAATAAGGCAAACAAATCAGACAAGGAGCAGGCAGGTATCCGGAGTCCAAGAGAGGGAAAACAGAACAGGTAGGCAGGACTGGAAATGCTGGAGAGCTTGGCAAAGTACAAACACAAGGCAATCTGGCAGGAAACAAGTGAAAGTGACTAGTAAATATACTGATGAACTAATGAGCAAATAGACTGCAGGTGAGGAGGAGATGGGCGGGGAAACCCAGGTGAGGGAAATGAGTTGATAGCATGGCTGGGAAGAAAGGCAGGATCTGAAATGACAGCAGAGTTAGTGGCATGAAATAAAAATAAATACAAACTAAGAATTAGTGTAACTACGTTACAGTCGACAATCTAATCCAAAAATAAAATCCATATATTGACTGGTGTGTTGCAGAAGTAATTCCCAGGAGGACTGTCAAGTCTGACAATTGCTGTTAATTTCTGTCAGACTCAGCTCATTAGAATTCCGCCCTGCTTGTCCAAACAGAGTGTCCTCTAACCACTGACTACTGCAAGTAAGGTTTACTTTACTACTCATAAAGTACATTTCCAAAAACTCGAACTATCCCTTCAACCTAACCTAGTAGATTTGGTGCCAAAGGGTAAGGGTTTTTGTAATTCATAGCTAATAAATAGCAAGTAAGGGTGAGACTGAGGAAAAACAATAAAACAAAAAATATAAGTTAATCAATCAATGCAATTAGAATGATATCAATTTATTTTGGCACAAATCTTTATTGCACATTTGGTGGCAAACTCAAACTAACACTTAAATATAGTGCATCTCTTCCTGCATTTCTATCCATTTTTGTTTATAATTTTGTGACAAACACAACTGAGCTGTTCAGGCAAGTCAAACTAGAGAAAATCTCCACAGTACAGATTCAGTATATGCTTTAAGAGTGAATTATGTAGACATATAAAGCTTTGTTATTCAGGTAATGTAGCAATAAAACCAATCCTCCACATACCCGGTGCAAACCTGAAACCCTGACTCTTATAAGAGTATTGCTCTGTAAGTCAATCTGAGCAGTGATACACATCTGAAATGTCACATGAACATTTGTTGAACCAGAACTTGTTGTTACATACATTTATAATATGTTTACACTATGGGGAAGGGAGAGAGAGAAAAACATCCATTCAGTTGACCTTTACCAAAATGGTTTTTGTGCATAGCAATATACCGTATTCTGCTTCTACTTCCTCCGTGTCCTCTTTGGACATGATGAATATTCTTGTATGGTTATTATTCACACCTCTTCATCTATGCTGTATTATTTTCCCCATTTAATCTTAAATATCATCTGTTTATGGGGCTGTTGTGATCTCATTTCTCTTTGTTGACTATCTTGGTTCTCTTAAACAGTGTGCACAGAGACCCAATTATATTTCCAGGCCAACACTATACAGTGGTGGTTTTGTGAGATCAGCCTTTAGTGTGAAATTTTGGCATGTATTCGAAAGAGGAATGAACTGTGAAGGTAGCAATTTACAGAATATTACAATTTTCTAAGGTTTAGAAGAACTATGCAAAACGTACTGGACATAACATCACCGAGTGAAACTGAATTGAATTGAATTGAATCACTGAGTGAAATGTAGTGGTAACATTTGCAATGCTTAATCCTTGGATGTCATCGATTTTTTCTTTTTTTTTTTTTTTTTTTTTTTTCTACATGAACATCACTATTCATATGAAGATGTTGAATCACAATTAAAAAAGTAGATGTATCATGTCATGTCCCTTTAGTTTGATAATTCCATGAGAGAAGTGTTAATGATACAGGATTGAAACTGTGAAAAAGCCCTCACATTCATGGAACTTCTAATTTAATTATTTAATTAACAATAAATGGGACTGATAAGAGTCTTTTAGGGGCAATTTCAACAGTGGTGGGACAGTTCCAGACAAAGTCACAACAGAAGTTTTTTAATTTCAGGGTTCATTCAGGCAGTGTCATGAGGCCGGGCTTTCTGCGTTGCCGCTCCAGGCCTGTGGAACGCCCAACCAGACCACCGAAGGGCTCCACAGACAGTGTCTGCTTTTAAAAAGGGACTTAAAACATTTCTCTTTGGGAGACATTTTATTCCTTAAAATCTAATTTTTTTTATTTGTTTTTAATGGTTTTAACTCCTGTAGCACTTTGAGATTGTTTTTACAATTTAAAATGTTTCTCAAATAAAATTAATCAATATTATTATTATTACACACCATCCATCTATTTTCTATACTCGCCAAATCCAATTCAGGCCTATCCCAGCTGCCATTGGGCGAGAGGCAGGGTACAACCTGGACAGGTCACCAGTACCATGAGACCTCTTTATTAAAACAATTTAGTCAATTCCCGGTTGAGTTTAGGCAACAACATTACTTGGTTGGGGGTTAGAAATAAAAACTGCCTGAAAACAGTAAGAAAAAGATTGGGATTGGGGCTAAAATACATACTTTTTACGACACACGCTTCCTATGTAGTTGCTCTTACAACCACTAGACGTTACGTCGTCTTCACACGTAATTGTACGTTGCTATCCCATGAGCACATGAAATTGCTTTGGGGAGGTGTAATGGGTGGTGTTTGGATGTAATTGCAGCACACCGACAAGCTGGCTCAGTTCACAGTAGAATTTATTGGAACAAACTCGCAGTTCAGTACTACTTCAGGCAACAGTTAACAGGTAACAGGTGATCAATCAGGGGAAGAAGGCTGGAGGGTCTTGCATTAGCAGGGCGGAGAACAATCCAGCAATGAGTGAATGAACTGGAGAAGCTTATGTACTAGTTTGCTTGGTAAGTGGAATCGTGGAGGTGCACAGGTGAGCTGAGTTGGCTCATCAGGTGGCTGGTGGGCAGATTGGAAAAGTACTGGGTCTACAGTCTCCAAACTGTGAAGCTGAGTTAATAAGAATGCCAGCCTGGGATTTTCCTGACAAATGTTTAATGGATTTTAATTTGAAAATAGCATGAAAAAAATCACAAACAAGTTATTTCTACCATCAAGGGTAGTGCTGACATAATCCCATATTCACCAGTATATGTAATGATTTTTATAGGAATTGGAGAGGATTTTATAATCTTGCACTTAAAGTACACTTTATGAAATCCCTTCATTCAGTATTTGTCGAAAACACCCCGGTTTAACTCCTACCCCTTTGAGCTTTGTCATCAACATGACCCTGTTCTGTTCTGTTCTGATATTGCAGTCTAAAGACTTTTGCTGGCTCAGTAGTCCATGAAAAACAGCCTATAGCAATAAAAATGTGCTTGTCTTTCTCATTCTTTACTCAAAATGCCAACTTCTGAAGTACTTGTTTGAGTGTGATTCCAATGCTAAACATGACAGCAACCCACCGAGCGACCTTAGAAGCGAAGGTTATTGAGCGGACAGTTGTTTGGGGGCATACAAGGACCATCTGATGTTGGCGCAATGGGAGAGTAAAGCAGTGCAATACGACTGAGAGAGAACTGAAGCCTGAGCTTTTGACTTGCAGAAAGTATGACATATATGAATGGAATCACAGAGAAAAAAATCTTCAAAGGGTATGTCCCTCTTTAAAGCGATTATTTTACGATAGCTGGATATGCTGAAAATGTGATGCAATTTTGGCACTTTCTTTTTTACTTTCTATCAGATGTAACAATGATAATAATAACAGTACAGTATATTGTTTATGTTATGCATCTTGTAATCGTGATTTCAAGGAAATACTCAGAATGTGATTTTGTTTGAACTGAAAAAACACACGGTATTAATAATTATTGATACAACAGGGTTTTTCCAAGAACCCACAAAACATACAAGAATAAAGATCACTATTTGATCTGGGGAAGTTCATAGCAACAAGGTTTTAGACTTGAAAAGGACTACATTTTTTGTTCATTTCTTTTTTCCCTAACAGGAAACTAGAATGAGAAAGATTGCAGAGTGGCAGAGAAAGGGAAAGCTACGCGTATGGGAGATGCCATGTACAAAACACATGATAAGAATGTAAGGTATCCATGTTTTCAGTGTAATCAGACACTTTCGTGTTTTCATATCCACAACACAAAGAGGAAATATTCAAAGTAAAAATACGTTTGACTGGCATATTCACATCACAGTAGATGAACAACCCTGGAAATATTAAATGGAGGAAATGCAGTGATGTTAGTGTTCCAAACAGCAGAGGGCTCTGCTGTGACATGCTGCTTTGGATTTTTTCCCCTCTCTGTCTTTCACACATAGAGAAGCTACAGTACATCTTCAGTGACGTACAGCTGACACAGCCTCTCAGCCAACTCCTGTCCTGTCCAGATTGGTAGCATCATTTGCAAGACTGGTTTACATACTGTAAACAAATGCATGTCTACATCAAGAGTTTGCTTCCGAGCGCTTCAGCACTTACACACCCACACATCCCCACGGGCACATGTACACAGAAGCTGGTGAGAAAATGAAGTGATGATGGTCAGATGGGTGAGGATGGAGGAGGTAAAGCAGGCAATGAAGAATATTTTTTTCTTTTTTCGTCTAGTGAAGTGGCAATTCTGTTCAAGCCTGCGATCTTACTCGCCTGCTTGCCTGTTTTCCCCTCAGGGCTCGTGGAGAGATGGAGAGATTCAGGTCTCATTCAGGATGCCTGGGCCAAAATAGTACTCATGAATAAATCATAAACTTTGTAGTTAACTTATGTAACGACAGCACATGAATAGATGCAACATGGTAAAGTACAGTGGGCGGAGTGATATTTAACTTCTCAGTTCATGCTATGCTCAAGTGCATAAACAAACAGAGTACACATGTGTTGCTTCTAAAGTGATAAAGTGGTACTCCAAATGAAATTTATAAAGGTAAATGTCTGCTCTGCTGCTGGTACCCACTCAGGTTAGCTGAGGACACACAATATTGTGTTGCAACTCTGTTGCAAAGGGAGATACATAGGTTGTGAGGACATATTTAGTAGTTAGCATAAACAGGTAGCTGAACTGTGCTAGCTAAGAAACTCGAAGTATACGCGAATGAGTTTTTAGCTTCAAGTCTAAATAGCAGACTTGTCCCTTTCAAACTTGATTTAAGATTAAAAAATTTAAACAAATGTTCACAAGACATAGAAGCCAACAGCACTCATCAATGATATGTCAGCACTCAACAAAAGATTTTGTAAAACCAAAATTTAAATCTGTCAAATTTCATTCACTGTTTTTTAATACTTGCTTGATCGTTTTCATTGCAAACTCCCAATCAACCCTAGTGGACTTAGAGACACCAATTAATCAAACATGTATGGTTTTTGGAGGAATATATATACAGTATATACACACATACTATATATATATATATATATATATATATATATATATATATATATATATATATATATATACACACACAGTAAACATATATATAACTTTTTTGAGGAGGATTGAAAATATTTGAAGGTTTTATGGTTGACACATCAAAGACCAGTATGGACTGAAAGACAGTGGACATATTTTCTCTGGTCAGCAGAGTCCAGTTTCAGCTGCATTTGGGTATGAAACTGATGTCTTGTTCCACGTGTCAAAGATTAAAAGATCTTCTGAGGTGTAGATAAATAAAGTTCTAAAGCCAGCGTCTTCGATGGTAAAGGGGTGCATCAGTGTACATGGTGTGTTTGGCCAATGTGTGAGGGTACCATTGATGCAGAGATTTATTTAAGAATTTTGGAGAGACGTGCTACTATCAAGTCTTGTCCTGGGTGGTAGGTGGCTATTTCAGCAGGACAATGCCAGGCCTCGTTCTTCATGACTTATGTCAGCATGGCTTGATAAAGTATATGGCTTGAGTATACCTGCTTTATTCGACTTTGCGCAAACATTTTGGAAAATCTGCTACAAATGCAACAAAGCCCTTGTGCTTTCATAAAGCTGCTCCAGAATTCTGTGCAAAGGATTGACTTGAGTATGTAGCTAAATAAAAGAAAAGTAGTTAAAATTCTTCTTCTGTGTTTCTTACTCTTTCACTTTATTAAGTGTTTTTTTTCTTCCTTTTTCACATGTTGACAGTATTTCTTAGATGTCTCCATGAAGTTGCTGTGACATGTTTTAGTAAATACAACAGTGATACAGTACTACAGCATTCCACTTTTAACAGTGGAAATGTAAGAGGAAGATCAGACAACAACAACCATGGACTGTTGAACAATAGGGTTTTTGCAAAGATTCAGCAAGATTTCCACACAGCTCGGTGCTTTGATGCGTATATGTGTGCAGTCTATTGCTCCGATTATGTTTGGCAGTCCAGCCATGGCATGAAAGTCCCTCTTAATTTGTAATTGTTGGACAGTGGTGTATGAGAATTTGATGAACCATGGGTGATTAACTGATGAGAGCTTTGATGACCAAGGGGAGCGCACGACTCACAGAGGACTGGGACACCCCCGATCTGTCTCCAATCTCCCTCTGAAAGGTTCCAGTGGCCAAAAATCCAAGGGTGGTGAGGACCTGGACGTGTGGTGGAATTGGGTTTGATCGCGTGTTTCTCTCTGGAGTTGTGGCTCTAGCAAGCTGCATATTAGCAGCAGCACAGTCCTTGGCAATCTAAATCGCGATGTCAGCCATTTGTCTGTCTCAGCAGGATATCTACACGGTCTCTGAACACACGCTCTCTTTCAAGAGCCTGACGCGCTAAGGCATCCAAAAGTAGCAAGACAGCCGCTGGTTACGCTTCCCTTTGACCTTGTTGTATACAGAGTCAGATTAACCTTCAATTAGTGCATAATTTAAGTCAAACAGAATAATGTCAGCATCATTATGGGGTATAATGTATATATTTATTTATGTTTGCTTCAAAGTAATTAAATATACAATCCATTAGTCAAAGAAACATGATTGGAATAACAGCGGACTATTTTACAAAACTCCTACGACAGGTGTGGATCACTCGTAAATTCTGTTCGTACCTGAAAGAAAACGTAAAATACGAAAAGATTGGTGAATGCGCAAATTCTCTTAAATCACTTGTAGACACGACTTAAGAACAAATCTGTGCGTACGAACGGTTCTTGAATGAGGACCATTGTTTCAAAAGTCTTGGGGTTTATTTAGATGCAACTTTGGATGTGCTGCCATGTTCTTTTTAGAGAAATGAGGCTTTCTACTGGCAACCTTTCCAAATTGTTGAAATGACCTCATAACCTATCCCAGATTGATGGGAAGCAACAATCGCTTCTTCAAGATCATTGCTGATATGTTTCCTTCTTCCTTCTTCCCATTTTAATACATATATGAATGTTCCAGACCAGCAAACTGCCAAAAATATAGAGAGGTGCTCACACTTGCTGAGGATCACTGATAAAGTACATTAGCAGCACATGGCTACTATTCCCTCTCTTAATTCCTATAGAAGCGATCAGGGTGGACTTAGTTTTTTTACACACAGCTTCTGCATGTTGGCCTGCTTTGCACAACATTTAAAGGTGATAGATAATGGTTGAATGGGGCATTAATCCTTGTTCTGTGATGTGATATGTAGCCCAAAAAAAATTGGTTGGGTCTGTAATGACTCAGAACCTCCCTAAAAGGCTCTCTGAAACAGGCTGTTACTATGCTGGGTTTAGAATGCGTCTTTTTCCCTTATTGGCGTCGTTTCAGAGCTTATCTGGCAACCTCATTATGAAATGCAGGTAGGTGTTGGCACTATTCGGTTGCCGTTGCTTGATTGGCTGCCCTTGCTCTCACTGAAAACAGAGCTATAGAGTAATACACTGACTGGAAAGAAAGCTCATCAGAATCAGAATTCGTTTTATTGCCATAGTTAGTGAACAGTGTTCACTAACTAGGAATTTGCTGCGGCGTAAGGTGCAAACATGTAACATAGGATATAAGAATAAAAAATAAAGAATAAAAATATATGAATATAAAATGTACAAGGTGTGTACAACAATACACAGTATCCAATATACAGAGCAACAACAGTGCAGCTTCATTAGTGCAATTTTAATGACGGTAAAGTGACTGGGGCAGGTTATGAGGTGATTATGAAGTGTTCATAAGTCCAACTGCGATTGCTGAAAAAGTGACATCACTTTTTCACAAAAACGGATTGGGGGATATTCTGGGGGCTATTCAAAAAAGGGGAGTACTTGAAACATTGGTTCTGACACTTGCTGGCACTTCGTGTGTACTCCCCACAGCGGGGAGACTCAGAACTAACACCAAAAACGTGAAAAAGACGATTTTGATTCTCTATCCCCTTTAAAATGTGTCCACTTGTGGTCAAATCCAAAATCCAAATTTTTTATTATTATTATTATTGTCATTATTTTTATTTTTTGGGGGGCTTCTATGCCTTTAATGGAAAGGACAGTTGAAGAGAGACAGGAAGCAGGGGGCAGAGAGAGGGGAGGGGGAACACGCAGTAAAGGGCTGTCCGATGCAGAATTCCAACTGGGCCGACTGCAGCGAGGACTGTAGCCTCTCTACATATTTCTTAACCTGTGTACTGTATTTCATTCCCATTTTGGCCTCTGTGTCATAATTGTTGTTACCAAAAAAAAAAACAATCTACAAATACCAACATTTCTGAGAGAATTTTGAAAAAAATAATCAAGCTCGAAGCTGCTAATAATAAGCAGACCTGGCAACACTACCATTAATGCCTCAATGTTCATCTTCTCCGTTGCCTTCTGAACAGTATTTTTTTGCACTTGGCATTATGGCTACTCTCCTGTGAAGGGTCCTGTAGCCACAGCTCTGATAAATATGAATGCTTCATTCAATGGTAATAAAAACACGAGAGTTCATTTAGTAAAGCAGTTAGAAAATAGAAGCAAACTGCCCTTATGTTAAAATAGAGACAGACATTTTCTGTCATATGTTGTGTTTTTTTGTCATAGAGCTTTATTATATTTCACGTAGTAACAATTAAATTAAAGCTGATCAATAAGCTAATATTAACAATTGACCAAATGATTTTGTGTGGTAGAGACTAGAAGACAAAATGACTCATCGATTATGTTGCTGAATAATGTTGAAAAAACACATTTTGCAAAACAGTACAATGTCACCAAGACCTTTGGTTGCTAAATTCTATTCAGTTTGTCCTTGAGTCCAGATGAATGTTTGTACCACATGTGAGCAAGTCCCCCCAAGAGATTCATAAGATATAACATTCACAAGAATAAACCTGAAAACATATTGCTGTCAGGCTTGGCTGTTGGCACTGAGGAATAAAAAGTCACACACACTGCTATTCATGCAAGAACTAACACTCAGCCAGCACTCGTGGACAGTGCCAGGACTAATATTTACAGAAACGCAGTGAGCTGGTTTCAGGAAGATATCTTTTCCTTGCTTCAACGAGCTTCAGCTTTAATAACAGATGGTCCTTTCTGCGACGCTTCTATTGAAACACACTGTTTGTGTGTCTCCGCTTTACCGAAATGGAACAAAATCAAAGAAAATGTGTTTTCTCCCAGAGAGAAGCAATAATAAACATACATTAATTGGCAAACCTATATTTAATCAACGCTGAGATGATTTTCTCTGAACTGAGTGTGACAGCAGTCAGCAGAAATATACATGGATCTGAAAATGTTGAACCCGTCACAAAACCAAATCCCCATCATCTTCGTGTAATGATAAAGACAACAGAAACTTCAGGTAAAAAAACTAGAAAGATGTGGGGCTCTGTCCACACATGTCTCTGTGACATTGCTTCGTACTTTCCCAGGAGAGAAAAAGAAAGAAAAAAAAAGAAAAATACTAATTTCTTCCGGTACCTTCATTCAGATTCAGGTCATGTGCAATTTAAGGATGTGCCAGAGAGTGACTTTGCTTCAGCTTGTGTGTTTTTTCTGCTTGAGGCCTTGTTAGATCATAGTGTGACATATTGGAGAGAAGTGAATGAGAACCCCCAGACATGGTGCTAATTAATTCACACTTTGGTGACCATAAAGACTTACCCTGTGCCTGCTGTCTCGTCATGGCATTGCATGACATATGTAGCCTGGAAGATTGATACTACAAATGGCACCATACGGCCATGCTCATTAAAATGCTGCCAGATGGTTGTATCTGTGTGAGTGAGTGTGTGTGCATGTTCTGTAAAGGGTCAAAAAGTAATATAATGTAGGCAAAAAATAACGATTTCTGTGTGGCTTGTATTTATTACAGTGCAGAAGAGCTTAGAGAGTGAATAAGTATGTGTGTCTGCAGATAGTAACAACTTTTCTAATGGTGAAAATGTACTGTTTGCATCTGTGTGTTATCGATCTAATGTGTGATTTTGCACTCATCTATAGAATACGGCTGACAGAGCGAAGCTGCATCCTGCAACTACTGTCGAAGAATGTGTATTTTCCTAAGTGGAGGAGAAGCACTTCACATATTATCTCCATCTCTTTTTGCATTACTGCAAATTATCTAATTTAACTATTTTTCTTCTGGTAATTTGATCAATTTACTCTCAAACATCTATCCTTACGGAGCTGAGTTGTGCTGTAATTAAATCTGTTTAATTAGTGATTGTGTAATTAGCTGCTGTCCTGTCTCTGTAGCCCCGGAGGTTCATCCATCAACAGTGCGAACAACTGCAGTGCATCACACTCATCATTCATGGTTTATAAAGGGCAGACACAACTGACAGTGGTGCTCAAGGTGAGTAACTAATGCATTTGTGCATCACAAATGAATTAGCATGATTGTGCTAAGGGCTCCCACAGTGTCAGAACTGCTGCGGCCAAAACCAAATAAAAAAATAACACAATTATTTAAAAATGATCATAGATTGATCAACTTATTTTTTGACTGATTCCAACTGGCCAAAGGGTGGAGGAAGCATGTATTAAGTCAGGAGTAATCTTCCGCAGGTGGGGTTGATTTACAGTGTTTGCATGAACAGAACTCAGTGGGTCATATTTCATCTGTGCTCACCATTCTCACTGAAAACTAGTGCGTACATCTGGGTGTGGTGTTCCCATCGATGCTGTTCCGACGGAAGCCTACGACATGGGAATGAATGCCGATTAAACTCTAAATCAAATTGCACTCAATAAGCAGGTGATAGTGGCATTTTTGACCCTTCTAAAAAGAACAGCCTATGTAGCAGGTCTTCTAAATTTATGTGTCCTCAGCTGCTGATACTACAGGCATGCCACTTTCACTGGCATCCCACCTAAAAAATACTGGAGCAGATTTCAAAACGATTAATTATTTGGATAAACCAACCCCAATCTAAATGGCTATTTTTTAATCTCCAACACAGTTCTAATTGTGTCCCTCCACCTGATTAAACTGGCTGCTGTGACCAGAGGTGTAAATTCATATTTGAAAAGGGAGCTGTAGTACCGTATAGCTGATGTATTTACTAAAACATGTCACAGCAATTGAGCATTGAGAGCTCTAAGAAATACTGTTAATATGTGAAAAAGGGAAAAATAAAACCCTTAATAAAGTGAAAGAGTAACAAACACTGAACAAAAATTAAAACTACTTTTCTTCTAATTAGCTACATACTCAAATCAATCCTTTCCGCAGAATTCTGGAGCAGCTTTATGAAAGCACAAAGGCTTTGTTGCATTTGTAGAGGATTTTCCAAAATTTTTGTGCAAAGACTCGAAGTATCTAATTCAATTCTATTCAATTAAATTAATTTCAGTTTAATTTATACAGCGGTAAATCACAACAAAAGATACAGTCCAAAGCAAGTCAATTACAATCCAGTCCAATCATAATAAAATACACATTTATTAAATTCCAAATTAGTCCAATTCATACAAGGACAAAATATTTTAAAAAGTTGCCTTGCTAAAGAAACCAACCGATTGCATCGAAACTTATTTGCAAGAAATAAATAAACAAATAAAGGTGTGTTTATTCAGAGTAACATGTCCAAGTCTGCATACGTCAAATATGAACTGTACAACTGGATATCATTGATCAACAATAACAATGATAACAAACACTCGGATGGTGTGGTGGTAATATTTTCTTTCATAAAACTTCAATTTCATCCCAGCAACATTGCTCTCTCTCCAACACACATAACACACGAACAGACGCATGCCCACACATGTAAAAATGCCCACACATGTAAAAATGCCCACACATGTGAAGATGCCCACACATGTAAAAATGCACACATGTAAAAATGCCCACACATGTAAAAATGCACACATGTGAAGATGTCCACACATGAAAATGCCCACACATGTAAAAATGCCCACACATGTGAAAATGCCCACACATGTAAAAATGCCCACACGTGAAGATGCCCACACATGTAAAAATGCCCACACATATGAAAATGCCCACACATGTAAAAATGCACACATGTAAAGATGCCCACACATGTAAAAATGCCCACACATGTGAAAATGCCCACACATGTAAAAATGCCCACACATGTGAAAATGCCCACACATGTGAAGATGCCCACACATGTAAAAATGCACACATGTAAAAATGCCCACACATGTAAAAATGCACACATGTGAAGATGTCCACACATGTAAAAATGCCCACACATATGAAAATGCCCATACATGTAAAAATGCCCACACATGTGAAAATGCCCACACATGTAAAAATGCCCACACATGTAAAAATGCCCACACATGTGAAAATGCCCACACATGTAAAAATGCCCACACATGTGAAGATGCCCACACATGTGAAAATGCCCACACATGTAAAAATGCCCACACATGTGAAAATGCCCACACATGTAAAAATGCCCACACATGTAAAAATGCCCACACATGTGAAAATGCCCACACATGTGAAAATGCCCACACATGTAAAAATGCCCACACATGTGAAAATGCCCACACGTGAAGATGCCCACACATGTAAAAATGCCCACACATATGAAAATGCCCACACATGTAAAAATGCACACATGTAAAGATGCCCACACATGTAAAAATGCCCACACATGTGAAAATGCCCACACATGTGAAAATGCCCACACATGTAAAAATGCCCACACATGTGAAAATGCCCACACATGTGAAAATGCCCACACATGTAAAAATGCCCACACATGTGAAAATGCCCACACATGTAAAAATGCCCACACGTGAAGATGCCCACACATGTAAAAATGCCCACACATATGAAAATGCCCACACATGTAAAAATGCACACATGTAAAGATGCCCACACATGTAAAAATGCCCACACATATGAAAATGCCCACACATGTAAAAATGCCCACACATGTGAAAATGCCCACACATGTAAAAATGCCCACACATGTGAAAATGCCCACACATGTAAAAATGCCCACACATGTGAAAATTCCCACACATGTGAAAATGCCCACACATGTAAAAATGCCCACACGTGAAGATGCCCACACATGTAAAAATGCACACATGTAAAGATGCCCACACATGTAAAAATGCCCACACATATGAAAATGCCCACACATGTAAAAATGCCCACACATGTGAAAATGCCCACACATGTAAAAATGCCCACACATGTGAAAATGCCCACACATGTGAAAATGCCCACACATGTAAAAATGCCCACACATGTGAAAATGCCCACACATGTAAAAATGCCCACACGTGAAGATGCCCACACATGTAAAAATGCCCACACATATGAAAATGCCCACACATGTAAAAATGCACACATGTAAAGATGCCCACACATGTAAAAATGCCCACACATATGAAAATGCCCACACATGTAAAAATGCCCACACATGTGAAAATGCCCACACATGTAAAAATGCCCACACATGTGAAAATGCCCACACATGTAAAAATGCCCACACATGTGAAAATTCCCACACATGTGAAAATGCCCACACATGTAAAAATGCCCACACATGTGAAAATGCCCACACATGTGAAAATGCCCACACATGTAAAGATGCCCACACATGTAAAAATGCCCACACATATGAAAATGCCCACACATATGAAAATGTCCACACATGTAAAAATGCCCACACATGTAAAAACAACAACAAAAACTTGTTGTGAAAACTTTGTTCTGATTCATTATGCAAATGTACTGATACCATTTGCATAATGTATTCCCTACCCACCTTCAGCAATATTCATTTTAACCCTAACCATCCATCCATCCATTTTCTATGCCAATAAACTATGATCCTTGGAGCCTATGCCAGCTGTCCCTGGGCGGGAGGCAGGGTACACCCTGGACAGGTCGCCAGTCCATCACAGGGACAAGCGACAAAAACAACCAACCGCGCTCACACTCACTCCCAGGGTCAATTTAGAGTTTTCAATTAACTTAACGTGCATGTTTTTTGGTGGTGGGAGGAAGCTGCAGTACACTGAGAGAAGCCACGCATACACAGGGGGAACATGCAAACTCCACACAGAAAAGGAACCCGCTGGGATTTGAACCTGAAAGCCTCTGAGGCAACAGCGCTAACCACCACAAAGCCGTGCAGCGCCATGACCCGAACCACAAAATTTACATTTTGACCCAGAAAAGTCTCACATGAAGGGCCCACAATTTTGTGCCCACAAAACACATTGGACCCCACAAGTATAGTACATTATGAATATAAAAAAAAACAAGTACTCACATGCACGCTGATATTTGCACTCTTCAAAGTGTTGTGTGTGGATGCTTGTGCACTGGATGCTTGTGGTTTGAACAGTGTTGAATATCTACTATGCCCTTCAGTAAGTCACTCAACCTTGATGCTCACTGCACTGCTTCCAGGCAGAGTTATTCCTTATTGCTGTGTTTGTATAAAAGCTTGTCTCACAGGGCTTTGGATGTGTGTATCAGCAGATTTTTCAGAATAAATCACCCAAAAACAATATCCTTACACATCCTCATGTGACAACACTCAAACAACTATACATGTTGTTTGAGGAGAACGTCATGAAAACCGATAGGAACAGAGGAATGCTAAGTTAACATGGGGAGGAATGCAAACCAACGATATGTGAAACACGTAGAGCACAGTAAACTATGCCTGTGCCCTCAAAACTATATCAGCTGGTGCTGCAAACTGTAAAGATAGTTTCTGTTATCAGGTCTGGAGTCACCTGACATGAAAAGAGAGTTCAGCTGAAACGAGAAGTTGGAAATTAGGCAAAAAATGACTCAAGCAGGATAAAAAGAGGAGGAAAGTAGAGAAGGAGTAAAGACGAGTGCATTTGCAACTCTGAAACAGGGAGATGGGGTTATAAGAAATCAGAAAGAAGAAGAGTAAAGGAAAAGAAGAAAGGATATAGGAGAAAAAGTATGAGTGAAAAGGAGACAGTGGAGAGGAGTGTCATTAAAAGAACCAAATGCTCTTTGTGCTCTCAGGAAACATATGGTGCTCCTGCTAACTCAAAGAGCTGCACAGATTCAATTGAAGTGCACATTGAAAAAGGAAGTGAGAAATATGACTTGTTTTTGGTAGAGTGTCCCAGATTTGAGGTGGTAAGAACACAGACGCTAAAAATCTTCCATCTGTCCCTGGTGGATCATTTGTTCTACATAATTCTTGGCATTAAGACTTGTCAGTGATAACACATCCATGCTAATGCCTCCAGATTATTGTGTCATAAGTCGCAACTTACTTTCAAAGTGTGCTTTACTGAATGAAAATAGGTCCAAAATAAAAGACGGTGGCTCTCTTTTATAGTATGAGTGAAAAAATAACAAGGCAGAATGAAAACAAATTAAAGCAATCGAAAACAAACAAAAATAATCTTTCTTTTTTTTTTTTGCACAAAGCAAACATTTACTGTGGCCGAGCTGGGATTTAAACTTTTAGCGTAAAACAAGAAAAAACACCTGTGGGCTACAGAGAACAGCAAGAGAATAACTCATATTTCTTCTTTGTAGACATGGTAAACATACCCCGTGGCACCCTGATGTCACAGCAAAGACTCTGAGTCGACACAAAAGGAAAATCACTGTGTGAAATGAAGGATTTTGTCTTTCTAGTTGTTCGAGTAAACGATTACAGTGTGAAAGGGAGCCAGAATCCAGAATCCTGAAACCTAAATCAGAATGATGTTATCATTACTTTTATTATTTAAACTGTACTTTTTATATCCCATCACAGGATATGTGAGAGGCCTGGGGTCCGTTTCACAAAGCAGGTTCAACAAACTCTGAGTCTGTTCCTGAACTCTGAGTTGATCTACTCTGAGATAGAAAACCCTGAGTTTTCGATTCCAGAAACGCTGATTTGAGTGAGTTTAATCAACTCTGAGTAGGTTCACCTTGAGTTTTGCCTGTGCGCCACAACTTTAAAAAGCCAGCATCAATGGAGCCCTGATTTCTAGAAGTAGAAGAACTCGCTCTGCTGACTGAATGAATGAGGAAATCAAATGGCATGTGTGGCTGAATGAGGGCAGAGACAGAGAGAAACTCAAGGTTTCTTGAGAAAAACCTGGTCCCGACCAGGTTAGGTTCACAGAGTCTGTTACTACGGTAACTGACCGAGAGCTTAAGTTACCTCTCTTTGTGAAACAGGCTAGAGTTACCCCTCTTTCTCGGGGTTGGTGCTATTTTTGCCTTCCTTGATATCAATGCGTCCAATGTAAACTGTGCAGACCGAAGAGCAGACCGAGCAGTCCCCTGCTTCCGAGCAGTAAACACCGTAACAGGTGCAGCTATCGCTAGGTGGCTTGACGTGAAGGGAGGCAAAAATAGCGCCAAGCGATGCGAGGTCTGACTTTTTCATCGAGAAACGATTTTGTGATGCAAATGTATTACTCTTTTGAACGCATATTGTTTTGAGAAGCAAGACACTTTATTTTTCTAGCCCCAGCCAACTAGCCGGACTACCTTCGTGGACGCCAAAACTCAGCTGGAACTCGGCTCACAGGACGCAGCGGGGGGTAAGTCAATGTTCATAAATGATATTGCTAATATGGGATGTCATACAGCTTCATGTCAAAAGAGGCGAACTATCCCTTTAACAATTAACTTTCTGACGTGAAATGTCCTGCAAAATATCCTACTAGTTAGAAATGAAGATGCATTTTTGAATAAGAGGTGAAACGTCGTCATAAACCAAGAAAGTTGGCTTCCTTTCGAGCTCCTAGGATCCGTTTTAGCATAACTTTTAAATATTTTAACAGTTGCTGGATGAGGACTCATTTGTCCTGTTAGACTCTAATTTTTCAGGTGCTGTTTGGTTTAGTTTAAGCACTAAAATACTCAGGTTTACAAAAACATAATCTTTAAAAATCTTTCTGAATAGACACAAAATTGTGCCTTTGTCAACGAAAATGGAAGAAGCTAAATTTGTGTTAGCACAAACGTTTCGAATGATGTTTTTCAAAATACAGATTCACGACCACAATGGACTCAGTAGCAGTGTTAATTTCGTCAACCAGGACGATGACGAAAATATTTCGTCAATGCCCCTTTTTCCCGTGACGATGACGAGACGATGGCACACAAAATTGCTTCCAGAAAATAAAAATATGACGAAAATAAAAAATTATTTTCGTTAACGAGACTAAGACAAGACGAAATTTACAAGCCATGGACGAATGGACATTAAAAAATGTAATTGTTTATAATTAATTTGTAAGATTACGCGCTGTTGCCGTGTTTGTCCCACAGAACATTAGTTAGCTAACTAGCTCTGACAGCGTCACTCTGAGGGTGTTATTTGTCGAAAAGTAGTCGAACTTAGATGCACGTTGTGTTGAAATTGATTGGGTATAGTTGTAAAGCCAGTCATGATCAACCTACTGGTAACTAGCTAATGTGTGTGTGTGGAGAAGTTTTTTATTCTGTACAGTGTGATATATGTTAAAAAGAGAAGCAGTGTGTGGAGAAGTTCTATTATGTACAGTGTTGACTAAAATGACTAAAATTTGACTAAGACTAAAATTGATTTTCGACATTGTGACTAAGACTAAGACTAAATTAAAAAATGCTGACGAAATTACCACTGCTCTGTAGCAGTTTTTATAATTATAATGTGTATAATCGAGGACATTTCTCTTTTCTACTATGAGTGTGGCCTTAAAGTTTCATGCCTGGCCTTGAAGAAGCTGACAGATGCTATAAAGGTTACCTACACGTTAATAAAAGAATAAGGCAACAAACTTGTTCCAAAACAAACGTACTTTCTGAACAATAAATAAGGATGAATAGCATTCACACTCTCTAATTTCGTGCAGTTTTCTTTGTGCCACATTATTGAGAAATGTAGATGAGTAAATGTCGCTGCAAACTGGTCATAGTTAGTAAGTGAATGTTGGAGTAGTGTGTTGGATGTGACAGCTGAGGAGGAAGTGAGCAACACTGCACCTACACCCACACAGATAGGGTCTCTGGGGAGGGAGATCTCACTCATATTCATCTTTAAACCCAGCAAACACAATGAAAATCTCACCTCTACCCTGCTTGCCAATCATGTAAGCCTGAGAACTCATTTTTTAAACTCCTGACAGAAATATTTCATTTTAAATGACAACACACAGACACTGACTCGACATACACAGAGTATAACTCAGCATCTCTGCAGCCTGCATGTTGTCCTAAATCTTTGGGTCTCGGAGGCATTTCTGCTTTTGCTCAAACAACTACAGTAACTCGCCTCCATCAACAGCAGCCCCATTGCATTTTCATGTCTGTCTTCTAATGCATCTTCAGCACTGTTTGGAGAGTGTATGGTAGAAATAAAACTGTGCTAAAGGAGCCACTGGGACTAGAACTAGAACAGAGAACAAAACTGTCAGGATCATCAGAAGGAATGATTCTTGTGTTATCGCAGTGAAGCAGCCTTATTTTTCTACATGTTCATCCAGTGGAGTTTATTGGCATCACTGGAGCTGATGTAGATTAAGGTTTGGTTTGATAATTCATCAGACATGTGATTCAAATGTTTGAGATTAGTGGTGCTATAGCGCTATCACTGAGAAGTGTTATAGCTTCTAGCTCAGCCTATAGCATCTGAGAGCCACATGGACCCCTGTTCCAGTGTGTATGAACTCATTTTCGTGAGCCGAATGCATCAAGTTTCCAAGCTTTTGTGTTTCCCCCATGCTAGTATGCATGCACATTCGTGTCAGCATGAGTGGGCATATGCTTCTCTCCATCCCTCTGAGGAGAAAGAGAAGAGCATAGACTCATCAGAGGGATTTAGACTCATATACATCTTTTAACATTTTCAACTCAAAGTGCCATTTTGCAAATTTATGAATTTGTTTCTGGCCCCTTTGGTTGGCTTTGGTGGGACTTGAAACACTACTGCAGGGTAGACAGCAGGAGTGATTAAAGAGGGAGAACTGAGACTAAGTAAGGGAAGGTAAGGATTACTAGAGTATTCGTGTGAAGAGAGAGAAAGGCACTCTCTGGCATCAAAGCAGCTCCGTTCCCTGCTCTGTAAAATAATTAGCATGAGCAAAATGGAGCCAGGCCTTATTGAGTCTTTGCAGCCAACCAAATTTAGGGAAAAAAAACAAGCATCTATAAGATAAGTTGAGACGCTTTCAATCGCTAGCAGTGCTGCATTGTCTTGCAATGTGAACACTGAAGATGTCAACCTTGTATGTTAAACAGCCAATGCACTGAATCGATGACCAATTGTCTGATCTTACTGAATCCCCCCCCAAATATCTGATATAGACCCCCAGAAGAATATGAAATATCTGATGGTGTAAACCATGTGCTATATATGTGTGAGTGTGAATATGATTACATATTTTAAACTGATTATTAATGCTAACTGTTGATTAAATTAAAAAAAGATGTGAATAATAAAAAAAAAAGTTGTGACTAAAATCCACTCTGTAATTCATGGAGTTAAAGCTGAGGTTAAAGCAGGGCTCAGTAATACGGGGTTTGTTTACCATGCAATACACACCCCAAAGCTGTAGGGGGAGCTCCGTAGAAAATAGGCGACAGTCTAGCCAGACTGTCGTAAACCCACCAGAGGCAATTTACGGTTTATTTTTCAAGACACTGGCAGAGAGTTGGAGAAGACGACGGAGGTTCGCGATGTCTTCAAAGGTATGTAGTAAAAGTAATTATCGAAGCAGTATAAAAGCAAAGAATGAATTATAAACCATATGTGCATGTTTGTCTTGTACTATATCATTGTATGTGAAACGATGCAGATGCACATGAGCCCTTTACGACCTGCCGTGAAGCAGTAGTTCTCGGCTCTCGTGTGTCGCGAGACTTCCAGAGCTAAACAAAGCAGGCGGCGCCACAGGCAAAGTTGCAAGCGCTGTTTCGGGCTAGGGCCACCAGATGGAGATGGAAATGTCACCGTTTTCATCGGAACGGGTCAGCCAAGCAAACTGATGATTGCCAAGCAATTTTATGACCATGAAAAAGTTGCATAGCATGTCTTTAAGCAACAAAGAGTTTGTCCAAAAATTGTCGAAAAACTAACCACGGGAGATAAAAAAGTTCAATAGAGAAAACTATAACAACATTAGAACTTCTCTTATACAGCAGCTGCCATGAAAATAAAAGCATTCATGTCCTAATCCCCAGCAGAACATGCTTCATATGGATCAGTGAACTCAGTTTTTTTTCAATAAAACGTCAGGGCACAGAGAAAGATTAGACGGGGCTATAAATGACGCAGACTAACTCTGGCTGTTCAGAAAAAACACAAGACAACAAGGGCGGAGAATGTGATCGATTTCTCAAGCAACACACTAAACGCAAGCCATCCATCTTTGTCTTTAAACAAGAATTCATCCATTCTTCCATACTATACAGATAGAAAAAAAAACCTTGATTGAAGTGGAGTTTTTTTAGTTTTCTGAGAACTTTTAGACTTATAGAATTCCTCCTTTTTTCAGCAGGTCAATATAACATGAAGAACACTGCACAACTTGCCAAATTAAAGGAATCACCAATGCAACTTAACAAGAGCAAACTCCTCTTTCTAATTTAAAAGCACAGAACATATGTATCTCCTCATAAATAATGTACTCTACTGGTAGACTAGACTTGTTAACTCAGACTGGATAGGATCTACAAACAAAGAAAAAATTCAATATGTGAACCTTTATGAACCAGGGAGAAGAGCAAAGCTTGGAAAAAGTAGCAAACAGATTAGGATCAGATAACGCAGGGCTTATCATCTTACAGATGTGTTGGATTGTAAAGCCCTAATAATGAGTCAGGTTGGAGTTGAAAAGCGCTAGCCAGTCAGAGAGAAGCTGGTTGCATTCTGAGGTGCTTGTAAGTGTAGCACAAAATGTGCCTTCAGTATGTCATGCAGTGTGGAGCTCATTCGTTTCCATGTGCTCTAAAGCACAGCGCAGCACACACACAAACCCCTTTCAGATAGGAATTCTATATACAAATAAATAATTAAGATATTTAATTGTCCGTAGATAACTAAATTAATTAAAAATAATAATCTGTGGCCAATCGAAAACTAATTGTCCTGTCAAGGCTCACACAGGGTTGGACTCAAACGCAGGGCTCGAGGATAAAGTTCAACAAGGTGATTTCCACAGGGGTGAGTTAGCAAGTCAATGGCAAGGATAAAGTAAAACACAATGCGGGTGAGTTCACTAGAAAGTCCCCACTAAAATCCACTGGGCTGAGCGTTTGCACAGAGGAAACAAGGGGCCAGAACACAGTTGCAAAATCCTCACAAAACACAAACATCAAGGTGTCGTAAACTGGAGACCAAACCACACGACTGTAGCTAATACTGTAGCTAATACTGTAGCTAATACTGTAGCTAATGCTGTAGCTGAAGCTAATGCTAATGCTGAGTTTTCCTCAGCCTTAAGTAGCCAGTGGATGATGGTTGATTGAAGACAGCTGAGTGATTGCCAACTGCAGAGATGTGAACCACTGAGGAGGGCGGAGAGCCCAGAGGGAATTCTACCCCTGACAGAGTAGCCCCACCCACACACGAAAAGGAGAGGGAGAGAGAGAAAAGCCGGCTGCACAGGAGGACCGGAGACCGGAGACCATGACATGTCCTAAAAAAAAAACCTGTCCACAACATTCTTCAGCATTCTCCAAAAATATATGCCGAAAGCTTATCATGGCAAACTGTCAGCTCTCATACACACTCATGTCTGTCTCTGGTGTCCACACTGATACACACAACCACACAAGTCCAACAAGCAGCACTACAAGGGCATATTGACCTAAATGTAATGTGTAACGTTCACACTTTAGTCTTAGACACAGTTCCAATGTATAAGAATATTTTCTAACCTTGCTACAGGTAGAGTTGTCCAGGCGTCTCTGTAGAAAAAACTACTCAGTGTGGTTTACCTTTGGCAAGAGGCAGTGGCGATCTGTGCATTAGCTGCGTGTTTTGCTACAAAGATGAATTTAAAGGGATAGTTCGCCTCTTTTGACATGAAGCTGTGTGACATCCCATATTAGCAATATCATTTATGAACATTGACTTACCCCCTGCTGCGTCCTGTGAGCCGAGTTCCAGGCGATTTTTGGCGCTAACGAAGGTAGTCTGGCTAGTTGGCTGGGGCTAAACAAATAAAGCGTCTTTTTTGCATCACAAAATCGTTTTGCATGAAAAAGTCAGACCTCGCATCGCTTGGCGCTATTTTTGCCTCCCTTGATATCAATGCGTCCAGCCACCTAGCGATAGCTGCACCTGTTACGGTGTTTACTGCTCGGAAGCAGGGGACTGCTCGGTCTGCACTTCGGTCTGCACAGTTTACATTGGACGCATTGATATCAAGAGAGGCAAAAATAGCGCAAAGCGATGCGAGGTCTGACTTTTTCATGCAAAACGATTTTGTGTTGCAAATGTATTACTCTTTTGAACGCATATTGTTTTGAGAAGCAAGACACTTTATTTGTTTAGCCCCAGCCAACTAGCCGGACTACCTCCGTCAGCGCCAAAACTCGCCTGGAACTCGGCTCACAGCGGGGGGTAAGAAAATGTTCATAAATGATTTTGCTAATATGAGATGTCATACAGCTTCATGTCAAAAGAGGCGAACTATCCCTTTAAGACTTGATTTATTCGGTGATAACAAAATTCACGTTTACAGTCACGTCATCTTATTTTCGTCTAGTCAAGAGATCCATCCGGCAGGGTTTTATAGACGTTTTATAGAACTAACCAATCAAAATACCTCTACCTTTATCAATTTTAGCTTCAATGCACAAGTTTAGGCTCCATTCCTTCTTATTGTCCCACACCACAGGACGGACCGATGTATGTATGTATTTTTTTTTTACTTATTATCTTTTTTCTCTTCCGTCAAATTTTTATTTGCCTTCATCATCTTCATCATCATCCAAAATGGCATCTGAAAAACTAACTCACCTTTTACTGGTTTCACTTTTTTGGTACACGATAATGAAAATAAACCTTAAAACACAAGGTGAAATGGGTAAAATCCTCCCCTGGAGGATGAGTTGTATCAGTAATTAACATCTTGGAACAAAACCTGTCGTAGTTCAATTAGCAGAAGGAAAATGAACAACTTTTACAAAAATCTGCATTCATGCTAAAAATGAAGAAATGCTTCCAAACAGACATATGTACGCATGAGACTATGAATAATTTTTTGACAAAAAACTTCATCTCAATGCGTACTCTTAAGTCAGAGGACGTGTTACTGAGTAAAGAATGTTTTTTTTATGGCTGCTGAAGCACGCTCCACTGCTGCTCTGCTAACACCTGTTCTCAGCACTGGGAAATATGAAGCGGGGCCCCAGATGAGCAGGGCAGAAGCTTAATCATTAGGCCTGATGGATGAGGGCCCGAGCTGAACGAGAGAGGGATGGAGAACGAGGAACATTAGACAAGAGGGATGGTGGGAGATGGAGGGTAAGTGGGAAAGAAAGAGTGTTTGAGAAAGATTTACAGGACACACGTTGGAGGGAGAGCGATGAAGAGAAGGATGAACAGAGGGAGACGTGCCGACGGCCGCAGAGGAGGATCCGTCTAACAAATTACCTTCTACTCCATTACAAAGGCTGTCAACATGGACGCCTCTGTCAGCTCTCATACACACTCATGTCTGTCTCTGTTGTGCACACTGATGCACACACTCACACCACCACTTTTAGACAACTCCAAACGCACCCACCAACCAAAACCTTTGTACCTGCGTCATCACTTTCTCAGAAATGCACACACACAAACTCTACCTCCTGTTAACAGGTGATAAAGGAGCCTGTCATGGCAGCCATGGCAACGTCACTGCAGCTCCGGAGTGTCAGACTGAAGTAACTGTGCATGTTTAATAGCTGGCTGTTGTAAACTAGGCTGTTAAAACTGATCGTGTGGCTGGTTTGCTGACTGACTGACTGACAAGCTTGAGTACTTTTTCACTGGCTGAGTCACAAGTTGATGGGCAAACAGGCAAGCACGTTATTTTTCTAATCAAGTTTTTTTTTTCTTTTCCCAGACTAAACGTGTGTTTGTAAAAAATGTGCAAATAAAGTTGTGCCCTCTCTATCAAAGCTGTTATCAGTGCCATATTACAAACATCGTAGGTGCTGTGTGAAATGTAAAAGAAAAACGGTGATTCCGTAATCTCGTCAACTAATGTTTTATTCACAATAGATCATAATAAACATATCAAATTCAACTATTTCTTGAAACATACTTGCACCCATTGAATTTGATGGTAGCAACACGTCTAAAAAAAGAAGATGCAACAAAAGGATGGAAAAGTAAGTGAGAATCAGCTGCAGGGAAATCTGCCGGAGGAGTAGTTTGCAGATGCTGGCAACAGGTTAGCAACATGATCCGACACAAAAAAGGAGCACCATAGGCAGAGTCTCTCAGTAATAAAGATGGATTAAGGTTCAGCAATCTAATTGTGGAGCAACAAAGGACTCCAAGCAGGACAGTCCAACTAAGTAACAAAAAGAAGAAGAAAATTCAAGACGGAAAACAACTGGAAACACACTGAGAAACATGGACAGGGAAAAAGATGATCTGACAAAGAAAAGAGCAAGAATCAACGATAAATACACATCAGCTGAATCTCATGAGACACGGGTGTGAAAAAGGAAAACAATGGCCACGGCTGAAAAGTCTTTTTTGCTTAAAGGCTCCTAGCTGACCCAGAGCCGTAATATGAGCTGATTATTCTCCCAGTGCTAAGGAAAGAAGCTTTATTGGTGCCTGTTTTATTTTCTTTAGCATTGGAAACACTCGACGATCCTTTATTTGTGGAGAGGACTTATTTCAACCCATGGTTCCTGCAGCTGCAGCCTTTAGTTAATTCAAATTATTTTTGCAAAGCTTTACTAAACTGTTGTTGATGAGCATGAGAACAGAAGGGTGAGTGTGAAAAGCCCAGAACAACATCAGGATATCTGTCCATTCAGAGGTCCGTTTCACGAAGCAGGTTTAATGGAAACTCTGAGTTTATTACCTCCGCCAAGGAGGTTATGTGATCGCCTGAGTTTGTCTGTTGGTTTGTCTGGATGTCTGGATGTTTGTTCGTTCGTCTGTTCGTGCTGCAATCTTGCGACCTGCCACAAGGTGGCGGCAAGCCAGTGTGCATAACTGCATATAGCGTGCCCAAAGCCAGACAGAATGCATAGTGCGCGGATTTACTTGCACGGCAAGCCAGTGTGCATAACTGCATATAGCGTAATAATAACGGCGAACACTGCTTCCCGACAGAACATTATAATAATAATAATAATAATATTAATAATAATTAATAACGGCGAACACTGCTGTTCAATAATGAATAGGGAGAAGGGAATGCCTCTTCTGCTGACAGCGCCAAAGAACAAGTAGCCCACATCAGGAACGTATGTCCATACATGGCTCGCTATCCACAGGTAGGTTGGCGGTTGGCCGAGGTCTGCATTCTCTGAGTGCATTTCTAGTTAAAGGTAGGTTAGGAGATCCTGGATTTTGAGTCCAGCGAAGCTGCATTTTGAAAATACACAGGTAAAAAGTCCCAACCCTTTTCTTCACTTTTCCCCCGAAGGCACGCCTCTAGAGTACATGAACGCGCACGAGCACGAAGGTGCACGAGCGCTGTTCTGACAGCAAGCATCGATCGTTGCCGTATTTAGTATTTAGTATTTAGTTTATGCTAACTATACGTTTAATAATGCTAGGTGCTAGCCAAGCTGGCTCTAGTTTAGCTTCCTGCCAAGCTTCGTTCACGGAGCAGGGTACGCGCACAGGGGGAAGGAGGGGGAGGGGGAGGGAGGAGCAGATTGCAGTTTGATAGACGACATCAGTATCCAATCATTGTGAACGGTCCGTTCAGTATGATTGGATACTGTTTTTCCTAGATTGTACGTTCTAGAGGCCACTAAAACTTTTCATATTTGTGTCAAAACTTTTAATTAATTGGTTGCAATGGGGGTGTGAAGAGTATTTCAAGCAATATGTAAAAAAATGTTCCAGAAAAAGATCCCCTACCCTGCCTTTAACCCTGAAATGAGGGAAATTCTGAGTTTTCTGTTTCACAAAGAGAGGTAACTTAACCTCTCGGTCAGTTACCGTGGTAACAGACTCTCTGAACCTAACCTGGTCGGGACCAGGTTTTATTCAAGAAACCTCGAGTTTCTCTCTGTCTCCGCCCTCTTTCAGCCACACACGACATTCGAGGCTCCATTGATGCTGGCTTTTTAAAGTTGTGGCGCACACGCAAAACTCAAGGTGAACCTACTCAGAGTTGATTAAACTCACTCAAATAGGCGTTTCTGGAACCGAAAACTCAGAGTTTTCTATCTCAGAGTAGATCAACTCAGAGTTCAGGAATAGACTCAGAGTTTGTTGAACCTGCTTTGTGAAACGGACCCCAGGACTTTTCTCACTGTTGTGTCATTGTTGCAGTCTGACTTGAATTTTTTTTTGAAGGTGAAATTGCAAAAACCAACAGTATTTTCTCTTTCTTTAAACTCATTAAAAAAGGTCTGGAAAGACATGCTTTCTTTGCAAGTGGTGCACCTGGGGGAATATTTCATGATGCACCAAAATGCTAAAATGTTTGTGAAGCTTAAACGGCTGTCTTTCATATTTTAATATTGGAAATTTAGTTTCTGCAACATGCTGTGATAGTATGGACTATATTACGCAGACTCACTCAGTGGAACTATTTTTCTTTTCTTTTTTCTCAGGTTTGAGTTCTTTTTGTTTGTAAAAAAACGAGCTTCTTTCTGAGTACCTTTTAGGTTTAGCTTGTCTGTCAGGAAACCTCCCAATACTCCAAACAAGGAGCACTCAATTCAATAAAATTCAATTCAGTTTTATTTTTTAAGCGCCAAATCACAACAATGTCATCTCCTGGCACTTCAAAGATACAGTCAAATTGAAGCCAATTAGAATCCAGTTCATTGTAATGCAATCATAATCCAATCAAATCAAATGAATTAAATTAAGGCTGACTGCTGTCGACTCAAAATGAGACACTGACTACACAAAAGTACTTCACACAACCACACTTTAACTATGGAAAGATTTATTTCCCCTTTGGGAGCAGAAAAAACGGGACAAATTTTAGCATTTTTTTTTTGCAATGCAGCCAGGTATTATCAGATGTTCCATTTCCATCACAGACTCTTCAGTAGATACTTTGCATACCTGTATGATTGACTTTACATAGATACTGATGATGATAGCTCTGCTACATTTTTTCTTGCAGACAGAATTTATTAAAGAAAAAAAAGAAGATAAAACAAAAGAATACCACAAAGAGTTAGTTTGGGGCTGCACGGTGGTGTGGTGGTTAGCACCGTCACCTCACAGCAAGAAGGTTCCAGGTTCAATTCCCAGCTGGGGCCTTTCTGCGTGGAGTTTGTATGTTGTCCCTGTGTATGTGTGGGTTCTCTTCAGGTACTCCAGCTTCCTCCCATTGTCCAAAGGTTAATTGGTGTCTTTAAATTGTTCCTAGGAGTGAGCGTGTGTGGTTGTTTATATCATTTGTCTCTGTGTGGCCCTGTGATGGACTGGCAACCTGTCCTGTTCCTCCTGCCACCCTGAGGATTAAGTAGTTATAGAATGAATGAATGAACAGCTACTGTAAAGTCAGGATAAGCACAAATGTCAACATTTAAAACAAAGCAACATCTAGGCATTAAACTTACCTTAAACTTAATTGAGAAATAAAAAAAAACATTATTAACCCTGCAAGTTTTATTAATATCTTTTTATTTAATCTTAATTTGGCTTTCGCTGGGTGGGCGGGGGCAATGTGACACTAATGCTGCTACTCAGCATGTTTACATGCACAATGAAAGAACAAGGCCACTTAATTGGACACTTGTCCTTGTCCCGGTATACACGCACAAAATGTAATCAGTCTTCTGAGCAAGTGCATCAGACTCCACTCCATTTTTTTTCTTTCCCAGTTGACCTTTTGACCAAAACGATTGACATTGTCAATTGGTGCATTTGACAGTTTTACAATTCCGTGCATTTGAGCTTTATTTTTATCTTACTTTTTTTGTAACTGATAAAATCCTTTGTTTTTTTTCTGTTGTTACCATCTTCTTCTTCGTCTTCTTTTGCTTTCTATTGAAGTTTTTTCTCTGGTAATTTCTTTTGTCATAACAACTTAAAAAAAACTGCCTCAAACAAGGCCCAAAATAACTTCGGCAGATCTAATTATTTCCTGTATCTTCTCCGTCTCCACACAACTGGAAAGTTGTGCGTTTGACTGTGATTAGAACTTACATTCACAAGCATGAGGGTATGAGTAAGAATACAAATCATATATTTTCATGTCCTTCTGTCATGTGTACTGTATTTGCTCAAGTCTGTGTAGCCATATGCCACTCTTTGAAACTGTTTAAATCAGGCACTGCATTGATGAGAATTATATCATCAAGCATAGTAGCCATACATAGCAGTGAGTAGACATGAAGAATGGTGGAGTACAGAGAACTGCAATGATAAAAGCAGGAGTATAGAGTTCGCAATATGGGGGGCTGGGTCATGATAAGATGGATTATAAGGTCTGCAGCATGCAGGTGTGTGGTCATCCTTCAGTGAGCCGTGTCTCCCCTAACAGGTGGCAGACCCACTAATGACGGGACCCAGCATGATAATTGTAGCAATACATTCAGATCATTTTAATCATAACTTTAATCATCCAAGGTAACTGACTATATTTCCATTTTTAGCCTGGCTAAGAGGTTAAAAGAAATGGTGAAATGGATGTTGGGTAGTATCCATTCAACACCTTCTTATGAAGCCACAAATGGTCTGTTATATGCTGTTGACACACAGTGGCATGTGAATAATGTTCTTTGTAATATTGCTTGTTTACAGAGGTCATGTTGAGATTTCTTGGGGTTTTCTTTTCCTCCAATGCGTTAACCAGCATTAGTGTAAGGTTCATTCCTATTGAAGAGCAAACCTGCCATAATCAAAAGTAGATAAATATATGAGGAGATAAATAATTAAATATGTTTTTTCAATTTCCATTTACCTATCAATTTATTTTTTACTTACTTTATATTTTTTCCACATTTATTAATCTTCACATTTATTAATTAATTGATCCATCTTTTGAACCGGAAGGACATGGATATGACGTGATACTGGATACACTGTTGACAATTCACAACATAAACACGAGTCTGTGCGGTCTGTGTACGGCGCTGAAGACAGGTTTGAAAGAAGCAGGGCTGAACAGATGATTCCCCACTTATTCCCAACTATTTCTGTTTGGCTGGCGGTGTTGTCCTTCAGCTTCAAAGGATGGATCACCAGTCCAATCAGCGACGATTCATGTCGCCTGAGGTTACCTACCTTTTCCGGTTTGGTAAATGTCGTTGTCGTTTCTGTTTTGCGGTTGTGTTTTTTTATTTGTTGTTGTGTTTTTTTTATTTGTTGCTGTGTTTTCTGATTTGTTGTTGTGTTTTCAGATTTGTTACTGTGTTTTTTTTATTTGTAGTTGTGTTTTTTTATTTGTTGCTGTGTTTTCTGATTTGTTGTTGTGTTTTCAGATTTGTTACTGTGTTTTTTTTATTTGTTGTTGTGTTTTCTGGTTTGTTGTGTTTTTTAATTTGTCGTTCTGTTTTTTGATTCGTTGTTGTGTTTTCTGATTTGTTGTCGTGTTTTCTGGTTTGTTGTGTTTTCTGATTTGTTGTGTTTTTTGATTTAGATTTTTTTTATTTGTTGTTGTGTTTTCTGATGTGTTGTGTTTTTTCATTTGCCGTTGTGTTTTCTGATTTTTTTTGTCGTGTTTTCTGGTTTCTTGTGTTTTTTGATTTAGATTTTTTTTATTTGTTGTTGTGTTTTCTAATGTGTTGTGTTTTTTGATTTGCCGTTGTGATTTGCACTTCAGGGTCATTCAGACACATCAGAACAACTACGATGCAGATTAATGGTTAGATTGATGGCTGAAGGTCGCCATTTAATGTTGATATTAATTGATAGATAAATGGAAAGAGTAAAACCACACTATTTAATTATTTATTTCCACATATATTTATTTATTTTTGATGATGACAGTTTTGGTCCTTGATAGAGTCCAAAGGGATTTGTTATTTCATAACACACTGCCTTAAACAAGATTTAAAGTCCAGCCTTTTCTTCCACTTTACAGTCAGTGCATTGCGGTCCACAAAACTGCCCGTCGGCGTCGACTGTTTTTCAGCCCCTCGATAAATGTCTGGAATTTGAAGCTCTCTAATGCTTCTGTTTTGTTATCAATTGAACTATCTAACCATTAATGGGTGGACTTTAGTATATTCAGTGAGACAGACTATAGTCATAAATTTGCTAAATTAACGCAGGATGCTCGGATCCAGATTTGAAAAAATATGAAATAGAGGTATGATATTGTACTTTGAAATTCTGAATATTAAAGTTCTGATTTAAAATGCTAAAGCACAGTTAATCTTTTTATACATTTATTTTGAGTGTGACTAGAGAAACCTGGCAATGACAAGAGCAAGACTGTCCTCCTTCTTAAAACATGTCCTCCATCTGGCATTTGTTCATGGCAGCACATACAGTCAATAATAATTATGAAAATGGCATTCATGACAGTGCTGTCACATTCAAAATGAGAATGTTTTTTTTTTAGCCATAATCATGATAACCTAACCAAGTGATGATATTTTCCAAAGCCAACCAAAAGGTGACACTTTATTTAATCAAAAGGTGTTGTGTGTGTAACCAAGGCAACCAGCGAAGAGATGACAATGAGGGTAAGGTTAGCATTGCCCTTTATATAAAATCAATCATATCCTGATTAGTCACAGTAAATTTCAGTTACTGACTGGCTCAGTGGGTCGTATTTTATGCAAAGGTACCGACGTTATAAGCACAACACCAATTTCAACCAGTGATTGAACTGACATACAATTGTTTACACCTTTCAGGCTTTAAAGACGGGTCTTTTAACTGTCCAGTAATTCAGTGTCTTTTTTAAATCAACATTTAACGCTGTTGAGATCTATCATGAGATGCTTGTTAGTGAAAACCAAAGAGTTTGAATAGTTTCTAACTCACAGAAAGTTCTTATGTTCTTCTATATTTCAAGAGAATTGATTGGTTGGAATGCAACACTTTTATATGTCTTGATCTCTTAAGATGAACAGAACATGCCCTGGGGCAGTTTAGGTTTGGTGCATAAGCTAAGGTGGTATTACAGCCCGGGGAGAAGTCAACCACCTTCATGAAAAAACGCTGAAAACCTGAGGTCCAACACGAAGTTCACTCACTTACTCACTAATCCTACTTGGTAGTTCAGGCCTCAGGCATAATCAAAATTGATGTTTGTGTGTGTGTTTTTTTTTAACTTACCTAAAGCTAGAAAGCCCATACATGTCTGTGTTACCAAGGGTCCCTGAAAATGCCCCCTTCAGATCTTGTAAGCTATTAAATCCATATGAATGGGATTAGCCTGAACTGATTCGTAAATGTGTTTTTTGAGGGTTGAGTCTGTGCAAATTCTCCCTCTAGAGTCTCTTGCAAATATTAACTGGGGAAAAAAAAAAGAAAAAAGCAACGAATACTCTCCATTTTCTGTTTTTCTGTCAATAGTTCCACAGTTTCTGCTGTTATGAGTTTTACATTAACCCAAAATCCACTTTCTCTCCAAAATCTCTTACCTTTCCTCCCTAATCTGATATAATTCATGCTCTTTGAAAGAAATGACAAATGTGGGATGAATAAAGGATCAAAATATTAAATAAAGAAGAACTGACCTGAAGAATAAAGGTACTGAACATCTCTCAGTAAATCTGAACCCATTCCTATCATATCTGCATCCCATTACCTTTTTCACTCCTGTCTTTGTTTGAGTGGGATGTCCTGCCTTTTTGATCCTTTATCTCATTCACTACTTGTTCTTCTTGTACCTGGCTCTTAACACCTCTTTTGTTATGATTAAATCATTTTTTCTTCAATCTCTTCTGTTTGCATTGATCAGTCTGGGAGGGGCATTTAGGCTTTATTATGATGAAGCTTTGTGTATTTTGAGCCCCAGCTGTGAATTGAACCTGGAACCGTCTTGCTGTAAGGCAACAACTAACCACCATGCAGCTCCTATACAGCAATTCAGATAAAACAAGTCAAAACAACAAAATAAATAGAAACAGACTACCATAACTGAACAGGGACAATAGACTTTATATTAACAAACAAGAGTGGTACCAAGATTGTCAAGAGAGAAGAAGAGCAGGATCCTTTGCAGCCACATGAAAACCTAATTGAATTATTGAGGTCGTTTCAATTGGTTAAAGGTTTGCAGCAACAATGATGTTGCTTATTGGAAAGCGAAAAACACTCGCATTTACTAAACAATGCAGTATTGTATTGTATTTATATTATTTCATTGTAATAAACACATTTATTCGGATTACCTACACACACACACAAAGACACATCCTCAAACTTTACCATGTCCTTAGTGTATATAGTGGCAACTAGCAAAGAAGCTTGGCAGCAATATGTTGTGTCTTGATCAATGCCAGTCTCACCTTGCCAAATGAGAGGATGCCAACTCACACACGATGCCAAGCTTAAAAAATTAGCTCCGTGGAGAATACAACACACTGAGAGGCCAAGGGAAACAAGAAGGGAGGGAGAACAAAGTAAAAAATAGAGGGTGCTTGCTGTTGCCACCTGCCACCCTGAACTCCTCCAACCAAGCTACATCATAAACCACACTTGACAAATGAGTACAGGGACTCAGAGCATAGGAAGTCCCTGAGCTACAACACTAACAATGCACATACACTATTCTGTGGAGAATAAAGGAAAGTGTGGGTGTAGAAAATGGAAGACAAAGCAAAAGGAGGAAACACTGAATCTGTCATTAAATGGAAAAAAAGAAAGAAGAGCTGCTGTTGAGCTCATTTCTGTGACTCTGTTTCACTTCATAGATTCTCAACTAATGTCTTAATTAATTGAATAGGACTACAGAGAACAGCTGGATACAATTTTCATTGTATCATTGTCTCTTTATGATGAGAAACCATGGATTGAACTACGTCATAAAGCCCTGAGTTTTTCTTTTAACTTCCAAAAATCTTTGTTTTCAGAATTTCATTGTACTCTTAGACTTGCAAGGGGGCGATATTCTATTTATACTCTTATTTATAGCCTTTTAATTGTTAAGAAATGAATGTTGAAGGAGACTGAACTCCATCACCCTGTAGGATAATTTTTAACTTGCAAATTTTCGTGTTTTTTCATGCTGTCTGTAATTATTAATTATTATTAATGTGTAATTTCTTCTTCAATATCGGTGCAAGGGCTCTCACACACATTAATTATGTGTTCCTGCAATCTGCTTTTAATATATATGTATTATACGTATATAGAATAAAAATAATGTATAATTACATTCCTCCATCTGAGCATATTGTTGCAATGGATCACTGCTTTTTTTTGTCAACCATAATACAAATCAGGGAAAAGAAACTGCTCTATCCTTTCTGAATCAGTGAATTTCCTTTTCACCGGAGTGCCTCCAGCAGACAATATGGTAGACACACAGCATTAGTCCCACTAATGTGCATTAGACTCTGGTTGGCACCGCTCTGATATTAAGAGCAATGCGTTAACCTTGTAGTACTTGTGGCTACAGATGGATTAATTCCCAGCTTGCTTGGGTTACATCTCAAAGTGTCGTTGGGCAGGACACCGAGCCCCACGTCTCCTCTGATTGGTGGGTGAATGTGTGTCATAGAGAAAAAGCACTGCATAGCCTGTAACACTGTAAAAACTCAAAAGTGCTGTATGAATGTTTATGTGAATGTGGCTTGTTGTGTAAAAGCGCTTTGAGTGGTTAACTAGAGTAAAAAAAAAAGCACCATATCAGCACAGTCCGATTACCATTTATTCCAGTGAACTGATAGTATGAATAAAGTACTGTTGTACTTCAGGTCCTAGCAAAGTAGTGTGTCTTTACTGTATCCTGATATCATAGGTATCAATTTAATATTTGGACCTGTGACAGTGAGTAAGAGGGACAGAACAACAAAGGTGCTTGTACCAGCTAAGAGCCAGATGCATAAAACTAGGTGTAGATGCAGAACTAAAGCTGTGTGTACGCACAAAGGCTGAAATGTGCATTTGCACGCTTTCTGGCAGATTTTTAGCCGCTCATTTGTCATTTGCATGTCAAGACACCATTTAAACCACGACTCAATAGCGATGATATTGAAAGCAACAGCAAAGAAGAAGCACATTTTTACAGAAAATAAACGTGGAGCTGAGAAAAAGATGATGATGCACATCTGCAGTTATTCATAGCACCCACAATTACAGTAAATAAGGGTATTAAATCAAAATCTAATCAAATCAAATTTATTTGTATAGCACATTTCACGTACAAACAATTCAAAGTACTTCACATAAACTGAAAGCATTGCAGCGGGGAGTGGAAGAAGCATTAAAAATACATAAAGAGAAACAAATAAAATAATTTAAATGAATTTAAAAACAATCAACAGTCCAGATAAGTGAAAAGATATCGTGAAAATGAGAAACAAAATCACTATCTTACTGAGCAAGGTCTATGACAGTGTGTTTTGTTTAAAGGTAAATTATGTGGCCTCTTTCCATTTCTACCTCAGATCAGGGTTACATTGCTGAATATTCTCACGGCACATTTTGTCCTTTAGAAATACCAGTTTGTGTTAAGGAAAATGTGCACACATGCTTTTTGTGGGCACACATTGTTTATGCATCTGGCCTCTGGTCTTGATCACCTCTATCAGCATGAATTTTTCAACTGCAGCCAAGACCTTCCCAGTATGACACAAACACTTCCAGACACACAGATGTGCACACACATCCACAATCACAGCAATGTTTCATCAGAACATGACATTGACCTACTTTCAGTTCCATGAGACCTACCCTACAAATTCCACTTAACTAATTTTCACCCAAGCCTTGGGCTAGACCCAAGCATATCCCAACCCTATACAGAGTCTCAGTGCGAGAATCTACTTATTTATTCAGATTGATTTTCTAGGGAACTTTTTGTCCCTAAAAAAGGGAAGAAGTCTTCCCCACAGTATGCCAGTGTGGATGGATTTATGTCCCACATAATTAGTAATACAAGCACATGTACACACAAGTCAGAAAAAAAGGTCAGACAGACTTTCTACTCCTCTGTATTCCCATGCCAATTTGAATATTTAAAATGGGAAATAACGTCTTTGCTCCTTCCTATTTGCCCTTCATCATGACATGTTTTTCTCATGCTGCCTTTTCTGAAAAAGCTTCATGCCCCATGTAGTCAAAGGTCAGCAGGGGCATTAATGTTTGCATGTTGACTCCATGTGGGTTTTCTCCACATGCTGCAGTTCCTTTCCACAGTCCAGAAACATGCCTGTTCAACTAAATGCTAGACTAAATTCTACACTGACCGTAATCATGGTTGTTAGATTTTTCAGTCAGAATGAATGCCAGCACCTGCAGGCGGTTTCTCTAAAGTGAGATCACAAGCCCTACATTTGAATAGAAATAGAGAACAATCATAATTATAAAGTCTGTCGGCGCACAGCTGCCTCTTAGGATAGTGCAAACTCAAAAATCCACAAATCAACTTTGGGTGTTCAAAATGTGTTGATAACAACATAGCATATGCTGTCATATGCTGAAAATAATACATTGTGAAGCAAACCCTTAGATGCATGAGTGACAGGACCCTACACTCATCCATAAGTGGGTCCAAAATGAACCGAGTTAGAATCAGAAGTTAGAATCAATGTGTTTTTAAGCTATTTTTGTCATTTTCGTTAAGAATAATCATTTGTAATATATTTTGTATCATAATTTGGTCCACACAAGAATGATTTCATATTTGAAATCATTTTATTTTTAAATGTTTTTAAACATTTAAGATCCATTAAGATGTTGTACCACAGCACCATGGGCCACCTCTGTGTTTGATGCTTTGAGGTGTAGGTGCCAACTATCTGGTCCATGGTGGCTACACCTTCTTTGGTCTTTAGTGACTTCAGTTTTTCTCTTTGTGCATCACCACTTTTTTCCTGATGTAGCTGACCATGGTGAGGCCGCCATTAAATCTGAATTCTGTGCTGTGAACCTCCCTGGATTTGGAAGCCTTCATCAGAGGAGGGATGTCTGGCTAGTTCTGCCTTAGAGTCCCCACAATAGTGAGATCCTTCTCCAGGAGGTGCTACGCAAGAGGCACACTGGTGAAGAAGTTGTCTGTGGTGATGTTGCACCCTGTGTTTCTGAATGCACTGAATGGATAATGCTTTCTCCCAGATTCTTTTGAATTTCTTCCCCTAATCGCCTCCCTGTGCAAGCTATTTCATCTGTAGCACAGGGGATACGTGTGATACGCGGACTGATACTTCCCAGTTCTTGTATCACATTCTTCATGTATCAGATGTTGCTGTGTACATAATCTTTAGATGTGACACTATAGTCTGTGTGGTCCACTAAATATATTGCTATCGGTCACAGTTTATCAGAATCACATGTTCCCATGAAATTTCATAGGAAATGAATATGGGTCATTTTTGACCCACTTATGGAACCTTGGGGTAGTAATGCAAAAATTTGAATTTTGTAAAATGTATGAGAGGCAAGTTAAAATTTGAAATGGCACAATATCAATAACATGTTTTTTGAGGAATAGCTGGAATATGACATGATAACAACATTTTGTTACAAAGACATTAGAAGAAAACAACTTTGCCGGGTCATTTTTGACCCACTTATGCATCTAAGGGTTAACCTGAGTCTAACCTGCTAATGCGATATCTTGCAAATCACATGCGAGTACATATGCTGCAAGGTAATGCTGAAATGACTTTACAGAGCAGGCTGCATTCATCCATTCATGTTCTGCTTTTTAATACACTTACTGAATGGTAATACTCTGTCACCCCCAGTCTCACACACCAATGAGAACACTTCAAAATGCGAACAGGAGAGGATGCTCTGATTCTTACTACTGAAAGAGTTGGGAAAAATCCCTTCAACCCGCTTCAGAAACAAAACAAAGCTAGACCAACCTAAATACAATGAATTACATCATTACCAAGCCTAAAGAAGAGAAAAGCAAAAAAAGGCTACCCATGATGGAATTCGGCCTAAAATGAGCTCTAACACTTGGCCCTTGTAATTCTCCATGCGGATTAAAGATTTCACAGCTAAACCTCAAACCTGTTTCTCCTCCAAGCTGCCATCAGCCAGCAAGACTGAAGAGGAAGTGAGGAATCAATATGCACGCTGATTTATCTCTACTGCCAGAGGAGGATGTCAGTTAGCACATATCATATCTGAACACTTGTCTCAGTTGTGGAACATGTCGACCATAAATACCTTTCAATAAATTATAAGTATTGAATTGATGCGTTTCATGAGCTTACTGACAACATGACCTCACAGCACCATCCAAACATTAAGTATGAAAAAGTGAAACTGAAAAACCACAAAATGAAGCTCCACTCACATTCCAAATCCTTTATCAGCCTTAGTAACTGAATGCTAGCTCAACAGTTAGTTAAAAGTGTGTCTGGGACATTATCTGGCCTTGAATAAAGTTAAGTATAAGACTGTAAGTAACTTAAAACAAGCTCATTGACTAAAATATATGACAAAACTCAGTGAAAACTTCTATGGCTTTTTATTGTCATGGTCTGTGGGTCTTGTTCTAATTGGATCTTGTAGTTTTATTGGTCTTTGTTCAACTTCTGTTTATTTAGTTAGTATTGCTTACATTTTTGTTTTATAAGTGCTTGTTTTAATTCCCCCTTTCAGACATAATTGGTGGCTACCTCAGTGGTTTGGAGCTTTCTTTTTATTACAGGGTTTCCTCCTCAGGCTTTGTTTAAGCTCACATGAAATAAGCTTTTTACACATCCATTTTCATTTGACACTTGTGTTGTAAAAAATTTGCCAATCACCTGACGCTTCATTCATAAGAACAGCAGGTCACAAAAAATTGTAACAGAAATAAAACACTGTCGCTGCAATTAAACCTATAGAAGAATCCTGCAATAAAACTTTAGTTGTGATAATTAGTATGTTAATTTATGCCACTTATATTATAACAGCTGCACATAAAGCTCTTCAACTTTAACTTGAAAAGAAACGCATTTAGATCTAAGATATTTTTTGAGTCCATGTTGATGAGTTTATACCTAAATGTAGATAAACTATAAGAATGTTTTTTGGCCAACAAGTTCGGTTTTGCTTTCCATTCTAACTTAAGAATATGTTGCTTTATTGCAACACAATAAGGTTGCATATTACACCTTAAAATATCATCACTGGGATGTCACATTTTTTTCAGAGACCAAAAACTACGTTTGTGTGGAACATGCGACTAATAAGCTCACTGTTATCTGAAAATAAATGCCCTTAACTGGAGTCATTACAATTCAATTCAAAAATACTTTATTTATCCCAGAGGGAAATTAAATGTTGATGTAACTCAATTAAATCAAGGAGTTATTATAGATGCTGATGGCTGTGGGCAGGAATGATTTCCTGTAGCAGTCCGTTTTGCATCCAAACTGAAGAAGCCTTTAGCCCAATTCGCACGGGATAAGTATTACCTATGGATCACTGGTAATTCGCAACTACCCCCGCTCCTCTGTAATTTTTTGTGGCGCATTCGGACGGGACAAGCAAAAGTCTGTAATTTACTGAAATCACAGACATCATGAGCGGATATTCCGTAATTGTCGTAACTTCCTGTTTTGCCCCGTTGTACCACAGCCCTTTTACAGACAGCCGTTCCACTTCCTATTCGCCCCATTATAAAAAATTTGGCTGCAGTTCAGTTGATTTTCTCTGGGGGTGCTGGCGAGCGAGTGCAGAATGACCATTTTCCATAGGGCTGGCGCTAATAACTCAAAAAATGTCCCCGCTAGTGGCTGAAACCTGAAAATAATACTGTGATTTCTGACAGAGGGATGTGGATTTATATCGAAAGTACAATAACCTGGGAGTTATAGCTTTCTGTTTTCTTACAGGTCTGGCATTTGCGAGTCAGTATCCGCTAGCATCTAGCTAACGGAATCTGAAGAACGCACGGCTGATTACGACCGGCTGCTTTACGGCAGTCGTCCACTGTGCCAGGATAATTTATCCTGCCTTTAGGAAAATTAAAATGAAAAAATATAAAAAATTCTATCAAAAGCAATGGCTGCATCTAAGGTGGATTTCATAGTACCACCATAGAGTTCGGCGTGCTCTGCACTGCTTCGTTGGCGCCCCTAGAGTGCAGTACCACCCGGAAATAGCCGCCAGTTTCCCCTCTCCTCATAATAGAGACTCTCTGGTTGTACCATGTTGTACACATAGGTTGAACACACAGGTGTGCGTTCAGGCAGGACTTAAATTACCACAGGACGTCTGTGTTTCGCCGAAATACAGTAGGTAATTCGCGGCGGAATTATTACCCCACAAATCACGGACATGGCGCATTCGCACAGGACTAAGAACTCAGACATTCTACGCAATTATTCCGAATTACGGGGGGTCCATAGGTAATACTTATCCCATGCGAATTGGGCTTTTGACTGAAGAGACTCTGTTTTCCGATAACAGTCTCATGGAGAGGATGTTCAGGGTTGTCCATAATTCTCTTGATTTTATGCAAAATCCTTCTTTGCATTATTGTCTCCAGAGGTTCCACAGTCGTCCCCAGAACAGAACCAGCCTTCCTTATCAGGTTGTTGAGTCTTTTTAGGTCCCTGGTTCTGATGCTGCTGCCCCAACAGATGACGCAAGAGGAAATGACGCTCTCAACAACAGACTTGTAGAAGATCTGCAACATCTTGTTGCAAACCTTGAAGGACCTTAGCTTCCTCAAGAAGTACAGTCTACATTCCAGTCCAGACTTTTTTGAGCTGACTGCTGAGATTTAGTTCTACAGTCACACTCAATGTGGATGCCAGCAGATGCCATTGATTACAGACATAGTAAGGGTGGCCTACTAATTGTGCCGATCAGTGTTGCCAGATTGGGCGGATGGCCGCCCAATTGGGCGTCTTTTGACTGCCTCCGGTGGGCAGAAAATGCAAATACAATTTGGGCTGCTTTCAACACATTTGGGCGGGGATTTTTGTTCTCACAACAGTTATGCATTTAATTCAGTGAAAAAAAAGGTTAATGTTAAAAGTGAATAAACAAATCAAATTGTGTTCCTATCAATCCATACAGTGTAGGCCTAGGTACACAGCAGGCGGCTGATATGCCGTAGCTGGTTGAACAGAGCCATATATGGCCCTGTGGTTGAGTAGCCGCAAACGTTCTAAAATGTATCATTTTGTTCTCAGGGAGGGTGAGAAAAAAACGATACATTTTACACCTTTTCCATAAGGCTACCGGTACTCAACCAGCTACAGCACTAAGCAGCTACTCGAATATGAAATGTCGTCCAAGTGGGGAAAATATAAAAAGCACTACAGAAAGGAGTGGGAGTCCGAGGACGTCCTAAAAGCATGGATTGCACCTGTCCTGCAAGATCCGTCCAAGGCATGGTGCAAATATTACAAAAGCCAGATCCGTGCTCAACTAAGGACCTTAAAGACCACGCAGAGACAAAAAGACACAAGGCTAACTGTCTCCCGAACGTCAACACTAGCATCAAGTCCTTTGGTAGACCAACAGCCAGTTCTGATGGCGAGATCAACAATGACCAGAAAAGAAGGGAAATTAGAGTTGCAACATACATGGCGTGCCACACGTCGATCAATGCAGTGGATGACCTGTCACACATCCCAGAAGAGGAATTTGGGAAGTTTCTAATGCATCGCACCAAGTGCACGGCCATGATAAAATCAGCGCTGGCCCCTCACTTTAGAAGTGAGCTTAAGAGAGACATAGGTGAGTCCCCATTCTCCCTCTACTTAGACGAAACCACCGATATATCGGTCAACAAGCTGCTATGTATATGCATTAAATACCGCTCAATCAAGCATGGCAAATTCATCAGCACTTACCTGGGGCTGGTTGAGTTGAGGAGGAAATGCCAGGGCCATCACAGACGCGATACTTACCTTCGTGGAAACCTATGGCCTCAATATTAAAAACATGGTGGGAATCGCCACAGATGGAGCGAGTGTTATGGTGGGGAAACACCACTCGGTGTTCACTCTGCTGAAGGAATTGCTGCTGCCTGACCTGAAATTGATCAGATGCGTGTGTCATTCACTGGATATAGTGGCGAAGAAGGCCATGGATCAATTGCCGAGCAATGTTGACTTCATGATAAGGGAGACCTTCAACTGGTTCAGTCACTCAGCTAAGCGCCAATCTGAGTACAAAATTCTCTTTGAAACGCTGAATGATGGACTGTGCCCACTGAAACTACTGTCACCATGCACTACTCGTTGGTTAGGTGTAGCTGATTCAATCGACAGAATTGTGCAACAACGGGATGCACTGAAGCTGCATTTCAGTGTCGCTGCTGGTGCTGAACACTGCTACACAGTAAGGCTTTTGGGCGAAATGTACAGTGATCCAGCAAACATGCTGTACATGCACTTCCTTCGGCCAATCTTGGGGGAAATAAAAGCTGTGAATAAAATCTTCCAACTGGAGACGGGGGACTCACTGGGTGTCTTTCGGGAACTTGAGAGACTTTATTTGTCCACTCTGAAGAGAGTCGCAAAGCCCAGTGTGTTCAGAATGAACCGGGACTGTCACCTCAGAGAACTCGACTTACAGGCAACCAGCATATACCTCTCCGCACCACATTCCAAGAAGAGCTCCGCACAAGCACATTGGCCCCTGAAATGAAAGAAACCATCTCCGCCCGGTGCTTTGCGTTCATCAGAGAACTGTTGGTGCAATACCAAATGCGCCTAACTGACTCAATGGATATGCTGCGGAAAATGGAGCTGCTCTCCCCCAAGTCAGTCATGTCCACCATGGACAGACCAAGGGTGAGGGAGTTACCAATGGAGTTTTAGGTGCTCCGTTGACACCTTGGACTGCCAGTGGAGAAACGGGGCATCAGCTGGTTTCCCTGGTGACGAGGCCATTGGCACGTTTTGGACCGAGGTCGAAGCGTTCAAAGACGCAGGAGGAAATGCGTGTTTTCAAGATCTCGCCTTGGGTGCCATCCGCCTGCTATCCTTCCCCATATCGAATGCGCACATAGAGAGAGCGTTCTCTCATGTTGCGCTCCTGAAAGACAACACGCGAAATCGAATGGGACTCTCTCTAATGGAAGTGCGCGCTGGCCTGTCCAGGAACGGATGGACGTCTGCTACATTCAGACCTCCCCAGCAGCTGTTGGAAAGACTTAATTATTTAATGTACAAGTAGGCCTAACAGCTGATGCTGAAGGTAACACGCTGTTTTTATTCTGAATGTAGGCTATCCTGTGTTTTAAGTGTAGGCGAAAGAAAACTTAGTTCTGTTCGTTCATTCATTCATTCATTCATTCATTCGTTCATTCATTCATATGTTCATTCATTAATGCCATAACAGCTGATGCTGAAGGTAATGCCTGTTTTGTTCTCAATAGCCTATGTAGCCTGTGTGTATAAAGAAAACTTGTTACAATCTGTTATTATTTATTAATGCCATAACAGCTGATGCTGAAGGTAGGCCATGTTCTGAATGTGCCTGTGTTTATTTGTAGGCCTATAGTGTAGCAGTGGACGCGCTTGACTTCTGGTATAGGCTAAAATAAATAACTTTGGGTGCGCGAAATTTAGTAGAAAAATTCGTACTCATGAGCCGAGTCTCATTATTTATCAATTACAACATGTCCACAAGACGCGTTTCGGCCCTTAAGCCACCATTGAATAGGCCTATACTGCCCTACAAAGGCAAAGTGCAGTAACTACGCCAACATTGAAACTGACAAAAATGCCTTGGCATTGTCACGCCCAGAGACTCTCATTTTTGGTTTTCATGTTTAGGTTATGTTTGTTTTCAGTCCATGTTTAGTTTTCCCTTCACTTCCCTCACCCAGGTAATTAGTTTATTCCCCTCACCTGTCCATTGTCTCCAGCTGCACTCACTCTCCAATCACTCCCAGCCCTCTATTTAGTTTCCTGCCTCCCCTGTCAGTTTTGTCGGATCTTTGCCTCTGTTACCCTTATCTATGATACCTGACCCTGCCTGCCTTGTTTCCCCATGTTCCACGTTCCCTGTTTTGCAAGTTAAGTATTTATTTATTTACCCATGCCGTGTTAAGTTCCACGTTTTGTTTTCGTTCACAACAACGTTTTTTTCCGGCTTAGCCGTGTTTTACGTTGGTACTTTGTTTTTGCTGTTAAATAAATCTCCTTTACCTTCCAAGTCCGCATCCGTGTCCAACCTTCCACACCCTCACCCTGACAGGCATTAGGTTGGATATTGTAGTAACTGCGAATGTGACATAGAAATGTCTCTAAAACGGGACACATTTGGACCATAAAGCTTTGCAACAAGATATGGGAGATGTAATTAAAAGCATTTTCAGTCTAAACTCAATTTTGACAAGATATGTTGGCCTAGTTACTGCACATTGCCTTTTTTAGGGCAGTATAGGCCTATAACACTGATGGCTTTAGGGCCGAAACGCGTCTGCTTGTGGACATGGTGATAATTGATAAATAAATAATAATGAGACTCAGCTCGTGAGTGCGGATTTTTCTCCTCCTTGTAGGCCTATTGTAAAGAAAACTTATGACTCAGTTACAATCTTTTTCGTATGATTGTGTCTACCCAACCAAAACAAATACAATGGATAATTTTAAATATGTATTACTAACAAGAAGTGGAAATCCATTATCATTTAACCTGCGCAACCACCTTTAAATTAAAAGTAGGGCCTAATCTAGGCCCCTATATATGGCAAGGTTTGTTTTATTCTGAGACACTGTCGGTAATATCATTTTACATTTTGTAACATACGTTTTGTACTGTACATTTGAATGCTCAAAGGTCTGGACGAGAAAGCAAGCCCATGGACTTGTGAATCTATAAGGGTGTAGGCGCATCGCTAGCCTGGGCGAAAGCCGACTGTTGACTCTGTCAAACAGTCTGGGAAAACCCAAGAGGAATCTGTTTCCATGGAGGGCGGGACCTTACCCAACAACTTAAATTCATTGGAGTAACGGAGTTCCCTTAACCAATCAGTAATGTTTAGAAATGACGTAGGTTATGCGCCGAGGTTCATGCTTACTCTCGCGAGGCTCTAGCTAGCGAATCACGCTTCCCACATCCGCTTTCATTATACCGGTACCATTTGATAAATCAAACTTTTCCCAAAGCCAGTTGGAAGGAGAGCTACGACATCCTTGTCACTAACAAAATTGACGAGGCATTCCTCTTGCTCGTTTTAATTGTGTAATGCTCTCCAGAGTTGAGACAACTTCATGGATAGCTTCTAGCGTTCTTCCGTCGCCATGTTTATTTCCGCTGCGGTTGAACTACAATTATATGGACTACAATGGACTCCGCGCGTAAGTTCTGCGTCACCACTCGCAACTGTTTGCTGATTGGCAAAACACTGAGCGAACCGAGGTAGGAGGATTTGGCCAGACTATGTGCGGAGCCAAAATCTTTGGGCGGAAGTACGTAGGATGGCGTCGCCAGGCTAGCGCATCGCTGCCCTTACAAACAAACACACAAAAGAAAGAAGGAAAGAAAGAAAGGGTGTAGATCTGCCCTGATTAAAAAAATACTTTAACACTTCCGTGCATGCTGATATGAAAAAAAGGACTTAAACACTTCCCTGCATTATACTGATATGAAAAAACAAAACAATAAAACAACTTTGTAGCACTGTGAATGATACTTGTCATGTGGTTAATGAGTAATATGTTTCAGAATTTAAGTGTTACTCAAATATTAAATGTTTTCATGTGAAAAACTTTGTTGGGTGGTTTTTTGCTGAAGTGGGCGGGTTTTGGAACGTGATTGGGCGGAAGTCGCTCAACCTAATCTGGCAACACTGGTGCCGATGTGGTTTTGGTAATACATCTGTAAAGAGGCATTGACATTTACAAGTGAACCATCACCATTGATATTGTGAAATCTGCACTCTCTACCAACACCTCAACAACTAAGAAAACATAAAGAGATGGCATTACACTATCCTTCAGGCTCCGTTGGACACAGAGAAAAAAGAAGACACTGGGTATCTTTGAATAGTCAGGTAAGCAGAGGGAAATGACGGGCAGACTCTCTTGAAGTAATCTTGTCAGTAATGCAGGATAATTGACACAAGTTTGGGCTTTTATTGTGGACAGATTTTCTGCAAAAAGGCAAAAAGTAAGAGAGAAAAAACTACACTTGGCTTAGTTTAAACCAGTCAGTGGACTTTTGGTGAAGTAAGGCTCAAACTAGTGACTTCTGCTGCAAGGATTTAGCCCCTCGACTTGGGAAACACAAAGTGAAATACATGGGCACACCAACACACTCAAGTGTAACCCACTTAGATCTAAAGCTTTGTTTTTAAATATTTGTTTGGGCTTTTTATGCCTTTATTATAGGAGAGTGAAGAGAGACAGGAAGCAAGGGGCAGAGAGAGGGAAATAACACACAGCAAAGGGCCGTCCGATGCGGGATTCGAACCGGGGCCAGCTGCACGAGGACTATAGCCTCTGTACATGGAGCGTCCGCTGTACCCACTACGCCACAGACCGCCCCCTAAAGCTTTGTTTTAAGAAGATTTCTAAAACCGGAGGATTTTCTGCAAAAACTTAAAATTGAACACCTTTTTTTAAACCCTTTTATACCTCGACCTCTGAAGAAAGTAAAAACATCTAATAGAAACCATCCGTGTGATGGTTAAACCTTCAGCTTTTTTATTTGAATTATTGAATTTGCCCTAGGGGTCTCACTTAAGCCAGATGCATATCTAGATACACGGGGTGAGACATGATGTGATGCAGTCCGATAACATTTAAGTCTTTAAGATGGATATTAAGTTTTTCATCTCAATGAAATAGCTGTTTTTCCATAATTGTGTCATTAGTTAGCTATTAGTTAGACATATTTAATAACAGGCCAGAGCAGAGCCATTTTGGTGCTCGAGGCGATATTACAGTTTTGATCCCCACCCCCCAGCACACTCACACCACCCCAAACTGTTGTCCAAATTATTGGACAACAGCTGTATAACAGACTTTAAAGGTTCAATTGTTGATCAAACACACAAACAAACATTCACTAAAATAACATAAATAACAATAAAAAATAATTTAATGAAATGTTGTTGACATCTCTCAATAGGAATCACTACCTGAGATGCGCACTGATTAATTGGCCCTGGCCAGTGCTTAATTTGTAAATCACAAGGTCCCGGAACGCAAAGTACATATGACAGCGGAGGGAAGGTCCCGGAATGCATCCAGAAAACGGTGCTGAAAACAACATACAAATGCCCACTGACAATGCTGTGGGACTTACAAGCCTTCATTTCAAATAATATCCATGGTATAAATGTTATGACAATAATTTACAATTATTCTAGGCTATACTGCACAGCACAGGCGGGCGGGCAACCTGCCCTGCTGCTGCCGCGGTACCGGCCTTCTGCCCTGGCTTGGCTAGCTGTCGGTGAAGTTGGCTAGCGGCTGCGGCGCTAGTGTCCTGCTGCAGCCGGTTTTGCTCGTCAGCATGACCGCTGCAACTGCCCGTGTCGCTGCTTGTCGAGGCTTTTCCGACTCGTTTCGAAGCGTCATGCAACTATTCCTTCTTTTTGAAAAAATTCTTTTTGACATGTTTGCATTGAAAATGTAACTCTTTGTTCCTCTCTGCTGCTTGCTCCCCAGATGCTGCAAATTTCAAAAGTTTTTGTCTGCGAAGCAGGGTTTGACCAGTAGTTTTCAGTGCATCAACAACAGATCTCCGAGTCTTTCAAATGACGTCGTTTTATCTTAATAAACAACATCAAATTCATGTGATTTGTTTAGAATTTTATTGTTTTATTTTATACATTTTTAAAACTTTTTTTTAATATTAATATATTTTTCTATACGAGAGGTACCGGATCAGTTCAAATAAGTCCCGGAACACGGGCAGGCCAAAACCAAGAGGTGCCGGATCCTGAACCGCATACTTCCATACTGCATACTCATCGATCAGACAATATGCAGAGTGTTTACCCACAATGCATTTTGCTCCTGCCCGAGCCAAAATTGGCTGGCTTGAAGCCGATTTCACTTAAGCTCTAAACTTTGTAAACTTTAGCAACATTTGAAACATTTTCAGGCGAGAAAGTAATCGTTTAGATCTCCAACTTGTTGAAAATCTGACAAAATACCGTCTGTTTTTCGGTACAGTGCCGAAGGAGGCGTGTAGCGAGGTTCGAGCACATGTAATAGATATCTGAATCCTGCCTCTTCTACAGTGGAATATGGGCGCATAGCAGATGCGATGTAAATTCCAATTGCTTCGGTAATTTTTTTTGCTCTGCATGTATTCGTATCCAGGGGTTGTTGTAATACATTTGGGAGACGTAACTGGTCGGGTCTTTTCATGGTTCTATAGAACGCATCTGACAGAGGTGTTTGGTGGTCGGTAGCTACGCACCATGTCAAGCTATCGCGGCTGAAATGTTTCATCATACCACACAGACAGAACCGGCGGGTGTTTAATAAGTTAAACTTACACTGGTCTCCTTTGTCTGCGGCGCTCTGCTCTCCTTTCTTCCTTCATGAAACGAAGAAGTATTCCCTGCGCTTGATCCTGACTCTCTGTGAGCTCTTCCAGCCTCGATATTAGACGCCTGATGTGATCGTCCATGATTAATATCACCATCATGCAGACCATGAACACGGTGGCCTCCCCGCTCTCCATATTAGCTTCTTTGTGGTGTTTTTTTTTCTCTCGGGTTTTGTTTTGTTTTATTTTGTTTTGTTGTTGAATGTGGCGCTAAACGGCTAACGTAACACGTCACTGACGCAGACGGCTGCGCGCGGCGCATCGGTCCCGACTCATGTGCGAATGCAGACTGAAACAGTTCCGCTGGTGAAGGACAGTTATCAGAACTAAATTCGAGTAGGACCGTTCTTATAACTGCGTTCTTAGAACGGCTCTGTCCGAAAACGTATATCTCTACGGACCAATCAGAGCTTGCATGTGGCAGTGTTTAAATGGGTCCTGAAGGAAACTATTGCAAAATAACAGTTCCACGTTCAGATCAATATTAAACTTCCGTACCGTGTGTGTTCTGCGTGGCAATGCGCGTACCGAACCGTGACCCCCGTACCGTGACGGTTCGGTACGAATACATAGACCGTGCCGTTTTTCTTACTTCATAGCTAACAAAAAAAAAATGCAATTGATACTTTCTCCTAATTGTGCAGCTTCATTTACAAATCTGTCACTCCATTTTCAGTCAAATACAATCTGGTTGATGTCTTTTACCGGATTTCTAATGAATGCCCAATATCAAGTCAACAAAGCCACACTTCAGGATCACAGATGTTTAAAGGCTCTAGCATGGTTGCCGCGTCTGCTAGCGCGAGCGGTTTTGATGACGTCATGATTTCGTGCCCGCCATATATAGTGGCGCAAGCAGCGCAAGTCGATGCGCCAGTTGTTGCAATTTTCTCCGTCACAGAGCTGGCGCTGCTACGTGAAGGTTACCTCTATTCTACAACCACGAAAGTGGAGAAAAAAACAATGACGCTGTCAAGAGCAGGAATACTGTAATTAATGATACTGCTGCAGTATTCAGATCATTTTAATTTTTTAATTCAGTTAATAGAGGTGAAGGTTTGAAGCCCCCGGCATCAACAGAGTCTTTGCCCTCTTCTTTGCCTTCACGTATCTGTCCCGTAGCTTCTTCCACACATTCTTACAGAACTCTCCCTGTTTCCCCAAAGTTCTGCCAATCTCTGTCCACCAGTTTTGGGAGTTTACATGCTCCCTGTGCTGTTTCACTGCAGTTTCGTACAGGTGCCTGTACAAACACACCTCCTGACTGAGCCTGGTTTCACAACGGTCCATCCAGTTTTTCCTTGGTGGCGCTGCAAGTTACAAAAATCTACTGGTGCACGACAACGCGCTGCGCCGTCTTTTCAAGGGAAGCGCCAGGGCTGAAACGTCATTTTGATGTCACGGTCCGCCACCGCCGTGACAGACGCGTCAACCATGCTAGCGCCTTTATTCCCTTCAAGGTACACACAAGAAACTTGTGCTAAAGGAAAAAAAAAAAAAAAAAAAAAAAAAATGGACCAGACTCAGTGAATAATTCCCTATACTCCCTATAATATAGATCAGTGAGCAGTGCTGACCAACATGTCATTGGGGTTATCAGGTGGAAACCTCCTTTCATCAGTGTTTCGTCTAGTTGGGCCCACGACACCTCCAGGAAGCTAGACAATGACCACTGGCGTCCCAGAGTCACCCCCCTAATGCCAGCCAACACTGCTCCTCACACCACAACAACCATCTTTTTTATTTTTATTTTTTTACAGCCACAAGCTACCCCAGCCTCTCACCAACTGCACACCAGTCACAGCGGGGTGGGGATGCAAACCCTGGTTCGGGTAGGGGGAGAAATAAGAGGTAAAGCAGTGTTTCCCGCAGCGCATTATAGTTAAGGCGGCCGCCTTAGCAAACTCGCACTGCCGCCTTGCCAACGTTCCCAAAAAAAACAAACCGAAGTAATAATGCTTTGCCAGGCTCAGACATTAAAAGACAGCATTGATAACATTGAATTGCGACACCTACTGGTTGGATATGGATATATGGATATGTGGAGTCTGTCGGCCCAGGACCAATTTTCTTTGATCATCGGAAGAGACACTGGAAATACCTGTTGTCTTCGTCATCGGGGAACGATATGCGAAAAGGTAGGCAATTAATTATAACTGATCATGAAAACTTACTATTTGAACTGTGTCAGACCAAATTCTTGCTTGTGTGCTCTGTTTAATTAAGATAGGCTTCATGTCTTAATTTCGATATGCTTGCACGTTTGTTTTACGTTAACACGCAGCTTTTTTTTTGTTGCTTTCTCGCGTGCGTAGTGAATGGCAGGGAAAAAGCAGACTAGAATTTCAGGATATTTCGAGCAGAGTAGTCGGTCGACTTCACCGGCGTCTGCATCAAGCCGTCCGCCTCCTTCACCACCTCAGGCCCACCCTCAAACTTCTAGTTCTAAACACAGAAGTAGTGGGTGGAACCCAGAGTGGGGTATAGACGTGAAATATGCAGGTTGGCTGTACCATACTGAACACGGTGTGTAGGCTGACATTGATTTTGTTCGAGCGTTATTTTATTATTATTATTTTTTTTTTTTGGGGGGGGGGGCATAGATTTTGACATAGAAGTTGTATTACATCTATTCTGTCCTGCAGGGATGTTTTGCAGAATATGTAGGGCTAATCGCCACCGTGTTACACGTGGTTCTGCAGCGCGTTCATTCATTGAGGTGCCCTGCACTAACTATAGGAGAGATGCGCTTGACCAACACACGAGCTCCGCTCATCACTCCGCAAGCGTTGCCAAGAATGCACAGTCGGGTCGAAGTATGTTTTTTTTATTTTTTAATTATTTCATATGATTGATTTAATAACTGCACAAAATAAATACAATAAAAATACAACTTCTCCTTTTTGTTAATTATCATTTTAGACCTGTCCATCAGTGAAGCATTTCAGCCCATCCTGAACTTAGAACATGAGACCATAATTGGTGGGTTTAAATGTCTATATTGGCTTGTTAAGAGAGAAATGGCGCATCACACGAATTATGGCGCACTGCAGGAAGCTTGCAGAACTACTTGGCTGGGATTATTTTGCCAAATTGAAGGTAGGACTTAAAAATACAATGTAGGCTACTATTTCTGTGTGTGCTTGTGTTGAAGTCTTAAACACAAAAAGTGTGGTATTGGTCAAATTGTAATAGGCCTATATTTTTCTAGATTGATCAAAGGACAAATTACACATCACACAGAATTGTGGATGAAATGCTCCAAATACTGGCTGCAGTAGTGGAGGAGCCGATTTTGAATGTCATCAGGACTTCAAAGGCCATTGGCATCGAAATAGATGAATCCACAGATGTGTCTGTTCAGAAACAGCTGGACATTCACATCAGGTAATTAATACAAATTAAAAAAAAAATGTATTGAAGAGTCATTGTATGTAAAAACAGCACTCTAAAAATGGATTTACACTTTTTAGGTACACAGACAAAGATGGACAGCTTTTCTGTCAATTTCTTGATCTAGTAGCAATACCAGATGGCACAGCCTCAACCATTGCAAATGCTGTAAAAGAGGTAATAATAAATAAAAAAAAATACCTCAGGACCGCATCTATGGCCTTGGCACAGATGGGGCAGCAGTGATGACAGGTATGTGAGTAGCCTATGTGAAATGTGAAGTAAAAAGTAATTTGACTTAAGTTCATAATTATTGTGCCTTACATTCTAACACATTTTTTGTTGTAGGAAAACGCAATGGCACTGCTAAGCTACTGTCAGACACCTGGCCAGGACTGGTCTCGGAGCTGCAGCTGTCCTCAATGTAGCCGACTTAAAAGTCACGGTAAGAGAAAATGGTTCACAGAAAATTCCTAATTGAAATTTGCAGTTGAGTTTGAATTTGCAGATCTCATTCATTTTGAAATGCCATTCAAGGAGGTTAAGGACACTAGGTGGCTGTCCCAGGAAAAGGCCATTTCAAACCTTCAGAGAAATTTGCCTGCCGTCCTTGCCACTTTAGCAGACGAGGCAGACACCCGAAAAGACCCAGTGGCTCGGGGGTTGTACACTTACTGTGCAACCTACCGATTTGTTGCTGCAGTTCTTATGCAGGCCGATATCCTGCCTCACCTGACCCAGCTGTCAAAGCTGTTTCAGAAGGAGGACGTAAACTTCCTGGCTATCAGTGAGCATGTAAGCCATTATTAAATATATTATCTTTAGTAGGTCTACTTTGCTTCAATTATTGCTGAAACTATACCATTAATATGTCCCTACTGTACATATAATTGCTGATTTACATATGAACCATATGTAAATCAGCAATTATATGTCATAAGGTTCCAGTTACCATTGAGACTCTGCGGCAAATAAAAGAAGCAGGAGAGCAGCAGGCACCTGGGTCCTTTCTTGCTCAGGTGACGGAGAGGATGAACCTCCTCAACATTGATGCCGAAGAGGAGAGGATGGCGAGACGAAGGGAGCCTACCTCCACAACCTTCTGGAGCCGTTTCCAGACTCAGGTAAGCAATATTGAGTGATATTACTAGTCTCAATTTCTAAAATTACCCCTGGGTACAATTAAGGAAAACTCATTGATAGGTCATGGAGCCTTACATAGATGGTCTGATTAAACATCTGGAGCTGAGGTTCCAACAAGTTGGCATACCTGGAGCATTCAGCATTTTTGGGGCAAGGCTGCAAGACACCACTGCATTCGAATACCCGAAGTTGCTTGCCCAGCAGTTCAGCATCATCAATGAGAGTGCACTTATACAGGAGTGGCAGTCATTCAAGGGCCTTGTCAATTCAGGAATGTTGAAGGTGAGGCATTATCTTAAATAACCTTACGTAATCAATCCTAAATTGCTTATATGTAGATTCTTGGTTTTACATGTCACTGACTTTTTTCCCTAATCCATCAGGACAAGTCCCAATTGGAAGTCCTAACATCAATGGCATCAGGGTACGATGAGCTGCATCTCCTCTACCCTAACCTGTCCCTTCTGGCTGCCATCGCCCTCACCATACCGGTCTCCAGTGTCAATTGTGAGAGAGACTTCTCAGCCATGAACAGGGTGAGTCTTATCATTAATATATTATCTGAAAATCAGAATGTTAGTTGACTGTGAGTAAAAATCTGACATTAATTTTTGTCTTTCTGTAGATCAAGACAGACTTGCGGAATAGGCTGCAGGGTGAGAGCCTCACAGCCTGTATGAAAATCAGCATTAATGGACCATCAGTGGGGCAGTTCAATTACAGCAGGGCACTTGAAGTCTTTTTTGAAAAGCCAAGGAGGATAGCGTGCAGTGACACAAGTTGCCAAATGTGCCATAAGTAGACAATTTTGCACTTAAGCAGTGCTGTTTTCGTCAACGATGACGATGACGAAATCATTTCGTTGACGCCACTTTTTTTCATGACTATAACGAGATAAACATAGCTCTCTGATGACGGCAACGGGGTCTGCCCGTTTCTCCGACGCCCCTTTGGTCCGACCCATCAATATTCCGAAAATTGACCATTGATCCTACAGCCCATTAGTCCTACATACCTTTGCTCCAATAACACTGCACGAAAAGAGGGATTTGTGTCACTGTGGACGGCAGTGAACTTCCGCGAATTTGCCTAATTTTCGGACGCACCTGGGCGCTTGCAGGCAGACAAACTTTAAGTTTGTTGAGCGAGAAAATCGTCGGAAACGAACCCGGCTCGCGGCGGGCTCTCACAGCGGGGTGCTAATGGCCCAGCGATTAGCACCCCGCTGTGAGAGCGCCTGGACCTCTCACTGGCCTCGCTGGTATTGGACAAAAAAGGCACGTGATTACATAAAAAAGCTCCTGCAAAGCTGTCCGCCCATTGGCCAATAAGGTTAATATATGCATACTTTATATGGGCATATCATTCAGTAATTATGATTAATAATTGTGATTATGATTACTAATATTCCTGGGATGTTTGTGTACTTCATATATTCACGTCATTCTTATAAGCTGCACTATGACTAGGCTAATGCAGGCATGAATGACGTGAATCTATTGAGAATGAAAAAGGAAACTTTTTTTTTTTTTAAAGCGCTTTTATTGCCACACCACACAATGTACATAGCTTACTTTGTAATAAGAACCATGTTGATAATAAAGAATTGAAAACTATATACACACACTGCTGTAGCCTACAATATACACAATAAGCCTAAACGCCGCCGTTTGGAATCCGCATTCTTCGCATTCCTCCGGTCCCTGCAGGGTCTGCGGGAGTTGTCAGACGTCCTCATCCTGGATCAGAAGCTGGCTTCTGGGAGCTGTTGGAATAACCAATAAGTAATAAAAACATGGTCTATCCATGCACAGCATATTGACAACTTGTCTATAAAGTAACGAAAGTCATATTGACAGCGTATATGTTCTTACTCTCTTTCACTCTTCTGTGGTGAGACTGTGAGTATTTCGGGTTGGCTTCAAGACGCGCCTGTAGCACAGCACACAGGTCCGTCACGCAGCTAAAAAAAAACAACAAGAGGAATGAATAAAATGACCAGTGCTTAAAAGTATCAGTGCCAGAGCCGTGGTAAAAGTCAGCGCCGCTCACCCTCGATAGTGTCCCCGTCTACCTGGCTGAAGTTCGGACTGTTTGACACCGCCTCCTTCAAGCGACTCGTTACATCCATATTGTGAGGTGACAGTAGCCTGTAAAAACAACAGGCCTATGGTTAATTAAAAAAAAACTGCATTAACGTAACGTAACATCGGGTCCAACTCAACTAGATATTGGGAGAACATTCACTTATTCTTACCCTTGACCTGGATTATAATGCCACGGTGAGTTATGCAGGCGGCGAACTGCTTCCTATAAATTGAAAACACGAAATTCATTTTTTGAAATAAAGCAACTCACACTGGTTTTCACGTGATGGACACAATTAAGTTGAGTTTAGCCTAAAGCCACAGTCAATAACCTACTCTTACCGCGGTTTTCGGATTCTGTATCCGCCTTCTCTTGCGCTCTTCAACTTCTCTGGAATGTAACTCCAGTCCGTTCTCGACGGCCATCTTGCCTCCAACCTAGCGAATCTCTGGTCCATTCCCTCCAGCACCCTCTCCACGACCGTATCCACAGTGCTGGCCACCATACGAGACATCCCGGTCATAGCATTCAACAGGACTTTCATTTTATCTGCCTGTAAGCAAGTGAGTAAGTAAGTTTAATATACAGCACATTTAAAATCAGCGAGAACTGTCCCAAGTGCTGTACAGTGCAACAAGACTAAAACTAAACAATAAAATGGTCATGTGCAAGTAGAAAAAAACACACAAACCTGTAGACCCGCAGAGAGTTGCTGGGGAGTTGAAAGCAAGTTGTCTTCCAGCCATTGTATTCCGCATACCAGGGCAGTTTTCAGCGATTTCTGTCTCCCTTTCTGCCGCCAGATCTGCTCCTTAAACTTTTTGTTTACACTGCACGACACAATGTTTCTCATACGTGATTGAACGAGAGCTTATGCGAGCCGTTAAGCTCCACCAATCATATGCGTATACGTCATTACACGGAATACTCGCGAGACAACCTCCCGTCCTTTTGCTATTTAATGTTGTCTGACCACAGCTGGCAATTTGCACTGTTTTGACACAAAAATGGACTCTGCAAGGACAAAGAAAAGACCTCGGCGATATTGTGACCATTGTGACACCGAATTAAGCCATACACAATAAAACACTGAGCGCACTACTGCACATTATGTATACAGGCCAGATTTCTATATTTTTATTTCTATTTTATTTAAGAAACCTTTTAGAATATCGCTGTTGCATGCTTATTTTATCTTTATCTTATCTTTATTATTATACATTTGGACATCCAGTGCGGGCAACAAAGAAAATAATTTCATTGTTCAGGGAAACACGTTTCTAACTGCACACATGACAATAAACCTTTGAATCCTTGAATCCTTGAATTTTGCCCACAAAAAGCGGTTATAAAAGAGGTGTTTGGGAGAAAAAAAACCAGATATGCATCACCTGTCACCAGCAGACAGCGTGCACCTCTTCTTTTTCAAGACAACACAGCAACAAACTTGGCTGGAGTTGGAGGTGATGGTCAGGAACGTGTAGAAACAGGCCTGCCCACCCCCCACCTCACCTCACCCCACCCCACTTGAAAATGACTGTGGCAGCTCCTGACCTGATCACTGGCATTTACATATTAAAGGCTCTCCTAAGTAGGGGAGGGGAGGGGGGCATGGGGGAGCAGTTGCCAGGTCAATTTGCGACAATTTGGGCCAAGTTTTCACTTTTACCACCGCAAATGCAGGGGCTCAACGTATGCGGACATGTAAGGGGCCACATACATCCACAAATCCCTCTTTTCATGCAGTGTAAAATGAAGCCCTTTGTCCCGACAGTTCAATGTTCCGACCAAAGGCTGCTTTAGATCACATCATCTTTTTGGGTAATGGAATTAAGAATTATTAATTGGGCCTATCAGTTTAGGCCTCGCGCATTGCCAACCTCAGTTTAAATTCGGATGAACCAAAAAAGCGCATATTCGATGAGCGTGATGTTCCAGGCATAGAAGAAGAAATCTCGCGAATTAAAGTTCAGTGGCAGTTGTGACAGTTGCGGCGATGGCCTATGTTCAGGAAGGAAACAGGGGAGGCAAGATTTTAATAAATGATGGCTATCGCTATCAACGAAACAAAACAAAAAACGACAAGATTTACTGGCGCTGTTGGAGGAAAACCTGCAACGCCTTCCTTCACACAAGTTTTTTCGACCTAGAGGAAGAAGATCCCAACATCCACATTCTCCAAGTGGGAGAACACAACCATCCCGACGAAGAGGATCTAATAGCATCGACATCGACGAAGCAACAAATGCTTGTGGCTGTCGAGGATGACCCTTCAAAGCCACTAAAGATCCGCGATGCCGAAGATGATGACCACGTACCTCAATTCAATAGCGTGCGCTCCAGCCTTCAGAGAAGACGCGCATCTCTCATGCCCCCTATACCGCAAACAGTGGAGGATGTGGTGATTCAGAACGAGTGGGCCGACACCTGGCGTGGAGAGGACTTCATGTGTCACCAAGACAATGACTGGGGAGTTTTGATGTTCGGGACTGACAGAAATTTCACTAAGCTTAGCAGGTGTCTGGATGTATACATTGATGGCAGTTTCAAATCCTGCACGAGGCCCTACATCCAGTTCGTGACAATTCACGGGAAATACATGGATAGGGTGGTGCCACTTGTTATGTGCCTGACGACCGGCAAAACAGTGGCTCAGTACAGGCACCTCCGATGGAGACTGCAGCGCGTCAACACAGATTTTGAAAGCTCCCTACTGCTGGCAATTCAGGCCGAACTGCCAAACAGCCAATCGTCTGCCTGTTATTTCCACTTCTGCCAAAGCCTTTGGAGGAAGGTTCAGGAGCTTGGCCTTTCTGGTCAGTACAGGCGACATGGGAGATTAAGGAAAGCCATTCGTAAAATAATGTCAATTGGATACCTTCCTTTCGCATTGGTACGGAATAATTTCCGCTTGATGGAGACCGATGGCGAGATCATCCGGTTGGTGGCTCATTACCACGGATTGGGCCAATTCATTGGCTATGTGCAGCGCAATTATGTGGAGGATGGATGCCAGTTCCCTCCACAACTCTGGAACGTGTTCCACCCAGCCTAATCATAGCAAACACTTGCAGATACAAAGTGTTTTTTTTTCCTCACAATGTCAAATGAATAGTCGGCCTATAATCATAACGTCACCAAGTGATAGCATAAAGGAGAGACGAGGCTGAGGTTAAACACTTGTAGATGTCTGAGTGCGTTTCCCAAGCACTTCCTTGAAGCCATACTCCACGTGTGACACAACTGTTTCCAAAAGCATATGTTCGCGTGAACAAACATGGTGAACCAATCCTACTCTGACATTTTACCAGCATAGTCCGAACATATTGCAAACAGCAGGGATTTCCCAAAACGTGAAGGTGAGTAACCTGCAATTTTTGAAAAGAGAAAAGGTAGCCTAATCCACTGTAATGTGCCATGGCAATGATTTTTTTTGAGGATTTAATGATCTTTTCTTGACTCTCTATTGTTTTACAATATCTGTACACATTGGTGGCTATTTAAATCTCGGCCTTATATTACATTACATTGAGTTTACATTGTTCAAAGGGTGTCATCGGGTTTTTCATCTGCTGTTACTAAGGGCACTTTCAGCCATTCGGTGGAGTGTGCTTTGCTAAAAATATGGACACCTTACAACCCAAAACAAATTATTAATATTAATAATAATAAATTCGGCAGCTAATAATTTCACTATCACTGTTGACTTTGTTAGCCTAGAGGTGAATGAGGTGACCTATAACAGTCTGGGAGCATCCGTTCCCCCGGTATGTTCCCCTATTTTTGTATGGGACCGAGGAACATACAAGGGTCTTTTGTTCCTCGCCTTGTATCTGAGATTATTCCCCGGTATATGCTTGCGCGCATGTTTTATGTCAGTTTTGCTCACAGTGGCACGGCTGGACAGACGCGTGCTCACGGTTCAATATAGACAACAGCGAGGGGCGATTTTGAAGTTGATGTTGATGTTGAAGTCGCGGTAGGCAAGTGAAAGAGTTGATGACCATATTTTTTCATATTATACTTAGTTGGCGCTTTTATCCAAAGCGACTTACAGTTTTTTTCCAGGGTATTTTTAACTGAGCAATGTGGTGTTTGGTGCTTGCTCTAGCGCACTTCAGATGGAGTAGAGATGTCAGGTGGGATTCAAACCTACAGTCATCAGATTGAAAGACCAACTCCCTAACTATCCTAGGCCAATTTGTGTAGCCCATTGATTATGATAAAGACTGTATCCAACGGCAGAGGGCGGGTTCGGATGAGACTGCTTTTTCAAACACGCCATGGGGCCGAGAGCTCTTTGGTGGAGTACCAGTAAATGTCCGGGAAGCAGACACCCTTTCCACTTTTAAGACCAGGCTTAAAACTTTCCTTTTTGATAAAGCTTATAGTTAGGGATGGCTCAGGTGATCCTGAAACATCCCATAGTTGAGCTGCTATAGGCCTAGACTGCTGGGGGGCCTCATCTGACACACCTTTCCTCACTTTACTCTCTTTATGTATATGTGATATTATTGTGGTCATTAACTCGTGTTTCCCTGTTCCAACAGATATCCTTTGAATGGTGTTACAGTGACGCCGTCGCGGTGCCCCGCCCCCCCCCCCCCCCTTTCTGTCTTCTCAAACCCCAGCTGGTCGAGGCAGATGGCCACCCTTCCTGAGTCTGGTTCTGCCAGAGGTTTCTTCCTGTTAAAAGGGAGTCGTTTCTCTCCACAGTCGCCTCAGGCACGCCGCTCAGGACGGGAGATTGGACCGAAAAACAAAAAGTTTTCAGTGCAATCTGTTGGTTTTCTTAGCTAGGAAATTGTTTTTGGATTATTTTATGAATTATGATTATTATTAATTAATTGAATTCCAATTGGCTTGAATTGGACTTACTATCTAAGTGCCTTGAGATGACATTTGTTGTATTTGGCGCTATATAAATAAAAATGAATTGAATTGAATTGAATTGAATTTGTAAGCAAGTTTTTGTTCATGCCTTTTCCCCAAAATTGAAACAATAGCCTATATTATTTTTGGTCCAATTCTGACCTATTGATTTGAGCGACAACAAGGGCTGCATCGCTGCATCCGCGGCACAATTGTATCACAAACAAAAATGTGGGCGCAAAATAGAGCAACAACAACGTGCGTCTGCAGCGCGCCATGACCGACTCCAAACAGCCATTGGTCGGAACATTGAGCTGTCGGAACAAAGGGTTAATTTAATCGGAACAAAGACATTTCGAACGAGAGGGCTGTAAGATCAATGGGAAATTTTCGGAATATTGACGGGTCGGAGAAATGACATGTTACCACGAAAACATGACGATACGTGTGTGAGTTTTCGTTGACGAGACGAGAATGGACGAAAATGTTAGTGGGTGATCTGTCAGACGTTTAAAATGCATGACATTTCTGCTTATTGTGTGTGTCACTGTCAATTAAAAATCTAAAAAGTATCTGCTGCGGCACCTTAAGGCTCGCCATAGGGATATTTTTTCGAAGGTAAGTTACAAATGCTGTTAACATAATCGATAAATTTCATAGTAAGCTAATACATTAGTACGTTTTCCACATACTCCTGGCGCAAATGGGCTGCTAACTTCAGGCTAAAGTTAGCTTTTGTTAAGCTAACGTCAATTCATTATGTGTGTGTTACTTTAGCAGCATGTTTAGCCATGTTTACATTCAGTGACGGTGTGGTTATCTCTTCGTGTGTACGTACTGTCAGCACGTAACTTGATATGTTAAACAGGTCGAGTTACTGTTATACGTAGAGTCTCCTAGCTTTAGCCTAAAAGCCACAAGTGACGTTGCGCAGCCCTAACCAGGACCTGTGCGTTTAGTGCGCTTACAGTAAAGTTGGGACACACGCACAGTACAGAATGAAAAATCAGAAAGCTTTAGTACAGGTCAGTTAATAAGCTATGTATTTTTGTTCTGCTTGTTTGATAGTTAAGACCATACTATTTTCTTAACACGGTAGACTATACTTATTTTTTCTTTTTTTTTTGACTAAAACTAGACTAAAACCTTTTTGACTTTTCGTCGACTAAAACTAGACTAAAACCCTTTTGAGTTTTCGTCGACTAAAACTGGACTTAAACTATCACATATAGAAGTGACTAAAATGTGACTAAAACTAATAAGCATTTTAGTCCAAAAGACTAAGACTAAGACTAAA